>NC_138768.1:621133111-621755109 GCF_965119305.1 Pelophylax lessonae | reverse complement strand
AGCCTTCCCAGAAGAGTTTAAGCTTTTATAGCTGCAAAGGGTGGGCCAACTCAATATTGAACCTTACAGACTAAGACTGGGATGCCATTAAAGTTCACGTGTGTGTTAAGGCAGGCATCCCAATACTTTGGGTAACATAGTATATATATATATATATATGTTGACAGATATAAAGCAGCAATTTAAAAAAATATATTAACTTAAAAAAAAGAGACCCTAAATCATGATTGTTTCCCTTTAACCACTTCAACCCCTTGCAGGCAAACCGACGTAGGGCTACGTCGCTCATTCACGCCGCTCTGGGGTGCTCCCCCACTGATGGCTTGATTTGGTTCAGAACCGATCAGTCATCAGGTCCAGGCCAATGATTTCTTGCCTGGACCTGTTGATCGGTCCTGCCCAATCAGATACTGATCTGTGCCTGTGTAATGTAAACACAGGCACAGAAAAGACCTGCTCTCCCCTCCCATGATCCTTTTTGGATTCATCGAGAGGAGAGAGCAGATCTAAACTGTAAGTACTGCACCAGCACACCCATACAGGCACACTTTTTGCCGCCCCCCCCCCCAGTTAACCCCTACACCCCCTGTCACAACACACACTGTATACTGTATATAGCATTTTCCTATATACCCGTATAAGTGTGACTGGTGACCAGGTTTAGCGCTTGCGGCCCTTCCTTTTACACTTAGGATACCCGCCACCCCCCACAAAGATTTAACCCCCTGATCCCCCCTGATCACCCCCAGTTAACCCCTTCCCCCTGTCACATTGCACACTAATAAACAGGTAATATAGTGTTTTACTGTATTTTGTATTAGTGTGATTGTGACTTGAGTTAGCGCTAGCAAGTTAGTTTCTGTCCCAAGGAGGTTTAAGGTCCCCGCCACCCCCCAATAAAGATTTAACCCCCTGATACCCCCTGATCAACCCTACACCCCCTGTCACAACACACTCTGTATACAGTATATAGCATTTTCCTATATACCGTGTAAGTGTGACTTGTGACCTGGTTTAGCGCTTGCAGCCCTTCCTTTTATACTTAGGATACCCGCCACCCCCCAATAAAGATTTAACCCCCTGACCCCCCCTGATCACCCCCTAATCACCCCCAGTTAACCCATTCCCCCCTGTCACATTGCACACTAATACAAAATACAGTAAAACACTATATTACCTGCATATGATCGGCTCCACAAAATTCGGCCCCTCATAGACCACTTCAATCAGCAGTTTGCAGCCTTGTTTACCCCCGAACAAGTTGTCTGTGTTGACGAGTTCTGATTAAGTTTACTGGCCGCCTTGCTATGAAACAGTACCTCCCAAGCAAGCGTGCCAGATACAGGGTCAAGCTGTATAAGCTCTGTGACAGGGCCACAGGCTATACAGTTAGTTTCCGGGTCTATGAGGGAAAAGATAGCACTGTGGAGCCCCCCAACTGCCCAGACTACATAGGGAGCAGCGGCAAGATAGTTTGGGACTTGGTGTCACCCTTATCCGGAAAGGGGTACCATTTGTACATGGACAACATTTACACAAGCGTGCCACCATTTAGTCACCTTCTTGAATTACAATTTGGCGCATGTGGCACCATGCGACCTAATCGCCGGGGCTTCCCCCAATGGCTTGTAAATTCCCCTCTTAGTCGGGGGGAGAGAGCCTGCTTGAAAACGGACAAATTGCTTGCAGTGAAGTGGAGGGATACACGGGATGTTTTCGTTCTACCCTCCATTCACCCAGACACGACGATCCAAATGACTATGGCAACTGGGGTTATGGAGAAACCCTTCTGTGTCCAGGACTACAACCTTAATATGGGAGGGGTGGACCTAAACGACCAGCTTTTGGTGCCGTATTTAGTTGCCCGTGAAGCCAGACGCTGGTACAAAAAATTGGCTATGCTGAACGCCTTTGTCCTATACAGGGCGTCAGGATGAACCGGATCCTTCCGAGAATTCCAGGAAGAGATCATCAATGCCAGCTCCGCTTTGGCTGGCGTAACGCTTGTTGCTGTGGAGTATCCGGCGGCTATCTTTTGGGAGTCCAGAGCTACTGCTACATCGATCTACATACTGTTCCATGCTGTTACCTACTGGATATTGTGTAAGTGGCCAATTTACCTTACAATAAACCTCTAGTTTGATGTACTACACCATGAGGAGTCTCCATTTATATCTTTGATCTGAGGTCTGTTAAGCACTGGTACGGGGCTGCCTGACATAGAGGACTTTTGGATCTGGGACTGGCTCCACATGAGTGAATATTTATTGGGCACGCTTGACTGATCTCTGTAATGGGGGTCTGTTAGATTTGGTAAGAGGCTTGGACACCTGGTGTTTGCTAGTGGTGGCTTCTGGATTCACAGTTTACTTTTTACTCTGTCTGAACCACGTTTACCTTAGATTCCCCATTCATTCATATGTGTGTGGACTCTATATGAACTTCTATTCCCACTTGATATTTTGTGGATCTTATTACAAAAAGCTCTGCATGTTATTTCAAGCTTATTTATATCCATATTTCAGGATTGGTGCAAGCTGCTTTTTTCCGTTGACATAGGGTTTGTTTATTTAGTGCAGTATTTTACCTTTATTATAATGGTGTGTAATACTGAAAAATATTCCTGTGGTGATTTCTGTTAGGTTCTCTTTTTTTTCGTTCAGCCCACAGGCTGCATGAAAAAAAAAAAAACCTACACTATATGCCAAACAAGGACCAGCAATGTACTGGTAGGTTGCTGGACTTTGAGTGGTTATACCAGGATGATGCCTGCAGATTTAGGCATCACCTTGGTATCGTTTTTTACAGCCAGCGGTCAGCTTACATGTAAAAGCAATCCTAGCAGATAATTGATCCCCCCCCTCCCGCTGCCTTCCACCGCCTTCAGTGGTTTTTCTCGGGCTCTCCTGACGCACCGGTTAACCCGAGAGTGCAGCCGGTGGTTCAGTTATCTAACCATAGAGCTGATTGGAGATGAGACTGGCTCCAATCATCTCTATGGCCTAAGATACCAGAAGCTTCGAGCATTTCATGACTTCTGTTTCGCCAGAAATAAACAGCGCCATTGGGAAATTGGGAAAGCATCTTATCACACCAATTTTGTTGTGGTCATATGCATTAAGGTCAGAGGAGAGATCTAGAGTCTAAAAGACCCCAATTTTTTTAAAAAAAGAGTACCTGTCACTACAGATTGCTATCATAGGGGATATTTAAATTCACTGTGATAACAATAAAAATGATTTTAAAAAAAAAAATGAAAGGAAAGATGTCAAAATAACATAAAAAAGCTATAAATAAAAAAAAATCAAACCCCCCCCTGTCCCCCAAAGGCCCATGCAAGCGTTGGTCTAGTGCCATATGTAAACCGCAATTGCAGCATGCATGTGAGGTATCGCCACAAACTCGAGGTCAAGGATAGTAATTCTTGCAGTCGACCTCCTCTGTAAGTCCAAAGTGGTAACCTTAAAGACTTTTAAAGGCTTTTGAAAATGTACGTAGTTTGTTGCCGCTGCACAGGCGTGCGCAATTTTTAAAGCATGTCATGTTTGGTATCTATGTACTCGACATAAGATCATCTTTTAAATTTTACCCAACAATTTGGAATTATATAGTGTATTTAAATATTACATTTTAAAAAAATATTTTTTTTTCGCAGAAATTGCGTTTGGAAAATCTGTGCGCAAATACCGTGTGACAAAAAAATTTGAAAAATCCACCATTTTGTTCTATAGGGCCTCTGCTTAAAAAAAATATATAATGTTTGGGGGTTCAAAGTAATTTTCTAGTACACAAAAAATATTTTTTCATGTAAACAAAAAGTCACAGAAAAGGCTTGGTTTTCAAGTGGTTAGAAGGGTGGGTGATGTGTGGCTAAGATTGAGCATAAAATGCCGGGACAGTTCAAACACCCCCCAAATGACCCCTTTTTGAAAAGTAGACACCCAAAGCTATTTGCTGAGTGGCATATTGTGTCCATGGAGTATTTTATATTTTGCGCTAAGTTTCTTGAAGGTGACAATTTGTTTTTGTTTTTTTTGTTTTTTTTTACACAAAGTTGTCACTAAATGATATATTGCTCACGCATGCCATGGGTATATGTGAAATGACACCCCAAAATACATTATGCTGCTTCTCCTGAGTACAGGGACACCACATGTGTGAGACTTTTTGGGAGCCTAGCTGTGTACGGGACCCCGAAAACCAATCCCCACCTTCAGGTTTTCTTATGGCATAAATTGTGTATTTTACCTCCGCACTACCCGTCACAGTTTCAGAGGCCCTGAAATTTCAAGATAGCACAACCCCCCCCCCCAAATGACCCCATTTTGCAAAGTAGACACTCCAAGCTATTTGCTAAGAGGTATGGTGAGTCCATGGAATAGTTTATATTTTGCCACAAGTTTCTGGAAAATTATTATTTATTTTTTTATTTTTTTGTTTTTTTACACAAAGTACTCGGCTAAAAAAGTCTCACACATGGGGTATCCCTGTACTCATGAGAAGCAGCAGAATGTACTTTGGGGTGTCATTTCACATATGCCCATGGCATGTGTGAGCAATATATCATTTAGTGACAACTTTGTGTTAAAAAAAACAAAAATAATATATTTCCCGTAACTTGTGGCAAAATATAAAATATTCCATGGACTCACCATGCCTCTCAGCAAATAGCTTTGGGTGTCTACTTTCCAAAATGGGTAATTTGGGGGGGTTTTGTGCTATCTTGAAACTTTAAGGCCTCCGAAACTGTGACAGGTAGTGCGGAGGTGAAATGCACAATTTATTAGAAAACCTGAAAGTGGTGATTGGTTTTCGGGGTCCTGTACACAGCTAGGCTCCCAAAAAGTCTCACACATGGGGTATCCCTGTACTCAGGAGAAGCAGCAGAATGTATTTTGGGGTGTCATTTCACATATACCCATGGCATGTGTGAGCAATGTATCTTTTAGTGACAACTTTGTGTTAAAAAATAAAAATTAAAAAAAAATGTAATTTTCCTGAAACTTGTGGCAAAATATAAAAATATTCAATGGACTCACCATGCCTCTCAGCAAATAGCTTGGGTGTCTACTTTCCAAAATGGGGTAATTTGGGGGGGCTTTGTGCTATCTTGAAATTTCAGGGCCTCCGAAACTGTGATGGGTAGTGAGCAGTAAAATCAAACATTTACGCCATTAGAAACCCTGAAGATGGTGATTGAATTTGGGGGTCCCGTACACAGCTAGGCTCCCAAAAAGTCTCACACATGGGGTATCCCCATACTCAGAAGAAGCAGCAGAATGTATTTTGGGGTGTCATTCCACATATATATAACTCCTAAACCATTATAGGTAGTAAGAAAATGCAATTAAAAATGTACACCCTTTGAAATTCTGATGGTGGGAATTGGTTTTCCGGGTCCCGTACACAGCTAGGCTCCCAAAAAGTCTCTTATATGTGGTATCCCTGTAATCAGAAGAAGCAGCAGAATATATTTTGGGGTGTAATTACATATATACCCATGGCATGTGTGAGCAATATATAATTTCAATGACAACTTTGTGTAACCTGTGACAAAAAAATGAAATATTCAATGAGCTCAACATGCCTCTCAGGGCATTCCTTAGGTTGTCTACTTTCCAAAAAGTGGTAATTTGGGGGGGGGGGGGGGGGTTTGTACTGCCCTGCCATTTTAGCACTTCATGAAATGAGATAGGCAGTCAGAAATTTAAGCTGCGTAATTTCCAGTATTTACACCATAGTTTGTAGACGCTATAACTTTTGCGCAAACCAATAAAAATACGCTCATTGAGATTTTTTTGTCAAAGACATGTAGCTAAACACATTTTAGCCAAAATATATGACATAAATTGAGTATATTGGATATTTTTTAAAAGACAAAGTTGAAAATGTAATTTTTTCTCAAAATTTTTGCTATTTTTTTATTAATATCGCAAAAAATAAAAAGTGCAGAGGTGATCAAATACCACCAAAAGAAAGCTCTGCTTGTGGGAAAAAAAGGAGGTAAATTTTGTTTGGGTACAGCATCGCATGACCGCGCAATTGTCAGTTAAAATCACGCAGTGCCAAGTTGAAAAAAGGGCTCTGGTCTTTGAGCAGCCAAATCCTCCGGCGCTTAAGTGGTTAAACAATCCTAGTGGTTATATACAAAGCTCAACAATATTCTAAGGGACATGTTACATGTTTGCTACTGGTATGTTCTTTCCAGTTAGTTAGGAAACCACATCAGCACCACATTCCATAATACAGAGATGCACCTGTCCAAACGGGAGTGATAACAAGGATTTTCAGTAAAAACCTAAATGCCAGCAAATATGCAATACATTTATAAGCTTCAATGCACTGAACTAAAAGTAAAAAAAAAAATGTTTCTAGACATATCCACAACAGTTGTATGCAATATTCAGTATATATTGGGGCAGTGGTTAGGACTACTAAGTTAAATCCCCTCAGTGCATCTGTCTGTGTGGACATTGTATGTTCTTCTATGATTGCTTGAATCTTTTATGCTTGAGCGCCCCTGAAAAAATCAACTCATAGGTTATTTAGCTTTTGACCAAACTGTGTCTGTATTAGATTGCAAATGCTTTTGGGGAAAAATGGATGTGGATATTTTTTTTTACTCTGCAAAACCCCTTTGGTATTTCCAATAGGTCAACATAAATTAAAACAAAAAAACAGACATGCATACCTCAATTTTCAAACCAGCATGGTGTCAGGGGATAGATTGTTAAATTGTTAAATTTTTAAAAACTATCTTAAACATGTCCTTCTATTTCAACCAATAGGATATAAGTAAAAACCTCTTGAATATTTACATACAATATGTATTGCCAAATCCCATGTTTGTTTTGTCTCTTTTAAATAAGAGAACTACATGACAGAGAAATTATGAAACTGCCTAGGAGGTTAAATGTTCCAAATGCTACAATTTATATGCTGGGCTGCAGTAAAAAAAAACAAAAAAAACAACAACATTTATTTAAACTGTAATTGCATTTGCCAGGCAAAGGCTTAACTATGTTTATTCATTCATCACTTATTGTAAAAACCATTGTCTTTATGATAAATAAAATAAATCAACACATTCAATTAAATGTAAAACAATATTTGGAATTTCTAGGATTCCACATTTGTTTTGCTTTTTAAAACCTGTCATAGCAGAAATGTGAGCTGCCATTGCCCCATGGACGGGGCAAGGGGTGTTAATGCACAATGTTCAACCTAAATGGCTTATGATAGGTATTGCTGCATCCATAGCTATGTTACTAATTTGTTATTATTTGCTGAAGCATTAGTTATCATGTTATCAATCATTAGTTAAATTCTGTAAAAAGCAAACTAAGAAAAAAACTGTGCTTCCCTCTGCCAAAATTCTCAAAAAAAGCAACAACATGCATATTATAAAGTGATAATTGTGACATTGGCCACACAATGCATGTAGAGTCCCTGATGATTCATTTGATAGCAACAATTCTATCTTAACTGCAGTAACATATTTGTAAGAATAATTAAAACTAGTTGTCATTAGCATACATAATCTCAAGACAAAGGTTAAAAGCATGGCAGCTGGCTATGATCACAATGTAAATAAAAGGGGCATTTGTTCATTAATAGATTGAAAGTTTTCCATCTACTTTATAACATAATAGGATTACCAAATAAACCATTTGGTGATGCTGCTGACATAAACAATTCAAATGAGAACTACTTTTGAAAAAAAGAGCAGGAGCATTGTAGAAAAACCTTTACATTTATAAAGACTGCCCAAATCGAACCTGCAGTAAAAAAGAATATTGTAAACAGTCCATTTATAAGCTCTAAAAAGGTTTACTTCCCTACTTTGCACATTAACCATGGGGCTTATGGCTAAATTAAAATGATGGATAAAACAGGAATTGGATTCATTTCTTTGGAGCATTATATTTCCCAGGATTAGGCTTCATGTACACGGGATGTTGTTAAAAGTCCCTTGAATGCTGGAATTTTTTTTTTTAGGACGTTTAAAACGTCCGTTGTGTCGCGTTTGCACGTTAGTGGGCGTTTAGCGGGCGTTTGCGTCTAAAACCGTTCCTAGAAGTCAAGAAAATAATTTCCCTTTAAAATTGAAAAACACGAGCGCTAAACGCGGGTCATCGCGTTCGGTAGCTTTCGGTCGCGTTTTTGCATTTGAAACGCTGGGAAACACGTTTGAACGCAAATAATTGCTTTCCAAAAAACTTCCCTGAACTCAACTGCCTGTAAATGATTGTAAACGACCCTGTGTACATGGACACATAAGATAACATGTAGGTGGGTTCAGGGGCTTCTGAAAAAAAAACGCCCAACTGCTCCTAAACGGCCATTTACAACGTCCCGTGTACATTGAGCCTTATTGTTAAAAAGATTGGGGAAGGTACAGTAAACCCCTCTCCATTGCGGGGGTTACGTTCCGGACCCAGCCGCAAAAAGTGAAAATCCGCGAAATAGAAAAACCCTATTAAAATGCATTGTAGGCATGTTTTTTTTTACTGTCACTGTACGTGTAAAAGCATTTTAAGGTCTTTAAACACACTTTTAAAACAATAGAAACTCATTTAAACACATAAAAGATACTGAGAGACATAGCAAGAGCTATGGAAAACACAACAATATTTAATATGTAATGATTTATATAGTAAAATAACATTACAAAAAAAACGCAATATACCGGGACCGCAAAAAATGAACCGCGATGGAGCGGGGGTTTACTGTATTTTGGTGTGTTCTTAGATTAGAGGATTGATTAATGATACCATGTTTGAGGAAAAATTAAGTGAAGTTGTGTAAAAGATGTGTAACACTAATTCAAATGCATTTTCAAAACACCTTTTTGGAAAATTATAAAGCAGGAAACTATTGTATAATAGTATACAATGCCCTGAAGTCAGAGTTTTAAATAATTATCACTTAAATAAAGCCTAATTTTTAATGTTTGAGAGGCTGTGATTGCTTTTATTGCTTCTTAGTCACTGACCTGGAACAAACATTTAGCCAAAGAAACTCAGAAAAAAGTAATTGATCAGAGAGGAAGAAGCAGGTTGGATAGTGCTAACGTAAGTGGAGGGATCTACCTCTCTGATGGTTTGTATTGCACAGTCCTGCAGTTAACATTTATTCAAAAAGGTATATGAATATGTTTCCACATATTTATAAATGCTGGCTTTAATTTAACAAATGTGATATCACATAATTCTTGTAAAATAAATTAATGTGATAGTGTATGGCTAATTTAAATGGGTTGTAAAGTCAGAAGGTTTTTTATCTTAATGCATTCTATGCATTAATTTAAAAAATCTTCTGTGTGCAGCAGCCCCCCATTAGCCCCCCTAATACTTACCTGAGCTCCCTCTCTATCCAGCGATGTCCACGAGTGACTCAGCTGTCGTGGGGACTCTCTCTCCTGATTGGCTGAGACACAGCAGCGGCACAATTGGCTCCCGCTGTTGTCAATCAAACTCAGTTAGCCAATCAGATGATAGAGGGAGCAGGGCTAAATGGCAGCTCCATGTCTGAATAGATACACGGAGCTGCAGCTCAGCTCTGGTGCCCCCATAGCAAGCTGCTTGCTGTGGGGGCATTCAACAGGAGGGAAAGGCCAGGAGCTCCAGCCAGGGACCTGTGCAAAACCACTGTTTAGAGGAGGTAATATGTTTGTTATTTTAACTGCTTGCCGACCGCCACAAGTAGATTTACTGCGGCGGTCAGCCCCTGCCAGGCAGAGTGACGTTAATTAACGTCACTAGCCTGGGAGGGTCTGGGGAGCGAGCGCGCGCCCGCGGAGGCGCGCTCCCGCTCCCGCGCGGTCACGCACCCCCCCGCGCGTGTGACCAGCGGACCCGATGTCCGCCGGCCACTCGCCGATCGTCGGGGGAAGAGGGAGAATGTCAGGCAGCTTGTGTAAACAAGCTGCCTGTCATTCTCATCGCTGTAAAGACACTGATTACTCGGATCTAGTATGTAGATCCGTTGATCAGTGTCCTTACAGCTAGAGCCACAGCCAATCACAGTAAGAATCACGCCCCTAGGGACACACACAGCCCCTCCCTCCCAAATAAAGTTAACCCCTTCACTGCCAGTGTATTTTTACAGTAACAGTGCATATGTATAGCACTGATTACTGTAGAAATGTCACTGGTAACCCCAAAAGTGTCAAAAATGTCAGTCAAGGGTCCGATCTGTCCGCCGCAATGTCGCAGTACCGCAAAAAAAATCGCAGATCGCCGCCATTACGCGTTAAAAAAAAAAACAACAAAAATGACAAAAATCTTTCCCTTTGTTAGTAAACGCAATAACTTTTGCGCAAACCAATCAAAATACGCTTTTTGCGATTTTTTTTACCAAACATAGGTAGGATAAAACAAATTGGCCAAAAATGTTAAAAAATTTTGATTTTTACTTTTTTTTTTGGGGAATTTCATATAAAAAAATGTGAAAAATATTGCTATTTTTGCAAAATTGTCGCTCTTTTTTTGTTTATAGCGCGTGATCAAAAAATCGCACAGGTGATCAAATACCACCAAAAGAAAGCTCTGTTTGTGGGAAAAAAAGGACGTCAAATTCGTTTAGGTACAGCGTCGCACGACCGCGCAATTGTCCGTTAAAGTCACGCAGTGCCGAATCGCAAAATACCCCCTGGTCTTTTAGCAGGAAAATCCTCCGGGGCTTAAGTGGTTAATAAAACAATCACTTTAAAGATAAAATCGGGCTTGATTGTGTCAATATCCATTTCATCCCTGATGTCCAAAGCAGACTTCAGGTTGCAAGATGTTTGATAACTTCTTGAAGTTCTAATAATATCTTCCAATTTTATGCAATGAAAATAATAATCTCCCATGGGACTTTGTTGCAGCCAGAAAATGTTATTCCAAAAAATCATTTTTAAAAAAAATAAAAGTTTATCTGTACAAAAATAATTAAAAGTCAACCTACTGTATACATAAAATGTCATCAACTTTCCTCATAGCAGGAAATGGGTATAACAAACACCATGCATAAGCAGAAAATTGTGTTTCCACCAACCTTCCCAATGCATTTCAATTGTGAACAATTAACTTCAGGGGATATTAGGTGGAGCATGCCTAAATTATCAAAATAACCGGTAGGGAGTATATAGACCAGATTCATGTACAATGGCCCAAAAATATTAACTCACACAAATAAACCAGACTTGCAAGAGCGTCATGCTGTTGCAGCGCATTCTAAGGGGGTCACAGATCAAGGTGGCGGAGCCCCAAATCCCACAAGGGATCAGAGAGGATGACCAAATGGAGAGGACCCAATGCGAATGGCATGCCCATCCATTGGTCCGAAAGTTTAGAGTAAAAACTGTAAATATGGATCAGTGTAAATATAAATCATTGTCCATCTATAGGGCGATGCTCAAATATTTAAAAAAACAGATGCATTAGACAAAACATCATACTCAGCCAGTAGTATTGACAGGCATATGTGGGGATAGTGAAGGCTGGATGCAAAAAGGCCACAGATTAGCCCTAAAGAAAAATAGAAAAATCAAACAAATATAAAAGTATGTAAAAATGCAAGAATATGTCCCCATATTGGAGACATACAGTATATGATACATCAACAACATGACTCTTAAATTGATCATGTCATCTTATCTCAATTCCATCACCTTCCTTGATACAAGAGTTACCAAGGAGGTCGATGGACATCTCACTAGCAGCCTCTTTCGGAAGAGTAGACAGTTTTCATCCCAAACCCCTCAATAATTCTTTCTCCTATAGTCAGTATCTTCGACTAATACTAAACTGTTCACAAGAATCCATATTTAAATTAGCAGCCAATAACCTTAGAAAAAGATTTTTAGAGAGGGGATATACTAAGATCTGTCTCTGCAAGGCTTTTAATAGGGCCATCAGACTTCAAATAAACTTTTATTCAAAAAGAAGGAGGCTCCCAAACACTCAGTACCAATATGCGTAATTTCACGCCACAGAAACCAACATTAAGAGATCAGAAGTATCCTCAAAAAACATTGGCCTATTCTAGCAAATGTTGCGCTGCTAAAAAAAATTTGTCAATGACAAAGCAGCTATTATGTTCAAGAGAGCAGCTTCACTGATAGACAATTTAGTAAACAATGAATTTCATAGTGACAGGAAAGGGGACCCTAGCCGACAATTAGGCACTTACCCATATGGTGGATGTTCTTACTGTCCCTACAAGTTGGGGAGGAACAATATAATGCTCCCCAACCGTGAACACTATAACCTTAAACATTTTGAGAACTGCCACACTGGTCTATATGCTTTCCTGTAAGTGTGGGTCATTTTACATCGGCAAGACCAAACAAGAATTTTGCAATGCACTTACAGACACATCCATAGCATGAGGACATGCAACCCTGACTTACAATTGGGCAGATATGTGATCTCAGCCCACAACCACAAATTTCCCAAGGTCAAATTCACAGCAATTGAAAGAATTCACGTACTTCCAAGACAAGGGGATTGGAACAAAACTGAGTCTGCTACAATTAGAGCAGAAATGGATTTTTAGTCTAAGAGCCACGTTCATTCCTGAACTAAATGTGCCAAAACATTCAAGCCTTTCTTGAGGGGTTTTGTGTCAGGCAAAACAGATTAGCAAGAGCAAGATATTGGCACTAGATCATGTTCTTGCTAATCAAGTCCTTACTAAATTGAAACCATTCATTTATTTATTTATTGATTTTCTTTTTCTCCTCTCCTCTTTTTCTCCTTTTTCTCCTCGTCTTTGGACTTATTACTGTTATATATAATTAATATATAATTAAAATTGCTGTATAACAATGATGATAGATGTATAGCACAAGGCACATAATTGTAGTTATTTTGTGATGGACTAATACTCATGTTTAACCACTTGCCGACCGCCGGAAGCACATATACTGCGGCGGTCAGCCCCATGCAGGCAAAGTAACGTATGGGTACGTCACTCACCTGCGAGCCAATAGGGGGCGAGCGGGCACCGCCGGGGGCGAGCGCGCACAACTGGAGGCATGCTCCCACCCCCGCTCGGTCACTGTGATCCCCAGCGTGTGTGACAGGCGGACCCGATGTCGGTCGGTCACTCGCGATCGTCAGGTACAGAGGGAGAAAGGCAGGCGGCTAATGTAAACAAAGCCGCCTGTCGTTCTCCCCTGTGTAAGTGCAGAGATCATACGGTCCTGCTACGTAGGATGGTATATCTCTGTAGTTACACAAACAGCCACATCCCATAACAGTTAGAAGCACACCCCTAGGGATAGATTTAACCCCTGCATCTCCAATAAAGTTAACCCCTTCCCTGCCAGTGTCATTTTTACAGTAACAATGCATATGTATAGCACTGATTACTGTAGTAATGTCACTGGTACCCCCAAAAGTGTCAAAAATGTCAGTCAAGGGTCCGATCTGTCCGCCACAATGTCGCAGTCCCGAAAAAAAAACACAGATCGCCGCCATTACGCGTTAAAAAAAAAAACAATAAAAATGACAAAAATCTTTCCCTTAGTTAGTAAACGCAATAACTTTTGCGCAAACCAATCAAAATACTCTTATTGCGATTTTTTTGCCAAACATAGGCAGCAGAAAACAAATTGGCCTAAAATGTTAAAAAATTTTGATTTTTACATTTTTTTGGAGGGGAATTTCATATAAAAAAATTTGAAAAATATTGTTATTTTTGCAAAATTGTCGCTCTTTTATTGTTTATAGCACATGATAAAAAAATTGCACAGGTGATCAAATACCACCAAAAGAAATCTCTGTTTTTGGGAAAAAAAAGGACGTCAAATTCGTTTGGGTACAGCGTCGCACAACCGTGCAATTGTCCGTTAAAGTCACGCAGTGCCGAATCGCAAAATAGGGCCTGGTCAGGAAGGGGGTAAAATCTTCCTGGGCTTAAGTGGTTAATTTTGTTTTTTTTGTTTTTTCTGTGCCATTTTGACATAGCGTGTCTGTGCTGTGGCCTCCTTTTTGGGGGGTCCTTTGTCAGGGCGGCAGCCCTTCCAGCTGTCCCTCCAGCCCAACTGTGGGGGAAATTCCGGGTCCCCCATGCATTCCCCTGCTCTTGATTTCCCTTACACAGATGCTACTGCTGGGGGATGCCACCGTGGTGATGCTATGTGGATGGGGCAGCCCCCATCCACACTGGCAGTGTCCCCTTGTTCCTGCTGCACACTTCCTGAGGCCCGCACATGCATGGGCTAGTTCCCACATGCACAGTCCTGGAAGGCGAGTCTCTCTCTCGCAGCCCATTGCGGTCCAATTGTACAGGTGCGTGACGTCACAATACGGCGTCCATGCACTAACCGGATGCTTGGCGGGTTCCCAGTGGCCCCTCCACTCAGGACACTGAAGAAATGAGAGGGCAAGCACCACACGGGCCATGGGGATGATCATTAATTTACATCTGATTACATCTGCATCTGATCAGTTCAGTTTTTTAAACGGAATAACCAACATTCAGATCCATTGAAACAGAGCGGAACAGATGTAATCGGGTGTAAACAAATAACATCCATTTATGTCTGTTCTGTCAAGATCCATTTATATATACACTGTCTGGCATAAAAAGAAAGTTGCCACCAAAAAAAGTCAAACACTCTTCGTTGGCTTTGGTTACAACACACATTCGCTGTGGCATTGTTTTGATAAGCTTCTGCAATGTCACAAGATTTATTTCAGTCCAGTGTTGCATTATTTTTCACCAAGATCTTGTATTGATGATGGGAGAGTCGGACCACTGCGCAAAGCCTTCTCCAGCACATCCCAAATATTCTCAATGGGGTTAAGTTCTGGACTCTGTGGTGGCCAATCCATGTGTGAAAATTATGTCCCATGCTCCCTGAACCACTCTTTCACAATTTGAGCCCAATGAATATTGAATGGTATTGTCATCTTGGGCACATGCAGTAACTTTCCAATAGGATAGTTACTGCATGCTTAGTTTAGTTCGTTGCTTAATTAATTCCAGGTGGCAAATTTTTGTTTTGGCCAGGCAGTGTATTTTGGTTTATCATTTTTGTTATTTACTAAGCCAAAAATAAACATATGACCTAGGTAGTGGTCATCAAAGGACATCACCATTCTTCCTGATTGCAACCATGGCTGGAGATGTGTCCCATGAGGTTCCTAATTATTTTGAGCATACCAGGCCTGGCCTGTGGGACACCGCTTGCTGAGATTACAGTGCCAGGGTGGAAAAGCAATGCTTGTGAAATGAGGTTTTTAAAGCTGTGATGCCAGAGTGGTAATCAATGACTCAAA
Source organism: Pelophylax lessonae (assembly GCF_965119305.1). Classification (NCBI taxonomy): domain Eukaryota; kingdom Metazoa; phylum Chordata; class Amphibia; order Anura; family Ranidae; genus Pelophylax; species Pelophylax lessonae. The sequence goes on along the minus strand of NC_138768.1, from coordinate 621,739,834 downwards.
AGTATCAGGATAAACATAATAAGTTTCCAAGATTAGTTACATGTTTCATATGCTGCATGATCATTATTTTTTCATTGCATTGTGGCTTTGCGTGGTTAGGTTTAGGTTAGGGCTAACCCTAACACTTAACCCTTGGTGTTATACTACACACTCCCTAACCTAAAGACCCCCTCACCCCAACTCTAGTCCTCTAGATTAACAATTGGAGAATTTGTAGTGATGCCCTTATAGGGTTGTTAACCCTAACCCCTAAACATGGCTCCCCAGCACACAATCTCCAATTCTCCATCGATTTTGGCAAGGGTGAGGGTTTACTAGGGTTAGGAGTTAATTCTAACCCTAACCTTGGAGAGATAATTGAAGATTGTGCAGTGGAGTCCCTAACCCTAATCCTAATAACCCTACGCACTCACCCTTGTCCACATAGATGGACAATTGGAGAAAGTGTGTTGGGGAGCCATGTTTAGGGGGTAGGGGGTAGGGTTAACAACACTACAAGAGTGTCACTACAAACTCTCAAATTGTCCATCCAAGAGGTCTGGGATGAGGAGGAGGGGTTATAAGGGTTTGGGCTAAGGGCTTCACTTCACAATCTCCAATTGTCTCTCCAAGGTTAGGGCTAAAGCGTTTGTTACCCTAAAAAAAAAAACAGATCCTGTTCCCTTAAAGCATGTTATACAGCACAGTGTCATTGCTGTGTAATTTGTCCCCCTGTATCACCTAAAAAACCTGGCTGATCCTGCCAGTTTCTGTAAACTGACCAGGGTATATCATGGCTGCTGAGCCCTGCCACTATGGTCAGATTACGTGCCTCTGTCAGCTGCAGCCATGCACTGTCCTCTCTGTCTTCTTCTCCCCCTCCCCCTCCCTGCCTGTCTGCTCATGTCAGTGCCCACCCCTCCACTCCTGCTGCTCTCATATTTATTACAAAATCATCCCATCCCTTCTGTAATATAACAATTAGTGTCCCTGTGTCTGTGTTATAGAAAAAATATGTCGATCGGTACCTATATCAGAGCGGCTCCTGGTGATCACGTGACCACTTGGCTCTCTCTCCTCTTTTCCACTCCTCCCTGGTTGACATCAGCAGCAGTATTGTGCCCCGCTCGCTGGAGCTGTCATCCAGCCAGAGGGGAGAGCCGAGGAGTCAGCTGAGCGCTGGGAGCCGCTCTGATTTAGGTACAGATCTGCATAGATTGTAATATAACACATATTACCCTAATCCTAATCTAACCCCCTAACCCTAAAAAATGCTCACCTTCACCCTAGTCCTACTGATGGACAATTGAAGAGTGTGTAGTGAAGTACTTAGGATTAGGGATGATCGAACAGTTCGGGTCGACCATCGGTTCGACCCGAACATTGGGTGTTCGAAATTCGGCCGAATTCCGAAATTTTTGCGGTAAAAGTTCGGAATTCGGGTCACCCGAACCGCCCAAAATGCAATGGGACAGGAAGTGGGCTTTAAAAGCCCGTGATTGGCCCAGAAACATCAGTAAAAGCCAATGAGGGGGCAGGAGTCTGCTAGGAACGTGATTGGAGTGACTACAGGGACCAGAGGCCAATCAGGAGTGAATACGCCCCCCAGTATATAACATAGCCCCGTCTAACCTCTAGCATGTAATACAGAGGCTTTGGAAGAGACTGGAAGCATTTGTGTTTCTCCTGCTGTGTTAAACAATGTTTGCTGCATAGCCGATTGCTTGTAAAGCTCCGGATCAGCAGAAGAGCAGTCAGCTTACAGAAATATTGTCAGTGTAGAAATTGTTAGAAATACAGCGATTGTGCTGTTTGAGTTAAAAAAAAAAAAAAAAAAATTTAAAAGGGACAATGTCAGTTAGAAATTATCTTCTGCTGTATGGAGCTGTTCTTTTAGTGTGAGGAAAGGGATATGCAGTTTAGTTAGGGTACTATATACCACTATACTTAGATTCAACAATCTAGTTTTTGTAGGGATAGTTTTAAGTGTCAGGGTTCCGTTTAGTGAGCACGTTGCACTGCTGATATATCTACAGCAGGTATACCTGCTTGCTAGTCAGCTATTGTGCAAAATACATTTCAGCGATACACACATCTGCTGTATTTAGCGACAACTTTGGGTCACATAGCAGTATGCGTCTTGCAGGTGATTTTCACATCGCACAGTTGATAAAGCCTCAGTGACAAGTTAACGCCTGTTCTTGTTGTAAGTGTTAAGTCCACTGCAAAAGGCTTTGCTACTCTGCGTCACACACATCTGCTTTATTTAGCGACAACTTTGGGTCGCATAGCAGTGTGCGTCTTGCAGGTGATTTTCACATCGCCCAGTTGATAAAGCCTCAGTGACAAGTTAACGCCTGTTCTTGTTGTAAGCGTTAAGTCCACTGCAAAAGGCTTTGCTGCTCTGCGTCACACACATCTGCTTTATTTAGCGACAAATAAAGATGAGTCCATGTCCACCTCAAGTCCTCCCTTAGACCCAACTTCAGACATGGCAGAGGAGTCAGCCTAGCTGTTTGACCACAGTGTCGGCCATTTACTCCTGCCTGATGCTCAATCCTTTATGGAGTCTGATGTTGGGTCTGAGGTTCAGGAGGAGGCAGAGCAAGCAAGAGGGGAGAGCAGATGGCCCACTCCATCTAAGGCCGCACCTGTTGTCTCCCGGGCCACTGTACAAACCTCTTCTTGCTGGGCCTTTTTTGAGACATCTCATGCAGATCGAACAGGTGCGATCTGCAAGATTTGTCATAAGGGAATAAAACATGGCAAAAGGGTCAACCACTTGGGTACAAGCTGCCTAACCAGGCATTTGACAACCCACCACTTGGCCTGTTGGCAGGAGCATTTGAAGTACCCACAAAAGGACCAAAGATTGGTCAGTCGGCTTCCTAGTCCTCCTCGCGCTCCCTGCTATAGTCACTCGTCACCTGCTGGCAGCCTCCACTGACAGGGATGATGATATAGCAGGCAGTGTCGCATCTACCTCTAGCACACCACCAGCTGTAACATCTAGATGCCAAATTTTGATTCCACACATGCTGGAATGAAAAAAAAAAAGGATACTCCCCGCCACCCACATGCCCAGCGTCTAAACAGTAGTTTGGCAAAACTACTGGCTCTGCAACTCTTACCATTTAACCTGGTGGAGTCTGCTCCCTTCCGCGACTTTGCAAAATGTGCAGTTCCACAGTGGCAGGTGCCAAGTCGGCATTACTTTGCCCGTAAGGCCCTGCCATCCCTATACCAACATGTGGAAGGCAATGTAGTGTCGTCCCTGGCCAAGTCAGTCAGCCGTAAGATATGTGCCTTATGATGGTGGGGTCTGGGGTGGGATAGCTTGCTATTACAATCATGAGGTATAACCCTTATTGTACAATTTGAGATGTTTGATTGTTGTTTTTGGTCCGAAGGCCTATATATTACAAATTTCATATTTTTCTTTCTCCCCTTCCGCTGGTTTGCCCCTACTTGACCGCCTGTGTTGATCCGCATTCTGGCCTCACTTGTGCTCCGGTACGGACCGTTGTGCTCGTTCGGGCTGGCTGCGGCCCCGCACGGATGGTTGTTGGACTTTTCTGTCCAAGGGTATAAGGTTTTTTGGATGGTATTCAGGTTTTTGCCCATCCCCCTAGTAGGTCTTCTACTTTGGAGGTATAATGTTTCTCTTGCATTTTTGTTATTTGCTTTATTTTTTGGAAAAAATAATTTGTATTTAAGAAAGTCAATTATAGGGTTTTATGCAATGCTAGCTTGCCCAGTGGGGTGGCTTCCTGAGGGCCGTCTACTCGGGCTCAGGTCCATCCCATTCGGTCTTTTCGCAGATCTAAGTTTCGTGGATGTTAATGAGTCTTTTTCTCTTCTTGCTCTCACATTGACCATCCTCACCAGATATTTTGCCTTTTTTTCTTTTTTTGAGTCAACTTTCCTGTGGAGCTTTTTGTTTTCTAGCAGGCCACCATGGGGATTAAGATTATCTCGCATAATGTAAAAGGGTTCAATTCCCCCCACAAGAGACATAAGGCATTTAAACAATACAAGCGTCTGGGTGCAGATGTAATATTGTTACAGGAAACAATTTGCCAAGGATAAACACCCCAAGTTTTTTGATAAATCATTCCAGCAATATAGAGGTTCAACTTTTAATAGCAAATCTAGAGAAGTTTCGATTTTCATACGTAACAGTGTGATGTTTGATATTTCATCCTCTTACTGTGATCCAGAGAGCCGGTTTCTAATTCTTAAGGGTAGCATATGTGGAAAAATGATCACTATTGTTTCCCTTTACGCCCCTAACGATGCTCAGGCATCCTTTTTTAGATCCTTCTTTGAGGTGCTGGGCAGGTTCGAGTCCCCTCATATGGTCGTTGGGGGGGACTTCAATCTAACGGCTCATCCCCTCTTGGATAGAAGCAGAGTTGTGCCTTCCTCCAAGGCCTTTCCTAAAAGCTTGACCCGCGCCCTTAGTGACCTGCAATTGGTCGATGCCTGGAGGGCCCACAACGTTGGGTGTCGGGCATGCACATATTACTCACATCCCCTCAATAGTTTCGCTAGATTGGACTATATTTACTGTACCCCTGTCCTTCTGGCCAATTCTAGGGATGCTCATATCCGGGTATGCCCCTGGTCAGATCATCAGATTGTCACGATGGAGGCAAGCGGCATTGGGATGGACAGATCTTTAACTGGAGGTTGAATGATTCCCTGCTTAATGACCCCACATTTGCCTCTCAAATATCATCCTCGTTGGAAGAATATTTCACAATTAATGAGGCCTTTGACACACCTGTCTCTACAGTCTGGACATCCCACAAAGCTGTGATTAGAGGTAGATTAATCGCTCTTGCTTCTGCAAAAAATAAGGCCAGGTTAGCAGATATTAAATCTTTAACGAAAGATTGGACCATTTGTATAACCTCCTAGGGGCCTCCACTTCCCCATCCCTGTTAGAACAGATCTCCACTAAAAGGAAATCCCTGGATGAGGCTCTTTCCAAAGATTCAGAGAAGGCCCTTAGATGGTCCAAAGCCAAATTTATCCTCAGTAGCAACACAACATCCACCATGTTTGCCAAAAAACTTTCTCAAACTATTAGACCAACCCATGTTTAGAAACTTAGGAGGCAAGATGGTAAGGTCATTTCCCACCCCAAAGAGGTTCTGGGAATTTTCACACAATTCTACAAAAATCTTCTCTCAGACACTCCCCTCTCTACCATGCCCATCTCCAACCTTAATACATGGATTGATGGTTTACAGCTTCCGTCACTCTCTGCGGAGCAAAGAGAGGCTATAGACGCCCCCTGCACTGAAGAGGAATTATTGGCCATTATTAAATCATTAAAAACCTCTACAGCCCCGGGCCCAGACGGGTTCTCTGCCCTATATTATAAAACATTTTCCTCCCTCCTGATTCCCAGACTAACCAAGCTTTTTAATGAAGTTCTTCTTGGTGGTGGTTTTCCCGAAGAAATGCTCCTTGCCAACATGTCCCTTATCCCCAAACCTGATAAAGACCACTCACTCCCCCAAAATTACAGACCCATCTCTGTTATGAACAATGACCTTAAGCTTTTCGGCCGTCTCCTTGCGATCAGACTAGCTTGCAGTATCCCCCATCTTATTTACCCAGACCAAACAGGCTTTATTCCCGGCAGGCAACTCACGGATAATATGCGCTTGGCCTCTAATATTATTCAGGATGCTAACTCCTCTAAGTCCCCAACGTGCCTTGTCAGCCTAGATATTCATAAGGCATTTGATAGTGTTAGTTGGTCTTACTTGGAAAACATTCTACCTAGATTTGGTCTGGGGGCCGGATTCATCCACGGCTTCAAAGCCCTGTATGACTCTCCCCAGACGTTAGTTTACCCGGTTGTAATTCGGAATTTTTTCATCTCAATCGGGGCACTAGACAGGGATGCCCCCTCTCTCCCCTGCTCTTTGCCCTAGCTATAGAGCCTTTAGCATGTTCCATCAGAAACAATGAAAAGATCAGTGGTTACTTTAAAGGTGGAAGGGAATATAAGCTCAGCCTATATGCAGATGATGTGTTGTTATTCTTGTCCAATCCTCATGTCTCCTTGCCTCAACTACTTATAGAACTAAAGATTTTCCACTCAATGTCTGGTTTAAGTGTAAATATACCCAAATGCTCTCTGATGCCTATTAATTTACCAAATTGGATGCAGGTCTCAATTAAAGACTGTTTTTCATTTTCCTGGTGTACACAATAATTTAAATACCTAGGGGTCTTTCTCACACCATACTACGATTCTCTTTATCTAGCAAATTTCCCTCCACTATTTAAAAGATTAAACACCCTGCTACGAACTTGGTCGACATATTTTATCTCCTTTCTAGGGAGATGCATTGCGGTAAAAATGATCATCCTGCCTAAATTACTTTTCTGCTTTGGAGCCCTCCCTATCAATATACCAAAATCTCATATAGCCTCTTTCCAGAGAGATATCTCCAGGTTCGCCTGGAACGGGAAAAGGCCTAGATATAACAAACAGGTAGTTCATGCTCCTCACTATAAAGGGGGTCTGGGTTTTCCTGGACCTATGGTCCTACTACCTATTAGCTAAACTCACCCAAATAGCACAATGGCATTCTAGGGAGGACGTTATACCGTGGCTAACTTTTGAAAAAGCTTCCATCACCCCCATTTTTCTACAGGCTATTCTGTGGAACTCTCTGACAACCCCCAGACCCCCTCCCCTTTCTAATAAAATTGTCAATCATTTAATTATATTATGGAGGAAATATAGGTCCCTATGCGGCCTCCTGTTGGTGGTTCTCCCTTTATCTACATTTTTAGGTGCCCTGGAGTCCCCTGCTTTCCCATTGAGCCTGGAGGACCTTCACCCCTGGATTTCTAGAGGCCTGACCTCCCTTCTGTCATTATCAATAAGAAATTATTTTTGTTCTTTTGATCAACTTATGAGACTTCATAATCTCCCTAAATCAGAAGAGTCCCATTATGAGTCCATCAAAAAGTTCTTCCAATCTCAAGGCTCCTTATCACTGCATCCACCCTATACCACATTTGAATCTATTTGTTGCTCCTCACCTAGAGATAGAGGCTTAATTTCAAGGTTATAAAAGCACCTAATATGCTCCCCATTGCCAGATAAATTGAAATACATGCTTAAATGGGAAAATGATTTGGATTGTTCGATTTCTATTTTGGAGTGGGATAACATGTTATCTAAAATGCGTAAATGCACGTGTTCTTCTGCAAGTAAAGAATCACCATTTAAACTTATCACAAGGTGGTACCTGACACCTCCTCTGATTTACTCTTTCTACAATTCAGTTCCCCCCCTTTGCTTCAGAGGTTGTGATCAGGAAGGCACTCTCCTGAATCTCTTTTGGAGTTGCAATTACCTACAACCTATCTGGGATAGAGTCAAGAGGTTTTTATCCAAACTGATGGGCTCTGAGGCTACCATTAATCCTAAGATAGGTCTATTGTTTTCCCGGGTCCCCGGTGTCCCTGCTCCCATTTCCAGGCTGTTTCATACTCTTATGTCATCAATACATTGGATGATTGCCTTAAACTGGAGATCTAGCAGCCTGATATGGTCACAGGTACTATCCAGAATGGAGAGTGTGAAGCTTTCTGAAAGAATATTCCACTCATTACATAATACCATGCCTGCCTTCAATGGGAAATGGGATCTCTGGGACCCTTCTGGCTGTTGAGTTCTTTTATATGGTCTTGACTCTGTCATGAATAACATTACCAGCCAAATGCTGCAATTTCTATACCCTGACTTTGATATGTCTATTTGACTTTCTTGGATCTGTGATTTTAATGCCTTAATGTTTATGTAATACTCTTATGTATGATATTATTTGTCATTGATCTTTTGCTTTGCATTGCATGAGCTTTGTCACTTTTTCTTGACTTGACTTTCTTTTTTTTTTAAACCAAACAAACGTTTATTGAGTTAAGCACTGCATATAAACATACAATAAAAGGCATCGTCAGAAAGTTGCATAAGTACAATATCACAAAGTCAAATAATTCAGAGATTCACATTGTGCAAAGAGCATGGTAGCAACAAGAAAAAAATAGGGAAATAATATAGCACCGCCGTGTCAGAGCAGGATTAGAAACTCCAGCAAGGCAAAACATAGCAAAGGCCATGGGCGCGGACTCTGCGGAACAGTTGCATCCTAATAAAAAAGGCACAAGACACCCAACCACTCCTACGACTCACATGTGTCGGGGGCCTCCAGCCACCTATCCAATATCTTGTTGTATCTCTTGGGACAACCCCTATTAACATACATGACCTTCTTAAAGGGCAGGGTGGCATCAACTGCCGCCTTCCAAGCTGATAAGGAAGGGGGTGTAGACTGCATCCACTTCAGGGCTTTCATTTTTCTAGCTGTGAATAAGGTTTCCCGGAGGAATTGAATCATGTGTTTGTCTGCGTCAACCTCAGGAAATATCCCGAGGAGGCACAATTTGGGGTCCAGTGTGGTCGGGCATCCCATGCGGTCATGCAGGAACTGGACAACCTGTGTCCAGAACTCCTGCATGGCCAGGCAGGACCAGATCATGTGACCAAAAGTACCCGGGGAGTGAGAGCACCTCGGGCACACCGAGGAGCGGGAGGAATCAAAGTGAGCCAGCCTCACAGGGGTGAGATACGATCTGTGGGTAATATAAATCTGAGTGAGCCGATCCGACAACTTGGGAGAGACCAAAGTACAGGCCTCCAGAGCCTCATCCCACTCCTCATCCTCCAGCTCCCCAACATCACCCACCCATGACCCCCACAACCCATACGCCAGTTCAGTCACCCGTTTAGCACCCAGCATTTCATACAGCAGCGAGATGAGTTTGCGGTGCTCCTGGCCCCTAATCACATCCAAAATGTCAACCGATGGTAGGACAGGGATCACAGGGGTGAATTGTCCTCTCAGGGCGTGGGATAGCTGTAAATAATAGAAATACATAGAATCCGGGAGTTGGAATTCCTCCCAGAGCAGGTGGAAGGACTTGATAGACCCCGCAGACACAACATGTGATAACAGGTAAATATCTTTACGTATCCACACCTCAGGGTTAGGGATATGAAGAAGCTCCGGAAGCTGCTGGTTACACCACAACGGCGTCATGGAATGCAAAGTCGCATCCCCGGTTCTAGACATCGCCAAATCCCAGATACGCCTGTGATGAAACAAAAGACTGCCCCGAGGAACCGCGGATACAGACCCAGCGATACCACGGAGTATATCACAGAACGGGTGGGGGAGTCGCGACTCCAGACCCCTGCAGACCATTGCCATATACCTGCCCGAGTCCTGTTTGTCCAAAGTGAAAGAAGTGTAATAATTGGGCTGCTAAATAGTATCTCGCCAGCTCCGGAACTGCCATACCTCCCAACTTAGTGGGCTTCTGAGTGTGTTTCCAAGACAGCTTGTGTCTAGAGGAGCCCCAAATGAATGACCTCAACAAGGTCTCCAGGGTCATAAAGTACTTGTATGGAATGTACACTGGGGAGTGCCACAACAGGTATAGGATTTTGGGAAGCAGGATCATCTTCACCAGGCCCACCCTGCCCATAACCCCCAGTGGTAGCCGAGCCCAAACTTGCGTCTTGTCCTTAACGAAGTCAAAAAGTGGTTCAATGTTCAAAGGTATGAAGTCTGTATGGGAACTTGTCACCCGGACCCCTAGATGTTTAAATTCCGCCACTCGCGACAGGGGAAGCGACGCCTGATCAGCCCCCGGGGGGAAACTGTCCAAAGGAAGGGTGAGGGATTTGTCCCAATTAACCGTCAGACCAGAGAATTTCCCAAACTGCTGTATGATCCGCAGGGCACACTGCAACGAGGACCCGGAGTTCGCCAGGTATAAGAGCATGTCATCTGCGTACAATCCAACACACTCCTCCAGATCACCACGGCGGAGTCCTTGAATGCCGGGGTCCGCTCGAAGAGCCATTGCAAGAGGCTCAACCGCCAGGGCATACAACAGTGGGGAAATGGGGCAACCCTGGCGCGTACCACGGGAAAGAGGAAACGACCTAGATTTCCAGCCATTGGCCACTACCCGAGCTCGGGGTCGACTGTACAATACGGTAAGCCATTTAATGAACCTCGGGCCAAACCCAAACTTACGTAGGCACTGCCACAGGTACGACCACTCGACAGAGTCGAAGGCCTTAGCAGCATCTAAGGTCACAACAACCCTGGTACCTATACAGTCATGAGGGGCTTGTAGGTTCATAAACAAACGCCTGGTGTTAAAGGCCGTATTTTTGGCCGGCATAAATCCCGTCTGGTCGGGGTGCACAAGGGATAGAATCACCTTGTTGAGTCTGAGGGCAAGCACTTTAGCCATGATTTTCACATCACACTGTAACAGCGAGATGGGCCTATAGGATTCCGGATACTGGGGGTCCTTACCAGGTTTAGGAAGCAGAATGATCAAAGCTTCACACATCGAAGCAGGGAGGGAGCTCGACTTAAAGGCCGCCTCGAACACCGCGAGCAGACGGGGGGCCAATGTCTCAGAGTACTGCGCGTAAAATTCGATAGGGAGACCGTCGGATCCCGGGGCCTTAGCCCTGGCAAAACAGGAAATGGCAGAGACTATTTCATCCTGAGAAATCGGGGCCTCGAGCACCGTGACCTGTTCATGGGTCAGTGTGGGAAAGTCCAGGGTATCCAGCAGGGTGGCCAGTTCCAGGGGGTCATAGTCCACTCTGGAGGAGTAAACTTCACCAAAATAGGAGGCAAACAACTCCGCCACAGCCGCGGGGTCCGAGGAGTCCCCCAGCACCGAAGGATGAAGTGTGATCACCACAGGTGGTCTGGTGTCCATGTGCGCCAGATAGGCCAGCAATTTACCCGACCGCTCACCGTGCTCAAATATACGCTGTCTGCTAAAAAACAATTTATGATGGGCATGTTCCTGAAACATTTGGTCCAGAGCCCTGGTCCTCAATTTAATTTGGGCGAGCCCGTCAGGTGTAGGAGAGTTGGCATATTCGGCCTCCAGTTCAGCCAATTGTCGTTCGGCCGCGCACAGGTCAGTCCGCGACGCCCTGCGATGTCGAGCTATTTGCGACGACAACAACATGCGAGCGTGGCCCTTAAAGGTTTCCCACACAGTCAGAGTGGGGGCAGTATCAGCGTTAGAACTGAAGAAGAAGTCCCATTCCTTCGTCAATGAATCAATGTCTGGAACAGTCTTGAGCCAAAAGGGGTTTAGGCGCCAATGTCTCTGAGGGGGAGCAGTGAATGGAGACAAAGTCACCATGTACGGGGTGTGGTCTGAGAGCAATCTTGGTCCGAAGCGGGCAGTCAAGAGTCTGGGCAGGAGGGCCTGAGAGATCCAAATGCTATCTATCCTAGACATGGTGGAGTGGGATGCTGAGAAGCACGAGTAGGCCCGTGCAGTGGGATGTAAGCATCTCCACGAGTCAAGGAGATGACAACTGGTCAATATCCTATGAAAATGTGTGGGTCTATCCGGGTATGGCGGGGAGCCAGGCGCACCCACCCTATCCAGAGACGGATTGGAGACTGTGTTAAAGTCCCCCATCCATATTGCAGGGACTGAGGGGTATCTTGCTAAAAATGTCAGACCTTCATTCAGAAGGGTAGTGCTAAAAGGGGGAGGAAAGTACCAAGCTAGCAAAAGCACATCATGCCCCCCTATAGCCCCAGCGACAAATACAAATCTGCCCAGGGGGTCCGTCACCACCTCTCTCACCGCAAAAGCCACAGACCGAGAGATGAGCAATGACACACCCCTAGAATGAGACGAGTGGGAGGCGTGGAAGGACCAGCCTACCCACGGTCTGCGGAGGGCCCCAAGCAGGGTGCCCTCCGCGTGCGTCTCCACCAGTGCAACAACATCCGCCCTCTGTTCCTTCAGCTAAGACAGAATGACTGTTCGCTTGACCTTGTCTCGGATGCCTCGCACGTTCCACGTGAGGAAAGTCAACCCTGCCATAGCGTCAAGGAAGAGAGGGTATGCCGCGGCACAGAATGGCAACTGGACTCCACAGCAAGCATATACCACGCCCGCCGCCCATGGCTCAGGACACAGCAATCCAAGCTGGCAGTATGATTAAACATGGCAGTGCAAATAAACGGTTGTAGACATTGTACATAGCATAACTCAATAAACAAAAACATAAACCCCCACCCCCCACCCAGCCCAACACACACCCCAACCAGTGTGGGCATCAATCCTGAAACAAAAAAGTTCACAGGCAGCGGCGACCAACATGCCCAAGCGGCCCCACCAGAAGGCGAGGCCCCCCGGAACCAGCCAGAACCTCGCATGCCCATGAGGGCGAACAATCTCCGAAGAGGGGTCCCAGTCCTGGGACACAACAGTGAGCATAAGTCAATATAGCACAACTGCATAGCACCCGTGGTGGGCATAGAGGCCTCCCGGCTAGAAGACAAAACAAAGAAGTGGGAATAAAAATCTAAAATCCAAATAAGTCTGTGTCGGCTAGACAGACAAGTAAAAAAAAAAGATTTTCGGGGGGGGGGGGAAACTGGAGCCAGATGAGTCAATAGACAGAAAACAGAACGGGGGTACCCCCAGAAAGGGTACAGTCCAAAGGCATGAAGCAGGCAGTGGACCGGGGGAGGCCCCAGCCTAATCGTCCAAGGCACGAAGGATATGGGAGGGGGGGGCCATGAGACAGGCCGCAGGGGGACATATCAGGCTGAAGCGCGTACAGTCATCCTGGGTACACTGGGGCAGGGAAGGGTCAGCAAAGGTAACACTCACGGCAGACGATCCAACCAGGCTATTGCCACGTCCGGGTCTTCAAAAAAGTGCACTCTGTCCTCACCAACCACCCGCAACCTGGCAGGATACAGCATTGCGTATTTGAGGTTGCGGGTCCTAAGACGGCACTTGACCTCCCCAAACTGACTTCGCTGTTTCTGGACTTCCGCCGAGAAGTCTGGGAATGCCATAATGTGATGGTTGTTCAAAGGGATATTCCCACGCTCTCTGGAGAGCCGGAGGACCGCGTCTCTGTCCCTAAAGTTCATAAACCGGGCAATAAAGACCCGGGGTGGGGCACCCGGGGGTTGCTTCTTCGCTGGCATGCGGTGCGCCCTTTCCACAACAAACGCCTGCGAAAATGCCTCTCTGCCATACGATTTTACCAGCAGATCCTCCAAAAAGGTGGCAGGGGAGGACCCCTCCGCAGCCTCCGGTAATCCAATAAAGCGAACATTGTTACGTCTGGCCCTGTTCTCCAAATCGTCCTGTTTATGTAGTAGATATTGTATATCCCTTGCAGCCTGCTCCGCAGCGTTTTGAATGGGGGGTAAATCGTCCTCCACTCTGGATATCCGTCCCTCTGCCTCGGTCTTCCTGTCACGCAGCTTCTGGAAATCCTGCCTGAGCAAGGAGATATCGATCTTAATCTCCTCTATCTTCGTGGTCAGGGATGCCTTGCAGTCCGTGATGGCAGCCAGAATGACCGCTTGGTCCGTAGTCTGCTTTGCTGCAGCGGGAGCAGAGTGTGACGGTCCGCCATTTTGGGCCTCCATGCTCCCTTCCTGGCGCCGGAATTTCTCCAGCTTTGCCGCCGCTTCTGAGGGCCGTTTCGGCGGGGACATGACCAGGGCTGGATGGCGCTAGTGTCCGGTAACCGGAGGTAAGTTTACCGCTCGAGAAAGTATTCACAGGATCAGTGTAACGGATATCAGCTGGGAGAGCCTCTCTAAAACACGTTCGCTCACATGAGTCTTCAGGCCACGCCCCCCTTGACTTGACTTTCTAATAAAAACTTTTGTAAACAAAAAAGGAGGCATACAGGGACCAGACTAGATGCAATACAGACAAAGAAAACCAATATATTTTTATTCCAAATAATTGCCAAGCAATTCACAGCAATGGATGAGTAATGTGACTTACAATATCTACTACTGTCAAGGTCTTACCTTGCCTTCCTGTTGGCAGCCATCCTCTGTTAGCATCATCACTTGTCTGCTGCCTGTGCGTCGCTCAGTGATGATGTTGCACACCTGACTATATATATATATATATATATCACCTGATGGCTTTCAGACCTTGCCCTTGCGTTTGTGCTCCAAGGTGCATCACTGCTAGCAGTCCTCTGGTCTCTGTGGTTTCTCCGTGCATGACTTGGCTGACGACCTTCCAGGCTCTGGATTCCGCATCGGCAGACGATCCCGCAGTAGACGACGACCTGACTTTGGCAGACTACCCGCTTCTGCACTCTGTCTCAGCTTGGACAACTACCTGTTTCTGGACTCAATCCCGGCTTGGATGACTACCCACTTCCAAACTTGACCCCGGCTGTTCTTGATTTTGCTCCCGTCTCTTGCTGTGCGATTATTATTATTGTTGCATAAATAAATCACTTTATTTTACTTGCATCTTCCTGTGGTCGGGTTTGCTGGCACCCTGACAACTACCAAAACATGACCACATGGGGGCAAAGGATCCTCATAGAGGGATATAGAATCAGTATACAGAAAATTGAACAAAAAAGAACAAAGATTTTTTGTGTTTTAACCAAAGGAGGGAGATGGCTCACAACTGCTGTAAACAGTAAAGAAGCACCATTATACAACAGGTAATCTCCATACTGGTCCTCCCATCCTTCTTAAATGGGGCTACCAAAGTACAGTCAAATGCCTGGGTCAAACCAGATGTCACTATGATATATCCTCTCCAGAGTAACTAAGTGCACATACCCATTCAGTCTGCAGTACAATCCTGCCCAAGTGGCTTCAACAAGGTGGCTGCCTGGACTGCTGGCCTTATATACTGTACCTCCCAACTATCCGATAGTGACGTAGTCGGCCAGATGCGGACACCGTGGATCACACTGCGCATGTGGTGTCTTCCCATGATTTCTCCTCCTGGATTTGCCTGGGTCCAAGTGCACAGCTGTCACAGGGGCCCAAGCGGCACCACCTACCACCGGGAGGAGCATATGTCCACACAAGGGGACACAAGATAGTATATGCAGTGCTCAATGGCCAGCGAGGGCTGCCTTACCAAGGATGACACTAGAGGAGGAAAAAGAGAACCTGCACAGCTCAGAAGTGACGCAGGGGGAAGCCAGTCAGGAATGGGCAGTAGAGAATGAGGCACCACTGGGTGAGTAGATACCTCTCCCAGCAGGCGCCCTGTGCATCCGTGCGGTCACAAGAAGTCCAAAAAGTTGACAAAAGAGGAATCAAAAAATGCATCTATAGCAAAAAAAAACATAGTAATTGCAGAATAACATTATATAGTATAATATAAAGGGGGCTTTCACATGAGGATCAACACCATGTTTACATACAGTATGCATTACAATCAATATTGCAAATGAATAAACAAATAACATTTTTTTCTCTTTTATTAATGTGATATTACAAGTAAATTATTAAACGACATTGTTTAATTTATAGCGGATGTTCCTATTCAGTTTTAAATTGTGGGGTTAGGTTAAGGTACATTAATCCTTCACAAAAAAGGCTTGAAACTCAAGGTCTCATTTAGGCCTGGAAATGTCATAACCCTGAGGAGGTTAAACTGACGCAATTCAAGTTGTAACAATCTCAAATCAATCCCGCCTCCTCGAATGTGAGGAAGAATATGTGAATAAGTGTGATGAAAACAGTTAACCACTTAAGCCCCGGAGGATTTGGCTGCTAAAAGACCAGACCCCTTTTTTCAACTTGGCACTTCGTGACTTTAACTGATAATTGCGCGGTCATGCAATGCTGTACCTAAACCAAATTTACGTCCTTTTTTCCCACAAACAGAGCTTTCTTTTGGTGGTATTTGATCACCTCTGCGCTTTTTATTTTTTGCGATATTAATAAAAAAGAAGGGAAATTTTGCAAAAAAAATGACATTTTCAACTTTGTCTTTTAAAAAATATCCAATATACTCAATTTATGTCATTTTTTTTTGGCCAAAATATATTTATCTACATGTCTTTGACAAAAAAAATTCAATGAGCGTATTTTTATTGGTTTGCGCAAAAGTTATAGTGTCTACAAACTATGGTGTAAATACTGAAATTTACGAAGCTTTAATTTCTGACTGCCTATCTCATTTCATGAAGTGCTAAAATGGCGGGGCAGTACAAACCCCCCCCCCCCCCCCCCAAACTACCACTTTTTGGAAAGTAGACATCCTAAGGAATGTTCTGAGAGGCATGTTGAGCTCATTGAATATTTTATTTTTTTGTCACAGGTGTTTGAAAAATGACTAAAAAAATTCATATGTGAGACTTTTTGAGAGCGTAGCAGTGTACGGGAGCCCGAAAACAAATCACCACCATCAGAATTTCAAAGGGCGTACATTTTTCATTGCATTTTCTCACTACCTATAACGGTTTAGGAGGCCCTGAAATGTCAAGATACCACAAAACCCCCCCAAATGACCCCATTTTGGAAAGTAGACACCCAAAGCTGTTTGCTGAGAGGCATGGTGAGTCCATGGAATATTTTATATTTTGCCACAAGTTTCGGGAAAATTACAATTTTTTTTTTTAATTTTTTTTTTTACACAATGTTGTCACTAAAAGATAAATTTCTCACACATGACATGGGTATATGTGGAATGACACCCCAAAAATACATTCTGCCACTTCTCCTGAGTATGGGGATGCCCCATGTGTGAGACTTTTTGGGAGCCTAGCTGTGTACAGGACCGCGAAAACCAATCAACACTCTCAGGTTTTCTAATGGCGTAAATTGTTCATGTCACCTCTGCACTACCTGTCACAGTTTCGGAGGCCCTAAAATTCCAAGATAGCACAAAAATCCCCCAAATGACCCCATTTTGGAAAGTAGACACCCCAAGCTATTTGCTGAGAGGCATGGTGAGTCCATGGAATATTTTATATTTTGCCACAAGTTCCGGGAATATATATATATATATATATATATATATATATATATATATATATATATTTTTTTTTTTTACACAAAGTTGTCAGTAAATGATATATTGCTCACACATGCCATGGGTATATGTGAAATGACACCCCAAAATACATTCTGATGCTTCTCCTGAGTACAGGGATACCCCATGTGTGCGACTTTTTTGCAGTCTAGCCGAGTACAGGTCCCCGAAATCCAGTCCCCACTTTCAGGCTTTCCAAGGGCTTAATTGTTGATTTCACTCCTGACTACCTATCACAGTTTCGGAGGCCATGAAATGCCAAGACATCACAACCCCCCCCTCAAATGACCCCTTTTCGGAAAGTAGACACCTTAAGCTATTTGCAGAGAGGCATGTTGAGTGTTTTGCAGATCTCACTTTTTGTCACAAAGTTTTGGAAATTGAAAAAAGGAAAAAAAATGCATTTCCCTGTTTTTTCTTAATTTTCCAAAAAAAATGAGAGCTGCAAAATACTCACCATGCCTCTCAGCAAATAGATTGGAGTGTCTACTTTGCAAAATGGGGTAATTTGGGGGGGTTTTGTGCCATCTTGGCCTTTTATGGACTTCAAAAGTGTGATAGGTAGTAAGGAGTGAGATCAACAATTTACGCCCTTAGAAAGCCAGAAGGTGCAGATTGGTTTTCCGGGTCCTGTACGCGGCTAGACTGGCAAAAAGTCTCACACATGGGGTATCCCTGTACTCAGGAGAAGCAGCAGAATGTATTTTGGGGTGTCATTTCACATATACCCATGGCATGTGAGAGCATTATATCATTTACTGACAACTTTGTGTAAAAAAAAAAAAATTCTTTTCCCGAAACTTGTGGCAAAATATTAACTATTCCATGGACTCACCATGCTTCTCAGCCAATAGCTTGGAGTGTCTACTTTGCAAAATGGGGTCATTTGGGGGGGTTTTGTGCTATCTTGATATTTCAGGGCCTCTGAAACTGTGACAGGTAGTCAGGGGTAAAATCAGCAATTTACGCCATTAGAAAACCTGAAGATGTGGATTGGTTTTCGGGGGCACGTACACAGCTAGGCTGCCAAAAAGTCTCACACATGGGGTATCCCTGTAGTCAGGAGAAGCAGCAGAATGTATTTTGGGGTGTCATTTCACATATACACATGGCATGTGTGAGCAATATATCATTTAGTGACAACTTTCTGTAAAAAAAAAAAAAAAAAAAGAAATAATAATTTTCCCGACACTTGTAGCAAAATATAAAATATTCCATGGACTCACCATGCCTCTCAGCAAATAGCTTTGGGTGTCTACTTTTCAAAAAGGGGTCATTTGGGGGGTGTTTGAACTGTACCAGCATTTTATGCTCAATTTTATCCACACATCACCCAATCTTCTAACCACTTGAAAACCAAGCCTTTTCTGTGCCTTTTTGTTTACATGAAAAAATATTTTTTTTTTACTAGAAAATTACTTTGAACCCCCAAACATTATATATTTCTTTAAAGCAGACGCCCTATAGAATAAAATGGTGGATGTTGCAAATTTTTTTGTCACACGGTATTTGCGCACAGATTTTCCAAACGCATTTTTTTGCGAAAAAAATATATTTTTTTTAAATTTATTGCACAAATACACTATATAATTCCAATTTTTTGGTAAAATTTAAAAGATGATCTCATGCCGAGTTCATAGACACCTAACATGACATGCTTTAAAAATTGCGCACGCCTGCGCAGCGGCTAAGACGTACGTACATTTTTAAAAACCTTTAAAAGTCTCTACAGGTTACCACTTTAGACTGACAGAGGAGGTCTACTGCAAGAATTACTGCACTCGATCTGGCGATCGCGGCGATACCTCACATGCATGCTGCAATTGCGGTTTACATATGACACTAGACCAACGCTTGCGTGTTCCATTGCGCGCAAGCACGGGGGGAAAGGGGGGGGGCTCGATTTTTTTTTTTTTTTTTTGCTTTTTTATGTTATTTTGAAACCTTTCCTTTAATTTTTTTTTAAATCATTTTTATTGTTATCACAGTGAATTTAGATATCCCCTATGATAGCAATCTGTAGTGACAGGTACTCTTTTTTAAAAAAATTGGGGTCTTTTATACTCTAGATCTCTCCTCTGACCTTAACGCATCTGACCACACCAAAATTGGTGTGATAAAATACTTTCCCAATTTCCCAATGGCCCTGTTTATTTCTGGCGAAAAAAAAGTCATGAAATGCTCGTAGCCTCCGGCATCTTAGGCCATAGAGATGATTGGAGCCATTCTAATCTCCAATTAGCTCTATGGTTAGATAACTGAACCACCGGCTGCACTCTCGGGTTAACCAGTGGGACAGGAGAGCCCGAGAAAAACCACGGAAGGCTGCGGAAGGCGGCGGTGGGGGGGGAGGCTCCTCCCACTGCATGTAAAAGCAGTCTAGCGGCCAATTACCTGCTAGGATTGCTTTTACATGTAAGCCGACCGCTGGCTGTAAAAAACGATACCAAGATGATGCCTAAATCTGCAGGCATCATCCTGGTATAACCACTCAAAGTCCAGCAACGTACCAGTACATTGCTGGTCCTTGTTTGGCATATAGGTTTTTTTTTTTTTCATGCAGCCTGTGGGCTGAACGGAAAAAAAGAGAACCTATCAGAAATCAGCACAGGAATAATGCGTAGTATTACTCATCATTAACCGCCCAAACAACCACCCACTGAATTTAATGATGGGTATACACGACACTATCCACGTATACCAAAATAGGATTTTAACTGCAGTGCTGAAATCAGAAAATCACCACAGCTGCTATCAGCAAAGGTATCCATATATGCTGAGCGCAAACGCTGTTTGTGTCAGAATATATAAAATCAATGCGTGGTAGCCGACCAGTACCTGCAAGAGAAACAGGTCACAAAAGAATGAAAAAACAAACAAAGGACATTAAAAAAAGTACAGTAAGAAGAGTAGAAGGACACATAAAATGACTGACACAACAACAGTTTTTGGATCCTTTTATTTTTCTTTCTAACTGTTTCTTGATGTCTTGATTTGTGACTGCGATCTTCCAGCTTGGGTCTCTCAAAATGTCGATGGACATCCAACATCCTTCGATACCCTGTGTTTGTGTGCCCTACACTGTGTCGTGCTGTACCCTACACTAATACTCCACTAGTGTATGGTAGCGCTCAAAACATTCCCTGATGCAGAGACCAGGTTGGTCAGGACATTTGGGACAATAATAACGGGTGTCACGCCTAAATCCGCACCTGCTACAGACACGACATCGTCTTTGGGGTCGTATTTGGGTAGGGGTACTCGGGAGGACATAAGAAAAATGTCTCTCATGCAGCCGGCTCACTGCATCTGGAAGGGGAAGTTGGGCAGGCATGCCTCCTGGGTACAGGTAGGCAAGGATGATCGCTTCCTGGAATTCCCGGAAGGATCCACTTCGTCCTGACGCCCTGTATAGGACAAAGGCGTTCAGCATAGCCAATTGGAAAAGGTAAACAGACACTTTTTTGTACCAGTGCCTGGCTTTACAGGCAACTAAATACGGCGCCAAAAGCTGGTCGTTAAGGTCCACCCCTCCCATGTTAAGGTTATATTCGTGGACACAGAGGGGTTTCTCCATAACGCCAGTTGCCGTAGGGATTTGGATCGTCGTGTCTGCGTGAAGGGAGGACAGAACATAAACATCCCGTGTATCCTTCCACTTCACTGCGAGCAATTTGTCCGTTTTCAAGCAGGCTCTCGCCCCCCGACTAAGACGGGAATTTACAAGCCGTTGGGGGAAGCCCCGGCGATTAGGTCGCACGGTGCCACATGCGCCAATTTGTAATTCAAGCAGGTGACTAAATAGTGGCACGCTTGTGTAAAAATTGTCCATGTACAAATGGTACCCTTTTCCGGATAAGGGTGACACCAAGTCCCAAACAATCTTACGGCTGCTCCCTATGTAGTCTGGGCAGTTCGGGGGCTCCACAGTGCTATCTTTTCCCTCATAGACCCGGAAACTAACTGTATAGCCTGTGGCCCTGTCACACAATTTATACAGTTTGACCCCGTATCTGGCACGCTTGCTGGGGAGGTACTGTTTGATAGCAAGACGGCCAGTAAATTTAATCAGGGACTCGTCAATGCAGACAACTTGTTCGGGGATAAACAAGGCTGCAAACCACTGATTGAAGTGGTCTATGAGGGGCCGAATTTTGTGGAGCAAATGCAGGGTCTCCCAGAGGATGACAGAGTTCATTGTCGCTGAAATTGATCCACAATAGATCTGTAAAGAAGATCTTCCGTGAAGAACAGCTCAAAAAAGTTCAGGGGCGTAAAACCAGCTGTCTCCACGTGGATTCCAGGTTGGGCAGTGAATGGGGGAAGTACTGGCGCTGTAGAATCAGTGGGTTGTCAATTGGGATATGCCAGCGCATCAGGGAGGGCACTATGGGCTCTACGGGCCTGTCTAAGAATACGCGGTGGCTGCGGGCCACTACTTGTGCTAGCCACTGCAACAGCTTCAACTGCACTTAGGGGACTCGCCACGTCACCAGGTGATACTGCAGTGCTGGTTGTACTAGGTCCAGGGTGTACTAGGCGCTGGCGCTTGCCAGGTCGCCAGAAAAATGAGCGGCACTAGTAACCACACTCTGCTCCATACGAGTACCCTGCGATCTGCATCTCAACAACTCCAGAATGGGGTCGGGTACGCCTGGGTCTAACAGGGACCCATCTGTCATCGGAGCTATCTGTCAGGGAGCCGCTGCTGTCATCTGGTTCGTATACTGACATTAATTCGGTCATTGTAGCTTCCCCATCGCTATCAGATGACACGGCCAGCATACTATAAGCCTCTTCACCACTGTACAAACGTTTAGACATTTTGGTAACTAAATTTACCTGTACAGTGGTGTTGACTCACAGGTAATAAAAGCACCTGGTTGTCAAGGACTATTTCAAGCGCTACCAAAAAAACTGCTAATGCTAGCAGGGATCAGGCCTGACTCTGCTAACACAGCGGTTTTGTGTGTTGTGTTTTTTTTGTAAGTGACAGTAATCTGTTGATTACTACACTTACCTGGGTGAAAGGGTTAAACGCAGGTGCTGGCAGGAATCAGTGCTGACCGTGCAAACACCGCGTTTTGGGAACCCTAAACTATGGGGGCGCTAGTATAGTTCTGATCAGATCAGATATTGATCTGTTCAAACACTATACTAGAAATGGAAGTGTATGTGCGTGCGTGCTTGTGTGTGTGTGGCAATCAAGGGGTTACTTCTAACTATGCGCCGGGGATCTGGGGGGGGGGGTGGCGGGGACCCTAAACCTCCTTTGGGATAGAAGCTAACTCGCTAGCGCAACTTCAAGTCACAATCACACTAATACAAAATACAGTAAAAACAGTATATTATGTGTGTATTAGTGTGCTATGTGACAGGGGGAAGGGGTTAACTGGATGTGATCAGGGGGGGATCAGGGGGTTAAATCTTTATTGGAAGGGGGTGGCGGGTATCCTACGGATAAAAGAAACGGTGGCAAGCACTAAACCTGGTCACAAGTCACACTTTTACGGTTATATAGAAAATGCTATATACTGTATACAGTGTGTTGTGGCAGGGGGTGTAGGGGTGATCAGGGGGGGATCAGGGGGTTAAATCTTTATTGGGCGGGTGGCAGGGACCCTAAACCTCCTTGGGACAGAAACGTAGTCGCCTGCGCTAATTCTGATCACAATCACACTAATACAAAAATACAAAAACACTGTATATTACGTTTGTATTAGTGCTGATGTGACAGAGGGTGTAGGGGTTAACGGCGGTGATCGGGGGGGGTCAGGGGGGATCAGGGGTTTAAATCTTTATTTGGGGGGGGTTGCGGGTAATTTAAGTGGAAAAGGGGGGGCCGCAAGCGCTAGACCTGACCACAAATCACACTTATACGGGTATATAGCAAAATGCTATATACTGTATACGGTGTGTGTTATGGCAGGGGCTGTAGGGGTGATCAGGGGGGGGTCAGGGGGTTAAATCTTTATTGGGCGGGTGGCGGGGACCCTAAACTTTCTTGGGACAGAAACTTAGTCGCCTGCGCTAATTCTGATCACAATCACACTAATACAAAAATACCGTATATTACGTTTGTATTAGTGCTGATGTGACAGAGGGTGTAGGGGTTAACGGCGGTGATCAGGGGGGGGGGGGGTCAGGGGGGATCAGTGGGTTAAATCTTTATTAGGGGGGGTGGGGGTAATTTAAGTGGAAAAGGGGGGGTCGCAAGTGCTACACCTGACCACAAATCACACGTATACAGGTATATAGGAAAATGCTATATGCTGTATACAGTGTGTGTTGTGTCAGGGACTGTAGGGGTTAATCGGGGGCGCGATCGGGGGGTAAATGTGCCTATCTAAGTGTAGAAGTGTGTGCTTGGTGCAGTACTTACAATTAGATGTGCTCTCCTCTCACGCTGGATCCAAAAAGACCGTTGGGAGGGGAGGGCACATCTTCTCTAAGCCTGTGTTTACATTTCACAGGCAAGGCTTAGAGTGACACTTGATTGGGTAGGACCGATCAACAGGTCCAGACCAAAAATGATTGGCCTGGACCTCATGACTGATCGGTTCTGACCCAAATCGAGTCATCGGCTGGACCGCGGGTGCGCGCGCGCGCGCACCAGAGAACGGCGAAGGCTAGTGACGTACCGCTACGTCACTCTGCCTGGCCGGGGCTGACCGCCGCAGTATGTAGTCGTGCGGCGGTCGGCAACCGGTTAATAAGGAGACATGCATGCTTTTTATTCTGTATTTATTGTAATTTATTCAATTTAGGTCCAATATATACATATATGCAATTGATAAAGTGGTATGTACACTTTTTTTCTGTAGTTAAATGTAATGCATTTTTTTCATAAGCCATATATGTAAAAAAATAACTCCACAAAAATAACACAAAGTGTACACATTACCTGTTTCTAGCATAAATATTTTGCTAAATTAAAAAAATATTTCTTTCAACATGAGTTACATAAAAAGTCCATACCTGTAAATTTTTGATGTTATTATAAGTGAAAGTAAAGGAAAACTGACAGTTCATGACACAGGAAATGGGATGAAACACTTTCAGTGACAAGTTGATTACATGTTCTTGACATTTACTTGATTTTTCTAAGAGAACAGGGTGTATGAATATCCCAAGACATGAAGCTGAAAGAAGTTCTTAAAATCCCTTCCACAGGTTTGTTTTCCTTAGCTGCTCTTGTGATCCAATTCGGCAGATTCTGCTACAAGTTTTTAATAAGACTTTTTTCTGTTTACATATTTTTTAGTATGCCATTCTGTAATTGGGCTCATTCGATCCACTATAATCCCAAGAGGTGGCAAGGGAATGTACATTGTATGTACGTATGTTTGTAAATGAGTGTTTGGGGGCAGAGGTTTATGTGCAACTTACCTGACTCCAAGAGAGTAACACATAGTTAGTAGAGGCATCTGAAAAATGTTAAAGTAAACACACATATACATATTACTATAAATCACAAGCAGATGCAGTAGGACTGGAGTGTTTACCTCCAGTGTAAGGGATATGTGTGCTCTTCTTAACCACTTTAAGACCGAAAGGATTTGCCCCCTTAATGACCAGGCCCTATTTTGCGATTCGGCACTGCGTTAATTTAATGGACATTTGCGCGGTCATGCGACGCTATACCCAAACAAAATGTAAGTCCTTTTTCCCCACAAATAGAGCTTTCTTTTGGTGGTATTTGATCACCTGTGCTATTTTTATTTTTTGTGCTATAAACAAAAAAAGAGCGACAATTTTGAAAAAAAAAAAAAAAAAAAAACAATATTTTTTACATTCTGCTATATGACATTCTCAAAAAAAAAAAATACATTTAAAAATCAAAATGTTTTAACATTTTAGGCCAATTTGTTTTCTGCTACATATTTTTAGTAAAAAAAATTGCAATAAGCGCATTTTGATAGGTTTGCGCAAAAGTTATCGCATCTACTAACTAAGGGAAAAATTTATGTAATTTTTATTGGGTTTTTTTTTACTAGTATTGGCGGCAATCTGCGATTTTTTGTGGGACTACGACATTGCGGTGGACAGATTGGACCCCTGACTGACATTTTTGACACTTTTGGGGGGACCAGTGACATTACTACAGTAATCAGTGCTAAAAATATGCACTGTTACTGTAATAATGACACAAGCAGGGAAGGGATTAACACTATGGGTGATCAAAGGGTTAAATGTGAGCCTAGGGGAGTGATTCTAACGGGGGGGGGGTGTGGCTTCTGAAATGACCATAGAGACATGTGATCCTATATAGAAGGATCACATGCTCTCTATGTTCATTTCAGGGAGAAGAACAGTTGGCTGTGTTTACAACAGCCGATCTTCCTTCTCTCTCAGCGGGGAACAATCGCGGGTGTCAGGCAGGAATCAGAGCCACCTGATACACGCATCGGCTTCCCCGCTGATGAGCGGGGCAGGATCACACTGGCGGTGGCGCGCGCTCGCCCCCTAGCCTCCTGAGAGAGAGAGACGTAGACCTACGTCGATTTGCCCAGGAGCGGCTGCCTGCCGCAATAAATTTGCGGTAGGCGGTCATTAAGTGGTTAAATCTTACATCATTCTTACAGCATTCTTTAGAGCCCACCTCTGCCTTAACATGGATAGCTACCCCACCCAGTTAGCAGGCCTTGCCCCGGGTTCCATACTTTTTAGATATCTAAGCTCATCTTCAATCTGCCTAGACAATGTGCACATTACAAAATTTCCCAGCACACTTACCAGCTAGCCTGCAATAAAGGTCAAGGTCACCTTTTTTTTCTTTCTGTTTTAAAAAATATAAATCATTCTTCTGAAAAAAATAATAATAAATAAATAGAACATTTTGAAACTGTTGAACAACACTCACAAAAAAAAAAAAACAATAAATGAATACTTTTTCAAAATTAGTACATTTTTACAAATACTTTGTAGGTGTTTTGTGTCAGGCAAGTACAACATAAATGTATAATGCTCCTTTAATTGAAATCAGTGGTGCATTTGCAGAGCTTTATAAAATCTCTATTCTCTAAGTGGGCTATGCACTTCTAGTATATTTTGAGATGTTATTGAGACGCTGACTTGTAACTGAGCTCACTGAATCATGCAAGTGCTTTTGCGCATGAAATTACTATGGAGGTGATGTGTGACTGAATCTGCAAATACATGTGCTTTCATAAGTGGACTTGAAGGTGAAACATTTTGCTTAGTGACTGCACTGAACAGTAGATTATTTCCCTATTGTACTCAGGTTCCAAATTTTATATAAAATATTTAAAATCTGTCATTTTATAATAAAGAAAAGTTGTAAAACTAATTGTGTATTGACAAAAAAACTCTCATATGAGCTAGCCTACAAAGTATACGCTTTAATTCAAGACCCATAATAACACTTTTCTTTTTTTATTCTTAATACATATAGTAAGCCTATACTGTAAGCTTAGATTGGCAAACAATGTGTCACTGATTATTATTTTAATGAATGCATAATATATAGAGAATGTTTGAAGTCAAGTCCATGGATCATCTTTGCTAATGAGTGATAGTAATTGATAGTTTATAAATATAGTAAAACCTTGCATTGCAAGCAAAATTTTTCCCGGAAATACATTCTTGTAATCCAAAGCACTCTTATATCAAAGCGAATTTCTCCATAAAAAATAATGGAAACTCAGATGAAACGTTTCACAACCATTTATTCATAAGTCCTTCCGCGTATAGTCCATATAAAAAGATGGACTATTGCCATATATAGCAATGTTATAGGTTGTGTAACCAAAAAATATCCATTCACAAATGGCAGCCTCCACAATTTGAAGCAAAATCCAGCAGGAGCTACAGAGTAAAAAAAGAGAAGTGAGTAAGGCTCCCCTAACTGAAGCAGTATGGTTACATTTAATGAAGGTTCAACATTTAGCAACTCACATGGTTAAAGATACAAAGAGGCACATATAAGAATGCAGGAATCCGGGGTAAAGCTGTCCACATAGACCATCCTCCTCACTGCTGGTAGTCTGCAGTTGTGACCAGGAAGACTACCCTGCAGTAGAGCAATCTGCAAGAAAGGCTTGAAGCCCTCGTGGAGCACAGTGTGAAAGGGGTGACATCGATGGCGGTGAGGAGGATGGTCTACATGGACAGTTTTACCCCAGATGCCTGCATTCTTAGATGTGCCTGTTTTACTCCTCATCCAAGTGAGTTGCTAAATGGTGTACCTTCATTAAATGTAACCATATTGCTACACTTAGAGGTGACTCTCTTCTCTTTTATACTCAGTTGTGACATGACGCTAAGTGTATATCAAGATATCGCTTGTTTATCAAGTCAAGTTTTATAAAAAAAATTTGCTTGTCTTGCAAATTGCTCTCAAACCAAGTTACTCTCAATCCAAGGTTTTTACTGTACTGACACTGATATATAGCTATAGCTGCTATAACTGCAATGATCACAAAGTTCATAGTAGAGGTCTATCCAAATGCAACCATATTAAACATCAATAAGTAACCTGTAAGTTAACAGCTGTTTTTCTAGTTAAACTTAATAAAAACATCTTTCTATCTATTAAGTAATCATAATGCAAATATATTATTATTATTATGAACCCTATATTTTTATCTTGCAAAACATTAATCCAAACAGTTTGTTTATGTATTAGTATGCTTTGGGCTATACACTTACTTATTTTTAGCAGATTCTATAATTTATAAAGATGTTAAATAAAGGATTAAAATCTATTTTTGAACTCATTTTTGTAGCTAGATGTTGCAATTTTATAAAAATGTTCATTTTTTTTTTTTTACTAAAATATCATCAAAGGTTTACTCAGATCCTGCTGTAATCTGCATTTTTACATGATAGTAGCTGGGGAAGGAAATTCATAAAGGTGGTGTGAGCAAGATGCACATCTGTGGGTATACCAATATACTGTCCAGGGTCATTCCTGTAGGCTAGGTGACAGGAAATGCCTAATTTTATCACTTCAGCTTCAATAACTGGTACATACTGGGCTGAACAAATAAAAACTGAAGAGCTTGAGAGGAGCTCATTGTACTATCTAATGTTAATACAGCAATCTCCCCGCTGAGCTAATGTGTTCTGACAGGGGGAATGCCCCCCCCCCCCCATCACAACACACTAGTCAATGATTGCCATTGGCTGCCAGCTCTGATTGCATGCCGATCAGATGCTGGTTTTCCAGTAGGCCCGTTTGACAAAAGCTTGCCATTCGGCCAGCTTCTGTCGAACAGGCTAGTATACACACAGGCAGAATGCCGGCCAGTTTCTGTTGAACCAGCCGATATTCAACTCATGTGTACGGGGCTTAACACCTCTACATCTCCTATAGACCAGAGCAATTTTTCAATTTCTGCTATGGACCTGTTTATTTGTCTGTAGCATTGTCATTACACTACTTAAGATAAAAAAAAAATAATACATATATTAATTGTAAGGACAAACAAGGCTTTCCTTTTGTGATAGTGTATTGCAAAAATGTTTTTTATGCAATCCTTAGATTAAAAAGTAACACAAAAAAAAAAACACTTTTTTTTATTTCAGAGTTTTAAAAATAGCGTTAGTAGATAAAAAGTATACATTTGAATTCTGCAATTTGTCTTGTTCGGTTGGTTAATTTAAATTATCTGCAGGTTTAAGCTCATCCCTTTTTGAGCTATAGAGGAAATAAACAGAGTGGATACATACGTAACAATGTTACCTTGTATCTCTCTTTTTCACTTCTAGGTCAGACAGCTTTTTTTCTTTACAGCAGCAGATGCTATAGTTTCTGTATTCAAACGGCAACACACATTTTTTATTTTATGTGTTTACATGAGCAACTGTAGGGAGAATGAGGCCTTACCAGTAAACGATCATGCACTATGCAAGCGATTAAAACATTATCTTGTGGGAGATCTACTTGTCCATACTCCTGTCACCAAAAATTCACAATATTTTAAAAATATATTTCCCTCTAGGCTTACCTATCTTTCCTATTGTAAAAGTGTTAAACTAAGCTGCTGTGCTTAATTATTAGTGATGATAATTAATAAAAGTTCTGAGTGTATAGTATAACTCCACAATTCTAGTTGTTGATTTACTAAAGACAAATTGACTGCTTAATTTGCAATAGAAGTTGAACTTTGCAAGAGAATTATTTCTAGAGCTTAGTGAATGAGGTGAAGCTGTGCTCATGTCCATCATCTATTTGTGCACAAGAAAACATTATTTTTTCCTTGCACATATTTGGTTATTCTCTTCAAAGAGAAATTGTATCACATTCGCTAAGCTCTGGGGAAAATTCCCCTGCAAAGTAAATGGCCTATTTAGGAAATCAACCCAATTAAATGACTATTATTACAAATGATATATTGGAATTGTAACAATAATAATTTACAATGGACATACAGATTGGCAAACAAACGCAACTTCCAGTTGACCGTGATGCGTCACTTCTGGTTGCCATACAGCCACGTCCCTAGGGTTGACTGTGATGCATCACTTCCGGCTGCCATACAGCCACATCCCTAGGGACGTAGCTGTATGGCAACTGGAAGCGACGCTTCAGGGTCAACCGGAAGTGGGGTTCCAATAGTAACAAAAGGTTGGATGAAGTTACACTTACCAGACATGGTGTCCATTGGAACCGGCTGATGCTAGTGATGCGTTATTACCATTACTCTTTTACATGCTATTTTATGCCAATGGATAATAGCAAACGTTAGGTACCCTAGGATCAGGGAAAGATCGGATTAGTAAATATACCGGTCCCGGCTAGAAGCACCGACTCCAATTAAAGTGGCATCTAACCCTTCAACTCCTGAACACGACAAGCAATATATGTAAAACAGAGAAGAAAGACCAAAGGTGTTCGATAAAGGAGGAGGGGAATAGAGCAACGCGGTTTTCTTCTTAAAAAGTTTAATGAATATCAAAAATGAAACACAAATCTAATAGCAATACAAAACAGACCACACTACACATACATTAAAAATGACAACGTAGCCAAAGGATGCACACCCGGGTCCACACTCAAACCATGTTATGAACATGTTAATATAATCTCACAAAGGTAGTATGGCAAGATAACAGGCAGTGGTGAGATTAAGGAAATAACAGTGTGGTAGTCCCTGCAAGGTGATACCTTCACACTGCGAACATCTATTTTCACAGATCTGTCTGTAATGAACCTGGAACGACCTAAATCACTGCTATATGGGTAACGGTGAAATTTAGGAAACCACAATCAAGTCAGCTCAGCACCGGCTATACTAATACATGATGGACATCTAATATCACATTTTCACCCAATATTCACCAGGAATAGATCTAGTGGCACTTTAAAAGATGCAAAACAATGAACATAAATAAAACAGAACGCAGGGAGTGTGATCAAACAGGTGGATAATGGGTTCCACACCAGTATGTGACTGGTACACAATGATTAGAGATCTGTAAATATAAAGATTTCCTGTGGTGCCTTGTCAAGCAGCTTCAAGTAGTGCAAAATGTCTTTGTTGTCTGAGAGGCACAGATAGCAAGATGATCAAGGAATGGCAATAAGCCACGGAAAGAAAAAAATCACATGTGTGTAAACCTTGGTGATTGGAGTCTGACTATACTGATACAATATAATGTTTAGAGTCAGCAATAGAAGCAGATCTCTGAAAGTGGGATGTTAATGGTGTTACTCACAGTTAGTCCATAACAGAAGTCCTTTGGGGAATACAGTATGAGCTGAAGAGATGATCTGGTGCTCCACAGGTGGCTCACAGTCACCTCCTTAGTATATCCACTAATGCTGTTTCAGGCAGCATGCAGCCTGTTGAGCTGTTCTGCCCATGTGATCCAACAGATGGATAATGAATTCCACACCAGTATGTGGCTGATACACAATGATTAGCGATCTGTAAGTATGAAAATATTCTATAGTGCCTTTGTCAAGCAGCTTCAAGCAGTCCAAAATGTCTTGGTAATCTGAGAGGCACAGATAGCAAGGTGATCAAGGTATAGCAGTGTAGCAAGGTTTCCAGGCCCATGGCCTGATGTGGGTCTGCCATTAGTACCGGTACTCTCTCCAGCCTATGTGAGCCGTAAACCCTGGTTGTGACAACTGAAGCAGCGACAACTCCGGCATCTTTGTTTGTGGTTTTTTTTGGGATAAAGGGGATGGGAGAAGGGAATAAGTGGGATATTCCTTGAGGCTTAAACTAATTACAATTGGGACTTTACTTCTGAAATACCCGTTGGCGCTTCCTTAACCACTTAAGCGATTCGGCACTGCGTTACTTTAACGGACAATTGCGCGGTCGTGCGACGCTGTACCTAAACGAATTTGGCGTCCTTTTTTTTGGTGGTATTTGATCACCTGTGCGATTTTTTGATCATGCGCTATAAACAAAAAAAGAGCGTAAATTTTGCAAAAATAACAATATTTTTTAAATTTTTTTATATGAAATTCCCCCAAAAAATGTAAAAATCAAAATTTTTTAACATTTTAGGCCAATTTTTTTTTTACCATATGTTTGTTAAAAAAAAATCGCAAAAAGCGTATTTTGATTGGTTTGCGCAAAAGTTATTGCGTTTACTAACAAAGGGAAAGAGTTTTGTCATTTTTGTTGTTTTTTTTTTAACGAATAATGGCGGCAATCTGCGATTTTTTTTTGCGGGACTGCGACATTGGGGCGGACAGATCAGAACCTTGACTGACATTTTTGACACTTTTGGGGTTACCAGTGACATTACTACAGTAATCAGTGCTATACATATGCACTGTTACTGTAAAAATGACACTGGCAGTGAAGGGGTTAACTTTTTTTGAGAGGGAGGGGTTAAGTGTGTCCCTAGGGGCGTGTTTCTAACTGTGATTGGCTGTGGCTTGATGAGTAAGAACAGTGATCAACGGTCCTACATAGTAGAACCGTTTGATCACCATTCTTACACAGGGGAGACTGACAGGCGACTTTGTTTACACTAGCCGCTTGCCTTTCTCCCGCTGTCACGGATGATCATGAGTGGCCCTACGTCGCTTTGCCTGCTGACTGCCGACGTAAATAGTCGTGCGGCAGTCGGCAAGTGGTTAACGCCAGCCGGCGCCAGCCAACGCTCACTGACACTGAGAACACTCTGTAGAACAGAAGAAGTGCTGAATCTTCGACTTAAAGTCCAGAAGATCCAAGACTGAGAACTGTAGAACTCCTGACACTGTTGTACTGTGAAAGTCACTGAATACTTTCCCCCCCCCACCTGGCACAGCTTGAGGTAGTATGTGATAGTATGTGGTAGACCTCTGTATACCTGTAACTGTAACTGGCACGCTCTGTAAAATTCAGGGCCCAACCTGCAGGTGCCCCCTTTGACCTTTAACCTTTCAGGGTCCACTGACTAGGTACCCCCCTCTGTAGTTTCAGGGTTCTCCTTTACAGCCAGGTACCCCCTTTACAGCTAGCTGACACTGGATCCCAGAACCTCTTCTGGAGTGGTCCCCTCTAACTTCAAGCAGACCCCCAGGGGCAATCCTCAGTACTCACGACCTGTGTAGGCTTTCCTGGACTGGACCCCTCTCTCTCCACAGGCTCTCGGCACACCAGATCCCCTCAGCTCAACTCAGCACTCTCTTGACACTCAGACGACACCCCGAGACATCCACCTTCCTCAGACAGGAGGAGAGACAGCTCATTCTCCTTCCTGGGACTCTGCTCCCGCCAAAGACACTGTGCCACGCACTTCCCCCAAACTTATACCCACTCCCAGAATCATTTGCAGCCTAATCTGCCTTCTGGGGTAGTTACAAGCTGGGATGTGTCCCCTAATTGGGCTTCCTACACTGCCCTATGAGAAGCCTCTCACAGGAGCCAGTGGGGATACTTCTCCCCTCAGCAGGCACATCTGGAAGTCCTGACACCCTATCTAAACAAATCACAGCCCTGCTGTTAGGCAGACAAGGTCCACTATACATTTACCTAGCACCTACCTGTAGGGTGCTACAGCAGTAAATCGCAGAAAGCAAAAATCACATGTGTGTAAATCCTGGTGGTTGGAGTCTAGCCACACTGATACAATATAACCTTTAGAGTCAGTGATAGAAGCGGATCTCTGAAAGTGGGATGCTAACAATGTTACTCACAGTTTTTCCACAACAGCAGTCCTTTAGGGAATACAGTATGGGCTGAAGGGATGATCCCGTGCTCCAGATGCAGCACACAGCCACTTCCTTTGTATGTCCACTAATGCTGTTGCAGACAGCATACAACCTGTTGAACTGTTCTGTCCATATCATAAGAGATCTTTGGTGGCAATCCCTCCCAGGTGAGCTGGGCTTCTGTGATGAATGGTGTGAACTCAAGATGTTTATCTTAAGCAGATGTTGGGAGCCAGGAGCAATATAAGTCGTGGCAGTATTTCCTCTACTTGAAATTAAATTAAAGACTGATTAACAGCAAAGAAGATGGCAAGAGTCTCAATAGGAGTACAATCTACATGGGAACAACAATGCAGTGTAAAGTTCATGTATTGCTCGACATCCGACACAAAAATAGGCTCCAGGTTAATCAGTTAAAGTTGTGATATCCAGCATTTTGCATCACAAGTTCAAAGGGTCTGGGTGGGGACTGGGTTGTCCACAAGTCATCGCGTTTCATCTACTAAATAATGTGAACTTCAGGGCAGCAGGTGCCACATCTGCCACATCTGCCAGTGGTTATCTGCCACACCTGTCTGTAATAATCTGCCACATCTGTCCGTGATCATCTGGCGCACATCATCTGCCACATCTGTCCGCGATCATCTGCCACATTTGTCTATGATCATCTGCCACATCTGTCTATGATCATCTGCCATATCTGTTCGTAATCGTAATTTATGCCCTTAGAACGCCTGACGGTGCTACTTGGATGTTGGGCCTCTATATGTGGCCAGGCTGGGGAAAGTCTCACACATGTGGTATTGCCATCCTCAGGAGGAGTAGCAGAATATATTTTGGGGTGTAATTGCAAGTTAATCTATGCCATGTGTAAGAAATAACTTGTTAATATGACGATTTTGTGAAACAAATCTTCATTACCCAAACTATTGTGGGCAAAAAGTTGCAACTTCATAAACTCACTATGCCTCTTACTAAATACCTTGGACTGTCCTATTTACAAATAAAAGGGGTAATTTGGGGGGTATCTGTACTGTCCTGACATTTTAGGGCCTTAAGAACTGAGATAGGCAGTCAGTACATCAGGATTGATCAATTTTCACTGATACGTAGCCTAGCTTGTAGACTCTATACCTTTCACACAAACCTATTATCATACACTTAGCAGAATTTTTCTACCAAAGACATGTAGCAATATACATCCTGGCCTAAATTTATGACAAAATTTGATTTTATTGGATTTCTTTTCAAACAGAAAGTAGAAAATATAGTTTTTTTCAAAATTTGCGGGTTTTTTCCACTTATACTGCAAAAAATAAAAAACCCAGTGGTGAATAAATGCCACCAAAAGAAAGCTCTATTTGTGTAAACAAAATGATAAAAATGTCATTTGGGTACAGTGGAGCATGACAGAGTAATTGTCATTCAAAGTGTGAGAGCACTGAAAGCTGAAAATTTATCTGAGAAGGAAGGGGGGGAAAGTGTCCAGTATTGAGGGGGTTAAATCAAGTGTTAATCTAAACATATTGCACTATCGGTGCTCTACTTTTGTTTTCCCGTATGAGCATCCTGTTTGTGGTCATCTTATATGAGCTGGAGATTTCCGTAGATAGATTGATCGATCTGTGGGTTGAACAAGTGTGTTTGCCGAGCATGAGAATGTGAGGCAAATCGAGTTGGTGAGTTTACATCCATTGGGGAAGCGGTGGCACTTTTTTACATGGTAAGTGCAAAGAACACTTGAAGTGGATACTTACTGAATGTTATATATATACTGTATCACTTGGACAAACAATGGACATTTTAGATTTTTATGGACTTTGTTAATTATACACATTTTTTAGCACTGGGTGTTATTAATATTTTTGTTGTTTTTCTTTAGGCATCCATATGTTTATTTAATTTAACAATTTTTTAAGCCTGTTTTGCTACACGATATGATACACGGTATTTAATTTTGCGCCGATATTTACCTGTGATAGCTTTGGTGAAATTTTTGACATATATTATACTGGTTAAAAGACAAACTCCTCCAGCATGGCTTAGCACTGACTCCACTTATAATATAAGTATCCAACTAGAGACCCCCAATGATTAAGGTAAACTTATAAAGTATATGGGTTTTTGATCTATACCTACCCAGTTTTGGTCCTTATACATGATCCAGTTATGTATTGTCTCCTATTTATAGGGGTTGAGAACCACCAATTTTCTTTCAAGTTGCATCATTATGATTTTATTTATGGTGCCGCCAACCAGGCAAGCCTTATATTGACATCCACTATTTGACCACTGTTCCCTTACTATACGGTTTTATGCAATGTGCAAGTGACTTAAATGACAATGTCTGATGTTAATTATGTTGTGTTATTTCTATACACTCATTTTGTGTGTTTTTTAGTTAGGCCAATTTCCTTTGCTGTCAAGACAAAAAGGTCCTAAAGAAGCTGATTTGATTTGATGTGAAACGCTTCAACCTCTTGGACACTTCAGAAAAGATATTTATGAATGGATTGTACATATGGCCTATACTGCTTAATAGGGATTTGTTCCCTCATGGTTTTAACATATTTTAATGCTTTGTAATAAAAGTTTACAATTTGATGTGTTTGCCCTTTCTGGATGTGGTAGGTTTATAATAGCCAACTCTCCCTTTTTTCCATTTTCGACCATTAGGGTCAAAAACCACCCATTACCAAAGATTTTACTTTTTTTTGGCAACATCAAGGGCCCGCCAATGCCGTGAGAAAGAATAACATGTGAAACAAGTCCATTGTCCTCTTTCCATACCTCAGTTCCCCAAATGTAAGCACTTCTAAACATAGCCATAGCCACAATTCTACCAAGAAGACCTGTGGTTGGTCCAGGTTGCTCATCTCTCTGTTCCTCCTCATGGTTTTGTTAAGTTATATCCACTTTCTCCCTGTTTCCTGCATCATATCCTTAAACCCATTCCTAACCCTGCCTTTCAGCCCACCCTGTCATGTGCCCTTTCTTGCATGTGCTCAAGGCAGCCCTTAGTGGGCTTGTGCTAGTACAATTTACATCAACAGTACAATTTACATCATGCTATGTACTAGGGCTGCACGATATTGGGAAAAAATTCACATTGCGATATTTTTTCCCCAACGATATATATATTGCGATATTTATACCCGCCTCTTCCTGGTGTACATGGTACAGTCGCCTCCCCTCCGTATTTGGTACCTTCTTGGCAGCCTCGGCCCACGTGCGCTCCCTCCGCCTCTTCTGTTTGTCCCTCATAATTGGGCTGTGAAGTCGGTTCTCCCGGAGGGAGGTGTAATCTCTCTGGCTGGGGGCAGATGGAAACGCAGGAAGTGGGGGTAACGCTGGGAGTTGTAGTCCTCTCCACCAGGCAGCTCCTTCGCACCGGAAGCACACTCCCAGTCCCCACAATACACTTCTGCCCCACAGCACAGCGAACCAATCACGTCGTGAGTAGAGGCACAGCGAACCAATCAGGTGTGCAGGCACGCGCGATTGGTTCCCTGTGCCACTGCTCACGGCGCACTGCTCACCTCTTAGTCAGGAGAGCTGCAGGACGGACTTAACATGTGGGACGGATGTCGGGCTGTATTCTTCTACCTTCACTGTGAGTCCCCAAAATTGCATAATCCAGCGATGTGACTATCGCCCACGCCCGCAGCACGATATTCAATGTTACCTCGAATATCGTTCAGCCCTACTATGTACATTCACAGTGCTGGTTTAATGATGGCAACAGTGCATAGACTCTTTTACTCTTTTGGACATAGTAAAGTATGGTTTAATACATATACATAATCTAGTTCATATATCAAGGCTGTGTATTACATCCCCATCTAACACCAGTGAGTAATAACATCACTGCTTTTAAATAATATATTTGACACATATTGACTGATATGACAAGTATAACACAACAAAACAACATATTCAGAATAGGAATCAGCTGCTGTATGATATTATCTCAATATTCTACAGCAGCTTTTACATTGTATTGAACTCTTGGTATTTTGATTTCTTTGTGCAATGCACTCCTTTTGGAGCTGTTAACATGTCTTGAATTAAAAATTGCTAGTATTGTGAATATACATTTTCATAGACATAAATAACCTTTTATAGAACATGTGTGAAAAAAATCATGAATGCTATAAAATAATGCTATAAATGTTAAGTAAAATGTAATTTATGTGCATAGATAACACAGTCATTGTAACCTCTATCTCGGTGATGAAAAGCATAAGAAACGAAACATGACAACAGAGTCAGAACTGGTAAAAGCTGTCACTGTTTTCTTTTCTTTAAAACATGTTGTAATTGCATTCTTTTGAGCAGATATTTGTAAAATAATTTTTGTGACTTACATTGCTTATCTTGTGCTGACCTTGTGTTTCAATATACATGGCTAACAAGGCTTTGAAAACTTGAATGGACATTAGAAGATGCTCAGCAAATTAAAGGCATGTGCAAATTGTATTCCATTTTTTAAGGCTTAACAGGCAATATAGTACTCCTCCTTTTAAAAATGATGATGTTTTGGAACTTGTTTTTGCAAACTTTGCTTGTTACAAATTTTGGCCTGGGCTATTTAACTTTTTTCTTAATTTTATAGGATTTTCTTTACACAAAACCTATAGCAACAGGCTTTTTTTTTTCTTTGCAGATGTTTTTCTCATGGTGCCATAGGCGGAATCCCAATAAATGTTTACAATTTGTAGAACTAATAAATAAATAGTTTACACTAATGACTCACAGGCTTGCATTGGTATAATTGGCCGAGGCCATTTATTACTTCAAAATTAGCACACTACATATATAATAAATATATAACCTAATTCAGCCATAGAGCTCGAACTAACCAATATTAACACATACTGTTATATGTATACAATATGTAACTCAGCCATAAAGCCAGAGTTACCCAAAATTTTTAACTTTAAAACAAACATTCCCAAAAGCAAAGAATGATACAAAATTTTGGCAAAAAAACAGGGCGGGAGAGAGGGACGAATTTCTTGCTCTGCTCCCGCTGGCTGAATCCTTCTAACGGAATTTGCCTATTTTTATAGGGGACCGCTCTGTTTCAAGGTGGCAGAATATGATTTTTAAACCAATTACAGGTAAGTGTATCTCTAACTGTCCAATTAATTGTATTTCTCCTAACTGACCAATCAACAGGTAATGCTTAACCGGCCAATCAGGAAGGACAGTATTGTTGTCCTGCCATGGCCCCATATATGCAGAACGAGTACTTTGACTCACTCTGCATTTTCATTCTTTTATCCAGCTCTTTCGTTTTTGCACCTTTTTAATACGAATTTTTAGTTGACTGGTATAAGTAATAACCCCCCCCCCAAAAAAAAAAAAAATTACAAAGCCTTTGTTTTTGTGTCCTTTTTGTGTCAATATGGAGCTGTCCTCCATAGGAATTTCTTTCTGTTGCCCTTTTTCCAGGTTGAATGCTAGTCAGGGTCATTTAAGCACATTCCTCTACGCTCAGGTTGTCATGGTCATGCCCCTGACAGTGTGTCATCTTGGCAGTTTAGGAACACTGTATTACTGTACCAAAAAGCACTCACAAATCATTACACAAGTTCCATTTAGTAAAGCAGCAAGGCCAATCCACCACTGAAGAAGGGGAAGAACCTGTGTCCTCATTGGACCAGGGATTACTTTTTTTTTTTAAATAGGGATCAATTTTTAATACTTAAAGCGGAGTTCCGGCCTCTAAAACTTTTGTTAGATATAAATACCCCTGGGACAGTCAGGGCTAGTACATTTCATAATGGATAGCCTCGAACTGACCCAGGTTGCACTTACCTTTTAGAAGAAATACTTACCTTGAAAATGCCTTGTCCAGTGCTGCCATCTCAGGTGTGGGCAGCTGATGCCAGAGCGTCCTCTTCTGTGTCCTATTCCGTGTCCTCTTCAGTCCCAGAATGCCCTGCACCGGCCCCAATTGTCACTTCCGCTGCAGGCGCGTCATCCCTGCACAGCTTCTGGGCATGCCTGTCAGGCAGTGTCTCTGTGTTCAAAACTCCCCTCTTTCTTACATATTTTTACTTCATTAAATTACTTCTACCTGACGGGTACAAGTTCTGTAACTTTCTCCTGCCTCATCAGCCAGCAAACTCTCGCGAGTCTGCAAACTCTCACCAGCAGTGCAAAGCGTTACCGTGGTTACACTCCGACGGCCGCGAGAATTAGACTGGTGTGATGGGTTTGCCTGGAGCAGAGGAAGACTGCCGGAGACCTGCAATGCTGGTCCTGGGTGGCCCAGGACTCACAGGTTTTCCGGGCCGTTACCGATGACTTCCACTCCCCTTTAGATTGCACCGCTATGCAGTGTGTACCATGGCTTCTTAACATTATATTGGCGTATAACACGCACACATCATTTACTCCCTATTTTCAGGGGGAAAACGTGTGTGTTATACGCCGATAAATATGGTACATAATTTACAGTTGGGTAAAGTGTTGCATGACCATGACTATGCAATTGCCAGTTAGAGAAGCGCAGTGCTTAATAGCAAAAAATGCCCTAGTCATGAAGGGGGTAAAATCTTCAGAAGGTCAAGTGGTTAAGGTGTTTTGGATTATTATTTTGCTGTTGCTTCGGAAATTTGAATATAGTTTGTCAGATTGAAAAGACCTGGATGTGTTTTTTGTGCTCTTTTAAAATCTGCAATTTAATTTTCCCCAAACATGTATTTTTGTTTCTAATTTGCTCTAAATTGTTTTCAGATTTTTAATACTGTATCCTATGGATCACTTGGGATTATTATTATTTTTTTTTTTTTGGTACATGGAAATGTACCATAGTTGCACTTTCTGTAATCCAAGTGTATTTTTCTTTATTTTCTTAACTTATTAAACATTTATTTTGAACATAGTGTAGGAAAATTCTGTGATGAAGGCATGTAATGTGGGCAATGCAATGTGTAAGTGTGGCTTTGTGTGGGTGTGGCTTGAGTATAGGAGGGACATAGGGGGCCCCATGATTTCCTATTGCAGGGGGCCCTATGAGTTGACAGTCTGCCCCTGTTCATTATATCCCTTGTTCACCAGTGCTGACCACTTTGCGTTTTCCCAGTTACTGACGTCAACTTGTAACTTGTGTTTTTCTTTGTTATAAGCTCAAAAGGCCTTGTGCCTCTACTTTTTGTTATGTAGGCTGTATATCCATTGTGCAAGTTCTCTACTGACGAACTTATTGAAACACTTCCACTGCATATATACTGTATGTTATACTTCATCATGGAATAAACTCTATGTTCTTATTCATAACTTCCATAAAAAGATTGAAAAGTAAGAAAGGGAACTAAATAGCGGTGTCCTTGAAAAAGTCAAAAGATGAAACATCCCTGTCAGTTTTTTTTTTTTTTGCCATCTGTGATTTTCCTTCATTTACTGCCTCATAGTCAAAACAGGAAGAGAGAAAAAATTCCTCCAAAGTGAATGAAATCCCTAGTTGCCAATTGTGTCCTTATTAAAAAGAAAAAAGAATCCCTCTATTTATATTCTAATGGCAATCCAAAATGTAGGATATTTTTTTTACTTTGACTTTTGGAGATAATAGTAAACAGGAAATATAGAGAGGGGCAATCTGCCCAGTGGGGGCACAGACAGCAATACAAACTTGACATGCATTGTAATATCCCTTATATCTCTTTTCCTCTTTTGACTATGAAGCAGCAAATAAAGGAAAATCTCCCCAAAGGGACACAGATGGCAAAAAAAAAAAAAAACTGACAGGGATGTTTCATCTTTTAAATTTTTCAAGGACACCACTATTTCGTTCCCTTTTTTAAATGCTCTTCTGATTCAAACTGGGGTCATAATAAATTCCTTGGGAGCTGTAGAGGAGAAGTGAAAACCACAGAAAAATTACATTGCTAGAAAAAAAGATCATGTTGTACCTTCTGTAACAAAAGCTTATGGGTACCTGGCCAGTGCTGTTTACAATATGGTGCTTTTTGAAGTGTGAATCACATTGGGAAAAGTATTATTGAAGCTGAAAAGAAGATTTTTGAGAAATCCACATTATTTGGATGTCACATGGACACAGTACACATTTGAGTCCACATATAATGTAATTCTGCACACCATTTATAAAAACAAAATCTACAAGCAAAAATGAATGAATCGCCCAAAATGAATGAATGTGAATATGCTGCAATAAATAATATAAACATATAATTCAAAATAAAT
Organism: Pelophylax lessonae; assembly: GCF_965119305.1. Lineage (NCBI taxonomy): Eukaryota > Metazoa > Chordata > Amphibia > Anura > Ranidae > Pelophylax > Pelophylax lessonae. The sequence goes on along the minus strand of NC_138768.1, from coordinate 621,698,571 downwards.
CAATCATTTCATTGATTGATTTATTTTGAATTTTTATGTTTATATTATATATTTAGCTCTGCATATTTACATTTGAGACTGTATTTTATTTGGGTTTTTACATATGTCTATACATAGATTCACATGTATTTGGATTTTTTGCTGAACATTTTTATTTATCTTTGCACAGCTGAATGCATTTATTTTTAATAATAAGCAAATAGTGCTTATATTCATAATATCATTTAAAATAGCGACTTTTCACAAGTAACATAGGTCTATTCTTATACAGTGATATATATATATATATATATATATATATATATATATATATATAAATATTTTTTTTTTTTTTATTTGGTGTAGACAGTAAACCCCCGCTCCATCGCGGTTCAGTTTTTGCGGTCCCGGTATATTGCGTTTTTTTTTGTAATGGTATTTTACTATATAAATCGTTAAAAATGAAATATTGTTGTGTTTTCCATAGCTCTTGCTATGTCTCTTAGTATCTTTTATGTGTTTAAATGAGTTTCTATTGTTTTAAAAGTGTGTTTAAAGACCTTAAAATGCTTTTATACGTACAGTGACAGTAAAAAAAACATGCCTACAATGCATTTTAATAGGGTTTTTCTATTTCGCGGATTTTCACTTTTCGTGGCTGGGTCCGGAACGTAACCCCCGCAATGGAGGGGGGTTTACTGTATACTTTTTTCTTTACCACTTATACTGTATATACTGTATATTGAGTATTTACACCGATCAACCATAAAATTAGGATCACTGACAGCCAGGTAAAGTAACTAACATTGATTATCATGTTATGATTATGAATGCTGAATGCTGGTAGGATATATTAGGAAGCAAGTAAACATGTTGTCCATGAAGAAATGGGCCTCGCAGTGTGTTGTGTATGGGGTTGTGTAGCCACAGACTGGTCAGGGTGTCCATGCTGACCCATGTCTACAGTCCAAAAGCACCTACAATGGGCATGTAAGCATCAGAACAGGACCATGGAGCAATGGAATAAGGTGGTCTGGGCCGATGAATCACAATTTATTTTACATCATGGAAATGTGTGTTGCTTAAATGGGGAGAGATGGCACAACGATGCACTATGAGAAGAAGGCAAACCAACAGAGGCAATGTAATGCTTTGGGCAATGTTCTGTTGGGAAACCTTGGTCCTGCATTCATGTGGATGTTACTTTGACACTTACCACCTACCTAAACATTGTTTCTGATTGTTACTTCCCTTCACGGAAACTGTATTTCCCAAAGAAAGTCGTCTCTTTCTGCAGGACAATGTGCCCTGCCACACTGCAAAAATGGTTCAAGAATGGTTTCATTGACACAACAACAAGTTTGAGCTGTTGACTTGGCCTCCAAATTCTCCAGATCTCAATCTTTGATCATCTGTGTGATGTGCTGGACAAAACAGTCCTATCCAGGAAGCCCCCCCTCACAACTTACAAGACTTAAATGACATGTTACTAATGGCTTGGTGCCATACTTAAACCACAGCATACTTTCAGAGGTCTAGTGCTGTCCAGGGGCTGTTTTTGCTGCAAAGGGGGGGGGGGGCTGCTCTATATTAGGAGGGACATCATAATGCTATGGCTGCTTGGTCTATATTGGTGTTGTTGCACATATTATAATTTTGACAAACTAGTATAATTTGGCCAAAGGAATTATAAACAACTGTAGATCTTTATACTGTTTAATGTGACTGTGGGCGTCCTGTTTGAGTTTGGCGTAAAATCACCTAGCTAAAGCCATAATAATAATGTAAAAACAATAAGGTGTGGTTGGCAGACATGTTTTTTTTTTTTAAATTTATATTTTTATTTATTTATTGTATTTTGTTTTTTAAAATATTTACGTGTTCTTTTTTTTTTTTTTTACATTGTACTTTTTCAGGGGACACAATACTAATCCTATAACATACTAAGAAGGAAAGGGCCACTTTTATACTGAATCTTTAGATTTAATTGTCTAAAACTAATAAGGTTGGGATTGCTGTTTATGGCACTTTAAGAGAGTTTTGTCACACGTATTAGGCAAGCTTATCTTTAGATCCTAGTACACAATCATTCTATTTATCTAAGTTGAGTGCAGTACATAACCTCCACATAAAATTAACAAAACCTTCCATAAGTAATTAGACATTTTGATAGTATGCAAAATAGTTTAAAAAAATAAACTTAAATATTTAAAAGATATAGCTTGTCTAAAAGCATTTAAGTGTAGGAAAGAAAATAACCACGTGTCATCTGACTGTTGTACATAAATGGCTGGGTGGCTGCTTCCTCAGCCTTCTAGTGTCCACATGAATTAATTCTGTGATCACTGTATCTATTGGACACAGTAGATCACCAAACCAGTGTACAGAACCAATAAAATGAGCCCTGTATCATGTGATTGCTGTAACCAATCATGATGATCACACAAGTGAGAGAAAACAGAGTGTTTCCTACAATAATCAGCAGTAAAAAATTTTTTACAATGCACCTGAGCCAGCTACAGTGTCCCTGATCACTAGCTGCATCAGTCACATTGTCACAAGACCAGTGCAGCCAACCACAGTGGCCCTGATCATAAGCCAGATCTGTCACATTGTCAACAGTGCCAGTAAAGCCAGTCACAGTGCCCATGATTGCTTGGTACACAAGTACCAGTGTCACCAATCCAGTTTAGGCCAGAAACATTGTCCCTGATTGCAGCCATACCAATACTAGTGTCACCAGTGCAGCCAGCAGCAGTATTCCTGCTCGCTCTCCACTCTAGACCCAGTTTCAGAGCCAGTGCTAGCCAACAACAGGGCTGCTGACCACCACCACACAAGTGCCAGTGTTGCCAGGCCACTGTAAGCCAGCAACAGTGTTTCTAACCACTAGTCATCCCAATATCAGTGACACCAGACCAGTGTAAGATAGCAACAGTGATGATTAGGCACACTAGTCCCAGTGTCACTAGACCATTGTAAGCCATAAACAGTGTTTCTAACTGTTCAAAAAATCAGTGCCTGTGTCCCCAGAGGCAATGCAGACAGCAACAGTGTTTCTGACTGCCATTAGACCAGTGCCAGAAAAGTATCCAGAAAACAGTGTCCTGATCCCTAGCCTTGAAGGTGAAGGGGATAGGAAAGGAGAGTGAGGGGAGTAGTTATAGGTTAAAGAGAGCGGGCAGGAGGTGGAGAGGCTGGGGACAGGGAAGTAGCAGCATGGGGGGGGGGAGCTAACATTTTAGGCTAATAACTCTGATCAGCAGATTGTATTCCGCTGATCAGAGCTAAAGGAACTTCTAAGCAGAGTGCTGTAGGTCCGTATGCCATATGGACCTGCCAATAGAAAGAGTTAGTTGCATACAAAAAATTACAACCGATCATAACTATATGCATATTTTATGCCATATGCAAAAGTCCTTACATTGTATATCCAGTTCAAACCTTTTTCCTTACTTATGGATAGAGTGGAAAATGTTTACCATCCCTGTTTGGTTTTTACTGGTATCAAGGAATCCATTAGAAAGATTCACCCTCACTTCCTGTCCTGCTCATAACATTTTAGCAGACAAAAGTGAGGGAAACTCTCAATCAGAATCACAGATAGAAAAAAAATGCATTTTTTAGTAGAGAAGGGAATTATAGAACCCTTTTAAATTATTATTTCTGCTTGTCTGTTTTAGATTTTCCCTGACTTCCTGTGACGCTTTTGTTAGCAGGCCAGGAAGTGAGGATAAATCTCTCAAAGCCCTGGATAGCATAACAATCATTCTAATTCTTCTCCATCTCTGTTAGGGCAAGAAGTGGTAAATCTCTTGTAACAACTCAAGACATTATTGCAACAGTAAGGACAAACACTATTGTGTTGTATATAAAGTATATAAGATTATAAGATACAAGGCACTAAGAGATTTTTCAGCAGAGGAGAGTATATTGGATAACTGAAAGACATAGATTGGATCCATATATGTAACAGAGTATGAAGGATTCTAGGTCCTAAAAAGGATATTAAAGGCTCCACCGTTTACAAATAAGATCAAATAAGATCAAAGGTTTTTTGTTGGAAAAATATAGCCTTTTCCCATAGAAAATGTTTGTGGGCTGTATTGACAACTTCTGACAAATTTGGTGCTAGGTTTTGTTTCCAATATCTAGTTATGCAGAACTTGGCAGACAATAGGATATGAGCTACAATAGCATGGTATATAACCCAAAATTCATCGATACCCAAATTAAGTAAGGCTACTGCTGGGTGTGCCAGGGTAATGATACCAGCTGAGATATCAATTGGAATGAATGGAAAAAGGGAAAGGGGTTTCAAGGACCCCATTTTCCTACTTTTTCCTCATGGGAGGGCTGCAGATAGGCAGTTTCTAGCTCCCCCCTGTATAGAGCGTCTAGGCGGGAGATAAGGAGGTTGGAGGACTCTGATTGGCTAAAATAGCTGCCTGCGGAAGGTCAGGTGACCGAAGTTTCTGGAACCGAGGCAGGCTATATATAGGAGTGGGAGCGAGGGCGTGGAGTCAGTCGCCTCAGAAGATCAGCCGGAGCGGAGCTTCAGGATGAAGACACTACTTCGCCAGCTTCTGGAGAAGGCTGAAGCTGAGGGTGGAGAGAAGTGGCTGCGGCGCTGCTTGGAGCTGAGGGAAGAAGAAGAGACGGAAGAAGGACGGCCGCAAAGAAGAGACTTGCCTGAAGAAAAGAAGAGGACGGCGGAGGGAGAAGCCAGCGGTGACGGAAGAAGAGGCGGGAAGAGAGGCAGGCCGAACGGAGGACGGCGGGGCAAAAAGTCTGCAGGAGAAAACATGACGGACCAGAATACTACAGGACCGGGACTGGAACAACAAGACAGTGCCGCAACTACCGAAGAGCGGCTGAAGAGAAGAAGGACGCCAAGAAGACAATACAGCCCACCGGTGGAAGAACGGAAGGCTGGTAGAAGGCGGGGAAGTCAAGAAGCAGCGAGAGAAGAAGAGGCGGGTGCAGCGTCATGGCAACATGAAGTAACAGAGGCCGGAGCTGTCGCAGGGAGGTCCACTGCTGGCCTCAGTGGCAGCTGCCGGAGGAGCGATAGAGAAGACAGCCCTTTGTATTGGCCGGCAGAAGAAATGCAGGTTTTGGAAGAACCGGGTACTGCCGGGCCGGGTGAGTTAAATGTGGCTATATTTGAAAACTTGAACCAGTCCTTAAATCTTATAGTCAATTCCTTAAATAGTTTACACAGTAAAGTACAACCGGGGAATGTATCTTCAGTGTGGCAAAACCCGGAGGAGGGGAAATTGGTGCCAGAGAAATCAACAGGTTTCAGGGAGAAAGTACCTGAAATTGTGTTGAAGGAAAGTATGCCCTGTTCACCTTCTCCTCTGGGCTTTCACCTGGGTGCAGGTATTAAAGAAAAGATTTGGAATGGGGAATTCGTGGATATCTTATCCCTACTTCCATCTAGCAAGGAATTCCTAAAGCCGGAGAAAAATGATGAGGATAGGCGAAGACCGGTTGCTAGAACTTTTAGTAACTGGCTGCAGGCGTTCTGCATATTTGCAGGTGTATTGTGTGAAAAACAGCCTAGTAAAGCAGTAGGCCTTTTCCATCATGTGGAAATCATTCTTGAGGCATACAGGAATTTTGGAGGTGTTGGTTGGTTCTCATACGATGAATCTTTCCGGCAAAAGTTGTCTGTGCATAAAGAGTTACAGTGGGGTTGTAAAGATGTGGGTCTGTGGCTTAACCTATTAATCCCACAGAGACCACAAATTGCCAGACCAGTAAGTATGGGAACAAATCAGGTCACAAGTTATAAGAAAGGTATATGCTTTGCATTTAATGATTCTAATTGTAAGTGGCTACATAATTGCCGTTTTAGACACGAGTGTGCTTTTTGCGCTGGAGCACATAGCGTGTCTAAATGTTTTAAAAAAATGGCAGCCAATACGCAATCAGGAAAAGAGCCATTTCTTAAGGGGCAAACTCCTGGTGAACCTGCAAGAAATGCAAACATGGCTGTGCAAATACCCAGATCAACAGAGGGCCAACATACTTTATGAGGGTTTTGCAGAGGGTTTTAGACTACCTATCTTTGAAGGAAAAGGTTGTATAAAGGTGAGAAATTTAAAGTCAATTGAGGAATTACCGCATATAGTAGAAGACAAAATAAATAAAGAAATTGCAGCGGGTAGGGTTGCAGGCCCATTCTGTAATCCACCATTTAATAACTTTAGAATTTCTCCTTTGGGTATCCTGCCGAAGAAAGAGCTGAATAAATTTAGGCTAATCCATCACTTATCTTTTCCCTTGGGCAGTTCCCTTAATGACCAGATAGACCCGAACGATTGTTCGGTGGAATATGCTTCATTCGAACAGGCGATAGTTTTATTGAGGGAACTGGGCAAGGGAGCACTGATGAGCAAAGCTGATATTTTGTCAGCATTTAGGTTGTTACCCATTCACCCGAGTTGTTTCAACTCGCTAGGTTTCATGTTCAAAGATAAATTTTATTTTGACATGTTTCTACCTATGGGGTGCTCATTATCGTGTGCATATTTTGAGACATTCGCCACCTTTCTGGAATGGGTCTTGAAAGAAAAATCAGGTTCCAAATATACAATGCATTATCTGGACGATTTTTTATTTCTGGGCCCAAAAAATTCTAGTAGCTGTTTACAGCTATTAAACTCGTTCAGAGATATTTGTGCCCAGTTCAACATCCCACTAGCTGAAGAAAAAACTGTACCTCCTTCTCAAACATTAGAATTTTTGGGAATTTTGATAGACTCAAATAGCATGGAATTTAGATTACCTAAGAACAAGTTGGATAAAATTTACAATCTCATCTTAATATTGATTAGGAAGAAAAAGGTTTTGCTGAAAGAACTGCAGAAGCTTTTGGGTAATCTGGCTTTTGCTACTAGAATCCTGCCAGTTGGGAGAATATACTCAAGGCGTATGTATCTTAAAATGGCAGGATTGAAAAGTCCATTTTCGCATATTAGGCTGACTCAGGATATTCGTGAGGATATGCTGATATGGACACATTTTTTGCAAACATTCAATGGTAGAACAGTGATCCAAGAAGAATTCATTACAGACTCACAATTCTGTTTGTTCACGGATGCAGCAGGTTCTATCGGGTTCTCTGCCATTTGGAGAAATGAGTGGTGTGCGGAGAGATGGCCGGAAAAATGGAAAGTAAAAGGTCTGTTACAAAACATTGTATTGTTGGAAATATTTCCAGTCATAGTGGCAGTAGAGATTTGGGGACGGAAGTTTCAGAACAGGAGAATCCTATTGAGTACGGATAATAAGGGAGTATTATTCGCAATAAATTGTTTAAATTCTAGATCACAACCAGTTATTTCAATGATTCGATATTTAGTTTCCAGGTGCCTGTTGTATAACATTTGGTTAAAAGCTCGCTATATTCCAGGTAAACTAAATGTTATTGCTGACGCTCTCTCACGTTTACAGATGAGCAAATTCTTCGAACTGGTGCCGGAGGCCAACAAAGTGGGTATGAAATGTCCCGGGCATCTATGGGACTTAGTTTAGTCCAAGAGAATATTCGTAACTCCCTGGCGTACTCAACATGGAAAAGCTATTGCAGCTCCTGGTCACTGTGGTTATCATTCTTACATGAGACCAATGATGGACGGATGGCAATTTCAGAGAGATTGGTATTGTGTTTCCTTGAATCTTTACTTCAAAAGAAATGGTCTTGGTCACATGTTAACAAAACCTTATATGGAGTATCGTATTTTATGAAACTGAAGGGTTTTGAGTCTATATTATCCTTCTTTTCGGTTCAGCAAGCTTTAAAAGGATACAAAAAGAAACAAACTAGGATAAATTATCAAGGCCCAATCTCTGTGAATAACCTAAGAGATATTTGTAAATATGCTGATAGAGTATGTTTTTCAGAATATGAAGTTAAATTGTTGAGAGCAGCATTTTCTGTTTGTTTTTTTGCAGCCTTGCGAATATCAGAATTGGTTCCTAGATCGAAAAGAGATGAGGGTGGTTTGTTATTTGAGGATGTAGTTTTCGAAAAAGATAAATTAAAATTATTTTTGCGCAAGTCTAAGACAGACCAGTCAGGTAAGGGGACATGGATATTACTAAGAAAGTGTACAGTGGAATCCATATGCCCGATAAAAACATTGAAGACATACTTGGAGGTGAGGCCTGGAAAGGGGTCACGGCTCTTTATTCATAGAGATTCGTCTCCTCTGACTGGGTTTCAGTTTCGAAGGATCTTTGGAAAAATTTTAGCTGTCTTAGGGCTGTGCAATAAAGGTTTATCTTGCCACTCATTCAGAATTGGGGCAGCCACGGCTGCAGCAAACTTAGGAATGGGAGAGGATAACATAAAGAAAATTGGCAGGTGGAAGTCAAATGTCTATCAGAGATATGTCAGATCTAACTATGTGCATTCTAATTCCAGGTAAGAAGTTAATAGTTTGGATCGTTGGGCACTCTTATGTCCGCTGGGCCCACAAAAGAGCTGCAGAAAGAATTTATGGAACCAATCTGGATCTGGACCCAAGTTTATTTGAATTATATTGGTGTGGTAAGGGAGGGATGATCTGGGACAATCTGATGACCGAGCTAGGTAGACTGAGTTATGGTTGGCCATTACCGGACATACTGTTAATCCACCTAGGAGGTAATGACATCGGGAGAATAAAAACAGTGAGCCTATTCTTTAAAATATGTTTTGTTATCAAAAAATGGAAGGCTTTTTCACCTGGTACGGTTGTAGTATTTTCTGAGATCATCCCTCGACTTATTTGGTTGCAAGATAACGTAGGAAAGGTGTTTGAGAAGATGAGGAGAAAAATCAATCATAGAATAGAGAAATTCATGAGTATAGGTTATGGCATATCCTTTAGGCATATGGACTTGGAAGGGGGTATTCCGGGCCTGTATTGGAAAGATGGGATACATCTTTCGGATATAGGTTTGGATATAATGAATTTAGGCTTACAGACAGCTATAGAATTGGCCGCGGGCTGGTGGGGTAGTCAGGAGGTTAGTACCTCCTGACTTAGTGGAGGTGTCTTTATATGGTTAAGTGATAACCCGAGCGTCAAAGCTGGGTAGTTGTGTTATGTATTGCAAAGTTATGCTAATGGTAAAAGTGAAAAAATTATTGATTGATGGATTAATGAGTTAATTAATTTATAAACCAATAAATAAAGGCCGTGGCCAAGTTATTATCCAAGAAAGCTGTCTGGTGTAAGTTATTTATTAAATCTATAATATAGATGCTTGCCATCCCATGAATGGAAAAAGGGAAAGGGGTTTCAAGGACCCCATTTTCCTACTTTTTCCTCATGGGAGGGCTGCAGATAGGCAGTTTCTAGCTCCCCCCTGTATAGAGCGTCTAGGCGGGAGATACGGAGGTTGGAGGACTCTGATTGGCTAAAATAGCTGCCTGCGGAAGGTCAGGTGACCGAAGTTTCTGGAACCGAGGCAGGCTATATATAGGAGTGGGAGCGAGGGCGTGGAGTCAGTCGCCTCAGAAGATCAGCCGGAGCGGAGCTTCCCGCCCGCCCGCCCAAATATATATTAAGTCACGGCCTTATAAATTTATGTGGTAGGGTCACCTTTTTCGAAAGGGGGACAAAAATATGGAGGTGTCTTTATATGGTTAAGTGATAACCCGAGCGTCAAAGCTGGGTAGTTGTGTTATGTATTGCAAAGTTATGCTAATGGTAAAAGTGAAAAAATTATTGATTGATAGATTAATGAGTTAATTAATTTATAAACCAATAAATAAAGGCCGTGGCCAAGTTATTATCCAAGAAAGCTGTCTGGTGTAAGTTATTTATTAAATCTATAATATAGATGCTTGCCATCCCATGTTTTCTGCCTGAAGCTGCAAATGTTGTTGCATGACCATAGAATGTGCATAATGGTGTCTGAGGCTCCACGTCCCCGCCAACATAAGGAAGAGCATGTGTCAAACATTTTAACTAATCTGAATGTGGTAAGATACCATCTGAGTGAGACTTTTAATGCCAGTTCCTAATGGTTCACATAGTGTGTGTTATTGTGGGAGTAGCGAATAGCCTGGGTCCATTGATAATTAGAGAAGGCCTTGAGGTCTGATTCCCACTGGAGCATAGACTTTGTTTTACAGAATTTTGTTTTGTCTTGTAACAATTTGTAAATTACAGTGGGGATCGAAAGTTTGGGCACCCCAGGTAAAATGTTGTATTAATGTACATAAAGAAGCCAAGGAAAGATGGAAAAAATCTCCAAAAAGCATCAAATTACAGATTAGACATTCTTATAATATGTCAACAAAAGTTAGATTTTATTTCCATCATTTACACTTTCAAAATAACAGAAAACAAAAAAATGGCGTCTGCAAAAGTTTGGGAACCCTGCAGAATTTATAGCATGCACTGCCCCCTTTGCAAGGCTGAGACCTGCCAGTGTCATGGATTGTTCTCAATCATCATCTGGGAAGACCAGGTGATGTCAATTTCAAAGGTTTTAAATGCCCAGACTCATCTAACCTTGCCCCAACAATCAGCACCATGGGATCTTCTAAGCAGTTGTCTACAAAACTGAAACTGAAAATAGTTGACGCTCACAAAGCTGTAGAAGGCTATAAGAAGATAGCAAAGCGTTTTCAGATGTCAATATCCTCTGTTTTGAATGTAATTAAGAAATGGCAGTCACCAGGAACAGTGGAAGTTAAAGCAAGATCTGGAAGACCAAGAAAAATATCAGACAGACGAGCTCGCAGGATTGTGAAAAAAACAATTCAAAACCCACGTTTGACTGCACAATCCCTCCAGAAAGATCTGGCAGACACTGGAGTTGTGGTACACTATTCCATTATAAAGAGATACTTGTAAAAAATATGGTCTTCATGGAAGAGTCATCAGAAGAAAACCTCTTCTACATCCTCACCACAAAAATCAGTGTTTGAACTTTGCAAATGAACATATAGACAAGCCTGATGCATTTTGGAAACAAGTTCTGTGGATCGATGAGGTTAAAATTGAACTTTTTGGCCGGAATGAGCAAAGGTACCTTTGGAGAAGAAGGGGCACAGAATTTAATGAAAAGAACCTCTGTCCAACTGTTAAGCATGGGGGTGGATCAATCATACTTTGGGGTTGTATTGCAGCCAGTGGCACAGGGAACATCTCACGAGTAGTGTTGAGCGAACACGGACTGTATTATTCGTGTTCGTACCGAATAATTGGATTTTTTTTACCCGAACACGGACACGGACACTTTACTGTATGTTCGGGTAAAAATCCGTGTTCGGTCGTTTTATTTCCGGGTTTTGCATGCTTTGGCGCTCTTTTCATGGCGGGCTTTCAACAGCCAATCAACAATCGTTTAACTGGTGTGCCTTAAGCCATCCCAGCCATGCCTGCAAATGTCTTAGTAGCTGTGATTGGCCGTCTGAAGCATGTGACCAAGTCTTTATAAGTTCGAGGCAGCCGCCGCAGCAGCGTCATTCTGCTGCTTAGCTAAGGGACAGAGCACACATCAATGTGCTGGCTGCTGATTAGGGAAAGATAGGCAGGAAAAAACCATTTGTGTCCGGATAGAATTGAGGGACAGGTCGGAGTGTTTAGGCAGGGCGAGTTGTAGGCATTTTAGGGATAGAGTCTGCTGAATTATAGGGTCAGTGTCTTCTACAAACTACAATCGATATTGCTGTGTGGGGGGTGGGGTGAATCTGCACTCAATCCTGATCTACGATCTCTTCTCAATCCTGTTAGGGACAGAGTCTGCTGAATTTTAGGGAAACTGTGTTCTACAAACTACAATCGATATTGCTGTGTGGTGTGGGATTGGAGATAGGCAGGTGTCAGTGATCCACATCCATTTTTCTGTGTGTGAGCTGCAGTGAACACAATCTTTTTGGGCTGCAGTGAACACAATCTTTTTGGGCTGCAGTGAACACAATCTTTTTGGGCTGCAGTGAACACAATCTTTTTGGGCTGCAGTGAACACAATCTTTTTGGGCTGCAGTGAACACAATCTTTTTGGGGTGCAGTGAACAAAATCTTTTTGGGGTGCAGTGAACACAATCCTTTTTGGTGTGCAGTGAACACAATCTTTGTGGGGTGCAGTGAACAAAATCCTTTGTGGGGTGCAGTGAACACAATCTTTTTGGGGTGCAGTGAACAAAATCCTTTTTGGGGTGCAGTGAACAACATCCTTTTTGGGGTGCAGTGAACACAATCTTTTTGGGGTGCAGTGAACAAAATCCTTTGTGGGGTGCAGTGAACACAATCTTTTTGGGGTGCAGTGAACACAATCTTTTTGGGGTGGAGTGAACAACATCCTTTTTGGGGTGCAGTGAACAAAATCCTTTTTGGGGTGCAGTGAACAAAATCATTTTTGGGGTGCAGTGAACACAATCTTTTTGGGGTGCAGTGAACACAATCTTTGTGGGGTGCAGTGAACACAATCTTTTTGGGGTGGAGTGAACAACATCCTTTTTGGGGTGCAGTGAACAACATCCTTTTTGGGGTGCAGTGAACACAATCTTTTTGGGGTGCAGTGAACACAATCTTTGTGGGGTACAGTGAACAGAATCTTTGTGGGGTGCAGTGAACACAATCTTTGGGGGGTACAGTGAACACAATCTTTTTGGGGTGCAGTGAACACAATCTTTGTGGGGTGCAGTGAACACAATCTTTTTGGGGTGGAGTGAACAAAATCATTTTTGGGGTGCAGTGAACAACATCCTTTTTGGGGTGCAGTGATCAAAATCCTTTTTGGGGTGCAGTGAACACAATCTTTTTGGGGTGCAGTGAACAAAATCCTTTGTGGGGTGCAGTGAACAGAATCTTTGTGGGGTGCAGTGAACACAATCTTTGGGGGGGTACAGTGAACACAATCTTTTTGGGGTGCAGTGAACACAATCTTTGTGGGGTACAGTGAACAGAATCTTTGTGGGGTGCAGTGAACACAATCTTTGGGGGGTACAGTGAACACAATCTTTTTGGGGTGCAGTGAACACAATCTTTGGGGGGTACAGTGAACACAATCTTTTTGGGGTGCAGTGAACACAATCTTTGTGGGGTGCAGTGAACACAATCTTTGGGGGGGTACAGTGAACACAATCTTTTTGGGGTGCAGTGAACAACATCCTTTTAGGGTGCAGTGAACACAATCTTTGTGGGGTGCAGTGAACAACATCCTTTTAGGGTGCAGTGAACACAATCTTTGTGGGGTACAGTGAACAGAATCTTTGTGGGGTGCAGTGAACACAATCTTTGGGGGGTACAGTGAACACAATCTTTGTGAGGTGCAGTGAACACAATCTTTGTGGGGTGCAGTGAACACAATCATTGTGGGGTGCAGTGAACTCAATCTTTGTGGGGTACAGTGAACACAATCTCATACTTCTGAAGATTTGAGGGTGCTGCCTGTTCCATACTCCCCCTACTCCTCATCTAGCCTTTTAGGGGTACAAACAATAGTAATTGGGGCCTAGTGTGGTTGTGTACGTGTGATATACATACACTTTTTTTGGATCATATTTTCTATTCCGCTATTTAATCAAAAACCTTTGGGGATCAGTTAAATTGGGGGATAGTCTGTGTTGGTACGTGTGAGAGAGATCCACCTTTCCAAGTTGTTGGGGTTCATCTCATACTTCTGAAGGTTTGAGGGTGCTGCCTGTTCCATACCCCCCCTACTCCTCATCTAGCCTTTTAGGGGTACAAACAATAGTAATTGGGGCCTAGTGTGGTTGTGTACGTGTGATATACATACACTTTTTTTGGATCATATTTTCTATTCCGCTATTTAATCAAAAACCTTTGGGGATCAGTTAAATTGGGGGATAGTCTGTGTTGGTACGTGTGAGAGAGATCCACCTTTCCAAGTTGTTGGGGTTCATCTCATACTTCTGAAGGTTTGAGGGTGCTGCCTGTTCCATACTCCCCCTACTCCTAGCCTTTTAGGGGTACAAACAATAGTAATTGGGGCCTAGTGTGGTTGTGTACGTGTGATATACATACACTTTTTTTGGATCATATTTTCTATTCCGCTATTTAATCAAAAACCTTTGGGGATCAGTTAAATTGGGGGATAGTCTGTGTTGGTACGTGTGAGAGAGATCCACCTTTCCAAGTTGTTGGGGTTCATCTCATACTTCTGAAGGTTTGAGGGTGCTGCCTGTTCCATACTCCCCCTACTCCTAGCCTTTTAGGGGTACAAACAATAGTAATTGGGGCCTAGTGTGGTTGTGTACGTGTGATATACATACACTTTTTTTGGATCATATTTTCTATTCCGCTATTTAATCAAAAACCTTTGGGGATCAGTTAAATTGGGGGATAGTCTGTGTTGGTACGTGTGAGAGAGATCCACCTTTCCAAGTTGTTGGGGTTCATCTCATACTTCTGAAGGTTTGAGGGTGCTGCCTGTTCCATACTCCCCCTACTCCTCATCTAGCCTTTTAGGGGTACAAACAATAGTAATTGGGGCCTAGTGTGGTTGTGTACGTGTGATATACATACACTTTTTTTGGATCATATTTTCTATTCCGCTATTTAATCAAAAACCTTTGGGGATCAGTTAAATTGGGGGATAGTCTGTGTTGGTACGTGTGAGAGAGATCCACCTTTCCAAGTTTTTGGGGTTCATCTCATACTTCTGAAGATTTGAGGGTGCTGCCTGTTCCATACCCCCCCTACTCCTCATCTAGCCTTTTAGGGGTACAAACAATAGTAATTGGGGCCTAGTGTGGTTGTGTACGTGTGATATACATACACTTTTTTGGGATCATATTTTCTATTCCGCTATTTAATCAAAAACCTTTGGGGATCAGTTAAATTGGGGGATAGTCTGTGTTGGTACGTGTGAGAGAGATCCACCTTTCCAAGTTGTTGGGGTTCATCTCATACTTCTGAAGGTTTGAGGGTGCTGCCTGTTCCATACTCCCCCTACTCCTCATCTAGCCTTTTAGGGGTACAAACAATAGTAATTGGGGCCTAGTGTGGTTGTGTACGTGTGATATACATACACTTTTTTTGGATCATATTTTCTATTCCGCTATTTAATCAAAAACCTTTGGGGATCAGTTAAATTGGGGGATAGTCTGTGTTGGTACGTGTGAGAGAGATCCACCTTTCCAAGTTGTTGGGGTTCATCTCATACTTCTGAAGGTTTGAGGGTGCTGCCTGTTCCATACTCCCCCTACTCCTCATCTAGCCTTTTAGGGGTACAAACAATAGTAATTGGGGCCTAGTGTGGTTGTGTACGTGTGATATACATACACTTTTTTTGGATCATATTTTCTATTCCGCTATTTAATCAAAAACCTTTGGGGATCAGTTAAATTGGGGGATAGTCTGTGTTGGTACGTGTGAGAGAGATCCACCTTTCCAAGTTGTTGGGGTTCATCTCATACTTCTGAAGGTTTGAGGGTGCTGCCTGTTCCATACTCCCCCTACTCCTAGCCTTTTAGGGGTACAAACAATAGTAATTGGGGCCTAGTGTGGTTGTGTACGTGTGATATACATACACTTTTTTTGGATCATATTTTCTATTCCGCTATTTAATCAAAAACCTTTGGGGATCAGTTAAATTGGGGGATAGTCTGTGTTGGTACGTGTGAGAGAGATCCACCTTTCCAAGTTGTTGGGGTTCATCTCATACTTCTGAAGGTTTGAGGGTGCTGCCTGTTCCATACTCCCCCTACTCCTCATCTAGCCTTTTAGGGGTACAAACAATAGTAATTGGGGCCTAGTGTGGTTGTGTACGTGTGATATACATACACTTTTTTTGGATCATATTTTCTATTCCGCTATTTAATCAAAAACCTTTGGGGATCAGTTAAATTGGGGGATAGTCTGTGTTGGTACGTGTGAGAGAGATCCACCTTTCCAAGTTTTTGGGGTTCATCTCATACTTCTGAAGATTTGAGGGTGCTGCCTGTTCCATACCCCCCCTACTCCTCATCTAGCCTTTTAGGGGTACAAACAATAGTAATTGGGGCCTAGTGTGGTTGTGTACGTGTGATATACATACACTTTTTTTGGATCATATTTTCTATTCCGCTATTTAATCAAAAACCTTTGGGGATCAGTTAAATTGGGGGATAGTCTGTGTTGGTACGTGTGAGAGAGATCCACCTTTCCAAGTTGTTGGGGTTCATCTCATACTTCTGAAGGTTTGAGAGTGCTGCCTGTTCCATACTCCCCCTACTCCTCATCTAGCCTTTTAGGGGTACAAACAATAGTAATTGGGGCCTAGTGTGGTTGTGTACGTGTGATATACATACACTTTTTTTGGATCATATTTTCTATTCCGCTATTTAATCAAAAACCTTTGGGGATCAGTTAAATTGGGGGATAGTCTGTGTTGGTACGTGTGAGAGAGATCCACCTTTCCAAGTTGTTGGGGTTCATCTCATACTTCTGAAGGTTTGAGGGTGCTGCCTGTTCCATACTCCCCCTACTCCTAGCCTTTTAGGGGTACAAACAATAGTAATTGGGGCCTAGTGTGGTTGTGTACGTGTGATATACATACACTTTTTTTGGATCATATTTTCTATTCCGCTATTTAATCAAAAACCTTTGGGGATCAGTTAAATTGGGGGATAGTCTGTGTTGGTACGTGTGAGAGAGATCCACCTTTCCAAGTTGTTGGGGTTCATCTCATACTTCTGAAGGTTTGAGGGTGCTGCCTGTTCCATACCCCCCCTACTCCTCATCTAGCCTTTTAGGGGTACAAACAATAGTAATTGGGGCCTAGTGTGGTTGTGTACGTGTGATATACATACACTTTTTTTGGATCATATTTTCTATTCCGCTATTTAATCAAAAACCTTTGGGGATCAGTTAAATTGGGGGATAGTCTGTGTTGGTACGTGTGAGAGAGATCCACCTTTCAAAGTTGTTGGGGTTCATCTCATACTTCTGAAGGTTTGAGGGTGCTGCCTGTTCCATACTCCCCCTACTCCTCATCTAGCCTTTTAGGGGTACAAACAATAGTAATTGGGGCCTAGTGTGGTTGTGTACGTGTGATATACATACACTTTTTTTGGATCATATTTTCTATTCCGCTATTTAATCAAAAACCTTTGGGGATCAGTTAAATTGGGGGATAGTCTGTGTTGGTACGTGTGAGAGAGATCCACCTTTCCAAGTTGTTGGGGTTCATCTCATACTTCTGAAGGTTTGAGGGTGCTGCCTGTTCCATACTCCCCCTACTCCTCATCTAGCCTTTTAGGGGTACAAACAATAGTAATTGGGGCCTAGTGTGGTTGTGTACGTGTGATATACATACACTTTTTTTGGATCATATTTTCTATTCCGCTATTTAATCAAAAACCTTTGGGGATCAGTTAAATTGGGGGATAGTCTGTGTTGGTACGTGTGAGAGAGATCCACCTTTCCAAGTTTTTGGGGTTCATCTCATACTTCTGAAGGTTTGAGGGTGCTGCCTGTTCCATACTCCCCCTACTCCTAGCCTTTTAGGGGTACAAACAATAGTAATTGGGGCCTAGTGTGGTTGTGTACGTGTGATATACATACACTTTTTTTGGATCATATTTTCTATTCCGCTATTTAATCAAAAACCTTTGGGGATCAGTTAAATTGGGGGATAGTCTGTGTTGGTACGTGTGAGAGAGATCCACCTTTCCAAGTTGTTGGGGTTCATCTCATACTTCTGAAGGTTTGAGGGTGCTGCCTGTTCCATACTCCCCCTACTCCTCATCTAGCCTTTTAGGGGTACAAACAATAGTAATTGGGGCCTAGTGTGGTTGTGTACGTGTGATATACATACACTTTTTTTGGATCATATTTTCTATTCCGCTATTTAATCAAAAACCTTTGGGGATCAGTTAAATTGGGGGATAGTCTGTGTTGGTACGTGTGAGAGAGATCCACCTTTCCAAGTTTTTGGGGTTCATCTCATACTTCTGAAGATTTGAGGGTGCTGCCTGTTCCATACCCCCCCTACTCCTCATCTAGCCTTTTAGGGGTACAAACAATAGTAATTGGGGCCTAGTGTGGTTGTGTACGTGTGATATACATACACTTTTTTTGGATCATATTTTCTATTCCGCTGTTTAATCAAAAACCTTTGGGGATCAGTTAAATTGGGGGATAGTCTGTGTTGGTACGTGTGAGAGAGATCCACCTTTCCAAGTTTTTGGGGTTCATCTCATACTTCTGAAGATTTGAGGGTGCTGCCTGTTCCATACTCCTCCTCCTACTGCTCAACCATCCTTTTAGGGGTACAAACAATAGTAGTTGGGGCCTAGTGTGGTGGTGTATGTGCGAGATACATACACTTTCTTTTTGATCATATTTTCTATTCCGCTATTCAATTAAAACCTTTGGGGATCAATTCAATTGCGAGATAGTCTGTGTCGGTACGTGTGAGATCCACCTTTCCAAGTTGTTGGGGTTCATCTCATACTTCTGAAGATTTGAGGGTGCTGCCTGTTCCATACTCCTGCTCCTACTGCTCAACCATCCTTTTAGGGGTACAAACAATAGTAATTGGGGCCTAGTGTGGTTGTGTACGTGCGAGATACATACACTTTTTTTGATCATATTTCCTATTCCGCTATTCAATAAAAACCTTTGAGGATCAATTGAATTGCGGGATAGTCTGTGTCGGTACGTGTGAGATCCACCTTTCCAAGTTTTTGGGGTTCATCTCATACTTCTGAAGATTTGAGGGTGCTGCCTGTTCCATACTCCTCCTCCTACTCCTCATCCATCCTTTTAGGGGTACAAACAATAGTAATTGGGGCCTAGTGTGGTTGTGTACGTGCGAGATACATACACTTTTTTTGATCATATTTCCTATTCCGCTATTCAATAAAAACCTTTGAGGATCAATTGAATTGCGGGATAGTCTGTGTCGGTACGTGTGAGATCCACCTTTCCAAGTTTTTGGGGTTCATCTCATACTTCTGAAGATTTGAGGGTGCTGTCTGTTCCATACTCCTCCTACTCCTCATCCATCCTTTTAGGGGTAGAAACAATAGTAATTGGGGCCTAGTGTGGTTTTGTACGTGCGAGATACATACACTTTTTTGGATCATATTTCCTATTCCGCTATTCAATAAAAACCTTTCTAGGGCAAGATCTTAAATTACAGAAATATGAGGAGACCGTCAAATAAGGGCCGTGGCCTGGGTCGTGGTGCTGCTGGTAGAGCTCCTGTTGCAAGGAGAGGACGTGGTCGATCTGTGCCAGCTACACGCACAAGTGAAACACCTTCCTCAAGTGTGAGTAGGCGACAGAACCTGCATCAGTATTTGGTAGGGCATCAAACGCCCCTAGAAGTGATGAGGCCAGAACAAGTTGAGGCGATAGTAGATTGGTTTGCTGCTGACAGTGCCTCCAGTTCCTTCACATTGTCTCCCACCCAGTCTACTGCAGAAAGGTCAGAGTTGGCACCTGCAGCCAATGTCCAACCGTCTTTCACCTCACCCCCTTGCAAATCAGGCCAGCAGTCTGAGCCCCAAGCCATACAGCAGTCTCTTATTCTTTTTGAGGACTCTGTCAGCAGGGTTTCCCAGGGCCATCCACCTAGCCCTGCCCCAGAAGTGGAAGAGATTGAGTGCAGCGATGCCCAACCACTTATTTCTCAAGATGAGTACATGCAAGGATCATCGCAGCACGTCTCCGATGATGACGAAACGCAGGTGCCAACTGCTGCGGCGTTCAGCATTGTGGAGACCGACAAGGAGGGCAGGGGTGAAGACTGGGTGGAAGATGATGTGGAGGACGATGAGGTCCTCGACCCCACATGGAATGAACGTCATGCAGGTGACCTGAGTAGTTTGGAGGAAGAGGCGGTGGTCGCACAGAGCCACCAGCACAGCAGAAGAGGGAGCAGGGTGCAGAAGCGGAGCGGCCGTGCCCTAGACACTACGCCCGCTACTGCCCAACGCAGCAAGGGAACGAGCGCACCAAAGTCAGCTCAAAGGAGTTCTCTAGCGTGGAAGTTCTTTAGAAAATGTGCTGATGACAGGACACGAGTGGTTTGCACCCTGTGCAATCAGAGCTTGAAGCGAGGCATAAACCTTCTCAACCTGAGCACAACCTGCATGATCAGGCATCTAAGTGCAAAGCACGAGCTGCAGTGGAGTACACACCTTCAAAACCAAGAAACGTCTCTGGCTCATCCTGCTTCCTCTTCTGCTGCAGTCTCGGCCGCTCCAGCCACATCTGTAGTGATACCGGCACCTGCCACCCCGCAAACAGACGATCTGTCAGCAACACCACCACCTGGGTCACCAACAACCATCTCCACAATGTCCCGTGGAAGCGTTCAGCTTTCCATCTCCCAAACACTTGAGAGGAAGAGGAAGTACCCCCCTACCCACCCGCGATCCCTGGCCCTGAATGCCAGCATTTCAAAATTATTGGCCTTTGAAATGCTGTCATTCCGTCTGGTGGAGACGCACAGTTTTAAAAACCTTATGTCGGTGGCTGTCCCACAGTACGTCGTGCCCAGCCGCCACTACTTTTCCAGGCAAGCCATCCCTTCCCTGCACAACCAAGTGGGGGAAAATATCAGGTGTGCACTGCGCAACGCCATCTGTGCCAAGGTCCACCTAACTACGGATACGTGGACCAGTAAGCACGGTCAGGGGCGTTATATCTCCCTAACGGCACACTGGGTAAATGCAGTGGCGGATGGGCCTGAGGCAGATAGCAATTTGGCGCATGTCCTTCCACCACCGAGGATTGCAGGGCGCTTCAGTTTGCCTCCTGTTCCTAACTCCTCCTACTCCGCTTCCTCATCCTCTACCGCCTCCTCATCCGGACAGCGTAACACCTTCACCACCAACTTCAGCACGGCCAGGGGTAAACGACAGCAGGCAGTTTTACAACTTGCCTGTTTGGGGGACAAACCACACACCGCGCAGGAGTTGTGGAGGAGCATGGAACAGCAGACAAATGAGTGGTTGCTGCCAGCGAGCCTCAAGCCCGGCCTGGTGGTGTGCGATAACGGGCGAAATCTCATAGCAGCTCTGGGCCTAGCCGGTTTGACGCACATCCCTTGCCTGGCGCATGTGCTGAATTTGGTGGTGCAGAGGTTCCTTAAAAACTACCCCGATATGTCAGAGCTGCTGCAGAAAGTGCGGGCCGTTTGTGCGCACTTTCGGCGTTCTCACCCTGCTGCTGCTCGCCTGGCAGCGCTGCAGCGTAACTTCGGCCTTCCCGCTCACCGCCTCATATGTGACGTGCCCACAAGGTGGAACTCCACCTTGCACATGCTGGAAAGACTGTGCGAGCAGCAGCAGGCCATAGTGGAGTTTCAGCTGCAGCACGCACGCGTGAGTCGCTCTGCGGAACAGCACCACTTCACCACCAATAACTGGGCCTCCATGCGAGACCTGTGTGCCTTGTTGCGCTGTTTTGAGTACTCCACCAACATGGCCAGTGGCAATGACGCCGTTCTCAGCTTAACTATCCCACTTCTATGCCTCCTTGAAAAAACAATTCGGGCGATGATGGAAGAGGATGTGGCACAGGATGAGGAGGAGGAGGAGGATGAAGAGGTAACATTTCCAAGGCTTTCAGGGCAGTCATTCGCAAGGGGCTCCGAGGGTGGGTTCCTGCACACGCAAACGCCAGGGACGCAATTGTCCAGCAGGGGCACAGTTCTGGAGGATGAGGAGGATGAGGAGGAGGAGGAGCTGGAGGAGGAGATGGAACCATGTTCACAGCAGGGTGGCACCCAGGCCAGCTCATGGCCATCACTGGTGCGTGGCTGGGGGGATACAGAGGACACGGACGATACACCTCCCACAGAGGACAGCCTTTCGTTGCCTCTGGGCAGCCTGGCACACATGAGCGATTACATGCTGCAGTGTCTCCACAACGACCGCCGAGTTGCCCACATTCTAACTTGTGCTGATTACTGGGTGGCCACGCTGCTGGATCCCCGTTACAAGGACAACGTACCGTCCTTAATTCACTCACTGGAGCGCGATCGCAAGATGCGCGAGTACAAGCGCACGCTGGTAGACGCCATGCTGCTGGCATTCCCATCTGACAGCGGGGCCACAGTGGAAGCACAAGGCAGAGGAGGAGGAGGAGGAGGTCGCCAACGCAACCAGGGCACCGCCAGCACCTCAGAAGGCAGGGTTAGCATGGCCGAAATGTGGAAAAGCTTTGTCAGCACGCCACAACAAACAGCAGCACCAGCAGCTCAGATGGAACGTCTTAGCAGGAGGCAGCATTTTACCAACATGGTGGAGCAGTATGTGTGCACACGCCTACATGTAGTGAATGACGGGTCTGCCCCCTTCAACTTCTGGGTCTCCAAATTGGGCACATGGCCTGAGCTTGCCCTTTACGCCTTGGAGGTGCTGGCGTGCCCTGCAGCCAGTGTATTATCTGAACGGGTATTTAGCACGGCTGGGGGCGTTATAACAGACAAGCGCAGCCGCCTGTCCAGAGACAATGTGGACAAGCTCACGTTCATTAAAATGAACCAGGCATGGATCCCACGGGACTTTTCCGTACCTTATGCAGAATAGCAATGGATACCGACCTTACCCACCCATTGTTCCATTTTTGCTCTTTCTCACTCTTTTGGGGTGTACCCTCATTTAAAATTTTTGAAAAGAAGCAGTGTTGGCTACCTCGTCCTCCTCCTCAGGGCCAGATTAATGTAGGGGCTATTGGAGCTGCAGCTCCAGGCCCCTACCTTTTATATAGGCCCCGGGTTGGCCATATTCACTGTTACCGCTCTTCTGTCACTTGTAAACACAGAAGTCTGGCTTCTATGCTCGCTTCCCCAGGCAGCACCCTCAGAACCTCCCCACACAGCGTGAAGGCCGGACAAGGAGGGACAGTTGGCGATGCATGGATGTGTTTATGGGCTTCAGAGACAGCATCCCATGTTGAATTAGGCATGCATGGCTGCACCCTTCCTCCTCTGGGTGCATGGCAAGGCACGGCCCTTAAGGCCCTTCAAAATCCTCAGCACCAAGCCCATGATGCTGTTAATCCGGCCCTGGTCCTCCTCCACCGCCGCTTCCACCTACACCGCCCATAGGTGTGCGCAGCCTATTGCATTAAGGTGTGCACCCCAAAGTTGAAATACACATGCATGTGTTTGCCAGCAGGGAGAGTAATGTATCGGGGCCATGTACCTGTAGGCAAGGAGAAATAGAGCAGAGCAGGTCCCAGGGAGATCTTTCCCATCTCCTCACTGGCAATGCTATGTGCCCTAGGTGATTAGGGTGTGCCCAGGCACACCCAGCACACCCTGTGCGCACGCCTATGTCACCGCCACATCCACCACCACCTCAACCTCCCTCCTACTCCATATGGGCCTCGTCCTTCAGAGATGAAGAAGAACATTGTTTTATTTTTCTGTTTTTTTTTGTTGTTTTAAGTTATTTCCCTATCCACATTTGTTTGCAGAGCACTTGCCATGCTCTTAATTACGTTTTGCTGCCATTTGCAGCACTCTAGCCCTTTCCTTTGGTGTTTTAGAGCCATTTTAGTGCCTTAAAGTTCGGGTCCCCATTGACTTCAATGGGGTTCGGTGTCCGGGAAAAGTTCGGTAAAAGTCCGGGACACGGACCCGGACTTTTTTTTAAAGTTCGGCCGAACCCGTCGAACACGGACATCTAGGTGTCCGCTCAACCCTACTCACGAGTAGAAGGGAAAATAGATTCAATAAAATTTCAGCAAATTTTGGATGGTAACTTGATGCCATCTGTGAAAAAGCTGAAGTTAAGGAGAGGATGGCTTCTACAAATGGATAATGATCCTAAACACACCTCGAATTACATCAAGAGGCGTAAACTGAATGTTTTGCCATTGCCTTCACAATCTCCTGACCTCAACATAATTGAAAATATATGGATAGACCTTAAAAGAGCAGTGCGTGACAGACAGCCCAGAAATTTCAAAGAGCTGGAAGACTTTTGTAAGGAAGAATGGGCAAAGATACCTCAAACAAGAATTGAAAGACTCTTGGCTGGCTACAAAAAGCGTTTACAAGCTGTGATACTTGCCAAAGGGGGCAGTACAAGATATTAACTCTGCCCAAACTTTTGCAGACGCCATGTTTTTGTTTTCTGTTATTTTGAAAGTGTAAATGATGGAAATAAAATCTAACTTTTGTTGACATGTTATAAGAATGTCTAATCTGTAATTTGATGCCTTTTGGAGATTTTTCCATCTTTCCTTGGCTTCTTTATGCACATTAATACAAATTTTTACCTGGGGTGCCCAAACTTTCGATCCCCACTGTAGGTATTTTTGCAGGGGTCAGATAATACTCCCAAATTTTGGAATATAGTTTAATAGCAGCTGGTTGGAGAGTTGTTAATAGGTTATAAAAGCCCATATTTGGTTATAGTGGTCTCTGGTGGACTTGGCTTCCCTTCTAAGAGGAGATCCTCTAGCGAGTGGATGCCGAATTTGATCCCGCTGTCAAGTGTTATATCTGGTATGAAATGTTCTATTGTGGTGAGCAGTATTTTAATATAAGGGTTTTGAGAGGATTGAGAGCAAGGTTTTGTTATTTTTCTCCATGTTTGGATATACGCCTCAGTGGTAGGGGGGAGAACAGATAGGTCTAGTGGTTTCCATGAGTCAGCATAAAGTAGGGAGCAAAGGATGGAAGTCTTATTCTCTATATCTAGCCATAATGGTTCTGGAGAGGGAATAAACCAGTGTTTAAGGTCGTCCAGATGCCCTGCCGTGTAGTAATCTTGTAGATCAATCATCCCCTTAACATGACCTTTCTGTGTTTTGTTAAGGATGTGTGGGAACAACGGGCCATTTCCCCTGCCAAATAAAGCCTCTTATTAAAGAGGTAAGAGATTTCATGTACGACTGGTTTAAGGGGATGGGAATGAACCTGCAAAGGTATATTTTATATGCAGCCAGTCTTCCTACACATGTCCTCTCTACCTGCGCTAATTTATTCCGTTCTGCCTAGTTTAGATATTAGTGTTTTATAATTAGCATTGTCTAGGGAAGCGCAAGTTTGGGTAATTGTTATACTAAGGTAGGATATACTCAACTCAGCCCATGTGTACGGTAAGTTAACTTTCAGATTTGTTATGATAGATTGGGGGATGTTTAGGTCCAGTATTAAAGATTTAGAGTGGTTAACTTTGTAATACGATATTTTGCTAAATTCTGTTAGAAAATCATGAGCTTGTGGGAGTGAGAGTTGGGGGTTTGTTAACATTAGAATAATGTCATCTGCAAACAGATTACTGACATGAGGTCTGTCTCTAAAGAAAAATACCTTTATCAATGGGTGAAAACAAATTACTTTCGCTAACTGTTCAATCGTCACATTGAATATTGTCGGGGAAAGTGGCACCCCTGTCTTGTTCTGTTTGATATAGAAAAGTGTTTAGAGAGTAGGCTTTCTGTGTACATCTGGGCTGAGGGGGAAGACTATAGCACCAAAATAATGGATAGTATTAATCCCTTGAAACCAAACTTATGTAGTACCTGTGACATGTAACCCCAATGGACACGGTCGAACGTCTTCTCCACATCAATGGAGAGCAGCAGAGAAGGTGTTCGACTACGCTCAGCGAAGTGCACAACATCGATCACTCGCCTGGTGGCATCTGAAGTCTGCCTGCCCCGGAACAAACCTCAGCTGGTCAGGTGCTATCAGGGTGGGTAAGATCACTTTCAATCTTTGTGCTAAAATCTTGGCATACAATTTGAGGTCCGTATTGAGCAAGGATATGGGTCTTAAGTTAGCCAGGCAGTCAGGGTTCTTTCCGTGTTTAGGTAGAGTGACAATGTATGCCTGCAATAACTCTGAGGGAAAGGTCTGTTTGCTTGCTGCAGTATTAAAAAGTTGGGTAGATAAGGGCCTAGAAGAGATGAGAAGGTATAATATTATTCATTAATAAATCCATCAGGGCCAGGGGATTTCCCACAAGGCATTGATTGAATTGCCTTTTGTACCTCTGAGGTAAAAAAGGATCTATTTAGTATGCCAAGGTCAGAGAGAGCCAGGGAGAGTAAGTGAAATTTGGCGAAGAAGGATGGTATTGTGTCAGTTGAGGGTTGGGGGACTGAAGGATCATCTCTAAGAATTTAAAGTGAATCATAATAATCCTCTATATGTTTAGGATTGGTTTGTTTTGTTTAGTGATGGGTGAAAGAGGAAGGGAATTTTCAATTTTACTTTTCAGGACCTTAAGCGGGAGGCTAGGAACTTCCCTGCTTTATTATGAGATGAGTAATGCCATAATCTAAGTTGCCAGAGCATAAAGTCATGATTCTCTTGTAGAAGGTAGCAGAGCTCTAGATGGAGTTTGTGAGTGCAGAAGCTTTGTATGGGTCGGAATTTGACTTATTCAGGTGTTCCAAATCCTGCAAGAGCATTGAGTGTGTTTTATAATTTTATGCATTTATTCCGTTTAGTTTGTTCCCCTAGTTGGATCAGAATTCCTCTCAGATACGCTTTGTGGATGTTTAAAAGGGTAAAGATTAGGGATGATTGAACGGTTCGGGTCGACCATCGGTTCGACCCGAACATTGACTGTTCGAAATTTGGCAGAAATTCCGAACTTTTTGCGGAAAAAGTTCGGAATTCGGCAACCAGAACCGACCAAAATGCAATGGGACAGGAACTGGGCTTTAAAAGCCCGTGATTGGACCAGAACCATCAGTAAAAGCCAATTGAGGGGGCAGGAGGATGCTAGGAATGTGATTGGAGTGACTAGGGGGTCCAGAGGCCAATCAGTAGTGAATACGCCCCCCAGTATATAACATTGCCCCGCCAAATCTCTAGCACTGTAATACAGGGGCTGTAGAAGAGAGTGGAAGCAGTTCTGTTACTCCTGCTTCAAAAGTATCATTTAGCAATTATTAGTGTGAGGAAAGGGATATCTAGTGTAGTTAGGTTACTATTTTCCACTATAGTTAGATTCAATAATCTACTCTCTGTAGGGAAAGTGTTAAGTGTCAGGGTGACCGTAGTGTAGTGTAGGGTGAACTGACTCAGACTGCTATGGCAGGGTGACCAAACTCTTCCATGTCAGGGTGACCGCCATAGAAAAAAGATAGTTTGTATTTGAATTGCAATAGAGCAGGCATAGGGCTCCGCTACTTTCACACCTGGCCGTTTTTGTTGCAGGCGTTTATTGGGCTTTTTTGTGGATGTCTTTGGAGGCAGGCATGACATCTGAACTTCTGTGTAGGGGTATATATACACACACACATATATGTATATATACACATACACACATATAGGTGTGAAAGTAGCAGAACCCTATGCCTGCGCTAATGAAATTATTTGCAGGCACAGGGCTCCGCTCCTATCACACCTATATGTGTGTATGTGTATAAATACATATATGTGTGTGTATATATATATATATATATATATATACCCCTATACAGAAGTTCAGATGTTATGCCTGCCTCCAAAGACGCCTAAAAAATGCCCAAAAAAGCGCCTCCAACAACACACCTGCGCGTTTTTGTTGCAGGCGTTTTTTTGGGCGTCTTTGGAGGCAGGCTTAACATCTGAACTTCTGTATAGGGGTATATATACACACACATATATGTATATATACACATACACACATATAGGTGTGAAAGTAGCAGAACCCTATGCCTGCGCTAATTAAATTAGTTGAAGGCATAGGGCTCCGCTCCTATCACACCTATATGTGTGTATATGTATAAATACATATATGTGTGTGTGTATATATACCCCTACACAGAAGTTCAGATGTTATGCCTGCCTCCAAAGATGCCCAAAAAATGCCCAAAAAAACACCTGCACATAAAACACCTGCAAATAAAAACCAAAACCAGTGTTGGCTACCTCGTCCTCCTCCTCCACTGCCGCCGCCGCTTCCACCTACACCGCCATATCCACCGCCATATACTCCGCCACCTCAACCTCCTACTCCATATGGGCCTCGTCTTCCTCCTACATCATTCAAGATGATTATTTTTTATTTTTCTGTTTTTGATGTTATTTTAAGTTATTTCCCTATCCACATTTGTTTGCAGAGCACTTGCTCTGCACATGCTCTTAAGATGATTTTGCTGCCATTTGCAGCCCTCTAGCCCTTTCCAGGTTTGTTTTAGAAGCATTTTAATGCTCAAAAGTTCGGGTCTCCATTGACTTCAATGGGGTTCGGGATAGGGGCAAAGTTTGGGTTAAGTCCGGTTGACAAACTCAGACTTTTTTTTTCAATTTCGTCCGAACCCGCCAAACACGGACATCCAGGTGTTCGCTCAACTCTAGACAGGAATGATACCAGATGATTGGAGACAAGCCCATGTGGTACCAATATTCAAAAAGGGCAGAGATATATACTGGAAATCTACAGACCAGTTAGCCTAACATCAATAGAATGTAAACTGTTGGAGGGGATGATAAGGGAGTATATCCAAGAATTTGCTAATGAAAACAGTATCATCAGCAGAAATCAGCATGGGTTTATGAAGAGTAATTCCTGCCAGACCAATCTGTTAACATTCTATGAGGAGGTGAGCTGTCACCTAGATAAGGAAAGGTCAATGGATGTGACATATTTGGAATTTGCAAAAACATTTGATACAGTTCCCCATAATGCTATGTTATTAAAATGATGTCTGTAGGCGTAGATCATTTATGTTTTTTTCATGGATAGAAAACTGGTTACAGGGGTGTGTTCAAAGGGTGGTGGTAAATATGTGTACTCTCCAGACTGGTCAGGAGTGGTAAGTAGGGTTCCCCAAGACTCTGTCCTGGAACCAATTCTGTCTAATTTATTCATAAATCCTATAGAAGTCCGAATAGATAGCTCAATCTTAGTTTTTGCGGACGACACAAAAAAATATGCAGGGCAATAACTTCACACTAGGATATAGAAAGTTTGAAGAAAGACCAAAATACAATAATGGGGTGGGCAACTACATGCCAAATGAGGTTTCATGTTGAAAAATGTAAGCGATGCACTGGGGGGATAACAAAATAAATGCAAACTATTCACTAGGGGGAGAGCCTCTAGGGGAATCAAGGATGGAGAAAGATCTGGGGATCCTGGTAGAAGACAGACTGAGCAATAGCATGCAATGCCAAGCTGCAGCAAGCAAAGGCAGCAGACTATTAGCTTGTATAAAAAAGGGAACTTACTCCAGAGATAAAATGATTATCCTGCCACTTTATAAATCTCTAGTGCGGCCACATCTAGAGTATTACATCCAGTTCTGGTCACCAGTCCGTAGGAGGGATGTGGTGGAGCTGGAGCAAGTCCAGGGAAGGGTAACTAAATTGTTAGGCGGATTGGAGGATCTCAATTAAGAGGAACGACTGTACACACTGAATTTTTTCTCCCTGGAGAAGAGACGCTTGAGAGGAGATATGATAGCAATATGCAAATACCTCAATGGCGATCTCAGCATAGGAAGGAACCTTTTCAGTCTCAGGGAGTGTAAGAAGATACAGGGTCAAACAATGAGATTGGAGGAGAACCGTAAACTGCGTAGGGGGATTTCCACTGTCATGGCGATAAGGATGTGGAACTCTCTTCCACAATTGGTGGTGTCAGCGGGGAGCATTGATATTTTTAAAAAAAACTCTTGGACATGCATCTTAGTTGAAAACCATATACAAGGATATGGAAAATGATTATCAACATTGACACATATACACCTACACAGATTAGACTATTGTCTTTATGCAACCTTATCTACTGTTGCCTTAGGAGGAGTTTATGTGTAATCTCCATTAGCAACTGTAAATAGATATGTGTATATATATGTGTATGTATATATATATATATATATATATATATATATATATATATATATATATATATATATATATATAAGATATTGGGTTTTGATTTCCACTAATAGTTGATATAAGTTAAATGAAGTTAAGATGTGTGAAGCCAGTCTGCATATATTGGTAATTGATTTACCAAGTCCTTTTGAAGTGCAGGAATGTTGTTAGGTTGGGTTAACAGGGAGGTGTCTTCTATTTACACGTCATAAACTAGTATACGAGAGAGGACAACCCCTTAATTAAGTTCCTTTTCCCAGACCTTAGGGCCCAAGGTAATAATTGATAAAAGGCCGTGTCACTTCCTTTGTTAAATTATGCCTCCACTTCAAAGATGCTCTCTTTAGATATGCAATGAAGATGGCCATCTGTTGAGGAATGGACAACTTGCCAAGGATATGACCTTGCATATTTAATGCCCTAATTCAAGAGGAGGTTAGCTAGCATAATTAAATTCTCCCTCCAACAGAGAGGAGGTGCTAGCAAGAGACTGGGTTATGCTAAAGATAGGAGAGGAGGAAATTGTCCAATCCCGAATGAAATAGGAGGGAGAAGAGGGGTAAGATAGCTCCACCAATCAATATGGCCCTAAGCAAGTCTATGAGAGTTAGGTATATATCAGTTAAGTCTTGAAGGATAGAAGTCTCTGAGAATCACCAGACTAGAAGGGACTTGTCATGAGCATGGTAACTATGGAATATGCCTCTTGCACTATATCTAAATGCCTGTTCTATGTGTTGTCTGTATAGCTGTTTGTACCTTGATGTTTGAATATGATATTCTGTATTCAATAATTTAACCTATGATTATTTTCTCTTTTCTGTACCATAGATAGATTGCTGTGTGTTAGTTTAGGCCTCCTTACTATTTACCAATACATTTCTGTTGCTGTATTAAAGCTTTCACTCATGGTCAAAGAACTCTCATTTAACCCAAACCATATCTGAGATACAAGAAATCTCAAAATATAACTTATGGGTAACACTACTATGTAAGTATGTAATCTGGCCACAAGTTTACTTTAAGTCATTGGATCAATTTAACAGCCAAGCAATTAGCACTTTCAATAGGAGGTTACCTTTATTTTTATCTCAGCAAAGTTTTTCTATACCTAATATCAATTTTTGATTATGTTTTGTTGCAGACTATTTTCATTGTGCACATTTTATATTTTGAATTTCATTTTGCACATGAATAAATGTTGTTTTATAGGTAAATTCCAATGTATTAATGTATATGACTAAGTGATATATTAAACAATTAAAGTTTCATTCCAGTTCTGGGATAAAACAATATGCGTTAAAATCTTATATTTAATATATAGGATTTTACTTTAGGGAAACCTTTTCTGAATGCTGTTCCATGCTCTTTCATTTGGCCATGCATGACAGGCAATAATGATCTTGTATTCCTTTATTCAACTCTTATGAGGGATGTTTCAATGTGCAGATCAAAGATTACTTTATTAGTAATCATATTGTAATTAGTACTCTCCTGACTATTTATAGTTGGAAACTGTAGTGTAAGCAACCAGTTTTATGTTTCTTATTAAGCAAAACAAATTGACTTTTCCAAGAGCATTGCCTCTTTTGTTTAATAGTCAGAGGATAATTGAATAAGATAATTGTTTTAATCCTGTATCAATCAAATTATGGCAAAGCAGCACCATAACAATTAGGTGCTATAAAAGTCAAATATATATTTTCATTCTTCAATATTTTTAGCAGAAAATTAATTTCACATGCCAACGTACAGGTATATTAAAGATTGCATATCTATCTAAAGAGAACAGACTAGACAGAGAGAAGAAAAAGAAAATAGAATTCTGCAGAGATACAGAGATCAAGAAAGGCACTCTAATGGTTATTTACAACTTCGCTAAAGAGTCAGCACAAATGGCGCATGAAGCAATTTAACTGAGAATAAAAAAGATGTATTTCAAGGGAAAAATGGTGGTCTGAGGATGGACAGTGAAATTATATTTCTGTCAGCCCTATCAAACCTTGACATACCCCAGTGTGTATGGGTAATGTGCCAATAGCCTGAACATAAATGTTTTTTATCTCTTTAAAATGTTTCATTTCTTAATTTATATTTGAGATTAACTTTTTTTTAACATGATAAAAAAAAAATATATATATATATATATATATATATATATATATTGTGGATAACATTCAGCATCTGAGCTCATACAATTTACATACTTTGTATAATTTTCTTGAGAATTTACTGCTTTTTATTTTATGTTTTTTCCCTTTGCCCACTACCCAAGACATTTTTTTTTTCTCTCTCTGTCCTTTTTTGTACTTTTTTGTGATTATTGTATCAAATGACCCCTTTCTTTTGCACTGAAGGGAAAAGATAAGTTAAAGTTAGTAACTGGCAGATATTACTCTCAATTATTAGTTGTTAGCTATTGCCTATTTGTTAATATTATTGTTGTAGTATTATTTTATTATGTGTGCTAATTTTTAATGCCTCCTTCCATTTTTGCCTTCCAACCTGACAGATGCAGAGTACTATACTATTTCAGCAATTGTTAAGCTTTGAGGAACACAGAATAACTTTTAATGAATATGTAAACCAAACTTTTCATGTTCCTGATAGGTGCCCCCTATACCATTTACTTGTATGAAGAAGTATCCTGTTCTCTTTGTATTGCTTCCTTTGTGTCAAATACCTGGTGTTCCTGTTAGTCCCTCTGCTTTCCTATCAAAAGTTACCATGCTACGCATGAGAGCACAGCATGGTCAGTTTTCTAGTTGTGCTGGAAGTCAGCTTGCTCTCCTTCATTGATCAGACTTTTGAAATCAGAAAAGAACGAAGGCCCCTCTAAGTGCAGCATTTGACAGGTTTTTTTTTTACAGAAAAAGTGGTTAAAAACACAAGACTCTCAGGGGAATCAGGCATATCAATTAGGCAATCCTCGTATGGTCTGTATGGGGACAGAGCCAACCAGCAGCTGTCATCATCCCAGGAGGCAGCAAGGGTGTGGAGGAGCAAGGAAGCGAGGTGTAGGCCCGACATCCGAAACCATGCTGGAACGTCTTCTTTGTCCTACATTCCCCTCATGTGGGTTGCATGTTTGCCACCCTTTATCTAAGCCTTCCTCACTCTATCCAAAACAAAGAAAAGGAAAGAAAGAAATGTTTGGCTGGACTTTATTTCTTTGAATTTTATGGTTATTTCACTGTAAAATTGGGGAATCCATAATGTACTGATGTAAGGAACATATACTATGAAACAATAGTTATAAAAGGAACATTTGTGCTAATAGATGCTTATTGTATAAACAGTATGGTTTGTTTTATTAGTAGGAACGAGTAAATGGTTTAGGCCAAGCATAAGTTTGGTCCAAACATCACCCATTCGGTTCTTTGCCAAACACACAAAATTTTCTGTGCACTCGGCGGGATGTTCTTCAATAGGAAGACGCATCCTTATCAATTGATGAGTCGTCAGCTGTCATTGGGCTTCTCCACTGACAGCTGAATGGAATAAAAAAACACTGCTGGCAATAGAAAAAAAAAGGGGGGGCAAGAGTGCCTCCTGCCCTTCTTAATCATACCAGGCCACATGCCCACAACATAGGGGAGTGCTGTTTGGGCAGGGGGGGCTCTGCCCTTCCCATCACACCAGTGGTGTTTCTGTTAAAATCCATACCAGACCCAAAAGAGCCTGGTATGCTGTTTTTTAATTTTGTCCTGTATTACCAGCAATAAATTGCAGCCAGGATCATCCGTTTAAATGTAATTTCTTTACAAATGTTAGTTTTGCTGTAGCAGGTTCTATACACGATACAGATGTGTCACTTTATAGGCAGACTAAGGGCCCCCCACAGGCACTATATTTAAAACAATTTTTCATTTTTATTGTTTCACTTTAAGCATCAAATCACTGCACCTTTAAAAAATAATCTTTTTTAAAAGTTTTTTTTTTTTTTTTTTTGCATTAACCACTTTACCACTAGAGCATTTTGCTGTCTTACGTCTGGGCTACTTTTTGCGATTCAGCGATGTGTGAATTTAACAGACAATTGCGCGGTCGTGCGACGCCATACCCAAACGAAATGTACGTCCTTTTTTTCCCACAAACAGAGCTTTCTTTTGGTGGTATTTGATCACCTGTGCGATTTTTACTTTTTGCGCTATAAACAAAAAAAGAGCGTAAATTTTGAAAAAACAACAATATTTTTCAAATTTTTTTATATGAAATCCCCCCCCCCAAAAAAATGTAAAAATGTAATTTTTTTTAAATTTTTGGCCAATTTGTTTTCTGCTACCTA
Organism: Pelophylax lessonae; assembly: GCF_965119305.1. Taxonomy (NCBI): domain Eukaryota; kingdom Metazoa; phylum Chordata; class Amphibia; order Anura; family Ranidae; genus Pelophylax; species Pelophylax lessonae. The sequence continues at coordinate 621,664,550 of NC_138768.1, read as the reverse complement.
TGTTTGGTAAAAAAAATTCACAATAAGCGTATTTTGATTGGTTTGCGCAAAAGTTATTGCGTTTACTAACAAAGGGAAAGATTTCTGTCATTTTTGGTGTTTTTTTTTAACGCGTAATGGCGGCGATCTGCGATTTTTTTTGCGGGACTGCGACATTGTGGCGGACAGATCGGACCCTTGACTGACATTTTTGACACTTTTGAGGGTACCAGTGACATTACTGCAGTAATCAGTGCTATATATATGCACTGTTACTGTAAAAATGACACTGGCAGGGAAGGGGTTAATTTTATTGGAGAGGGAGGGGTTAATGTATGCCTGGTGCTTACTGACGTGTGTGGGGGGAGGTGACTGAGTGACACAGGGACAGATCCAGGGTTCAGCTATGCTGAACCCTGCAATCTGACCCTGCCTGTCACTTGGGAGATCCGCCCGCTTGTGTTTACACAAGCAGGCGGATCTCCACACTAGATCCCCGACGATCGGGGAAGAGCGGTGGCGATCGCCGCTGCTCCTCCCCTGGCCCGACTCCCGCTGTGACTGAATACAGCGGGAGCGAGCCTCTGGCGGCGTGCGCGCACCGCCGAGAAGGGGGAGTGTCTGACGACGTAGTACTACGTCGTCAGACGATAACGAGCCACTTTGCCGCAGTAGTACTACGGTACTCAGACGGCAAGTGGTTAATACATGTCCCTTGGGACAGTACCTGAACCCCTATAACTTTTACGGCCAATACATTGCATATAAGCCTTCAAAATGAGAACTTTTAATTTTTCATGTTCGGGTCTCATACTGTAGACTTTAATAAAGTTTGTGGCTCAAGTCTGAACTTTTTCCTTGTGCGAACCAAACCAGGGGGTGTTTGGCCCATCACTATACATTAGTATGAATATTTACTGTATGGTTTCTAACAAAATTCACTTTAATACTGTCTGCATATTACAAAATCTACAATCTTCAGCAGTGCTCAAAAAATTATCATCATTGACAAATGACATATGATAGACATGTTAAGCATTCTGCACAAAATACATTGATACTTTAATTTTCTGACATTGCAACATTTACTGTTTGACTAGCATTTATAAGAACATTACAGTTAAGTGAATAGATAGACTATAAAAAAAATGTCGATCCAGCTTTTTATAAATGTAATCATTTCACTACACATTCAATTGATTATTGTTGCAACAAATGCATTTCACCCATGAGTAAAGCAGTAAAATAATCAACATATTGAAGATTCAACAGCTCCATTTATTTAGTGTACTGCCTATCTTACTGCTTAGGATCAATACTAATGGAATAAAAGGTATAGTATATTGTGGAAAACACCTTGAGATCTAAAATAACTGTAAGTAATACAGAAATGAATATATTTATTACTTAATTTGAAAAAAAGTCAGAATAGATTTCATATATTTTTTTTTAAACCAGTAGCAAATTGATAATGCATATATCTGTATCTAGTATGAGAAAATAAAACCTACCACTGTTGAAATACACTGTTGTAATCATCATAATCAATCATCATTCCACTGCGACCATATTTAGAATTTCAGGACTTGAATTCTACAAAACCTATGTGTACAAAGGCTTGTTATGAAATGTCCTCTTTGCAATGCAGAATTAGACTAATTAAATAGACTAACAGACTATCGTCAATAGACCATGACTAATCCAAAAGGTAAAAACCTAGTAATTTATGATGCTAGAGTTATGTCAGATGACTGATTAAGTGGTTGGGAGTTCATACAGTGAGCTTCATACGGCTTCAAGAGCAGGATGAGATACATATGAGGTTCCTCCTCTTGGTTACTCTATAAAAACAGGATGTAAGGTCTGGAGGTCAAGAGAGGAGGTAATTGACACACTTGAAAGTGTTGAATACCTGCAGTGAGCAGAAATTTGAAACAAAATGGATTTCTAAAACATGAACTGTGGCCTGCCAAAAATCTTTTTCATTAATAGTCTGGGTTTAGTTTGCCTTGGCGATCTTACTAAAAGGGTTGCTATAAGAGGTCAGGTGCATATGAACTGTTGGGGAGGGGGATTACTGGCATGTTTAAAGTTTATGTTTTTACCCTTTTTTTTCTTTTAAATAAAACAAAAGATGGTACATAGTGTTTGGCGAACGTTTCGGGCTGAGCAAGAGTTCGACCTGAACTTTGCCCATTTGGGTGTCCCTATTTTCTGTGCATTGGGCAGGCTGTTCGCCACCGGCCATCAAATCCTTAACAAAGGATGAGTCATCAACTATCAGTGGGGAATGCCAGCAAAAAAGAAAAAAATGGCGTGGGAGAACCAGTCCATATCAGGCCCTTTGGGTCTGGTATAGATTTTAAATGGAACCCCATGCCAAAATTTTAAATATTGGCGTGGGGTTCCCCCAAATCCATACCAGACCCTTATCTGAGCATGCAGTCTGGCATGCCAGAAAAGGGGGGGAATGAGCGAGCACCCCCCCTCCTGAACCATATTAGGCCAGATGCCCTCAACATTGGGAGGTGGGTGCTCTGCCTCCCATCCCACAGCACCCTGTTTTTGGAGACAAGGGTCTCTTCCTGACAACCATGGGCAGTGGTTGTTTGGGTCTGCAGGCAGGGGGTTTATCGTAATCTGGAAGCCTTCTTTAACAAGGGGCCCCCAGATACCAGCCCCCCCCCCCCTTGTGAATTCATAAAAAAAACTGTAAAAAATAAATAAAACACTAGACAAGTTTTTGACAAGACCTTTATTAAAAAAAATGAAAAAACAATGTCCCCTGATGTAGATCCATTGTCAATCATGGTGAACGCTGCTTCGCTGGACCCGCAAAAAAAATCTTCATCGACAATAAAGGCCTGACTGCTGAATGCCTCCCCTGGAATCCCTGACCCTGAATGCAAGGAAGCTGATGACTGTGGTGTGTCTGTAGGCTCAGAAGCCCTCTGGGAGGAAGACCCCAACAAATCTCTAAAAGACTGTAAAGTCACACTCCCCTCAGCCTTCATAGAAGCCAGATAGTCACTAGATGCTACAGCCGCTTCATCTCTCTCTAAAGCTGACACAATCCTTTCATAAAGACTTTTTCTATGAATCTGACAATTTACTCTTACTCTACCTCCTCTTGCTACTAGATTCTTTTTCACTTTTCTTAGCCTAAGACAGGGACACAATAGAAAGAAACAACCGCTTCAGCAACTGACAAAAGCTAAGACACCACAGCAAATTCACCAGTGCAGCCACGCCCAGAACGTAATACTACATCACATGTGCACTGACCCTCATACAGGATCCAGTGAACAGACAGGCCCTCAGCCACCCAGGGGAGTGTGCACAGAGAAAAATAAACATAACATAGCATAAAATTAGCCCATAGGAATCCCTTCTCCTATCTGGGATTTTCCAGTGCCTCCATCTGTCCCCGGAACTGCAGCTACTCCTGCTTCCTCCATTGCAGAGCCTGCAGTATTGGCGGTGGCCTAATGGGCTGAGAGGCATTCTAGATGTTTGCTGGTAATATGAAGTCATAGCTCTCCAAAGAAGCAAGATTGGCATCACCATGTGAAAACAAAAACTCTGGGTACCCCTAGAGAAATTTATAGCAGGACATAATTTGTCACATGCTGCATGGCTGAGTCGTTCTCATCGGGGGTTGGCAAATCTTGTGTCCCCTACCCCTACCACTACCTATGCTCTACGTTTGTGGGATGGATATCTTAAATGTGCAGGAACAACTCTAACCTCTGACCTCTCCTCTTGCAGCTCTTGGGGGTTTCCCCTGGCTTGAACCAGGTGAGCACCTTTATTTCGTTAGCTCAGGGGAGATGAACGGAGAGGTGTAATACGGCCGTTTTTTTCAAGAGGTGGGCTTACTCTCCTTGGAGTCTTTGAGGGAACAATATGGGAGCTTTCCTTTTGGACACTCCATCATTTCATAGTCTGATGCCAAAGCTTTTTCTTTGACAGTTGATGCAGCCACCAGATACTGTAAAATAAGTTTCCTTAATGGGAAAAAAAATGGGAAAGGCTGACCACTGGGGGATGATAGGGCAGTAATTTGTTGTGAAAGAAGTTGATTAACTCTTAAATATGGAGACAAACACAAATATTTGTCTATCTATGCTATTGTGAACTTTTTGCATGTATAAAAAACCCACATATTTCCATGGTACCACACGCAGCATTCATACTCAAACAACCTCCAGACATGCTTAATAAATACTGAAACAAATAATTAAAGATATGTTCCCATATTGGCCTCTAATCATTGTCAAAAATGATAATATATGAAAATAGCCAACTAATACCTAAACCAGGTACCCGTTGATCAGGGCATATATGGAAACAAGGTTGGATGGAAAGCAAAGTGTCTTTCCCCCTGAAAGCGATCAACCACAGGTACCAATGAGGCAGGCGATATACAAAAATAATATTCAAAAAATTGTTTATTAGGCACGTATGCCATAAAAAGGAAAAAAGCTACACAAGTGACAGAATGTGGCACAACAACATGGTAAAAACATTTAAAACCAACAACGAACACATGTATAAATAGCCAAGGAAATGTAGCAATGTATAGCTAATGTATATTTGTATGTGAACACAACTGTGCTGATACTACAAACTGGATCAACTGTGTAGTGGCTTTCCAAAGACGTCAATCCAGATAGTGATGTTTTTCCTTAAGAGGAATGATAGGGACTTTTGAACATGAGAGCCAATGCTGGTTTCACTGAGTAAGGATCTGGAAACTGTGGCCAATGGTGGTCAGGGTTAAGTAAATAACATGGTGTTGACCATGCTAGCCAAATGCCATAGTAAGTAGATCCGTTTCACACAGATAAACTGATGAACAAAATATGGAATAAATCAAAAATAGGAAGAATATAATGGTCAGCAAGCTCAGTCCAAGTTGGTCACATTGTGGTCTTACTGGTTATGGAGATTAAACAAGGATGGTGACTGTCTGTGGTTCTGCTGTTATGCCCAGTTGATGAATAGAGGGCGCCAAAATTCAAAAGGTTGAGTGAGTATCATCCGTTTGTCTATGTAAGAAACATTTGAATGCATCAAAGCTAGTTGTGCTGCATATCCGTACCTCCGTGTGTGTGTCAGTGGCTCGGCCTGCATAGATGTTCCTCCTCCAGCGTTCTCCTCCCGTGCTCGCTCAAGCTGATTTCCTGGTGTCGACGAGTGGGTCCGTCAGTGGCGGCCTGGCGTTATTTCCGGTGCGGCGAGTCAAGAGCCGGGGGAATGATGAGGAACCAGCCGTGCAAGAGCCCAAAGTTCACGGAGAAGGCGAATCCAACATGTGTGGACGGATTGACGCTAATCTGACGCGTTTCACTGACTTCACGTCAGTTTCTTCAGAGCTAACTGTGGGGATGTGAGGTGTTCTATTTTATAGTGGTCAACAACTGATTTATTAATCAAGTACAGGTGTAGTGTCCTATTAAGAGCAGTGATGACCACTATTATCTTTTTCCACTAGATGTCAGTATTTAATCAACATTCGGTTGATAATATAACAACCATCTACCCACCAGCGTCAGAAATGTTTACTTCCATGGCGATAACTAAAAAGATCTCATTTATGTATAAGTTGGTGAAAATAAAGGTGATAATCCTATCATTTCTAAGATGATGTTAACATGGACAAATATTAGAGTTTAAAAATACATTGTGACTATACACAGTAAAAGTAAAATAAAGAACTATACAGGTATTCCTACATATGCTATACATTGAATTGCCAGCAGTGCTGCACGCTCATCAAAATAGATCCTTGGCCATTAACTGCCTGTACTAATCAATCGTTCACTAAGCCTCTCTGCTGCTGATAATTAAAGGGGTGGATAGTCACCTCAACTGGCCGCAGCTAGGGGACCCAAATTGGATTGTGTCTAACCCAACTGATGCCAGAAGTAGTGCAGAATAGGGTATAATTAATGACATTATATGCATATATATCTTACGCAAGTACATATTATCCTCACCGAATAGGCGTAGGTAGATTGTTCACTTAGTAACATACAATGCGCCCTACATCAACATTCTCCCTAATTTTAACAAAAGTCTTATGACTGTATAGGTTGTAACAACTGATATCGATATCATATATTGAGAAGCAGTAATGTATATCCATGGCTATTGTGCATGCCCCAGAGGTTACCATACATACATATTGCACATATGATATATTGATGTAAACCTCTGGATGTCACCCTATTATGAGGAGAAAACAATGTTTTACATTGTTTTCTCCAGGAGACAGAGCATCCCATCGGGAGACATTTATTGAAAAAGTATTTTCCCTCAAATTGAAAATCCGCCTTAGCTAATAGCGCTGATCTCCCTATTTTTTGTAACTTAACAATTGCTTCCTCAAAAGATCAATAGGATACCGAACATAATTCCTCACTACATTAATCATTCAATGAGCTCTTATGAGGGTAGGATAGGTGATGAATAAGACGAAAACTCCCCTGCTCTTTTTTGGGGATAATCCCCAATGGAAATAAACAAAAATTTGGAAATGGGGGGGAATCAAAAGGGCCTTCAAGCCTACCTTCTTGCCATTCTTTAAACAACTTATCCCTAACTATATCTGAAAGATCATCCACAGACTTGGTAGCTTAAAACCTTCTGTGAAACCTTTCCTAATTAGCTGCGCCGTCACTTGGTCTGGGTATAGTCGCAGCCAAGGTTCCATGTTTTCCACTTTCACTGGTGTGTTGGCTTTTGAGAAAATTCTCTTTACTCACCTGCTGAGCCGCCCTCTTGAAGCACTTACTTATTGGGTGCGGTCCCGAACAAAATGCACACTCATGCCTAAAACAGCATGTATAAGAGGTTCAACCAGAGGCCTACATCCTTGCTACCCCATATAATATTTGGATTAACCAACATTTTTTGCCTGAAGGCTTCATCATAGAAATACCATGATAACCCACCAAAATTTTTGTATGCCTCTAGTATAATATCAATGTGTTGAAATAATCCTGTACTATGTCCAGGAAATTTTTCACAAAGAATACTAGAGAAAATAGCAAAGGCTTGTAGCCAATTATTAAATGATCTCACAATTGGCTTCTTTTTATCTTCTTCATTTTTCTCCTTTTCATATTTATAATAAAAATCCTTCTGATTGGGGAGCAAGGAAAGAATTTCAATAAATTCCATACGCCATATTTTCTCCTTTACACTCACGTTCACATGAAAGCCCAAAGGAGAAAGAATAGAAGGCATAAACTCCTTATTCATATCTGCCATTGAATTCCTAACTAAAACGTCCTTGTTTTTAACATCACTTGGAGATTCAGCTACCATCTCCACATCCTTGTCAAAAAGCTCTGTCCCAGCATCACCTTTCCATACTGATGTTAAATCATCACTGCATTGCCTGCTTACATTCCTTATGTGATCTGCGGACAAGCTATTCACTAGCTGCAGAAGTGTTGTTGACAATGAAGACAGCATACTCAGCTGCCCACACTCACCAGCTTTAGAATCATCTCTATCATTTCTTACACTTCTCCTTTCAGCTTCTTTTTCTATTTGTCCTCTGCTGTTGCTATGGCCTGGTATTAAACCCACGGCCTCATGATGGACAGGGGGAATCCCCATCGTCCCCGCCCCCTGGCGGGACCTGCTATCTCCTCTCTCTGCCCCTGACTTGCTGCTTTTTCTTCTGCCTCTGCTCCCCGCCGCCGCTGCAGTACCTCTTTCCACCGGCCTGCTAGATGGGGCTGGTGGGCTATATGGCTTCCTCGGCATACTCCTCCTCCTTTCAGGCCTGATAGCTCTTCCAAACGCTATTTTCCTGCGCTGTCCTGACACTGAGGTCCGTTCCTCTTCCAGCACCGACTCTGCTCCACTGGTCGGGCTGCCTCCAGCTTCTTCCACCAAGCGAGGCTCCCTGTCAGGTTCTTCGCTGCCTCCCGCCACGCCGTCTTGACTCGCCGGTAAGTCTAGGCACTTTCTCAGCTAGGTCTCTCCACCCTCAGCTTCAGCTCTCTCTATCAGTTGCCATAGTAAAGTCTTCATTACTTCTTCTTGGCGCTTCGCTGAGCTGACAGGCTATTCAGTGAGCTCTGCTGCTGGAGTCTTCCCGCGCGGACTGGCACAAATTCCAGTCAGGACCCCCTATTTATCACTATCCCCTTAGGTTCTAGCAGTTTCCAGCACTTTCTATCTACCTACACCTATCAGGTGTCAAGCCCCCAAAAGACCACGCCCTCACCTGCAGGGGGAACTTGAAACCTCCTACTAGCTGCGGTGGTACCATGATGAAAAGGGGGGCCTTGAAACTGCTATCCCCCTTTTCCTCACATTCCATACAGTAAATGTATTCTTGGCATCAGGGGGAGAATTAAAGTGATATTAAAGGCTATGTTTTTTTTTTAAACAACAAACATGTCATACTTTACTGCTCTTTTTCAGTGGTTTTGCACAGAGCAGCCCAGATCCTCCTCTACTTCGATCTTCTGCTGGCTCTCCTGGCCCCTCCTTCTTGCTGAGTACCCCCAGAATAAATAACTTGCTCTAGGGCACCTAAGCAGGCTCGCTCCCGAGCCACTGCTCTGTCTGTCCATTCAGAGATAAACAAATACATGAATTTAAAGAACTAGGGGCATGCATGGACTTTATATAATCTAAACTAGATTCCATGATCACTAGAATCAGAACAGATTAGTTATGCAATCAATGTTATTTCTATAATGCAGTTTAAATGGGGTGGCGCTGAAAAATAAAATGGTGTGTTATTATCTTTGGACCCCTTTGATACAGTCTCATGGGAATTTCTATTTAATGTTCTATCACATTGCAGATTAGGACCCCGGTTTAATATAACCCTTAAATCACTGTACACTCAACCTATAGCTAAGATTTCTATAACAGACTTTATGTCTTTAGAGACCAAGATAAGAAGAGGAACCAGGCAAGAATATCCTTTATCTCCCATCCTTTTTTCCATTGCTATTGAAAATGTAGCTATAGCAAGTTACCATGATGTGACTAAAAAAGGATTACTTGAGCAGGTAAAGAGTACAACTGTACCCTATTTTCTGATGACATATTAATGTTTGTTGATTGTAAACACACTAAAATCAGAAACTATTAACATCAATTTACACAAACCCAGTATTCTACAACTAAAACAAATGTTAAAGCAGTATTAGATCCAAAATCATACATGTATTATATTTTAGCTTACCAATTCTTAGATGTGATATCTGCATTCATTTTCCTTTTACGATTTCTTTCTTCTATTTTCATCTGGTTTGCATCTGGTTATCTGGCCAGTAAGGCTATTATTTTTTAAAAGAACAAGCTCTCTTCCAGATGTATCAGTTTACAGGGATAAGATAATTCATTTAACACTGCCAGGGGTGCTTAGGATGACCATATTTTATTTATTTAAAACCTTTATCAAAATTGTTTGCTGTAACTGATTATAAAGTGTTGGCTGAAGTTGGGCTTCAATTTGTTGTGCAATTGAAATGGAGCCTAAAAGCAGATGTTTTTTTACCTTTACACATGCTTTGCATGAAGATAAACAACCTTCTGGGTGCAACTCCTCCCCTTTCAGAACCCCCTTATACTTACCTAAGCCTCACCTTGAGCCAGTGATGTCCCGGGTTTCTCCCTCATTGGCTCCTGCTGCTGTCAATCAGTGAGCCAGTGAGGAGAGAGTGGGGTTTGGGGCTTAGCCTAGCTCTGTGTGTGAATGGACAATGTCCATTTACAGGAGCTTGGCTTGAGAGACTTGCTGGAGGCACTTGGCCTTCGGCAGGGGACCTAAAAAGAAGAGGATCGGGGCTGCTCTGTGAAAAAAACATTGCACTGATCAGGTACTGTAAGTATAACATGTTTTTTTTTATTACAACCTTTAACCACTTCCATACAGAGCAGTTAGACCCCCTTCCTGCCCAGACCAATTTTCAGCACTCTCACTTTGAATGACAATTGCTCAGTCATGCTACACTTTAACCAAACACAATTTTTATCATTTTTTTCACACAAATAGAGCTTTCTTTTGGTGGTATTTGATCACAACTGGGTTTTTTTTTTTCCGTGATATAAGCAAAAAAAGAGCAAAAATTTTGCAAAAAAAAACACTTTTTTTAGTTTCTATTATAAAATTTTGCAAAAAATTAATTTTTCTTCATACATTTGGGCCAAAATTTATACTGCTACATATCTCTGGTAAAATTAACCCAAATTAGTGTATATTATTTAGTCTGTGTGAAAGTTATTGAGTCTAGAAGCTATGGTACCAATTACTGAAAATTGATCACACCAGATGTACTGATGGCCTATCTCCTTTCTTGAGGCCCTGAAATGTCAGGACGGTACAAATACCCCCCAAATGACCCCTTTTTGTAAAGTAGACAGTCCAAGGTATTTAGTAAGAGGCATGGTGAGTTTTTTGAAGTTATAATTTTTTCCCACAATTCTTGGGAAAATGAAGGAAATTTTTTTTTTCCCAAAACATTGTCAATTTATAAGCTATTTCTAACACATAGCATGTACACAGCAAAAATGACACCCCAAAATTCATTCTGCTACTCCTTCTGAGTATGGTGATACCACATGTGTGAGACTTTTACACAGCCTGGCCACAAAAAGAGACTCCACGTCCAAGTAGCACCATAAGGCGTTTTAGGAGCATAAATACACATAAAACTTTCTTACTACCTATCACACTTTTCAAGGCCCTAGAGCACCAATACAATGGAAAAGTCCACAAAATGACCCCATTTATGAAAGCAAACACTCCAATGTATATTCTATGAGGCATTATGGGTCCTTTGAACATGTCATTTTTTTCCACAAGTTTTTGGAAAATGTGGGAAAAAAATAAAAACTTTTTTTTTTTTTACACAAAGTTGTCAATTTATAGGATATTCCTAACACATAGCATGTACATAGCAAAAATGACACCCCAAAATACATTCTGCCACTCCTCCTGAGTATGGCAATACCACATGTGTGAGACTTTTTCACAGCCTAGCCATATAGAGGGGCCCAACATCCAAGGAGCATCATCATGCATCCTAGCCACTTGCCTAGGCCTATTTTTGACATTTGGTGTTTACAGGCTAAAATCAGTTGTTTTGCTAGAAAACTACTTAGAACCCCAAAACATTATATATTTTTTTTTAGCAGAGACCCTAGAGAATAAAATGGAGATTATTGCAATATTTTATCACACCGTATTAGCGCAGCGGTCTTCCAAAGGCAATTTTTTAAATTAAAAAATAAGAAACCAGTAAAGTTAGCCCAATTGTTTTCCATAATGTGAAAGATAATGTTACGCCGAGTAAATAGATACCCAACATGTCATGCTTCAAAATTGCGCACGCTCACAGAATGGTGACAAACTTTGGTACTTAAAAATCCCCATAGGCGACACTTTAAAAATTTCTACAGGTTGCTATCTTAGAGTTACAGAGGAGGTCTAGGGCTCAAATTATTGCTCTTGCTCTAACGATCGCGACGATACCTCACATGTGTAGTTTGAACACTGTTTACATATGTGGGCGGGGTTTCCATATGCGTTCGCTTCTGCGCGCGAGCTCGCGGGGACAGGGCGCTTTAATTTTTTTTTTTTTTTTTTACTATTTATTTTATTTATTATTTTTTATTTTTACACTGTTTTTTTAAAAAAAAAATGATCATTTTTATTTCTATTACAAGAAATGTAAACATTATTTGTAATAGAAAAAGGCACGACAGGACCTATTTTTTGTGAGATCTGGGGTCAAAAAGTCCTCAGGTCTCACAAGTACACTAAAAGATAGAAAAAAAAAAAAATTAAATAAAATGAAAAAAAAAAAAGGGACCTTTAAACTGGTTGCTAGGCAACGATGTTTGCCGTAGCTCCGGTCCTCCAAGACCATAGAGTCGAGTGAGGGCAAGCTTTCCCTCACTCGACATCCTGTCTGTGAGGATCTGGGACCGGATCGTTTTCCCCGCTGCCGGTGGGTCCGGTAAGCGGGGAAAAGGACCAGAATGCGTCGGGAGGGGGGCACCTCTTCCGCCACCCCTGAAGGGTGATCCCGCGGCGAATCCGCCGCTGGGACCACCCTTATCGGAAAGCCAACCGTCCACCGTTTAAAAAAATACCAGGGTTATGGCAGCTGTCTGCTGCCATAACACCGGTATTTAGGTTTAAACGGAGGACGTATATAAACCTTTTTGGACTTAGACATGGTGGCTGTATGAAGGGTGACAGGTACTCGGGTACTTTGCTGGGCAGGTGACAGGTACTCTGGTACTGATGAGCAAGTGGCAGGTACTCGAGTACTCCTATAGGCAGGTGACAGGTACTTGGGTACTCTTATGGGCAGGTGACAGGCAGGTGATAGGTACTGATGAGTAGTACTGATACTGATAGGTGATACTGATACTGTACTGATGGGTAGGGATGATCAGTACTGATACTGATAGGTGATAGGTACTGATGGGTACTGATGAGTACTGATGAGTAATGATGGGTACTGATGAGCAGGTGGCAAGTACTCGGGTACTTCAGGTGTCAGGTACTCTGCTGAGCAGGTGGAAGGTACTCGGGTACTCTGATGGGTAGGTGACAGGTACTCGGTACTCTGATGGGTAGGTGACAGGTACTCGGGTACTCCGATGACGGGTACTCAGGTACTCCGGTGACGGGTACTCAAAGTACCAGAGTACCTGTCATCAGAGTACCCGAGTACCTGTCATCAGAGTACCCGAGTACCTGTCATCAGAGTACCCGAGTACCTGTCATCAGAGTACCCGAGTACCCATCATCAGAGTACCCGTGTACCTGTCACCAGCCCATCAGAGTACCTGTCATCAGCCCATCAGAGTCCCAGAGTACCTGTCATCAGAGTACCTGATGGGCTGGTGACAGGTACTCGGGTACTTTGATGGGCTAGTGACAGGTGCTTTTTATTGGGGGGGGGGCAATCAGTGTGTTTGGGGTGCACTGTACTTGGTAACTAGCTGTTACCACAATCTCCTCCTCACACAGGATCAGTGTGTGAGGAGGAGAACACAGTGACAGCTAGTTATCGTGTTCTCTGATGACATTTGTGACCGGCTGCGATTGGACACAGCCGGTCACGTGGTAAAGAGCCAATTTCATTGGCTCTTTAACTAGATCAGGGATGGGCTCTGTCCGAGGGACGAGCCTCGTCCCCGATCGCCGCGCATTAAGGAAGGAACGAGCGGCTCGCGCTGGAGCCGCTCATGTGATCGGCTGTGATTGACACAGCCGATCATGTGGTAAACAGCCAATTTCTATTGGCTGTTTACCTTGATCAGGGATGGGCTATGTCCGAGGGAAGAGCCTCATCCCTGATCGCGCCGCTGCGCGCCGCCGGGGGCGCGCACTGGCAGCTAGAACGGGCCGACGTCATATGACGGCGGCCCGGATCGGTAAAGGAATGTTGCCGACGTCATTTTACAATGACTCGGTATTAAAGGGGTTAATATTACTTTAAGCCCATGTTCACATTGGAGTGACTTGTCATGTGATTTGACAAGTCAAATCTCGTGAAAAGGCACATCCTTTTATTGGCAATGGCACTGTTCAAATCGGTGCAATGACAACTTTGCGGTGCCGCATCTATTTGAAAAAGTCATTTCTTTATTGCTTTTGGCGATTTCAGGTGCGACTTGCATAGGCATCTCTGCATAAAGCCGCACAGATGTCTTTTAAGTCACACCTGAAGTCGCACTGACATGTGGCTTTGAAATTGAGCAATTTCAGGTGAAGTCGCACAATTTAAAAGCTGTATTTAATGTGAACTAAGTGTAAATCTGCTACTACATCTAACACTACTCTGCCCCCAGACTGGCAATGCTGGTGACTGCTGTGCCCCCTGTTCTCATTCATCCAGAGTGGGGGCACTCTAATTCAGTAGGTGTGTTACTGATCAGATTACCAGGTAAAAACAGAAGGGAAAGGCCTAAAAAAAAAAAAAAAATATATTGCAGCCACCACATCAAATGACTGGCAAGCTGCAATATATTTTACATTTTTGGTTTGGGATTTTTTATCACTTTACTTTCTTATGAAGAAAAGATTTTCTATCATAACTTAATATTATACTTACTCCTTCTTTAATACAATTATATAAAGCTAACTACTCATTAGTGGCCCCCACTGTGCCCCCTCTGCTCCTTCATCCAGAGTGGGGCACACTAATTCAGGATATACTGGCCAGATCACCAGGTGAAAACAGAGGGAAAACAAGCCTCAAAAAGAAAACAAATGCAGTCACCACATCTAATGATTTGTAAGATGGCAATATATTACTTTTTTTTTTAAGTTTAATACTGCTTAATTTCTTATGGAGAAATGAAGTTAGGTGTCTGATTTGTCCGCTGCAATATCGCAGTCCTGCTACAAGTCACTGATAGCCACCATTACTAGTAAAAATAAAACAAATAAAAATGTCCCATAGTTTTTAGACTCTATACCTTTTGCGTAAACCAATCAATATAGGCTTTTTGAGATTTGTTTACCAAAAATATGTAGCAAAATACATATTTTTACATTTTTTTTATTGGACGTGTTTAAGTGCAGAAAGTAAAAATAAATATATATTTTTTTTCAAAATTCTCAGTCGTTCTTTGTTTATAGAGCATAGGTAATCATATACTACCAAAAGAAAGCTCTATTTGGGGAAAAAATGACATACATTCTATTAGGGTACAGTGTTGCACGACAGTACAATTTTCAGTTAAAGTAACGCAATGACGTATCTCAAAAAATAGGGGGGGTAAACCTTCCAGAGGGTAAGTGGTTAACCACTTAAGCCCCGGAGGATTTGGCTGCTAAAAGACCAGGGGGTATTTTGCGATTCGGCACTGCGTGACTTTAACGGACAATTGCGCAGTCATGCGACACTGTACCTAAACGAATTTGACGTCCTTTTTTTCCCACAAACAGAGCTTTCTTTTGGTGGTATTTGATCACCTGTGCGATTTTTTGAGCATGCGCTATAAACAAAAAAAGAGCGTCAATTTTGCAAAAATAACAATATTTTTCACATTTTTTTATATGAAATTCCCCAAAAAAAATTTAAAAATCAAAATTTTTTAACATTTTCGGTCAATTTGTTTTATGCTACATATGTTTGGTAAAAAAAATCACAAAAAGCGTATTTTTATTGGTTTGCGCAAAAGTTATCGCGTTTACTAACAAAAAAGGGAAAGATTTTTGTCATTTTTGTTGTTTTTTTTTTAACGCGTAATGGCGGTGATTTGCGATTTTTTTGCGGTACTGCGACATTGCGGCGGACAGATCGGACCCTTGACTGACATTTTTGACACTTTTGGGGTTACCAGTGACATTTCTACAGTAATCAGTGCTATATATATGCACTGCTACTGTAAAAATACACTGGTAGTGAAGGGGTTAACTTTATTTGAGAGGGAGGGGCTGTGTGTGTCCCTAGGGGTGTGATTATTACTGTGATTGGCTGTGGCTTGAGCTGTAGGAACACTGATCAACGGTCCTACATTGTAAAACCGTGTAATCAGTGTTTCTACACCGGGGAGAATGACAGGTGGCTTGTTTACACAAGCCGCCTGACTTTCTCCCTCTCCCCCGACGATCGCCGAGTGACCGGCGGACATCGGGTTCGCTCCCCAGAGCCTCACAGGCTAGCGAAGTAGACCTACGTCGCTCTGCCTGTGAGGGGCTGACTGCCGCAGTAAATATACTGTGCGCAGTCGGCAAGCGGTTAAAGAGAAACATAATTGTAAACATGCAAAACTCCATAAATAACATGCTTGGGGATTCCCTGACTCTGTCTGTGAAATGACACATCTGTATGATGTATACAACTTACTACAGCAAAACTGGCAATTACAAACAAAATTGTATTTTATTATTTAATTATTATTTAGTTTTAATTGACAAAATGACAGCTCCACTTCCTTCTGTTAATAAACAAATGCCCAATAATTCCATTGAACTAAGCCTGACCCTGATCCTAGATGAGGGTCTACTAAAGATTTTATTTGGGAACCCTCCACAGTGTATAGGTATGTTCATTGACCTAAAGGCACAATACGTTTAGCATACAAAATTCCCATACCATGAGAAACAGAGCTTTGAATTCAAAATCTTACAAACCTGAGGCTTGTTTGTTTGGCCCAATTGAACCCTCATTGGTCATTAATAAGAGCTGGAGGATACAAATCATTGGTTGTTATTAAAGTGAGGTCATGGTAAAAAAAAAAAAAAACACACACACACACACATAGAGATGTGAAGGCCTGGAAAAAATGGAAACATTCATAAAGAAACCATTTTTTTTCCTGTTTTTTTTCCTGAAGGCTTTTTTGTTTTTTTCCCAAAAAAATTGGAAAAATTGAAAAAAAAAAATTGTGGAATATTTTATTTTAACATGATGAATAAAATATTTTAAGACAGGGTGTTCAAATATTTTCCAAATCATTTCTAAAAAAAATGTGTGATATCAGATTATTCTAATTTCTGTGCACTGAGTGAGGACAAGGAAGTCCTAGGTAACAAACTGAACACTCTAAGAACAGTATGCATTTCTTCCTTTAGGAGGTGCTGTGCTGCTATTGTAACAAGAAAGAGGTTTCAGTTTTGCTTTTGCATGTTAGTGGGTGTGTTTGGTTTGTTCTGTCCTCTTCACTAGGCCTCAAAAGCATTGGAAGAAAATACAGAGCAACAAAAAGGACCTGAAAGTAGATACAAATAGAAAAAAGGTAAGAGTTTACATTTATCTGATTCTGAATCCAGAAAACTGAATCATTTAGCTACATTAGTTTATCTTTTTAAACTAAATAATGTAGTGTAAATAATAATTTAATTACCAGTAATCTGGTTCTTCCCCCAGTGATCACAAAACAAGCATCACATTTAGGACTTGATGTTGGGAAAGTACTTTCAAATGTTGCAAAATATAGAACATCTTCAGGGATTTGGTCCAGGAATGCAATCTGGGATTCTGCCAAACATATTCCTCCTGAAACATGGTGGCAAGCTCTTTGCACAACACAGCCTCTGACTCCTATTGCTTCTCGCCTTCTCCAGATATCTCCATCTTCTGCAGCATGTGAAAGAATCTGGTCTATGTTTGGAAACACTCACACTAAGTCAAGAAATAAACTGACATGTGAAAGGGTAGAGAAGCTTGTTTCGATCCTGGCAAACCTTCCATTTTTAGAAGTTCCTAATTGTGATGATGGACAAAAAAGAGTAGCTGCAGAAGCAAAGACGGATACTGACAATTTCAGCTCAGAAAATGATTCTGATTAAATGTCCATTGGAACTTAGTCCCACTCTCTTCATAACACTTCCCCCACCTTCAATTCTTTTTATGAGAATGGGGTTGTTATTTCTATTTTTTTTTTTTAATACTGCGGAGAGGAAATATTAAAAATTGTTACTTTTGGTTTTGAAAATTGTTTTGTGGAGGCTTTTTGGCTGTTCCACATAAACTAGTAAGCAGTTCAGGAGATTGTTGCTCCCTTTGTTACAAATAAATATTATAAAAAAGTAAATTCTGTTTGTGATAATTGTTTGGCTACACTATGTTTTTAATATGCTAGTTGTGACAATTTTATGCCAAGTCAAAATGTCCATAGTCATATTTTATGTTCATAAAGTAACAGAATGATTTTCAATCTTAAAAAGACAAAAAAGTGCTAATGTAGCTGTTTTTTCAATTTTTCCCCCCAAAAAACGGAAAAAAAAAGTTTTTTTTTTCCAAGCTTCAAAATTTCAAGAAATTTTACATCTCTACACACACATAGTAATAAATCAGTACAGTTAACAAAAATAAGTAGGTAAAACAGGTTTTTGCAAAAAAAAAAAAAAAAATGATTTAAACATGTTGTGTAACATTTTTGTATGACAGTAGTTTTATTACGCTGCTTTTTTTTTTTTTTACATTGGTTGTTTAGGTCTTGTATGGTTTTGAGTAGGAAGAAGCAATGTTAGTTTTCAAAAATACTGTATAGGGATGTTTGGTATTGCTGCAAACAGTAATGGCGCTTTTCCACTGCATGGAACCGTACCGGTTCGGCACGCTTTTGTGCTTTTCCACTGCGGTACCGCATGGTATAGGGTCGGAACGGTTCGGTTCGGTACGGTATAGGTTTGCTTTTCCACTGCATGGAACCGAACGGTACGGTACGGTACGGCTCTGAAAAAACAGTACCTACTCGATTGTGGTTCCAACAGGTACCAAACTGGTACCATATCCCACAATCCTTTGCATGCAGTCACTACTAGCCACTGATTGGTCAGAGAATCACACCCACCCCGTTGTTATCCCACCCACTTAACTTTAGTACTACTTTAGTGGAAAAGCAAACCTATACCGTACCGTACCGAACCGTTCCGACACTATACCATGCGGTACCGCAGTGGAAAAGCAAACCGGGCCAAGCAGGGCCGAGTAGAGCTGAGCCGGTACTAGCCAGTACTTGCAGTGGAAAAGTGCCATAAGTGCAGTATAATTGACCTGGAGGCGGGTGGGAACATATCTATGCCTATATGTAATATGGCTTTAGTAAGGGTTGTTTCCTGTCCTGCCAACTCAAATACAAGGGTGTAAATTTTGTTCCAGTAAGATGTTAGGTATTTACAAGACCAAAACATATTAACATACAATAGGGTGTAAGGTACCATCGATGAATAATTTTCTAAAACATATCTGTATGTGAGGCGCAGTGAGATGCTTTAAGTGAGGAATGAATGGATGTTAACCTCTGGTTATCTGTGAATTTACAGCCCAGTTTGCATTCCTATTTAAGTAAATATTGAGCTTTAGAGAATGTGGAGTGATTCATCAGAGCTTAGTAGAATACTGATATCCCTTTTTTGTTTTTGTAGGGTCTTTCAAGAAAATATATAGGTTGGAATTAATAGTGCAGGTACGTAGGCTGTGCATCTATTGTAGTAAGTGGGTTAATGGTATGGATTTTAAGAGGAGCCCTATGCATAATTACAAACCAAACCCTTTATATCTGACATGATCTTTAAGGGGGTATCCCATGCAAACATTTTTTTTAAAAAGTGTGAGATCCCTAAAAAATCCATAACAGAGCCTTATCAGAGCATGCAGCTTGGTGGGTTAGGAAAGGGAAGGAGAGCATGCACCCCTCCCCCTGAACCATTCCAGGCCACATACCCTCAACATGGGGGAGTACCTTGCAAGGGAGGGACCCTTGTGGCAAAGCACCTTATCCCTAGATTGATAAGGACAAGGACCTCTTCCCCAAAACCCTGGCCCGGTGGTTATGGGGCCTTTGGTCTTTGAAAAGGGGTCTTATTGGAATTTAAAAGCCCCTTTAGCTGAAAGGGGGCATCCAGATACCAGCCCTCCTATATGAAGGAGTAAGGGGTTCATAGTATCTCCACTCATTAAAAAAAAAAAAAAAAAACATGCAGTCAGTTTTTGACAAGTCCTGTAACAAGAAAAAAATCCCACAATGTACATCCACCATCAATCACATCATCCAGCGATGAAGATCCATGCCAATCACAATGCCCGATGGCTGCTGTCCTGCCAAAAGAAAAAAAAAGCTGCTCATCAAGACACATCCAGTCCTATTGCTTCTTTTACACTAAAAAACAAGTGTAAATTGCTGGTCATGTCACTGTTAAGGACTTGGCTGTACCATCACCCACTGGCATTCTTATTCATTGACAGCGGTAAGATGTCATGAAAAATAGCAGAAGTAATTCTATATATATTTTCCTCCAAAGTTTAGTGAACATAGTGAAATTTCACTTACTCAACTACTCAATCACATACAAAAAGATTAAAAAAAAAACTGACTATTTTCTTGCATGTGATTGGATGATGAGCTTCACCTTATCCCCCAAGCTCTGAGTAAAACTCCTTTTCAAAGTGCAACCTACCTTTTAAATTGAACAGCCTATTTGTCAACATTATCATACCCATTAAATAGCTAGGACTCCACATCTAAATTATTTTCATTACAATCCTAACATATACCACAAGCCGTTTTCCTTAATCAATTTTCCCACCTGAAATGGATATGACTGCATTTAAATGGTGGATAGATAAAGGTCTGTATAGGATCAGTCATTTCTTTGATTGTAAAGGTCTTCTCAAAGGATCACAAACAAAAGAAAACAAAAAAGGGCGCACCGACCTAGCGCATTATCCTCAATAGTATGGCTTTATTAATAAATCATAAAAATGGCTACTCACAAACAGAAGTTAAAAATGATCATATCAGACTCAATCGCTTGAGTGTCAGGAATAGTCCATGTCCATAGTCCTGTTGAGATGACGGTTGACGCGTTTCGAGGCTTAGCCTCTTCCTCAGAGCCACTGTGTCATGACCTACTCACAAGTTTAAATAGCAGTACATTGCTCAAACCTCCTCCTTAAGGTCTTAGGAGCCCCAACCTCTAGGGGTGTGGAAGTGATACTACACGACTCCCTCTTGTGGCACTGCCATTTAACCCCTAGCAGGGTGGATTCATGGTACCCATGTGATAAAAGCACTGTATTTTCATAATCAAACCAATAACACATGTATACAAAAATAAATAAAATTGCATCTAAAAAGTGCAGCTAAAAATTATATTAACACATATATATATATATATATATATATATATATATATATATATATATATATATTGTGACAGGAAGTCAGGTAAATCTGGGAATGTAGTCACTGAGAGGAGACACATTCCCACCTGCTTTGAAAAGTTCACTGATACTATAGGGTGTTGGCTGCAAAAAGAGCCAGCAGGAAGTTGAAAACCATTCAGCTGTTCAGAATGAGGAGATCAAGGCCTCTATAATTTGTCCAGAGAAAATCTATTGAGTGCTGCCTCCTGTCGCTGTGTGAGCTGGGAAGAGGAGGACAGACATACGTGTACCTCCCGACGCCGTGTGGGCATGGGAGAAGGACTGCTGCCGCCTGTCGCCGTGTGGGCTGGGAGAGGGGGACAGTCGGATGTGTGCCTCCCGACAAGCTGGTGAGCATGGGAGAAGACCCCCTACAGCGATGTGAAGCTAAGGAGGGTAACCACGAGTGAAGACGTCTCAAAGGTGAGAAGACAAAGTGTTCCATGTGAAGAGTGTGAAGAGTAAAGGGACCTGTTAAATGAACTGTGTTCAATATGAAGAATCTGAAGAGTAAAGGATCCTGTTATAAATGAACATGTGCTGTGTGAAAGAAAACAAAGGGACATGTTCAATGGACAATGTTTGTGCTGAGTGAAAAGCAAACAAATGGACATTTGAGTGTCTGCTGTAGGATCAGCAGTGTCGGCCCAACAGTAGGTTGGAAAGACTTCTTAGGTAGGTTCCAGCGTGAGAAGGTAGCCGCCCACAGAGGCAAGGATTTATTTTGTCTTTTATTTTATTTTGGCTGTTTTGACGCTTGCAATTATGTGAAGTAAATTGCATGAATAAATCAGTCTTGTTTTCAACCTCTGCTCGGCTATCTCTCTGTGAAAACGCACCCCCAAAGGGGTCACCCATACGCCTACCACCGAGCTAATCCCTTACATATGGTGGAGGTATGCAGTGGGCATAAGCAGAGATCCCTGCAAGGAAGTGCAAATGTTTGATGAACTTTATCTGGTGCATGAGATTGCACAATCTATGTGTGCAGGAGAGAAGATCCTGACAGAAAAAAAAAAAAAAAAAGTGTTTTAAAGAGACAGCGGTCTCAAAATTTTTTGATGAACTTTGTTGTGTCTGGTGCAAGTGACTGCACAAACTGTGTGCGCAGGAAAAGAGATCCTGCAAGAGAGAGAAAAACTACATGTGTTGAAGAGACAGTGGTCTGAAAATTGTTTGCTGGACTGTGAAAAATTTGTTTGTGGAGTTATTGAAGATGGGGCGGTCCAAACGCCTGAAAAATGCAAAGATAGATGAAATGAGAGACCGGATTCTTTGGATGGAGGGGATGTTGCCGTCTGAACCAGCCCCATCCATGCCTAAAGAGAGTCTACTAAAGAGGAAGGTTGTTGTCCCTAGCAACACTGATGAAACTGCTATGGAGACGCAGTGTGCTCAGATGAAAAGTAAACTCAAAATGGAGGAGATGTTGAAACATCTGATTATATCAAATGCAGCTCAACAGCAAGCAAATGCAGCTCAACAGCAGGCAAATGCGGATTTTCAGCGGAGCTTTGCAGCTCAGCAAAAGGCTCACCAAGAGAGCATGGCAGGCTGGAAACAGAGACGCCAGCAGCCAATGGAGGCCATCGGTTTGGAAGAAACCGAGTATGTGTGCAGGGCTGAGTTGGATGCCTTGCAACGGAAAATGGAAGAAAAGGAACAAGCCTTGGAATTGCTTAAAATGGAGCATAGAAACTTGCAGGAAATGAATGAACTACTCAAGTCTCATGTGTTACAGTGGGAAGAATCCACTGCTCTTCTTTTGGTCGAGTTGCAAAAACGCAGAGAGACTATAATGGAGAAAGATACCATCCTCATGGAAAAGGAAAGTGAAATTCAGACTTTGCAGAAGCAAAGTATGGCTGATATGTTGGAGTTGCGTAATCAGCTGGAAAAAAGTCTTCAGTGTTTGGAAGTTACAAAAATAGACCTGCAGGAGTCGCAGGAACAGAATGTCGCTCTGAAAACGACATTGTCTCTCAGCGACAACGAGAAAAGTGAAAGAGAGGCTAAATTACTGAGTACTGTGTATGAGCTCACCACTTTGAGCAATGTGGTAGATGAATTACGTGCAGACTGTGAAAGTTGGAAAGGTGAAGCCCAACGTTTCCAGCAGCAGTTAAAGGAGAAAGAAGCCTGTGTGGCAGAATTACATTCTTATTCCCAGATGCTAGCCAATGAGGTGAAGGCTCTTATGCAGGGAAAAGGAGATTCTGAACACAAGAGAAAAAAAGTAGAGGCACAGCTTCTGGAATCGCAAGTCAAGGTGTCAGAAGGTGACCGAGTGTGTGCTAAGCTGTCAGAGAAGGCAACCCGATTGCAGGTTGAGTTGGACAGTGTCACAAATCAGCTTTCTCAAGCAGACAGCAAATCTAGAGAAATTGCGGAAGATTTTTCTATCTTGGAATCGCAGCTGCAAGACACGCAGGAACTCTTACAGGAAGAGAGGTGTCAAAGGCTGAGTTTTAGCACAAAGCTCAAACAAATGGAAGATGAGAAAAATGGCTTCCTGGAACAATTAAAAGAGGAGGCGGAAGCAAAGAAAAACCTATCAGAGCAAGTCGCAACATTGCAAGCTCAGATAGCGGATATGAAAAAACGCATGGAAGAAAGCGTTGGTTCATTACAGTGTGTTGAAGATGTGAAAAAGAAGTTTGATCAGATGCTTGGTGAAGAGAAGACTGTGTCTGCAAAATATGCAGAAGAACGCGCACGTGCAGAAACGGAGGTGCGTGATAACGAGAGCAAAGCCCTGTTCTTGGCTCGCTCTTTGGAGGAAGCTCTAGAGTGTAAGGCTGAACTAGAAAGAGTTAACCAACAGCTGTGTACAGAAATGGAAGATTTGGTCCGCTCCAAGGATGATGTTGTGAAAAGAGTTCAGGAGCTAGAAAAGTCTAAGCGAGCCTTAGAACAGCAAGTAGAAGAGATGAAGATTCCGTTGCAGGAACTGGAAGAGGAATTCCAGGCAACAGAGGATCTGTCCCAAAGAGGGGATAGTGTGCCTGATGCAGTTTTTAAAAGGATAAGTGTTTTGGGGTCTGTCCTGAGTGAGCCTCAGAAATGTGATGACACGTGGCTTGAATCACCCCTTTGGAATAAACCGTTCCTTCAAAAACTTCAAGCATTGGAAAATGTATCATTAGAGCTTCAGCAAACAAAAGAGTTGTGTAAGAAATGTGATGATTTCTCAGTTCAGGCTGAAAACCTAGTGGAGAAAACTAAAGCGGAGAAAACTAAAGCAAGTGATATAAATCTGGGAGAAAAAAGCAAACGCCACCTAGTGGAGAAAACTAAGGCTGTTGGTGAAAACGTGAAGCAAATGAATAAGTGCCTTTCAGGGAGTGTTTCCAAAATGGAACTGGTGAAAGACGGGTGGCAGAAGTTTGATCGTGATCTTGAGATACATTCCATGTGGAATTCAGATAGAGAAAAGGAACTAGGTGACCTTGAGCGGTCAAATAGTTCAGCAGAAAGTGCATTGAAGAAACCTGTAAAAGAATGTGTTGCAGTTCCATGCTTCTTCACTGATGCAGAGAGGAGGTCTATAATGGATACCACCCAGATCGCTGGGTTCAACTGTGTTGTTGCCTTTAACCCCTATGTTGGTGGAAGGAAAGTTGATGATGTTCTGGTTGGCTACTTCTGTGAAGAGTTTGGCAAGAAATATAAACTGAATATCAAATCAAATAGTAGGCCTTTACTGCGACTCGCTCAGGAGGGCGAAAAGTTTAAGAAGTTGATGAGTGCAAATGCTTCAGATCTGCCTATGAATATGAAATGTTTGAATGATATTGATATCTCTGGGAAAAGGAACAGGGGTCACTTTGAAGAAATGTGTGACAGCCTGTTGTCTCAATTGGAAAATCCTCTGCACAGCATCTTAGAGCAAGCAAAGCTCAAGAAGGAAGATCATTCCCTTTTACAACAAAAAGTCAATGATTGTGTACAGCTGTATGGAGAGGCAACTCAAGTCACAGAGGGATGTCAAGAGTCCCTACTTGGAACAAAGCTTAGTGAAGCAAAGGTTCTCAAAGTTTTGTGGAAAACATTTATGGATTGCAGAGAGAGGCGTCTTAAGAATGTTGAAGACATTAAGACTAGCCCAATTGAGTTGCCTATGGATCACGGTCCTCCATGGTGGATTGGACAGACGGTTATGAGGGACAAGCTGTCTGACATTTATGAGAAAGCTGTCAATGAAGATGACAGAAACGAGAAGGAGCAAAATTATGCCAAAAATGCAGTTGAAGAATGTGTATATGAGATGAGAGACAAACTGTGTGGCATTTATGAGAAATCTGTCAGTGAAGATGACAGAAACAGTTTCATCCGGAAGCTTGAGGATAATAGGAGGCTTATCAGTGAGTCAGCAGTGCCTGACACATGCGTGCCTGGAAATATGTGTCCCAACCCTAGGGTTGAAACAAGAGGGGGGGGTATGTGACAGGAAGTCAGGTAAATCTGGGAATGTAGTCACTGAGAGGAGACACATTCCCACCTGCTTTGAAAAGTTCACTGATACTATAGGGTGTTGGCTGCAAAAAGAGCCAGCAGGAAGTTGAAAACCATTCAGCTGTTCAGAATGAGGAGATCAAGGCCTCTATAATTTGTCCAGAGAAAATCTATTGAGTGCTGCCTCCTGTCGCTGTGTGAGCTGGGAAGAGGAGGACAGACATACGTGTACCTCCCGACGCCGTGTGGGCATGGGAGAAGGACTGCTGCCGCCTGTCGCCGTGTGGGCTGGGAGAGGGGGACAGTCGGATGTGTGCCTCCCGACAAGCTGGTGAGCATGGGAGAAGACCCCCTACAGCGATGTGAAGCTAAGGAGGGTAACCACGAGTGAAGACGTCTCAAAGGTGAGAAGACAAAGTGTTCCATGTGAAGAGTGTGAAGAGTAAAGGGACCTGTTAAATGAACTGTGTTCAATATGAAGAATCTGAAGAGTAAAGGATCCTGTTATAAATGAACATGTGCTGTGTGAAAGAAAACAAAGGGACATGTTCAATGGACAATGTTTGTGCTGAGTGAAAAGCAAACAAATGGACATTTGAGTGTCTGCTGTAGGATCAGCAGTGTCGGCCCAACAGTAGGTTGGAAAGACTTCTTAGGTAGGTTCCAGCGTGAGAAGGTAGCCGCCCACAGAGGCAAGGATTTATTTTGTCTTTTATTTTATTTTGGCTGTTTTGACGCTTGCAATTATGTGAAGTAAATTGCATGAATAAATCAGTCTTGTTTTCAACCTCTGCTCGGCTATCTCTCTGTGAAAACGCACCCCCAAAGGGGTCACCCATACGCCTACCACCGAGCTAATCCCTTACAATATATATGATGCATTTATTCTTGTATACATGTGTTATTGGATTGATTATGAAAATACAGTACGGTTATCACATGGGTACCATTAATCCACCCTGCTAGGGGTTAAATGGCAGTGCCACAAGAGGGAGGGGTGTAGTATCACTGCCACACCCCTAGAGGGTGGGGCTTCTAAGACCTTAAGGAGGAGGTTTGAGCAATGTACTTCTATTTAAACCTGTGAGTAGGTCATGACACAGTGGCTCTGAGGAAGAGGCTAAGCCTCGAAACGCGTCAACCGTCATCTCAACAGGACTATGGACATGGACTATTCCTGACACTCAAGCGATTGAGTCTGATATGATCATTTTTAACTTCTGTTTGTGAGTAGCCATTTTTATGATTTATTAATAAAGCCATACTATTGAGGATAATGCGCTAGGTCGGTGCGCCCTTTTTTGTTTTCTTTTGTTTGTAGTACTGTTGGACTACCCCAGTCCTTTAGGGCAGCAAGACTCTAGCCATCCGAGATGCCATATGTGAGTCCCATGGGAAGTGTGGTCGGGGAGCTTGGATTCTAAGCGCAGGAGAAAGGTGGCATCACCATATCGTTTTGGAGCTTCTCAAAGGACCACTTGATTGAAACTTTTAAGATTCCTTCATGCAAGATTTGATCAAATTATACAGTTTATACAAAGCATTCATTAAACAAAGACCATTTCCACTATGACATCCTTTCAGCATTGATGTTTTATCTCACCAGGAACATACAGTAAAGGGAGTATTTCTTTCATATACACTCAATGTACTACTACTACATCCAAACTACCCTACATGGATAAGTAGGAATTAGACATTGAATAAACTATATAAATCAAAGAAAATGTATACAAAATATATTTAAAAGCCCAAAAGGGATAAATGAATATGTTTCTCTTATAAGCAAAACTTGAGGCCATCTCCAGGTGAAGCTTGGTTCCTTCTTCATAAAAATATATTTTTCACAATGTTTCAGACAATGTGGCTCCCAAGAAACAATGTACCATATCTGTTGGCAGTGTCCTATTATTTGACAATTCTGTAAAATATTTTTTTTTTTTTTATTATTTACTCTTTTACTAGCCTTGATATTTACAAAAATCTGCCTGTAGCCCTTCTTGAACCAAAAACAGAAATACCAAAACACTCTTATTCTCTGATGTTCTAACCTTTTAGCAGCAAGTGGTTTCCATGATTGCTAGATCATGGAAACCACTAAGAATTTACTTTACTTTATTTTAGTGTTAACTTTACTTTCATGGATTATAATTCACAAAAAAAGTAGCCAGTGATTTACAGAATAATTTAGCAGAGTTGAACATTTGAGAGCCACTGAATTTAATATTTTATCAATGAATTTTTGTTTCTTGGACCCTTGCACTCTTCTGTATTTTTCCTTTTACTGTTACTCTGCATTGTTGTCACATAAACATTGTGAAACTGTAAAAAGTAACATATAGATAACAATAAGATTCTGAAACTGTCAACACTGCAAGGATGAAACTTCAGACTCAACTATATAAATCTACCATAGCTGAACCTCACAGTAACGCCACCACCACTAACATGTTTATCGGCTCTGCCTCCTCTTCAGAGTGAAGGCAGCATCTGTAAAAATTGTGTTTATTCACCTGAATAGAGCCTGCTCCTCACATAAATGCAAATAAGCAGAGCAAAGAGTGGACTAATCGCTGTGTGTGATTGGATGGTGAGCTGAAAATATCGCTGGGACTGATGATCTGCTGTTGTGGGGATCTACTATCTGTTGCTAGAAAGACTGTGCTCTTTAGGAACCAACCATTCATCCATCTAGGCTTGACTTTGACTGTTCTAATGTGCGCTGTCAGAATGTTTATACTGCTCTGATAAACAGTGTCTATTTATGCAAATAAGCAAAGATCTGGAAGTAAGGAGACTCTTAACTTATTTCCATAAATCAACAAAAATATGATATCATTTTAAGTGGCACTATCCTGTAGATAAGAAGAATCCAATTTTATGCAAAAATATATATATTTATTAAATACTTCAGTGCAGAATAAATGTCAAAAAGATAATTGGTAATAAACACAAAATGTGGAACAAAATGCAATAAAATGTTTCCTGGCAGTCTCCATGGCAGCCTACGTGTGGGTTAACCCCGCCTCCTCTCCAATGGTATAGGACCCCCCTCTATAAATTTCAGCTTGCAGGCACAGCCAGTGTTCCTTTTTTGTCCTCCTCCAAGGATCAACTATTTGGATTATTTCCTGTTGGAATTTGGTCGGCTTACCTCAGAATGAAAAGTCGGTGTCTATGTCCAGGGCCCAGCCACGGGCGGGTGAGTGACATTTCAAAATCCCCTTTGGCTGATAACTGTGCGGTGCTTCGGATGGCCAACGGATATCCTGACAGGGTCTGAAGATTTGTCTCCTCCATGGCAGTGTTTTTGTTATGTTTGTTTGTCTCCAAACTATCTTTCTTTGCTATCCCTGGTGGCCCAATGGCGGCTGGAACGCTCCGTGCGTTCCAGCCATCTCCTTCCTGCTTCCCCTCCGCTCAGTCCGGCGGACGCATGCGCTGTATGGTAATGGAGCTCCGCTCGCTGCCTGCGCATGCGCACTTCGCCGCGATCGGAAGCGAGGCCTGGTCCGCGCATGCGCACTTGCGATCACGGCCGGCCATCGCTGACGTCAACCTGGCGCGGAAATTTAAACGCCTGTCAGCTCCAGAGCATTTGGGAATGCACTGTGGGCATAGCGACGTCTTCCCGGTACCTTGTCCGTTTGTTTACCAGGTATGTGGGGACCGGATGCTGCATACCTTTTTGTGGTATGCAGGGGGGGGGGAGAGCGGTTGGATGCATATTAGGACAACACCTGAATGTTCCTTATTGCTTTGTAGTGATTCCTGTATGCTCTACTTCCTAGTGAGTTTGTGGTTTTGCCTGAAACATGGATCCTGCTTCACCGCCCTCTTGTGGCCAGCCCTCTCACAACAGGTGAGTGCTGGTACATTTAGAGGGATATGAAGGGAGGGATGCTGGCTCATGATTCATGGCTAAATCCTGTGTCTCCCTGGATTTCTCTTTCTCCCAGCTCCTCCAGGTCTGGTCAAGAAAGAGACCCTGTCAGGCCACGAAGAGAATCATCTTCAAGGTCAAGACGCCGTGAGTCTCCATCAGGGAGCAGACATGAGAGGAGACGCTCACATTCCTCCTCCAGACACCGCACACACCGCCACAGTAGCCATACGGCCCAGAGAGCCTGTTGGGGTTGTGGGGCGCATGTCCCGGAGGACAAGTCCCTTTGCGAGCCCTGTTTCGCTCGTGCAGCTGGTGAAAGAGAGTCTGAAGATCAGAGATTGGAATCCCTGGTGAAACGGATTGTCCAACAATCCATGAAAGAGTGGAATGCTAGTCCCACACCTGGATCTGCTACTCCCAGCTCTCCTGCTGATGCTCCTGAAGAGCAAGGTCCCTCTCAGCCAAGCTTCACTTCCGGGAAATCCTCAGAGAGCGATTCGGAAGAAGAGGAAGGTGCAGTTGGGGGTTTTGATTTTGCCCTTGTTGCACCTCTCATAAGAGCAGTCAAAGAGGCTCTGAAATGGGAAGATCCCAGTACCCCACAAGTAAAACAGAGAAGGTTTTTCAAACATTTGGGGAAAGAGCGGCTAAACTTTCCGCTCCTGTCAGAATTGAAGGATGTCATCCTAGAAGAGTGGAGTAAAGGGGACAGCAAGACCTCCTTATCCTCCAAACTGTCCAAGTTGTATCCTTTTAAATCGGAAGAAGTCAGTCACCTGGAATCAGCTCCTCTGGTTGATGCTGCAGTTTCCAGACTGGCTAAACACGTTACACTCCCGCTGGATAATGCGGTGTCCTTTAAAGACCCTCTGGATAGGAAGATGGACTTGGATTTAAAAAGAATTTATGTCACAGCCGGTGCGGCTTGTAAACCTGTGCTAGCACTAGCAGCCATGTCTAAGGCCATGGAAACCTGGGTTTCTGATGTTGAACTAAAATTAAGAAGTGTGTCTGAAGATGCAGTAGAGAACTCTCCTGTTCAGGAACTGAAGTTAGCTTCTGTGTTTCTTGGAGAAGCATCCATTGATGTGTTACGTCTCTTATCCAGATCCATGTTGGCTTCTGTCACAGCCAAACGGGCCCTGTGGTTGCGTCCCTGGCTGGCAGACCCAGCCTCTAAACAGGCTTGGTGCAAAATCCCTTTTGAAGGTTCCTCTTTATTTGGAAACAAATTGGATAATGCAATTACTAAAGTGACGGGTGGAAAGTCAGGTCTCCTTCCCCAAGATAGGCGCCTCTTTGGCCCTAAGAAGCAGCAACCAAGAAAGCAGTTTGCAGAGCGATCAAAGGATGCCCGCTCATATAGGCCTGGGCGAGATTACAGGAGAAATTGGAAGAGCAGCCAAGCATCCTCTCGTAAGCCGGTCAGAGGCTCAGCACCTTCCGGTCAAGAAACCTCGAAGTCCTTTTGAGATTGGGCCCGTTCAGACATGCCAGGTGGGGGCACGCCTGCTCCACTTTCAGCGTGTCTGGGCGGCCTCAATCTCAGACTTCTGGACCATCAGGACAGTGTCCACAGGACACACATGGACTTTCTCAACAGATCCCGTGTCCAGATTTATTCCCACTCGCTTGCCTTCTCAGGACGAGAAAATAAACGTTTTGCTCGACTATGTAAGCACTTTGGTAGCTCAGGGCGCAATAATTCCGGTGCCCGTGCAGGAAAGATTCCAAGGCGTGTACTCGCCCCTCTTTCTAGTACAGAAGAAGAATGGATCCTGGCGCCCTGTGATAGATCTCACCTATCTCAACAGGTTCATCAAGAACGAAAAGTTCAAAATGGAAACCTTATCTACTATCCAGAAAGCAGTACTTCCAGGAGACTGGCTAGTGTCAATAGATCTCAAAGACGCGTATTTCCATGTGCCTATAGCAGTAAACTTCCACAAGTACCTTCGTTTCGCGGTAGAACATCAACACTTCCAGTTCATCTGCCTTCCTTTTGGCCTGTCCACATCCCCAAGGGTGTTTTCCAAGGTCCTTCTAGCTGTGGTGGCTCTAATCAGAACAAAGGGTGTACGTCTACATCACTACTTGGACGATCTTCTACTGTTGTCACAAGACCGGGATCAACTTTTGTTCCACAGGGACCTGGTCACTACAACTCTCATGGAGTTCGGGTGGTTGTTGAATCTTCAAAAAAGTCATCTGGAGCCCTCTCAACATCTGGTCTATCTAGGGGCTCAATTCAACACCGTTCAGAATACACTTTCTCTGCCTCTAGAGAAAATCCCGGTGGTTCGGGAGAGGATCCTTCCAGCCCTCTCATCCTCTTTTCTGACGGCATCCCAGTGTCTCAAGATCATCGGCACAATGGTCTCGACGGCCCCTATGGTCAAGTGGGCACTGTGGCGAATGCGGCCCTTTCAGAGGGGCTTCCTTCGGCAGTGGAATCCGGAAGATCACGATCAGCATATCTTTATTTCCCACAGCATGAGGAGCAGCTTATTTTGGTGGCTCCAACGCAAGAACCTGCTCAATTGCCATTCTCTAGTCCCCATCACATGGGTCATCATTACAACCGACGCCAGCAACTCTGGCTGGGGAGCCCATTGCATGACAGAGGTGGCTCAAGGGAAATGGCCTCCGCAAGCCCACTCCCCGGTTTCCAACGTCCTGGAGCTTCGTGCGGCTTTTCTAGCTCTTCAAGCTTTCCATCATCTAATAGAAGGCAAATCCGTACTTCTTCGAATGGACAACACCACGGCAGTGGCTTATGTGAAAAGACAGGGCGGTACCAGGAGTCTCTCCCTTCTTCAAGAAGTAGACCCAATCATGACATGGGCCCAAGCCCATCTGTCCAACATCTCGGCGGCCTACATTCCGGGGCCACAGAATGTTCAGGCAGATTTCCTTTCCAGAGTTCAGTTGAATCACAACGAGTGGTCTCTCCACATAGACTCATTCAAGTGGATTCTGTCCCTAGGGGTCTCACCAGAAGTAGACCTGTTTGCATCTCCATGCAACCACAAGCTAGTCCGGTACTTCACACGCAGCAAGTGTCACCAAGCATGCGGAACGGATGCTCTGACCGACAGATGGGAATTCAGCAGGGCATATGCTTTTCCCCCATTTCCCATCATCCTCAGATTTCTTCAGAGACTCCAAGCAGAAGATGTGGAGATCGTCATGGTAGCCCCTCACTGGCCGAACAGGCCCTGGTTCCCACTTCTCCTGCAACTCAGCTATCGGAGCCCGATTCCCCTGCCCATCAAACCAGACCTTCTCTCGCAGGGAACAACATTACACCCCTGCCCCGCCTTGCTCAGGTTAACGGTCTGGTTCTTGAGAGGGAGAGGTTGGAGTCACTCGGATGCCCTCCTGGGGCAATCCCTACTTTAATGAACTCTAGGAGACCTAGCACGAACAGAGTTTACTGTAGAGTCTAGTCTAGATTCTTGGAATTCACGTACCCGGAGGGAAATCATTCCCTGAATTTCGGAGTTCAAGAAGTCCTGAAGTTCCTTCAAGCAGGTCTGGATAAGTCCCTATCAGTTGGGACTCTCAGGGTGCAAATATCAGCCTTATCGGTGTTCTCAGGGTTCTCCTGGGCCAAGCATATACTCATACAACAATTCTTCAAAGGTGCGGTCAGACTCAGACCTCAGAGAAAGCCAAGGTTCCCAAAATGGGACCTTCCCCTTGTCCTTAACGTCCTTTCAAGATCTAGTTTGTTGGACTCCATTAAAGATCTTACCATTAAAACAGCCTTTTTAGTAGCAATCACTTCAGCTAAAAGAGTTTCTGAGATCAGTTCTCTTGGTTATAAAGAACCTTTTCTCACGTTTTTCCCGGACCGAGTAGTCCTAATTCCGATGCTCAATTCCAATCCGAAGGTATCATCGGTTTTTCATGAGAACCAGGAGATTGTACTTCCTACCTTTCGTTCTTCAGAGGATAATGAACCTCATCCCTTGGATGTAGGGAAAACTCTTATGGAATATCTCCAGTCAACGTCTTCTTTCAGACAATCGGATAATCTCTTCGTCCTTTTCTCAGGCAAGAATAGAGGGAAACGGGCCTCGTCAAGGTCCATTGCGGCCTGGATTGTGTCTGCCATTCAGCGAGCTTACTGTGTAGAGGGTTTGGCTCCTCCGGAGGCGGTGACAGCCCACTCGACGAGAAGCATCTCAACGTCCTGGGCGGCTTCACATCATGTTGCACCAGAAGTAGTCTGCAGAGCAGCTTCATGGTCTTCTGTAAATACGTTCATGACACATTATTGTGTGGAGCCAGCCTCCTTATCTTCAGTTAATTTTGGCTTGACTGTTTTGTCTGCTAATAATTTGAAGTAAAATTTGATTTGAAACATTCCCACCCGTGTGGTTTGGGCTAGTTATTTCCCACACGTAGGCTGCCATGGAGACTGCCAGGAAAACGGAAAATTCCTATCATACTTACCGTAATTTTCCTTTCCTGGTGGTCTCCATGGCAGCCGGAGTTCCCACCCTCTGGTCTTGGATTCGGCTAAGATATGGAACACTGGCTGTGCCTGCAAGCTGAAATTTATAGAGGGGGGTCCTATACCATTGGAGAGGAGGCGGGGTTAACCCACACGTAGGCTGCCATGGAGACCACCAGGAAAGGAAAATTACGGTAAGTATGATAGGAATTTTCCGTTATCACACAGGTAATAGCCAGAACAGAGGAGGCCGGCAGGTGGTGCTGTGGAGCAGAGCAGAGCAGAGCAGAGCGCGCGGGATCAGTGTCTGTGTGCGAGTGAGAGGAGCGGGGTGTGACAGACCGGGTGTGTGAGTAACCCCCACCCCCCTCAGAGGAGCGGCGGCGTCCGGGCGAGAACCCCCCCCCCAGAAAGGAAACGGGCGGTGAGCGGAACGGTAACCCCCCCCCTTTCCATTGTTGCGGTGGCGGCATCCGGTGCTAAGAGGCCCCCCCCACCGAGGTAAGAGCGGGCGGCGGTAACCCCCCCCTTGTAAGAGCGGGCGGCGAGCGGTGCGGTAACCCCCCCCCCCCTTGTTGAGGGCGGCGTACAGTAAACTGTCCCTTGCGGCGAGCGGTGCGGGAACCCCCCCCTCAGAGAGGAGCAGAGGAGACTAGCTGGCCGGGAAGTGACCGAGGGAAGCGGGGTGCTGAGAGGAGACTGACCGACTGAGGGAGGAATTACAGCCAGGAACTGCTAGTGACAGGCTTAAAGGGACACACACTAGGTAAGTAAGACTGGTGACTGAGATTGAACAGTGACTGAGGGTGTAGTGTAGTACCTGAGTGTCTGGGAGTACCTGTTGCTACCTGAGTGTTCTGGGAGTGGTGCGACTGGCCGGGCTGTGCGACTGAGAGCTGTGCGTCTGACCGGGCTGTGCGACTGTTGTGCGTCTGACCGGGCTGTGCGACTGTTGTGCGTCTGACCGGGCTGTGCGACTGTAGTGCGTCTGACCGGGCTGTGCGACTGTTGTGCATCTGACCGGGCTGTGCGACTGAGAGTTGTGCGTCTGACCGGGCTGTGCGACTGAGAGTTGTGCGTCTGACCGGGCTGTGCGACTGAGTGTTGTGCATCTGACCAGGCTGTGCGACTGAGTCTGACCGGGCTGTGCGACTCAGTGTTGTGCATCTGACCAGGCTGTGCGACTGAGTGTTGTGCGTCTGACCGGGCTGTGCGACTGAGTGTTGTGCGTCTGACCGGGCTGTGCAACTCAGTGTTGTGCGTCTGACCGGGCTGTGCGACTCAGTGTTGTGCGTCTGACCGGGCTGTGCGACTGAGAGTGTTGTGCATCTGACAGGGCTGTGCGACTGAGAGTGTTGTGCGTCTGACCGGGCTGTGCGACTGAGAGTGTTGTGCGTCTGACCGGGCTGTGCGACTGAGAGTGTTGTGCGTCTGACCGGGCTGTGCGACTCAGTGTTGTGCGTCTGACCGGGCTGTGCGACTCAGTGTTGTGCGTCTGACCGGGCTGTGCGACTTAGTGTTGTGCGTCTGACCGGGCTGTGTGACCCAGTGTTGTGCGTCTGACCGGGCTGCGTGACCGAGAGTGTTGTGCGTCTGACCAGGCTGTGCGACTGAGAGTGTTGTGCGTCTGACCGGGCTGTGCGACTCAGTGTTGTGCGTCTGACCGGGCTGTGCGACTCAGTGTTGTGCGTCTGACCGGGCTGTGCGACTCAGTGTTGTGCGTCTGACCGGGCTGTGCGACTGAGAGTGTTGTGCGTCTGACCAGGCTGTGCGACTGAGAGTGTTGTGCGTCTGACCGGGCTGTGCGACTCAGTGTTGTGCGTCTGACCGGGCTGTGCGACTCAGTGTTGTGCGTCTGACCGAGCTGTGCGACTGAGAGTGTTGTGCGTCTGACCGGGCTGTGCGACTCAGTGTTGTGCGTCTGACCGGGCTGTGCGACTCAGTGTTGTGCGTCTGACCGGGCTGTGCGACTCAGTGTTGTGCATCTGACCGGGCTGTGCGACTCAGTGTTGTGCGTCTGACCGGGCTGTGTGACTCAGTGTTGTGCATCTGACCGGGCTGTGCGACTTAGTGTTGTGCGTCTGACCGGGCTGTGCGTCTGACCGGGTGGTGCGACTGGGAGTGTTGTGCGACTGACTGGGCTGTGAGATTGTGAGTGTTGTGCAACTGAGCGTCAAGTGAGTGAAGCGGAATACCACAGGGTGAGAAGGTAGCGTTAGGAAGCCAGGAAATAGCCACATAGGATAGACTTAAATCGCTGAATCCCCATTAGATTAGATTAGTAGGTACAATGCCCGGCGGGTGTGGAGATGCGACTCGGTGTACATCTTGTGATATGTATGCGTTCCTCGGACAGGTGATCGAGGGCGAATACAAATGCGCAAAATGTAAGCACGTTGCTTCCCTGGAAGCTCAGGTCCTGAATCTAGGGAAGCAGCTGGCAACACTGAGACGAATGTCCATACTGGAGGAGAGCCAGGATTGTACCAGTCAGGTGCAGGCAGGGGTCTGCACAGAGGTGGGCGGAGTATCGGAAGTACAGGCATCAGAGCAGAGTAGAGGGGTGACAGTTAGGAGGGGTAGAAGGGAACAAGGCAAGGAGGCTGATCCTGGGCTGGAGCACCCCAACAGATTCGCCCCGTTGAGTGATGTTGGGGAAACCAGTCAGGGACCAGCATTGCTGGAGCAGAGTGACGCCCCTAGCTGCCAGGGGAAGAACTCCTCCAGTGAGGCCGGGAGAAAGGGAAAGGAAAGACAGGTGCTGGTGGTAGGGGACTCAATTATTAGAAGGGCAGACAGTGTAATCTGTGACATAGACCGTGTGCGCCGAACAGTCTGTTGTTTGCCGGGCGCTCGGGTTCGGCACATCGCGGATCGGGTGGACAGATTACTGGGTGGGGCTGGGGAAGACCCAGCTGTCATGGTACACGTGGGTACCAATGACATAGGCAGAGGAAGACGGAGAGTCCTAAACGATTTCAGGGACTTAGGCGCTAAGTTGAGGACTAGGACCTCCAAGGTAGTATTTTCCGAAATACTACCTGTACCTCGAGCCACACCAGAGAGGCAGCGGGAGATTAGGGAAGTTAACGAGTGGCTGAGGAGCTGGTGTAGTAAGGAGGGTTTCGGGTTCCTGGAGAACTGGGCCGACTTCTCAGTCGGTCACCGGCTCTTTGGTAGGGACGGATTGCACCTAAATGGGGTGGGTGCAGCCGTACTGGGTGCGAGGATGGCCGAAAAGTTAGAGGGGCTTTTAAACTAGGGAATGGGGGGGAGGGTACAGATGTAGAATTAGCCAGTGGAAAGCAAGATTCAGAGGGCAGAAATGGGGGCATTAGCGGTAGGGTGTTCGGAACTCCTAAACCCAGGGTGGGTACGGGGAAAAATCAAGAGAGCAGCCTAAAAACATCAAATGAGGATAAATGTAACCGATCTAAATTACGAGGCTTGTATACCAATGCCAGAAGCCTGGCCAACAAGATGGGAGAGCTGGAGCTGCTGATGTTTGAGGAGGACTTAGATTTTGTGGGGATAACTGAGACTTGGTTCGACAGCTCTCATGATTGGATGGCGACCATTCAGGGGTATTCCCTTTATCGCAGGGATAGAGAGGGTAAAAAAGGGGGAGGGGTATGTCTGTATATTAAGAACAGTATACAGGTAAATATGAGGGATGATATTAATAATGGAGCTATGGACGAGGCAGAATCCCTATGGGTAGAGCTTCAAAGGGAAGGCACGGTGGGGAAGGTAATATTGGGCGTATGCTATAGGCCCCCCAACCAGAGTGAGGAGGGGGAGGCGGACCTCATGTTACAGATAGGATTGGCAGCAAGGATGGGAAATGTCATTATAATGGGGGACTTTAATTATCCGGATATAGACTGGGCAGAAGGAACCGCGCACTCAGCCAAGGCTAGGCAGTTCCTAAATATTTTGCAGGACAATTTCATGGGTCAGATGGTGAATGCACCGACAAGAAACAATGCGGTACTTGACCTACTGATTACCAACAATGCAGACCTGCTCACGGATATAGAAATACGGGAAAACTTAGGGAGCAGTGACCATAGGTCAATTGGTTTCAGTATTAATTACAGTAATAGGAAACACAAGGGTAATATTAAGACGCTGAATTTCAAAAGAGCCAATTTCCCTAAACTGCGCTCACTGCTAGAAAATATAAAATGGGATAGAACCCTGGGAACAAAGAACACGGAGGAAAAATGGGAGTGCTTCAAGAGCATACTTAACAAGGGGGTGGGCCAGTGCATTCCACTGGGAAATAAATTTAAAAGAACAAAACTAAACCCTGGGTGGCTAAACTCCAACATAAAAATGTATATTAGAGCTAAAGAAAAGGCCTTCAAAAAATACAAGACTGAGGGGTCAGTGGCAGCATTTAAGCATTATAAAGAGTGTAATAAGAAATGTAAAGATGAAATCAGGGCGGCTAAAATAGAACACGAGAGACATATAGCGGAGGAGAGTAAAAAGAACCCCAAGAAGTTCTTTAAGTATATAAACAGTAAGAAAGCGAGGCCAGAACACATTGGCCCCATAAAAGATGATAAAGGAAAAATGGCCACTGAGGACAGAGAAAAGGCGGAAGTGTTAAATAATTTCTTTTCTTCAGTCTTCACAAAGGAATCGGGGGGCTACACGAACCCCGCTTGTAAGGCCGAACTAAATAATACACCTCAGGAAGTGCTGCCATGGCTAACAGAAGATAGACTTAGAGCTAAACTAGAGA
Source organism: Pelophylax lessonae (assembly GCF_965119305.1). Taxonomy (NCBI): domain Eukaryota; kingdom Metazoa; phylum Chordata; class Amphibia; order Anura; family Ranidae; genus Pelophylax; species Pelophylax lessonae. The sequence goes on along the minus strand of NC_138768.1, from coordinate 621,626,352 downwards.
AGCTTAACATAAATAAATCCCCGGGACCGGATGGCTTGCACCCGAGGGTTCTTAAAGAGCTCAGCCAGGTGATTGCCAGACCATTATTCTTGATCTTTAAGGATAGTTTACAGACGGGTATGGTGCCAGCTGATTGGAAAAAAGCCAACGTGGTACCAATATTTAAAAAGGGGCCGAGATATATCCCGGGTAACTATAGGCCGATCAGCCTAACATCTGTAGTCTGCAAAATATTGGAGGGGATGTTAAGGGACCACATACAAGACTTTAGTAATGAAAACGGTATTATAAGTATTAATCAGCACGGATTCATGAAAAATCGTTCGTGCCAAACCAATCTATTAACCTTCTATGATGAAGTGAGCTGCCACCTAGATAAAGGTAAGCCTGTGGATGTGGTGTATCTGGACTTTGCAAAGGCCTTTGACACCGTTCCCCACAAATGCTTACTGTACAAACTAAGGAAGATAGGTATGGACCATAAGGTGAGTACCTGGATAGAGAACTGGCTCCAGGGGAGAGTACAGAGGGTGGTGATTAATGGGGAGTACTCGGATTGGGCGGGTGTGGAAAGTGGGGTCCCCCAGGGTTCTGTCCTGGGACCAATCCTGTTTAATTTATTCATAAATGATCTAGAGGAGGGGATATCTAGTACAATCTCAGTATTTGCGGATGATACTAAATTAGGCATGCCAATATCTTCTATGCAGGATGTGGAAACCTTGCAAGCGGACCTGAACAAAATAACGGAGTGGGCAACTACATGGCAGATGAGATTTAATGTTGAAAAATGTAAAGTAATGCACTTGGGGGCCAGAAACCAGAAAGCAAGCTACTTGCTAGGGGGGGAACCTCTGGGTGAGTCTAGGATGGAAAAGGACTTAGGGGTACTGGTAGACAACAGGCTTGGCAGTGGCATGCAATGCCAGGCCGCAGCAAGCAAAGCCAACAGAATACTGGGATGTATAAAAAAGGGGATTCACTCCAGAAATAGAGAGATTATTCTCCCGCTCTACAAGACTCTGGTCCGGCCACATCTGGAGTATGCTGTCCAGTTCTGGGCACCGGTCCTCAGAAAGGATGTGCTGGAACTGGAGAAAGTCCAGAGAAGGGCAACAAAAATAATTAGGGGGATGGAGGACATCAGCTATGAAGAAAGACTACAAGCCCTGAACTTATTCTCTCTGAAGAAGAGACGATTGAGGGGGGATATGATATCAATGTACAAATACTGTACTGGCGACCCGAGCATAAGGAACAAACTATTCAGAGAAAGGAGATACAATAAGACACGTGGCCACTCACTAAAACTAGAGGAAAGGCGGTTTAACCTTAAAGTGCGTAAGGGGTTCTTCACTGTAAGAGCGGTAAGGATGTGGAATTCTCTTCCACAAGCAGTCGTATCAGCAGGGAGCATTGATAGTTTCAAAAAACTGTTAGATGGACACCTTAAAGACCACAACATACAGGGGTACACAATGTACGGCTAAAAGCAAACACACACACACATCATAGGTTGAACTGGATGGACTGATGTCTTTTTTCAACCTCACTAACTATGTAACTATGTAACTATGTAAGGTAATGTGATAAATACAGTCAGGTCCATAAATATTGGGACATCGACACAATTCAAATCTTTTTGACTCTATACACCACCACAATGGATTTGAAATGAAACAAATAAGATGTGCTTTATCTGCAGACTTTCAGCTTTAATTTGAGGGTATTTACATCCAAATCAGGTGAACGGTGTAGGAATTACAACAGTTTGTATATGTGCCTCCCACTTTTTAAGGGACCAAAACTAATGGGACAGATTAACAATCATAAATCAGACTTTCACTTTTTAATACTTGGTTGCAAATCCTTTGCAGTCAATTACAGCCTGAAGTCTGGAATGCATAAACATCACCAGACGCTGGGTTATATCCCTGGTAATGCTCTGCCAGGCCTCTACTCCAACTGTCTTCAGTTCCTGCTTGTTCTTGGGGCATTTTCCCTTCATTTTTGTCTTCAGTAAGTGAAATCCATGCTCAATCGGATTCAGGTCAGGTGATTGACTTGGCCATATAAACACATTCTCTATAAGTGAGTAAGTAAAGCAACTTAAGTGGAATTAGTACTTAGCAATTATACATAACAAAACCATAGTATACAAGGCATTCCTAGAATCATTTATATGCCACACGTATTATGATGACATAATAATAATATTGTTGCTAAAACAATCACTATAATTAAAGATATACATGGTGCAAGTAACATCTTGTAAACAGACTTTATTAGAAATAAACGTATTGCACTTACATTTAATTGGTGCTTGCAGCCCTCCACAATATAATGGCTATTTTTCAAATAATGGCCCAGAACAATTGGAGACCCCTGTCTGAGCTTCGGGGCTACTTGCACCATGTATATCTACCTTTCTATCCATGTGAGCCATTTGTGAGGGATAGGAGCACCCTGACAGCATTTAAGAAAAAGCAACCCTGCATCCATATCTATTGGATTGAGCACAAGGCCATTACTGACCAAGCTTAAGTGTGAGGTCACAGGCATAAAGGTGAGGCACCCACCTGAAGGGGGGGTTACAGTCATTGGAGGTGAAATCAAGTTTTCTCAAGACCATATTTGAGCACTGGTGATTGGGATTTAATCTCCAAACAGAGGAGCATACTTTGTTTGGACACTTATAATTTGGATACCAGGCATAAGGAATTGGACACAAATTCACTACATCACTTTGCATGATTTATATATGTTTGAATGTTCATTGTATGGTTAAATTGCATATAGAGAATTATTAATTGTCTTTAAATTGGATTTAATCAGCGCACAACTGTTGATTAACCACTTGCCTACAGTGCACTTTCACCCCCTTCCTGCCCAGACCGATTTTCAGCTTTCAGCGCTCTCACATTTTGACTGAGAATTACTCAGTCATGCAACACTGTACCCATACAAAAATTGTGTCCTTTTTTTCACACAAATAGAGCTTTCTTTTGATGGTATTTGATCAATACTGGGTTTTTTATTTTTTGTGCTATAAATAAAAAAAGACTGAAAATATTGTGAAAAAACGCATTTTTCTTTGTTTCTGTCATAAAATTTTGCAAATTAGTAATTTTTCTTCACAAATTTTGGCCAAAATTTATACTGCTACTTATCTTTGGTAAAAATAACCCAAGTAAGTGTATATTATTTGGTCTTTGTGAAAGTTATAGAGTCCACAAGCTATGGTGCGAATCATTGAAAATTGATCACACTTGATCACACCTGATGTACTGAAGGCCTATCTCATTTCTTGAGACACTAAAAAGTCAGGAAAGTACAAATACCCCCCAAATGACCCCTTTTTGGAAAGTAGACATTCCAAGGTATTTAATAAGGGGCATGGTGAGTTTTTTGAAGTTGTAATTTTTTCCCACAATGCTTTGCAAAATGAAGATTTTTATTTTTTTTTTTATTTTTTTTTACAAATTGCCGTATTAACAGGTTATTTCTCTCACACAGCACATGTATACTTGCAACTACACCCCAAAACACATTCTACTACTCCTCCTGAGTATGGCGATACCACATGTGTGAGACTTTTTCACAGCCTGGCCACATACAGAGGCCTAACATTCAAGTAGACCCGTCCGGCATTCTAGGAGCACAAATTACACATATAATTTCCTGACAACCTATCGCACTTTTGAAGGCCCTGGAGCACCAGGACAATGGAAACCCCCATAAAATGACCCCATTTTAGAAAGCAAACAGCCCAACGTATAATTTTTGAGGCATAATGAGTCTTTTGAATATGTCATTTTTTTCCACAAGTTTTTGGAAAATGTGGAAAGAAAATGAAAACACATTTTTTTTTACACAAAGCTGTCCATTTATGCAATATTTCTAACACATAGCATGTACATAGCAAAAATTGCACCCCAAAATACATTCTGCTATTCCTCCTGAGTATGGCGATACCACATGTGTAACACTTTTTCACAGCCTGGCCACATACATAGGCCTAACATCCAAGTAGCGCTTTACACAAAGTTGTCCATTTATCCACTTTAAGACTGGGCCTATTTTTGACACTTGGTGTTTACAAGCTAAAATCATTTTTTTTTTGCTAGAAAACTACTTGGAACCCCCAAACATTATATATTTTTTTTTAGCAGAGACCCTAGAGAATAAAATGGAGATCGTTGCAATATTTTTTATCACACCATATTTGCGCAGCAGTCTTCCAAATGCGTTTTTTTTGAAAAAAAATTCACTTTTTTGAACTAAAACATAAGAAAACAGTAAATTTAGCACAATTTTTTTCCATAATGTGAAAGATAATGTTACGCCGAGTAATTAGATACCCAACATGTCATGCTTCAAAATTGCGCATGCTCACAGAATGGCGCCAAACATTGGTACTTAAAAATCCCCATAGGCAACAATTTAAAAATTTCTGCAGGTTACTAGCTTAGAGTTACAGAGGAGGTCTTGGGCTCAAATTATTGCTCTCGCTCTAACGATCGCGGCGATACCTCACATGTATGGTTTGAACACCGTTTACATATGTGGGCGGGACTTGCATATGCGTTTGCTTCTGCGCGCGAGCTAATGGGGACAGGGCGCTTTAATTTTTTTTTTTTTTTTTTTTCCTATTTATTTTATTTATTATTTTTTTATTTTTACACAGTTTAAAAAAAAAAAAATGTTTTGATCATTTTTATTCCTATTACAAGGAATGTAAACATCCCTTGTAATAGAAATAGCCATGACAGGTCCTCTTTATTGTGAGATCTGGGGTCAAAAAGACCTCACACCTCACAACTACACTAAAAAAGCAAAAAAAAAAAAAAAAATTGTTGAAAGAGGAAAAAAAAAAAAAGCAAAAAAAAAAAGCGGCCCTTTAAACCGGTTGCTAGGCAACGACTTTTGACGTAGCTCCGGTCCTCCAAGACCATAGAGTTGAGTGAGGGCCATCTTGCCCTCACTCGACTTCCTGTCTCTGAGGATCCGGGACCGGATAGTTTTCCCCGCTGCCGGCGGGTCCGGTAAACTGGGAAAACGTCTGGGACGCGGCAGGAGGGGGGGGGGCACCTCTTCCCCTGCACCGTAAGGGTAATTCCGCGGTGAATCCGCCACTGGGACCACCCTTATCTGAAAGCCGCCCGCCCGCCGTTTCAAAAAATACCGGGGTTATGGGGGCTATCTGCTGCCATAACCCCAGTATTTAGCTTTTAATGGCCGACGCATATAGTCGTTAGGCGGTCAGTAAGTGATTGCATGTATATGGCAAACAGGTGACGTTGACTGATGGGGTGACAGGTGATGATGACTGATGGGGTGACAGGTGACGATGACTGATGGGGTGACAGGTGACGATGACTGATGGGGTGACAGGTGATGATGATTGATGAGGTGAATGGTGATGATGATTGATGAGGTGACAGGTGACGATGATTGATGAGGTGACAAGTGACGATGATTGATGGGGTGACAGATGACAATCACTGACGGGGTGACATGTGACGATGATTGATGGGGTGACAAGTGACGATCACTGATGGGGTGTCAAGTGACGATGATTGATAGGGTGACAGGTGACGATGACTGATGGGGTGACAGGTGACGATGACTGATGGGGTGACAGGTGACGGTGATTGATGGGGTGACAGGTGACGGGCGATGGTCACTGATGGGTGACAGGTGACGGGCGATGGTGCACGGCGGTACTGATGGCAGTCTCTGGTGACCGGTGAACTTTAGGCTACGTTCACATGTGAGCGTAACGATCGCGGGCAGAATCACTGCGATTCTGTCCGCGATCCAGAAATCATTGCAAATCGCGGGACGCCTGTGCGTTGCCCGTGATTTGCAATAGCACCCCAAACGCTGTGCGATGTTGCAGCGATTTCCGCCTGCCGAATCGAGGTAACATCACGCAAACAACGCATGACGCCCCAAAAAAACTCTTGTACCTTTTTTGGGCGTCATGCGATGTTTGCGCGATGTTACCGTGATTCGGCAGGCGGAAATGGCGGCAACATCGCACAGCGTTTGGGGTGCTATTGCAAATCACGGGCAGCGCACAGACGTCCCGCAATTTGCAATGATTTCTGGATCGCGGGCAGAATCGCGGTTATTCTGCTTGCGATCGCTACTCTCACATGTGAACGTTATGGGTGTCAATTTCTGGGCACTGATGAGGTGACTGTTGGGTGACAGGGGACATTGGGGGGGGGGGGCTGAGGACTGTGTGTGGGGGGACCTTTATTAGTGTGATTTTTACTTTTTACAGGGGTACAGAGCAGTAACTCAATGTTTCTAGCTCTTCTCCCCTCATACTGGAAACTGTATGAGGAGAGAAGAGCTAGTAACACTGAGTTACTGCTCTTTGTTTACATTTTGTGATCGGCTGTGAATGGATTCACAGCCGATCACATAGTAAACAGTCACTGTCAGTGACTGTTTACTACCGCCGGTGACAGCTGTGTTCCTACGGAACACAGTGCCACCGACATGACCGCGCTGCGCGCTCCCGATCGCGCATGCGCGGTCATCTCCCGGGCGCCTCCATTGTGATCGGCTGTGTCATTGGAACACAGCCGATCACGTGGGAAACAGCCATGCCTATTGGCTGTTTCCCCCCTGCCGGTGATCAGCTGTGTCCCGGGGACACGCCGACACCGGCAGTGCATGGCGGCGCGCCCGCGATCGCGCGCCTGCCCTGCTTGAATGGGCGGCGGGCGGGCGGTAAGTGGTTAATACACATATATATATATATATATATATATATATATATGTTTTGTGCAAATAATTTTTATTCAAGTTTTGGAACATAACAGTAAAAGGAAATCAAACATTTCTCAACATTGAAAGCAGTGAATAGTAATGAATAGTAACACCTGCACCTGAAAAATCAGTTATAACATAAGTTTACAGCAAACAACAAAGCCACAAGAAGCAACAGAATAATGTCAAAATGGAATCAGGGTAGTGTCCTAGCCCAAAATTCCAATGATTATTAAAGGATTACAACTTCATCCTATTTATCGCTAAGGCCTTTTCAAATTGGTAGTTTAATTTGAGTAGCTGAACGACTTCATTCAGGTTTGGGGCCTCTACCGTCTTCCATTTATGGAGAATATTTGTTCGAGCGGATAGGAGCACATACGTGACCCAGGGCCTAGATGGTACCGGTAACTGGTCTATTCCCAAGTGCAGTAAGGCTAACTCTGGGGATGGTTTCGGTATACAACCTGTGTGAGTGGACGCGTATGCAAATACTTGGTTCCAGTAGCTCGTTAAAGAGGGGCAGGACCATAAGATGTGGAGTAGAGTCCCTACCTGAGAGCATTCCCTCCAGCAAAGTTGGGATTATGATTGAGAGAAACCTGCTAGTCGGTAAGGGGTATAGTACCACCTATTCGAGATTTTCTGGGTCATCTCCCAGTGATTCGCACAGTGCGAATATCTATATATTGTGGAAAGGGCAGATCGCCATTGTTGGATAGAAAACGTAGTGCCCAGTTCCTTGTCCCATCTGAACATATGAGTGGTTTTATAGAATTTGGAGTTATCCAACAGGACGTCATAATAATGCGATAATTTAGGGGATTTTGGAGTCGTGGCCGTGAGGAGGTCCCACACTCTGCCATCCACTAAGATAGGCCGCAGAGGGTGGGCCCTTAAGAAGTGGGATATGCGCAGGAGATGGTAGTGCATGTACTATGGAAGGCCATGCCTGCTTATCATGTCCACAATGGGGATGGGGGAACCATTATCGTAAAAAGAGTTGATAGAGGTTATATCCCACCTGGTGAATCAGTGTACTGGGAGATCAGATAAGGGGTGGGCAAGTACAGTTATAGGCAATGTGGAGGTGGCTGTGATGTCTAGCGCGTCAGTCGACGCTGGGGAGAGACACCACACCTGCAGTGCCGCCTGCATTGTAGGCGGCAAAGCAGCGAGTCGCCACTCCATCCACCTGTCACTCCAGAGCAAGGTTCTCAGGTCCTTCGTCGGTGCCACGTCCCTCTCCAGGGTCACCCACTTAGGTGGCTCTTCAACTGTGAGCCATTGTTTCAGTTGAGCCAAAATTGAGGCCCTATAATAAGTAGGTACAGTTTCTTGAATCAACAACAAGTGGGACACAATCATGAAGTGAAACAAAATTTATTGGATATTTCAAACTTTTTTAACAAATAAAAAACTGAAAAATTGGGCGTGCAAAATTATTCTGCCCCATTACTTTCAGTGCAGCAAACTCTTTTCAGAAGTTCAGTGAGGATCTCTGAATGATCCAATGTTGACCTAAATGACTAATGATGATAAATAGAATCCACCTGTGTGTAATCAAGTCTCTGTATAAATGCACCTGCACTGTGATAGTCTCAGAGGTCCGTTTAACCGCTTGCCGACTGCGCACAGTATATTTACTGCGGCAGTCAGCCCCGGCCAGGCAGAGTGACGTAGGTCTACGTCGCTAGCCTGTCACCGGGTTTTGAGCCAATAGCGGGCGAGCGCGCGCCCGCCTCGGCTCGTTCACAGAGGAGTTCGGGCGTGTGACCGGCGAACCCGATGTCCGCCGGTCACGCTACGATCGTCGGTAGAGCAGGAGAAAGGCGGGCGGCTTATGTAAACAAGCCGCCTGTCATTCTCCCCTGTGTTAAAATGGAGATCACACTTAACCCCTCCCTCTCCAATACACTTAACCCCTTCCCTGCCAGTGTCATTTTTACAGTAACAGTGCATATGTATAGCACTGATTACTGCAGTAATGTCACTGGTACCCCCAAAAGTGTCAAAAATGTCAGTCAAGGGTCCAATCTGTCCACCGCAATGTCGCAGTACCGCAAAAAAAATCGCAGATCGCCGCCATTACTCGTTAAAAAAAAAACACCAAAAATGACAAAAATCTTTCCCTTTGTTAGCAAACGCAATAACTTTTGCGCAAACCAATCAAAATACGCTTTTTGCGATTTTTTTACCAAACATATGTAGTATAAAACAAATTGGCCGAAAATGTTAAAAAAATTTGATTTTTACTTTTTTTTTGGGGGAATTTCATATAAAAAAATGTGAAAAATATTGTTATTTTTGCAAAATTGACGCTCTTTTTTTGTTTATAGCGCATGATCAAAAAATCGCACAGGTGATCAAATACCACAAAAAGAAAGCTCTGTTTGTGGGAAAAAAAAGGACATAACATTCGTTTAGGTATAGCATTGCATGACCGCGCAATTGTCCGTTAAAATCATGCAGTGCCGAAACGCAAAAAAGGCCCTGGTCAGGAAGGGGGTAAAATCTTCCGGGGCTTAAGTGGTTAAAGTTTTTTTTTTTTTAAACTTTCAGTGTATAATAAAAATAAGGCTCATGGGGGAACTCATTATTTGGAAACAATGACCCCTCCAGAAACTTCTTTCCCCAAGACATTTTTCAGATCCGACTGCAATTCACCAGTGGGGTCTTTTGGCAATCGATTATATAAGCTGATATCCCTTAGTCCAACAGTCTGACTGGTCATTGAAATGCTTGTCCTTACTGAAAGGAAAGGTTAGGACACATATGCTTATGACTTTCTTACAATTTTGTATCTAGAAAATTAAACTCACTCATCACTGTCTCCTGAACAATGTAATGATAGGTCATTTTGCAAGTTAAATATAGATGTAGGTTTAAAATGTGTATGGACTACATCCACATCTCCAAATTCCATCAGGTCAAAATATGAGACATCCCTGTTTCCTTCCAAACAAACTAATCTGTCCTCATTCTTAGTCTGGTTTTACTATAATATTGACATGGTCCTCTATTCTAACAGAATTTTTTGTTTTATGTAAAGAAACCCTTTAAAATGTCAATACTGTCATACATTTAAACAGAATGAATAGATTGTGGGGAGACGATGCTGCATATCTAAAACATTTTATCAATAATAAAACCTATTGCAAGTGTTTACTGATGTTAAGAAAAATCCTAACTGTAGAGGGGAGCTCTTTTAATTAGGGTTAGACTGATATGGTTTTTTTAGGGCCAATACCGATATTTGGTCACAACGTATCGGCCAATATGGGCCGATATTTTGTAAAGTTTTAAAAAATAAAGACAATTTTTGACACAAATCTGGTACTGAACATGTTAATTTTTGTTTAATGCTTAATGGCTGGCTTGCTGGCACCCTGTGGTTGGTGGCTGGCTTGCTGGCACCCTGTGGTGGATGGCTAGCTGGCTGGCACCCTGTGGTGGGTGGGTGGCTGGCTGGCACCCTGTGGTGGGTGAGTGGCTGTCTGGCATGCTGCGGTGGGTGGCTGGCTGGCACCCTGTGGTGGATGGCTGGCTGGCTGGCACCCTGTGGTGGATGGCTGGCTGGCTGGCACCCTGTGGTAGGTGGGTGGCTGGCACAGAGGCTGTGGGTGGCTGGCACAGGGACTGTGGGTGGCTGGCTGGTACAGGGCCTGTTGGTGGGTGGGTGGCTGGCTATCTGGAACCCTGTCTGTGGGTGGCTGGCTGTCTGGAACCCTGTCTGTGGGTGGCTGGCTGTCTGGCACCCTATGGTGGGTGGGTGGCTGGCTGGCACCCTGTGGTGGGTGGCTGGCTGGAACAGGGGCTGTGGGTGGCTGGCTGGCTGGTACAGGGCCTGTGGGTGACTGGCTGGCCAATACAGTGCCTGTGGCTGGCTGGTACAGGCCCTTTGGTTGGCTGACTGGTACAGGGCCTGTGGATGGCTGGCTCGCTGGTACAGTGCCTGTGGCTGGCTGGTACAGGGCATGTGGATGTGGGTGGCTGGCTGGCACCGGGCTGCTGTGAGTGGGTGTATGGCTGTGATACACTCCCGCAAGACTAGTCTCAACTCCAGACGAGGCTGTCCAAGGCAAGGGAGGCAGTCTAAGAAGGCAGAATGACATCACAAAAATATTGGCAATATTGGCCAGTTCCGGGGCCGAAACCGATATGTCTGGGAAAGTGCATTTCGGCCCCCGATATATCGGCCTTGCCGATAATCGGTCTATCCCTACTTTTAATCACTGTTTCTCTTTTTATTGAAATTGTTTAGTTCCTCTCCTACACCCTCATCTACAAAGTTTTTACTTTTTAATCCCAGATGAGTTGGGGGTAAGGGTATTTTTGGATAAAAAAGGTTCTTTATGAACAAACCCATGAAACCATAACAATAAACTTAAAAAGTAGGTGAACACAAACAAAAACACACAGTGATCTTCCATACCACCAACACCTCCTCCTACAAATCTAAATTATTAGTAATACAGTTATATGTGTGATATGTAAAATGGAAAAAATGCCACGAGCACACATGAATCTAACCTTTCCTTTCATAAAGGGCAAGCGTTCAAATTCCTTAAAGAGGTCCTTCACCCTATGCATATTAATTCAGTTAGAAACATCAAGGAAATCCTAGTATCTTTCCAAATGCATCCCTGCAAGTTTGAATGCCATCCATGTTTCTGTCCCCGTGTAATCAGCCCTTAAAGCTGCCATCTGTCTCCAGCAAAATCATTAATCACAGTGCACCTCGACATTTCTCTGAAAAACATAATTCAGATCCTACACGGTTTTCTGCTTTTGGAATTGAAGCTATTTCCTTAGATCTAACCAAAGGAGAAAGATTCAGAAAGATGCTTTATTCCTGTATGTGTTAAATGAAGAAATTAAACACATATCTTGCTTTTAATTAATAACCTAATTTTACTATTGACTAGTGATGAGCTGAGCATGCCTGGGTTCAGTTTGAGCAGGCTTCAGCAAACATTAATGAAGTTTGTGCTGTGGAATCAGAATCCCATTGAAGTCAATTGGATCTGAATGTTAAAACAAAAAAGTAATGCCATTTTCCAGGCTAATAAGCAAGAGATTGTCAAACAAATGGAATGAGGGATAGGCACTGCCCTAGGGCACATATACCACAGTAGTAAAAAAAAAAATAATAATAATAATTTGGGAGGGAGCAGGGATTTTAATAATGCCTAAATTGAAACATTAAAAATGAAAAATGTAATTAAATAACATGTCTGGGGAAGCTCTGACCATGCCTGTGAAGTGTGCAACCATCTCCATTGAAGTAAAACTGACATTTACAAAATAAATAAATACATTTAAAAAAATGACAGTTCCTAAAGGCTTTTTATGAGTGGCTGGATATTCCAAGCCTTTATAACAGAGTTGAAGGCCTGATACATATGTTAATAGGGCACACAAAAAAAGTAGCATTCATACCAAGTATGATATGAGTTTGATATCATATCATATGATATGAATTTGATATGAATTGTAAGGGGGGGGGGGGGAACACCATGCAAAAAAACGAACAAAAAAAAATATATAAAAATAAAAAACTGTGCACTTCTCCCAAATTCTATACCAGAACATTTGGGTCTGGTATGAATTTTAAAGGGAACCCCACACAAAAATAACAACAAAAAGCCCCCCCCCCCAAAAAAAAAATCTTACCAGACCCTTACGAGAGCATGCAGCCTGGCAGGCCAGGAAAGGATAGATGGTGGCACAGTGTTGTAGTGGTTATCACTTTCACCTAGCAGCAAAACAGTCACTGGTTCAAAGCCCAGCCACAACACTAACTGCCTATAGTTTGCATGTTCTCCCTGTGCCTGCGTGGGTTTCCTCCAGGTACTCCGGTTTCCTCCCACACTCCAAAGACATGCTGGTAGGTTAATTGGATCCAGTCTAAATTGGCCTTAGTATGTGTATGTATGAATGTGAGTTAGGGACCTTAGATTGTAAACTACTTGAGGGAGCTGTGTAAATTGACAGCGCTATAAAAGTACCTGAAATAAATAAATAAAACGAACATGCTCCTAAGCATACGAGGTCACATACACTCAACATGGGGGGACTCCCCCCCCAGGAAAGTTCCTTGTTGCCATGTATGACAACATGCAGTAGAGCTGCTTCCCCACAACTCTGGCCCAAAGGCAACGGAGGGCTGTGGGCGAGGGTTGTATGCCAATCTGGTATCGGTTTGTTGGTACCTCAGGCCAATAAGAAGTGGGACTTTTAAGGCAGGTATGGGGTATAAGATAAAGTACAAGCAAAAATTGCTAATAGTAACTAAGTAATAAAAATGATAATAATAATAAATGTTTAATTCTTAAAACATATGTACAGTGAAGTACAGTTGCGTGAAAGGGTTATAGACCCTTGTGAAGTTGTGTAATAGAAGGAGGGTTAGTGACATGTGAGAAATAGTGACTTTTGAGGGTATATCTCTGTCTGTTCCTGCTGTTAAGCTTGGGTGGTTCAGATCAGAGGTGTCTCCTATATCCTACGCGTTTCGGCCTTTAATTGGGCCTTTTTCAAGGTTGATTGTCACTATTTCTGTTGATAAAATGCAGGTTTTTATTAAATATAAGTATCACCACTTTTTTAAAAAATTAAATAATAGTGGTGAATTTTTCAAAAATAGTACATACATGTTGTTTTCTTTGAATCCTTTTGTGTTGAAATGGCTCCCTCTTTAGCACAGCGAGAACCATGCGGTTTCCTGAAAAATTATACGTGTATATATATTTATGAGATACAGCTACAAAGTTGATAGTGGTTCTACAGGTGTGTAGTTGAACTTACATGGGCTGTGTCTCATATCTGGGGTAAATCATATGAATCTCCCCTGGTGGTTAGTTTTGATTCCGGTGTGTGTGAAACCGGTTCTGGGCAAGGATATCCTTGTGCCTTTAAATGGTACAGTTCTATATAAGACAGGTACATGTATAGGAAGATTTTATATCTGTGATGCAATAATGCAGTATATACAGTATATAACATTTTGGGTTTGTTTTTACCTTCATTATCACTTTGCAACAAGTGTTGTCCCATGCGGTTTCCAGCTGGGTCACACTTGAAAAGAAGGAGAAAAGACTCCTTCAGTAATGTATCTCCTTTTCAGGGTGGAGTAAGTGGTAAGGGTGGTGTTTCAAAACTTACAATTTTTCTTGTGCGCCGCTCTTGGTCCTCTCTCGTCCCCATTCAGTTGTGGAATGAGAGAGGCAGAGGTTCCCCGGCCTTTTATCAGGCTCGCGCATGCGCTGTGAGCGCCGCACGTCTGAAACCAGATTACATACAGCTGGTGTGTGTCTCTGGTGCGCCTGCGTCCTATGGACGAGTGCGCTTCCAGTTTCCACCGCTGTTGCTCACTGGCGCGGCCGCCGACACGGAGAGGACACAGGTCACAGACTGGCAGAGTCTGAGGCGCCGATGTCGCTGGCTGTTACGTTGTGCCTGTAAAAAGCCCCTGGGAGGGAAAACAGTGAGAGATCCCCCCAGGGGCTTACCGTGCCGGGTGTGCTAAAAGTATATGGAGATTTCTTCAACAAGGATTCAGTACAAGGCATAAGTGCATTATAATTTGCAAACAAGAGGTATATAAAAGGAAAAAACAGGGGAGAACATTCCATGAAATTATTAGCAGTTTTAATAGCAGTGTAATGAATAGTCAGGTATAAAGGGAAGGAGGGGGAATTTTCCGGTTATATCCCCATTGGAAAAGAGTGGGGAAAGTCTGTCAGATCGGTCTTCTCAAAGCTTATGGAATCTAAAAAGGGACGGAATTCTGCATCTTCAATTCGTGTTTTTGATAAAAGATATAAGATGTATATATATATATATACATCTTTGGACGAGTTTTTTTGTGAATGGATTGGATGATGTAAATGGAGGATGATTATAAGTATGGGGTGTGTCAATGATTGCTTCATTGTATTTTTTCCTTTTGGTAGCGAGATTTGTGTGGCTGATGTTTTTTGAACAAGAGTTTTTGTGAATGGACTTTCTCACAGTTTTATGATTTTTTCATTTTTTGATGAAGGTTTTTTATTCTAATCAGTTTTCCCTGATGAGAAACCTTCTAAAAAGGGGGCATAGCTTTCTGCTTCATTTAGGCCTGGAAAGGTGGTTGCGTTGAGACGTTTTATCCATCTCATCTCTAATTGAAGCAGGGTTTTGTTCCAATCACCCCCCCTCCTTGGGATGTGGATTCGTTCTAGGGCCATGAACGATATTTTTGGCATCTTATGGGCGTGTTTATAGGCCACGTGTCGACCCAGTGGTAGATGGAAATTGCACATTTCCATTGAATTTACGTGTTTGTTGATCCTCTTTCCGAATTCCTGTCTTGTCTTACCTATGTAGAATGCGTTACATTCGCATCTCATCATATACACCACGCCTTTAGTCCGACAATTGGTGAAGTGTTTGGGTTCAAAAGTTTCTCCATTCGGTAGAGTGGTTTTAGTGCATTTTCTTATGACTTTGCATTGGTCACATGACCCACATGGGTATGTGCCTTTTGTCTTGCATGGGTCTTTGCGTGAACCTTCTTTAAAGTCGCTATGAACTAGTCCTTGTTTGACAGATCCTGCCTTTCTGTACGTGATTGGCGGGTGGTCTGTGAGGAAGTCTTTCACTGTTGGGTCCTCTTTCAGAATTGCCCAATGTTTTTCCAAAATTGCTTTGATTTTTTTATTTTCGTTGGTGTATCTTAAAATGATTCGCGTTTTTTGGTCGGGTTGTTTGGGGTCCTGGGATGGTTTTTTAAATAGTAACTCTTGTCTTTCCTTGGAGTTGGCCTTGTTGTAGGCTTTCCTTAGTGAGGTTTTGGTGTAACCCCTTTCCATCAGTCTTGTGGTGAGTGCATCAGCTTCTTTTTTGTATACTTCTTTTTTGGTGCAATTCCTTTTAATCCTTAAGTATTGACTGTAAGGTATGGCTTTTTTTAGTGGGGGTGGATGGAAGCTCGTGGCATGTAGAATTGAATTGCCTGCGGTTTCCTTCCTATAGAGTGCGGTTTGTATGCGTCCATCGTGTTCCTTGTGGATCCATGTGTCAAGGAATGGAACTTTTTTGTTACTGTAATTTAAGGTGAAATACATATTGTATGTGTTGTTGTTTAATGCGTTTTTTAGATCTTTGATTTGGTTTTCTGGTCCTGTCCACACTATCAGAATATCGTCTATGTATCTTTGCCATAGAAGTATGTTATCAGTTAGCCAGGCATTTTCTTCTTTGATGAGAAAGTCTTCTTCCCACTCTCCTAGATATAAATTGGCGTAGGTGGGGGCACAGCTTGTGCCCATCGCCACCCCGCAGGTTTGAAGGTAGTAGCGACCATCGAACGTAAAGAAATTCCGATTTAAGATGAATTCAAGCATAGTAATTATAAAGGTGTTAAATTTTTCATCCTGTGGGCTTAGCTGGTTGAGAGCATTCTTGATTGTTTCCAGTCCTTTATTGTGCGGTATATTGTTATACAAGGCCTCGACATCCACAGTGATAAGAAAGGAATCACTGGGGATGGTCATGTCGTTCATTATCTGTAACAGATGCATGGTGTCTCTAGTATAGGAGGTCAGTTTTGAGACATGTGGTTTTAGATATGCGTCAATCACTTTGCTTATGGCTTCGGTGATGTTGCCATTCCCAGATACTATTGGCCTCCCGGGTGGATCGATCGGGTTTTTGTGAATCTTTGGGAGTGAGTAGAAAGTTGGTGTCTTCGGGTGTCTTGATCGGATATAGTTCCAAAGTGTGGGGGAGATAGTTCCTTCAATTCCAGCTTTGTCAACTTTGGCATAAAATTCTTCTTTGTATTGTTCAATCATGATGGGCATGATTTGTTTATAACATTTTCGGTTGTTTAGAATTGTTTCGCACATGTCTTTATACTTGGTGTTGTCCATCACGACAACATTCCCTCCTTTATCCGCAGGTTTGATGGTTATGTTTTCGTTGTCTTGTAACTCTCTTAGGGCTTTTCTTTGACTTTTGGTTAAGTTTTGTTTGTTTCTTGTCATGGTCATTTTTTCAAGGTCTTTCGTGGTTTCCCTGACGAACAGGGCTATGGCTGGGTTCTGGTTGATCGACGGGAATTTATGTGATTTTTTCTTAAACTGTGCGTTGATTTTTTCAACTATTGTTTTACTAGTATTAGTGGAGGTTGTGGTTTCTTCCTCATCGCTGTCAGTCCAACATTCTAGTCCCCCTTCTTCTAGGAGGAGGTTTAGGTCCCGTATAGCCCTGTATTCTGCCGCCGATAGTGCTGTTTGAGGTTCTGCTGTTTCGGGTTTCTTGCTGTACATAATTTTTTGTAATAGGTTCCTTGCAAAAAGGTTTACATCTTTTATGGCCTCAAACTTGTCTGCTGGTTTGTTGGGGCAGAAGGAGAGTCCTAATGTAAGGACTTCTATTTGTTCCTTGGTTAGTGTGTGTGAGGAGAGATTGACTATCGTGATGGTTTCTTTGTTCATTCCTGTGTTTGGTTGTTGGTGTGTTATTTTTCTTTCGTCTGTTTCCGCGCCTTCCCTAAAAAAGGTCCTTGTTTGTTTGGAGGTTGCAGTCTCTGATTTTCCCGTTGAGATCTTGTGAAGATTTTATGAAGTTTTGCTGGTGGGTTGGTCTCCTCAGTCTCTTGTGCATTCTGTTCTGTGGTTTCATTATCCTCATCCGTGTTTTGTGGGTCTTCATTGGATCTTTCTGTTTCATATTGGTTTTCCCTTTGTTCTCTGTTTTTGGGTGGGAATCTTCTCCTCTGAGGGTTTGCCTCTGTTCCAGATGTGTAGGACGATGAGTCTGAGGAGATGTAATTTTGTGGGTTCTTTCTCTGTCCGGATGGTGCATTTTTCCTCTGGTTTTTGTTGTTGTTCCAGCGGTATGCTCTGTTTTGGCCAAATGCGTTCTTATCGCGCCAGTACTTTTTCTCTTTCTTCCTTAGGATGTCCAGGCTGTGTTGTTCAATATGTGTTTTTAACTTTTTTTCTTGTTCCGAATATAGGGGGAGTGGTTTGAGGGGGGTCAACAGATCATATGTTTCTTTTATTTCTTCATCTAGATTTTTGAGTTGTCTTTCATACTCATTTTGTAGGAGTATCATCAGATTTTTTGAACATTCGTTGAGTATGGCCTCCCAGTCTTTTTTCATTTGTAGGGTGATATTATCCATAGTGGGAAAGATTTGTATTCTAAGTCCCACTGGGTTGATGTTTTCCTTTATGTAGCGTTGAAACGATTTGATGTGCCAATACAAGGCTGATTTTCTTTCAAGATGTCTCCGTAGTGTATTAAAGAGTGCCGTGACGTCAGAATTCTGTTGTTCATTGCCCTGAAAGTCTTTTTGAATCCCGGTCATAAGGCTCTCCCACTCATTGCCAATTAGATTTCCGTTTGTCTCCTCCTCCATTTTGTCTTTATCCTTTTTAATCCAAAGACAATTATTATTCTTTGGGAAATTGGGTGTCTTTGGATTTTTTACACAGTGGGGTGTCGTTGATCAAATCCCTCTCTGTTGTTACTGCCCTTGGGCATACAGTTTGGAGAAGATCATTATGTGATTCCACTTGTGTATAATGAAATGCGATGTGATGGTAGTCCTGCTAATCGGCTACCATAGGTGAGTAGGGGAGGTGAGGTGTTATAGAGATCGTGAGGTTTTGGATGTGTTTTCCATCCGGGTAATAATGTAGAAGGGGTTTTTGATCTCTATGACCCTATGTATAGTTGGGTTTGCCGTCGTCCCTGGTTGAGTATTGTATCGGTTTGTTGGTACCTCAGGCCAATAAGAAGTGGGACTTTTAAGGCAGGTATGGGGTATAAGATAAAGTACAAGCAAAAATTGCTAATAGTAACTAAGTAATAAAAATGATAATAATAATAAATGTTTAATTCTTAAAACATATGTACAGTGAAGTACAGTTGCGTGAAAGGGTTATAGACCCTTGTGAAGTTGTGTAATAGAAGGAGGGTTAGTGACATGTGAGAAATAGTGACTTTTGAGGGTATATCTCTGTCTGTTCCTGCTGTTAAGCTTGGGTGGTTCAGATCAGAGGTGTCTCCTATATCCTACGCGTTTCGGCCTTTAATTGGGCCTTTTTCAAGGTTGATTGTCACTATTTCTGTTGATAAAATGCAGGTTTTTATTAAATATAAGTATCACCACTTTTTTAAAAAATTAAATAATAGTGGTGAATTTTTCAAAAATAGTACATACATGTTGTTTTCTTTGAATCCTTTTGTGTTGAAATGGCTCCCTCTTTAGCACAGCGAGAACCATGCGGTTTCCTGAAAAATTATACGTGTATATATATTTATGAGATACAGCTACAAAGTTGATAGTGGTTCTACAGGTGTGTAGTTGAACTTACATGGGCTGTGTCTCATATCTGGGGTAAATCATATGAATCTCCCCTGGTGGTTAGTTTTGATTCCGGTGTGTGTGAAACCGGTTCTGGGCAAGGATATCCTTGTGCCTTTAAATGGTACAGTTCTATATAAGACAGGTACATGTATGTATGTATGCCTGGCTAACTGATAACATACTTCTATGGCAAAGATACATAGACGATATTCTGATAGTGTGGACAGGACCAGAAAACCAAATCAAAGATCTAAAAAACGCATTAAACAACAACACATACAATATGTATTTCACCTTAAATTACAGTAACAAAAAAGTTCCATTCCTTGACACATGGATCCACAAGGAACACGATGGACGCATACAAACCGCACTCTATAGGAAGGAAACCGCAGGCAATTCAATTCTACATGCCACGAGCTTCCATCCACCCCCACTAAAAAAAGCCATACCTTACAGTCAATACTTAAGGATTAAAAGGAATTGCACCAAAAAAGAAGTATACAAAAAAGAAGCTGATGCACTCACCACAAGACTGATGGAAAGGGGTTACACCAAAACCTCACTAAGGAAAGCCTACAACAAGGCCAACTCCAAGGAAAGACAAGAGTTACTATTTAAAAAACCATCCCAGGACCCCAAACAACCCGACCAAAAAACGCGAATCATTTTAAGATACACCAACGAAAATAAAAAAATCAAAGCAATTTTGGAAAAACATTGGGCAATTCTGAAAGAGGACCCAACAGTGAAAGACTTCCTCACAGACCACCCGCCAATCACGTACAGAAAGGCAGGATCTGTCAAACAAGGACTAGTTCATAGCGACTTTAAAGAAGGTTCACGCAAAGACCCATGCAAGACAAAAGGCACATACCCATGTGGGTCATGTGACCAATGCAAAGTCATAAGAAAATGCACTAAAACCACTCTACCGAATGGAGAAACTTTTGAACCCAAACACTTCACCAATTGTCGGACTAAAGGCGTGGTGTATATGATGAGATGCGAATGTAACGCATTCTACATAGGTAAGACAAGACAGGAATTCGGAAAGAGGATCAACAAACACGTAAATTCAATGGAAATGTGCAATTTCCATCTACCACTGGGTCGACACGTGGCCTATAAACACGCCCATAAGATGCCAAAAATATCGTTCATGGCCCTAGAACGAATCCACATCCCAAGGAGGGGGGGTGATTGGAACAAAACCCTGCTTCAATTAGAGATGAGATGGATAAAACGTCTCAACGCAACCACCTTTCCAGGCCTAAATGAAGCAGAAAGCTATGCCCCCTTTTTAGAAGGTTTCTCATCAGGGAAAACTGATTAGAATAAAAAACCTTCATCAAAAAATGAAAAAATCATAAAACTGTGAGAAAGTCCATTCACAAAAACTC
This sequence comes from Pelophylax lessonae, assembly GCF_965119305.1. Taxonomy (NCBI): domain Eukaryota; kingdom Metazoa; phylum Chordata; class Amphibia; order Anura; family Ranidae; genus Pelophylax; species Pelophylax lessonae. The sequence continues at coordinate 621,605,796 of NC_138768.1, read as the reverse complement.
TTGTTCAAAAAACATCAGCCACACAAATCTCGCTACCAAAAGGAAAAAATACAATGAAGCAATCATTGACACACCCCATACTTATAATCATCCTCCATTTACATCATCCAATCCATTCACAAAAAAACTCGTCCAAAGATGTATATATATATATATACATCTTATATCTTTTATCAAAAACACGAATTGAAGATGCAGAATTCCGTCCCTTTTTAGATTCCATAAGCTTTGAGAAGACCGATCTGACAGACTTTCCCCACTCTTTTCCAATGGGGATATAACCGGAAAATTCCCCCTCCTTCCCTTTATACCTGACTATTCATTACACTGCTATTAAAACTGCTAATAATTTCATGGAATGTTCTCCCCTGTTTTTTCCTTTTATATACCTCTTGTTTGCAAATTATAATGCACTTATGCCTTGTACTGAATCCTTGTTGAAGAAATCTCCATATACTTTTAGCACACCCGGCACGGTAAGCCCCTGGGGGGATCTCTCACTGTTTTCCCTCCCAGGGGCTTTTTACAGGCACAACGTAACAGCCAGCGACATCGGCGCCTCAGACTCTGCCAGTCTGTGACCTGTGTCCTCTCCGTGTCGGCGGCCGCGCCAGTGAGCAACAGCGGTGGAAACTGGAAGCGCACTCGTCCATAGGACGCAGGCGCACCAGAGACACACACCAGCTGTATGTAATCTGGTTTCAGACGTGCGGCGCTCACAGCGCATGCGCGAGCCTGATAAAAGGCCGGGGAACCTCTGCCTCTCTCATTCCACAACTGAATGGGGACGAGAGAGGACCAAGAGCGGCGCACAAGAAAAATTGTAAGTTTTGAAACACCACCCTTACCACTTACTCCACCCTGAAAAGGAGATACATTACTGAAGGAGTCTTTTCTCCTTCTTTTCAAGTGTGACCCAGCTGGAAACCGCATGGGACAACACTTGTTGCAAAGTGATAATGAAGGTAAAAACAAACCCAAAATGTTATATACTGTATATACTGCATTATTGCATCACAGATATAAAATCTTCCTATACATGTACCTGTCTTATATAGAACTGTACCATTTAAAGGCACAAGGATATCCTTGCCCAGAACCGGTTTCACACACACCGGAATCAAAACTAACCACCAGGGGAGATTCATATGATTTACCCCAGATATGAGACACAGCCCATGTAAGTTCAACTACACACCTGTAGAACCACTATCAACTTTGTAGCTGTATCTCATAAATATATATACACGTATAATTTTTCAGGAAACCGCATGGTTCTCGCTGTGCTAAAGAGGGAGCCATTTCAACACAAAAGGATTCAAAGAAAACAACATGTATGTACTATTTTTGAAAAATTCACCACTATTATTTAATTTTTTAAAAAAGTGGTGATACTTATATTTAATAAAAACCTGCATTTTATCAACAGAAATAGTGACAATCAACCTTGAAAAAGGCCCAATTAAAGGCCGAAACGCGTAGGATATAGGAGACACCTCTGATCTGAACCACCCAAGCTTAACAGCAGGAACAGACAGAGATATACCCTCAAAAGTCACTATTTCTCACATGTCACTAACCCTCCTTCTATTACACAACTTCACAAGGGTCTATAACCCTTTCACGCAACTGTACTTCACTGTACATATGTTTTAAGAATTAAACATTTATTATTATTATCATTTTTATTACTTAGTTACTATTAGCAATTTTTGCTTGTACTTTATCTTATACCCCATACCTGCCTTAAAAGTCCCACTTCTTATTGGCCTGAGGTACCAACAAACCGATACAATACTCAACCAGGGACGACGGCAAACCCAACTATACATAGGGTCATAGAGATCAAAAACCCCTTCTACAGTATGCCAATCTGGTACCACCCTTTAACTCTGGACATGTGAATATTTGGTCAAGGACATCATCAAAGAGACCCCGCTTCTTTGTTTATATGAGCTGTCATCTGCTGGACCTGTCATTCAGCGGGGGTGAAGTGACAGGACCAGATATGTGTCAACTGTCAGCAAGTTTTTTTTCTTAAAGTGGACTGGCAGGCATTGGGTATTGCAATTGCTGGACAACGTGGTCAACCTTCCTAGCGGTATTCCCGAGCGTGGCTCGGGGTTAAATTCCAGTGCCAAAAGCGGTAACCCCGAGCCACACTCGGGGTACCGCTAGGAAGATAGCTGGATCCTGGTAGAGGGGTTACTTACCTTGTCACCGGGATCCAGCGATGTATCCCGGCAGTGTGCGGCGGCAGAGCTTCCTCCCGATCCTCTGTGAGCCTTGGCTTCCGTCTCCTGCGACGTGACATTCGCAGAGGGTCGAAACGGTGGCAAATTCAAATGTAAAACACACCAAACACACTTATACAATGCAAAATAAAATATAGTCACATTAGTTTGCCCCCCAGTGTCCTTTCCTGCAGTTTTACTGTACTATACATATATATATACACACACACACACATATACAGTGGGTACGGAAAGTATTCAGACCCCCTTAAATTTTTCACTCTTTGTTATATTGCAGCCATTCGCTAAAATCATTTAAGTTCATTCTTCTTCCTCATGAATGTACACATAGCACCCCATACTGACAGAAAAACACAGAATTGTTGACATTGTTGCAGATTTATTAAAAAAGAAAAACTGAAATATCACATGGTCCTAAGTATTCAGACCCTTTGCTGTGACACTCATATATTTAACTCAGGTGCTTTCCATTTCTTCTGATCATTCTTGAGATGGTTCTACACCTTCATTTGAGTCCAGCTGTGTTTGATTATACTGATTGGACTTGATTAGGAAAGCCACATACCTGTCTATATAAGACCTTCCAGATCACAATGCATGTCAGAGCAAATGAGAATCATGAGGTCAAAGGAACTGCCTGAAGAGCTCAGAGACAGAATTGTGGCAAGGCACAGATCTGGCCAAGGTTACAAAAAGATTTCTGCTGCACTTAAAGGTTCCTAAGAGCACAGTGGCCTCCATAATCCTCAAATGGAAGACGTTTGGGACGACCAGAACCCTTCCTAGAGCTGGCCGTCCGGCCAAACTGAGCTATCGGGGGAGAAAAGCCTTGGTGAGAGAGGTAAAGAAGAACCCAAAGATCACTGTGGCTGAGCTCCAGAGATGCAGTCAGGAGATGGGAGAAAGTTGTAGAAAGTCAACCATCACTGCAGCCCTCCACCAGTCGGGGCTTTATGGCAGAGTGGCCTGACGGAAGCCTCTCCTCAGTGTAAGACACATGAAAGCCCGCATGGAGTTTGCTAAAAAACACCTGAAGGACTCTAAGTTGGTGAGAAATAAGATTCTCTGGTCTGATGAGACCAAAATAGAACTTTTTGGCCTTAATTCTAAGCGGTATGTGTGGAGAAAACCAGGCACTGCTCATCACCTGTCCAATACAGTCCCAACAGTGAAGCATGGTTATGGCAGCATCATGCTGTGGGGGTGTTTTTCAGCTGCAGGGACAGGACGACTGGTTGCAATCGAGGGAAAGATGAATACGGCCAAGTACAGGGATATCCTGGACAAAAACCTTCTCCAGAGTGCTCTGGACCTCAGACTGGGCCGAAGGTTTACCTTCCAACAAGACAATGACCCTAAGCACACAGCTAAAATAACGAAGGAGTGGCTTCACAACAACTCCGTGACTGTTCTTGAATGGCCCAGCCAGAGCCCTGACTTAAACCCAATTGAGCATCTCTGGAGAGACCTAAAAATGGCTGTCCACCAACGTTTACCATCCAACCTGACAGAACTGGAGAGGATCTGCAAGGAGGAATGGCAGAGGATCCCCAAATCCAGGTGTGAAAGACTTGTTGCATCTTTCCCCAAAAGACTCCTGGCTGTATTAGATCAAAAGGGGGCTTCTACTAAATACTGAGCAAAGGGTCTGAATACTTAGGACCATGTGATATTTCAGTTTTTCTTTTTTAATAAATCTGCAACAATGTCAACAATTCTGTGTTTTTCTGTCAGTATGGGGTGCTATGTGTACATTTATGAGGAAGAAGAATGAACCTAAATGATTTTAGCAAATGGCTGCAATATAACAAAGAGTGAAAAATGTAAGGGGGTCTGAATACTTTCCGTACCCACTGTATATATATATATATATATATATATATATATATATATATATATATATTGTGAGGGATTAGCTCGGTGGCGGGTGTGGATGACCCCCTTTGGGGTTCGTTACACAGGGAGATAGCCGAGAAGTGGTTGCAAACAACAGTGTATGGTTTTATTCTTGCAATTTTTCTTCACACAAGTGCAAGCATCAAAACATCAAAAATAAAATAAAACACAAAATAAATCCTTGCCACTGTGGGCGGCTACCTTCTCACACACAGGAACCTACCTACGGAATCTGTGCCCAACCTACTGTTGGGCAGACTTTGCTGATCCTACAGCAAACCATCAATAGTCCATTTATTTTTCTCTTCACATACTTGAGGTAATTGTAGCCGTATTAGTGCACTTGCGACAGAGACAATTGAGTACTGTCCGTGATACTTTTTTTATTTGCACTAACATACAATATTTCAGGACAAGCTTTCGGGGTATGTCCCCTTCATCAAGATCCAAGCAGTACTGATTCACAAAATGTTAGCAGCATGGTAAAGAAACACAAAATCTCTGAGCCAAAGGAAAAAAAAAAGTAAAACCAAACAAACATAAGTTTAACTGGCATGGTAATAAAACTAGCTTGATTAGTGAGATAAGATAGAGGGAGAGTTGAAGACAGGGGAAGGTGGGGGGGATAGTCAAGGAGGGGGTCGTAAAACTGTAGGATAATGAGAAAGGAAACCCATATCTAAGTTTAAGCCTTATTTTTTGTGTCAAAAAGAAGTATCATTCTTAGTTCAAAAGTTTTCCTTTCCTGCATGGTTCTGAAATTCCCTTTAAGAACTAAAACATTGAGGTCTTCTATAGTGTGGTCCGGTTGTGAAAAATGATGTCCCACAGGTGTACAGAAACTATCTTCTTTATGTTCCTTGATGGTATGTCTGTGCAAATTCATCCTCGCTTGCAACTTCTGTCCTGTTTCGCCTACATAAGATCCTTTGCTACATCGTTTGCATTGGATGAGGTACTTCATCACTGATGCAAAGAGGAGGTCTGTAATGGATACCACCCAGATCGCTGGGTTCAACGGTCTAAAGCTAATTTATGAAGCTACTGCCTTTGACCCATATGATGGTGGAAGGAAATTTGATGATGTTCTGGTTGGCTACTTCTGTGAAGAATTTGGCAAGAAATATAAACTGGATATCAAATCAAATGTTAGGCCTTTACTGCGACTCGCTCAGGAGGGTGAAAAGCTTAAGAAGTTGATGAGTGCAAATGCTTCAGATCTGCCTCTAAATATGAAATGTTTTGTGAATGATATTGATATCTCTGGAAAAAGGAACAGGGGTCACTTTGAAGAAATGTGTGACAGCCTTCTGTCGCAAATGGAAGGTCCTCTGCACAGCATCTTAGAGCAAGCCAAGCTCAAGAAAGAAGATCATTCCCTTTTTCAACAAAGAGTCAATGATTGTGTACAGCCGTATGGAGAGATAACTCAAGTAACAGAGGGACGTCAAGAGTCCCTGTCCAAATTAGGAAACTTCTTAAGAATACATGCAGACTCTCTAGGGGTCCTTCAAACCTTAAAAGAAACAGTAGTGGGAACAGTCAGCGTGGATCAAGACAAAACAGGTCCACTACAAAAAGTACAGATATTACTTGGAACAAAGCTAAGTTAAGCAGAGGTTCTCAAAGTTTGTGGAACTCATTTATTGATTGCAGAGAAAGGCGGCTCAAGATTGGTGAAGACATTAAGACTAGCACAATTGAGTTGCCTATGGATCACGGTCCTCCATGGCAGATAGGACAGATGGTTATGCAGGACAAACTTGAGAAGGAGCGAAATGATGCCAAAAATGCAGTTGAAGAATGTTTTTATGAGATGAGGTACAAGCTGTCTGACATTTATGAGAAATCTGTCAATAAAGATGACAGAAACAGTTTCATCCCGAAGCTTGAAGATACAGAGAATTGGAGAGGATCAGCCAAAACAAGTGTATATAGACAAGCTAACGGACTTAAAAAAAGAGCCAACCCGACAAGCATTTCAAAAAAAGGTTAGCAGTTGTTAATGAACTGGGGAGGGAAATAAATTCATATCAGCATGAAAGACAGTGGCTGATGGAAAAAGCAAAGCAGATTGCTCAGAAGGATGTATCTCAGCTGAAGCAGACAAAGAATCGAATGGACTGAACATTACTTGGGAAGATACTAGGAGGCTTATCAGTGAGAATCAAGAGCAGTGCCTGACACATGCGTGCCTGGAAAACTGTGTCCCAACCCTAGGGTTGAGACAAGGGGGGTATGTGACAGGAAGTCAGGTAAATCTGTGAGTGTTGTCACAGATGGGAGATACACTTCTGCTTGGTTTAGACAATTCACCAATTACTATAGGGTGTCGGCTGCAGAGGTAGCCAGCAGAAATGTCTAAAGATGTTGAACAGACTTCAGCTGTTCAGAATGAGGAAGTTAAGGCCTCTATAATTTGTCCAGAGGAAGTCTATTGATGGCTGCCTCCTGAAGCTGTGTGAGCTGGGGATAGGAGAGCAGTCAGATGAATGCATCCTGAAGCGATGTGCGCTGAGAAGGATAAAAAGACTGAAGACTTCTCAAGGTGAGGTCTTGGATTGTTTTCTATGTGAAGAGAAAAACAATGAACATTTTCTATGGTAAGAAACAATGAACTATTTCTATGTGAAGAGACAATTGAGTACTGTCCATGATACTTTTTTTATTTGCACTAACATACAATATTTCAGGACAAGCTTTCGGGGTATGTCCCCTTCATCAAGATCCAAGCAGTACTGATTCACAAAATGTTAGCAGCATGGTAAAGAAACACAAAATCTCTGAGCCAAAGGAAAAAAAAAAAAGTAAAACCAAACAAACATAAGTTTAACTGGCATGGTAATAAAACTAGCTTGATTAGTGAGATAAGATAGAGGGAGAGTTGAAGACAGGGGAAGGTGGGGGGGATAGTCAAGGAGGGGGTCGTAAAACTGTAGGATAATGAGAAAGGAAACCCATATCTAAGTTTAAGCCTTATTTTTTGTGTCAAAAAGAAGTATCATTCTTAGTTCAAAAGTTTTCCTTTCCTGCATGGTTCTGAAATTCCCTTCAAGAACTAAAACATTGAGGTCTTCTATAGTGTGGTCCGGTTGTGAAAAATGATGTCCCACAGGTGTACAGAAACTATCTTCTTTATGTTCCTTGATGGTATGTCTGTGCAAATTCATCCTCGCTTGCAACTTCTGTCCTGTTTCGCCTACATAAGATCCTTTGCTACATCGTTTGCATTGGATGAGGTACACAACATTACTGGAGGTGCAGTTGTATGATCCCATAATATTAAAGGTCCCATTTGTGTGTGTGACACTTTTAGACAGATTGATCTGGTTGCACAGTTTGCAGCGTTTTTTATGGCAGGGTTTGCTCCCATTATTTGCGACTTCATAATCAGAATGTTTTCTGCTGATTAGTTTATGTCTGAGGTTGGGTGGTTGTCTGAAAGCCAGTATTGGAGGTTGTTGGAATATTCCTTGCAGAGTTTCATCTTCTGCTATGATGGGTTGTAAATCTTTGATTATCTTTCTTATCCCTTCTAGTCCTGGATTGTATGTGGTGACTAGAGGTACACGATTATTTGTTTTTTTCTCTTTGTATTGGAGAAGATTTTCCCTTTGGGTTTTCAAGGCTGTGTTTATGCCGGTGTTGATGGTTTTGTCTTTGTAACCTTTCTTACGGAAGGAGTTTGCTAGTGTTCTGAGATGTTTATCTCTGTCTTTTGGGTCTGAACAGATTCGGTGGTATCTGATGGCCTGGCTGTGTATGATGGCCCGTTTAGTGTGTTGGGGGTGAAAACTGGAACTGTGAAGATAGCTGCATCGGTCAGTCGGTTTCCTGTATATCGAAGTATGAAGCTTGTCATCTCTGATGTATACTGTGGTGTCTAGGAAGTTAGCATGACTGCTAGAATAATCCATTTTAAGTTTGATAGATGGGTGAAAGGTGTTGATCAATGAAAAAAATTGTTTGAGATTTTCCTCACCTTCTGTCCATATGATGAAAATATCATCAATATAGCGATAATATCTGTATGGCTTATGTTGTATGCTGTTCAGGAATTTGTCCTCCAGATCAGCCATAAATAAGTTTGCATACTGGGGTGCCATATTTACATAGCAGTACCCATACACTGGAGATAGATGTCGTTATTGAAAGTGAAGTAGTTGTGTGTAAGAATGAATTCGATGAGCTGTGTAACATCCTCAGCACTGTATTTGTGGTTTGGTGAAGATGATAAGAATCTGTGGCATGCAGCCAATCCATCCTTGTGAGGGATGTTACTATACAGCGATTCTACATCCATAGTGACTAGAAGTGTATTTGGTGGTAATTGTTGTATATTGTTAAGCTTGTTAAGAAAGTCAGTAGTGTCTTGAAGGAAACTCACAGTATTCATGACTAATGGTTTTAAAATATTTTCTACAAGGCCTGAGATATGTTCAGTAAGTGTATTCATACCTGTTATGATGGGTCTGCCTGGATTTCCTGGCTTGTGAATCTTGGGCAGCATGTAGAAGTCCCCAATTTCTGGGTTATCCGGAATAGCATTGATAAGTTCTGAATGTAGGTGGGTTGGTGTAGTTTTAATGAGACCTTTTAATTGCTTGGTAAAATCCTGGGTTGGATCATAATCCAGTTTTTTATAGTAAGTAGTATTTGCCAGCTGCATCTGGCCTTCTTGTATATATTTGTTTGTATCCATCACAACGACTGCTCCGCCTTTATCTGCTGGTTTGATGGTGATGGCCTGATTATTGCGCAAATCGTGTATAGCTCTTCGCTCCAGTGGTGAAAGGTTGTATAACGTTTTCTTTTGCTGGGTGGATATCAGGGATGTAACTCGCAGTCTGAAGCTGTCAATATAGGTGTCCAGTTTGGGGTTGCGTCCTTGTGGAGGTGTGAAGCTGCTGTTCTTTTTCTTTTTGTCACTTTCCGTTGTCCTAGGATAACTTTCATTTCTGTGAAAATATTCTTTGAGCCTTAGTCTCCTGAAGAATTCCTCCATATCTGACAATACCTGTAAATTATCCAATTTGGTGGTTGGGCAGAACGTGAGGCCTTTGGAGAGGACTGTTATTTCTGGTTCAGAAAGTTTATGATTTGACAAATTAATGATTCCAAGTTCCTCTGTTATATCCGCATTTTCAGTCAGGTCAGCATTTACACAGATGATACCTTGGGATTCTGAATCTGATTCCAAGTCACTGATAGCAGGAGTTATAGATGTTGTGTTTGTTTTATGTTGTTTGGGTTGTATCCATAAGGCCTGCTCTTGGTGTAGCTTTTGGAGTTTTTTTTGCTTCCTGCTCATGGCAAGTTTTTGAAGTCGTCTTTGTAAGGTTTCCATTTCATTCTTGATTTGGTTGATGCTTGTAGGGACCAATGATGTTAAGGTTTCAAACACCGGCTGCTTTTGATGCCTGGTGGTTTCCCTTTTACCATATAGTTTGTGAATGAGGCTGTTCCTTAATCTTTCGCTGGTGCGTCTGCAAAGTCCTTCTGCATAGGGAGAGTTCAGTGTATTTGCACAAGGATTTTTAATCCGGAGACCTTGAGGTATGAGGTTCTTCTTTTTGCATCTTGAGAGAAAGAAGATGTCACTGTTGATCTGTGTTTCCTTTGTGATCAGGTTGGGTAACTGCTTCTTTATGCGGCTATATGCAGTATCTTCCATCATGCTTGAGGTAATTGTAGCCGTATTAGTGCACTTGCGACAGAGACAATTGAGTACTGTCCGTGATACTTTTTTTATTTGCACTAACATACAATATTTCAGGACAAGCTTTCGGGTATAAAAATCAAAAAACGTGCTGCTCCAGAAGTGCACAAAAATAATTAGTGATTAATGAATCAACAAGTGTTATCAACAAAATATAGTGTCCATCATATGTGCTCTGATGAAACATAAATGTTCATATAAAGTGCTCCAAAGTAATGATTAGTATATCCAGGTGATGACAGGACAGCCTCAATCCCTTGTGAATCAAGCAGGAACCACCAGTGTGTGAACTCCCTCCACCAGTAAGATTGGCCTCTCACCTTGATACCAGACCCAAACGGGCCAGCATGAGCATATCAGAGGATAAACAGACTATCACAGGTAACCTCTCCAGCCTTCACCTCCGGGGGTCGCCAGGACATAAAATAAAGATAAAGCAAAGATCTAGTGCTCTCTGAATGTAAATAATGAGCTTCCATTGAGCATAAAGGGGCGACTCACACTTGTTGGGCACTCAGCCGTGCCTGCCGCTATGGCATTCAGTGTTAGAGAGCAGCACCCGAGCGATCGGCGTCAGGCACGCAGGCTCCGCCTCCCCATACGCGCCACGCCTGAAGCGTGGGCTCCGTTTGGCTTCTTCGGTGGGGATTGACCCCTACCGAAGAAGCCAAACGGAGCCCACGCTTCAGGCGTGGCGCGTATGGGGAGGCGGAGCCTGCGTGCCTGACGCCGATCGCTCGGGTGCTGCTCTCTAACACTGAATGCCATAGCGGCAGGCACGGCTGAGTGCCCAACAAGTGTGAGTCGCCCCTTTATGCTCAATGGAAGCTCATTATTTACATTCAGAGAGCACTAGATCTTTGCTTTATCTTTATTTTATGTCCTGGCGACCCCCGGAGGTGAAGGCTGGAGAGGTTACCTGTGATAGTCTGTTTATCCTCTGATATGCTCATGCTGGCCCGTTTGGGTCTGGTATCAAGGTGAGAGGCCAATCTTACTGGTGGAGGGAGTTCACACACTGGTGGTTCCTGCTTGATTCACAAGGGATTGAGGCTGTCCTGTCATCACCTGGATATACTAATCATTACTTTGGAGCACTTTATATGAACATTTATGTTTCATCAGAGTACATATGATGGACACTATATTTTGTTGATAACACTTGTTGATTCATTAATCACTAATTATTTTTGTGCACTTCTGGCGCAGCACGTTTTTTGATTTTTATGTTTTTGTTGTGAGGTGTGGACACAATTTGTGTATGCAGCCGGATTTATATATTGATTTATTCTAGCACATTTATACACATTTGAATTTCACTTAGTCTTGCGCTGATAGTTTTTTCACTATATTCAATAAGCTTTCGGGTATGTCCCCTTCATCAAGATCCAGTACAATTGAGTACTGCTTGGATCTTGATCAGCAGAAAACATTCTGATTATGAAGTCGCAAATAATGGGAGCAAACCCTGCCATAAAAAACGCTGCAAACTGTGCAACCAGATCAATCTGTCTAAAAGTGTCACACACACAAATGGGACCTTTAATATTATGGGATCATACAACTGCACCTCCAGTAATGTTGTGTACCTCATCCAATGCAAACGATGTAGCAAAGGATCTTATGTAGGCGAAACAGGACAGAAGTTGCAAGCGAGGATGAATTTGCACAGACATACCATCAAGGAACATAAAGAAGATAGTTTCTGTACACCTGTGGGACATCATTTTTCACAACCGGACCACACTATAGAAGACCTCAATGTTTTAGTTCTTAAAGGGAATTTCAGAACCATGCAGGAAAGGAAAACTTTTGAACTAAGAATGATACTTCTTTTTGACACAAAAAATAAGGCTTAAACTTAGATATGGGTTTCCTTTCTCATTATCCTACAGTTTTACGACCCCCTCCTTGACTATCCCCCCCACCTTCCCCTGTCTTCAACTCTCCCTCTATCTTATCTCACTAATCAAGCTAGTTTTATTACCATGCCAGTTAAACTTATGTTTGTTTGGTTTTACTTTTTTTTTTCCTTTGGCTCAGAGATTTTGTGTTTCTTTACCATGCTGCTAACATTTTGTGAATCAGTACTGCTTGGATCTTGATGAAGGGGACATACCCCGAAAGCTTGTCCTGAAATATTGTATGTTAGTGCAAATAAAAAAAGTATCATGGACAGTACTCAATTGTCTCTTCACATAGAAATAGTTCATTGTTTCTTACCATAGAAAATGTTCATTGTTTTTCTCTTCACATAGAAAACAATCCAAGACCTCACCTTGAGAAGTCTTCAGTCTTTTTATCCTTCTCAGCGCACATCGCTTCAGGATGCATTCATCTGACTGCTCTCCTATCCCCAGCTCACACAGCTTCAGGAGGCAGCCATCAATAGACTTCCTCTGGACAAATTATAGAGGCCTTAACTTCCTCATTCTGAACAGCTGAAGTCTGTTCAACATCTTTAGACATTTCTGCTGGCTACCTCTGCAGCCGACACCCTATAGTAATTGGTGAATTGTCTAAACCAAGCAGAAGTGTATCTCCCATCTGTGACAACACTCACAGATTTACCTGACTTCCTGTCACATACCCCCCTTGTCTCAACCCTAGGGTTGGGACACAGTTTTCCAGGCACGCATGTGTCAGGCACTGCTCTTGATTCTCACTGATAAGCCTCCTAGTATCTTCCCAAGTAATGTTCAGTCCATTCGATTCTTTGTCTGCTTCAGCTGAGATACATCCTTCTGAGCAATCTGCTTTGCTTTTTCCATCAGCCACTGTCTTTCATGCTGATATGAATTTATTTCCCTCCCCAGTTCATTAACAACTGCTAACCTTTTTTTGAAATGCTTGTCGGGTTGGCTCTTTTTTTAAGTCCGTTAGCTTGTCTATATACACTTGTTTTGGCTGATCCTCTCCAATTCTCTGTATCTTCAAGCTTCGGGATGAAACTGTTTCTGTCATCTTTATTGACAGATTTCTCATAAATGTCAGACAGCTTGTACCTCATCTCATAAAAACATTCTTCAACTGCATTTTTGGCATCATTTCGCTCCTTCTCAAGTTTGTCCTGCATAACCATCTGTCCTATCTGCCATGGAGGACCGTGATCCATAGGCAACTCAATTGTGCTAGTCTTAATGTCTTCACCAATCTTGAGCCGCCTTTCTCTGCAATCAATAAATGAGTTCCACAAACTTTGAGAACCTCTGCTTAACTTAGCTTTGTTCCAAGTAATATCTGTACTTTTTGTAGTGGACCTGTTTTGTCTTGATCCACGCTGACTGTTCCCACTACTGTTTCTTTTAAGGTTTGAAGGACCCCTAGAGAGTCTGCATGTATTCTTAAGAAGTTTCCTAATTTGGACAGGGACTCTTGACGTCCCTCTGTTACTTGAGTTATCTCTCCATAAGGCTGTACACAATCATTGACTCTTTGTTGAAAAAGGGAATGATCTTCTTTCTTGAGCTTGGCTTGCTCTAAGATGCTGTGCAGAGGACCTTCCATTTGCGACAGAAGGCTGTCACACATTTCTTCAAAGTGACCCCTGTTCCTTTTTCCAGAGATATCAATATCATTCACAAAACATTTCATATTTAGAGGCAGATCTGAAGCATTTGCACTCATCAACTTCTTAAGCTTTTCACCCTCCTGAGCGAGTCGCAGTAAAGGCCTAACATTTGATTTGATATCCAGTTTATATTTCTTGCCAAATTCTTCACAGAAGTAGCCAACCAGAACATCATCAAATTTCCTTCCACCATCATATGGGTCAAAGGCAGTAGCTTCATAAATTAGCTTTAGACCGTTGAACCCAGCGATCTGGGTGGTATCCATTACAGACCTCCTCTTTGCATCAGTGAAGAAGCATGGAACTGCAACACAGTCTATTACAGGTTTCTTCAATGCACTTTCTGCTATTGCACTACTTTTCCCTTGTAGCTCCTTTAGTATTTCCGTGATTTGGTTGAATTGCATATCTGCTGAATTATTTGACCGTTCAAGGTCACCTAGTCCCTTTTCTTTATCTGAACTCCCCATGGAATGCATCTCAAGATCACGATCAAACTTTTGCCACCTGTCTTTCACCAGTTCCATTTTGGAAATATTCCCAGAAAGGCACTTATTAACCACTTAAGCCCCGGAGGATTTGGCTGCTAAAGGACCAGACCCCTTTTTTCAACTTGGCACTTCGTGACTTTAACTGATAATTGCTCGGTCATGCAATGCTGTACCTAAACGAAATTTACGTCCTTTTTTTCCCACAAACAGAGCTTTCTTTTGGTGGCATTTGATCACCTCTGCGCTTTTTATTTTTTGCGATATTAATAAAAAAAGAGCGAAAATTTTGCAAAAAAATGACATTTTCAACTTTGTCTTTTAAAAAATATCCAATATACTCAATTTATGTCATTTTTTTTGGCCAAAATATATTTAGCTACATGTCTTTGACAAAAAAAAAATCAATGAGCGTATTTTTATTGGTTTGCGCAAAAGTTATAGCGTCTACAAACTATGGTGTAAATACTGAAATTTACGAAGCTTTAATTTCTGACTGCCTATCTCATTTCATGAAGTGCTAAAATGGCGGGGCAGTACAAAACCCCCCCAAACTACCACTTTTTGGAAAGTAGACATCCTAAGGAATGTTCTGAGAGGCATGTTGAGCTCATTGAATATTTTATTTTTTTGTCACAGGTGTTTGAAAAATGACTAAAAAAATGTTTTTTTTTTTTTTTACACAAAGTTGTCATTGAAATGATATATTGCTCACACATGCCATGGGTATATGTGTAATTACACCCCAAAATATATTCTGCTGCTTCTCCTGAGTACAGGGATACCACATATGTGAGACTTTTTGGGAGCGTAGCTGTGTACGGGAGCCGGAAAACAAATCACCACCATCAGAATTTCAAAGGGCGTACATTTTTCATTGCATTTTCTCACTACCTATAACGGTTTAGGAGGCCCTGAAATGTCAAGATGCCACAAAACCCCCCCAAATGACCCCATTTTGGAAAGTAGACACCCCAAGCTGTTTGCTGAGAGGCATGGTGAGTCCATGGAATATTTTATATTTTGCCACAAGTTTCGGGAAAATTACAATTTTTTTTTTAATTTTTTTTTTTTACACAACGTTGTCACTAAAAGATAAATTTCTCACACATGACATGGGTATATGTGGAATGACACCCCAAAATACATTCTGCCGCTTCTCCTGAGTATGGGGATGCCCCATGTGTGAGACTTTTTGGGAGCCTAGCTGTGTACAGGACCGCGAAAACCAATCAACACTCTCAGGTTTTCTAATGGCGTAAATTGTTCATGTCACCTCTGCACTACCTGTCGCAGTTTCGGAGGCCCTAAAATTCCAAGATAGCACAAAACCCCCCCAAATGACCCCATTTTGGAAAGTAGACACCCCAAGCTATTTGCTGAGAGGCATGGTGAGTCCATGGAATATTTTATATTTTGCCACAAGTTCCGGGAAATATATATATATATATATATTTTTTTTTTTTTTTACACAAAGCTGTCAGTAAATGATATATTGCTCACACATGCCATGGGTATATGTGAAATGACACCCCAAAATACATTCTGCTGCTTCTCCTGAGTACAGGGATACCCCATGTGTGAGACTTTTTTGCAGTCTAGCCGAGTACAGGACCCCGAAAACCAACCTCCACTTTCAGGCTTTCCAAAGGCGTAAATTGTTGATTTCACTCCTGACTACCTATCACAGTTTCGGAGGCCCTAAAATTCCAAGATAGCACAAAACCCCCCCAAATGACCCCATTTTGGAAAGTAGACACCCCAAGCTGTTTGCTGAGAGGCATGGTGAGTCCATGGAATATTTTATATTTTGCCACAAGTTCCGGGAAATATATATATATATATATATATATATTTTTTTTTTTTACACAAAGCTGTCAGTAAATGATATATTGCTCACACATGCCATGGGTATATGTGAAATGACACCCCAAAATACATTCTGCTGCTTCTCCTGAGTACAGGGATACCCCATGTGTGAGACTTTTTTGCAGTCTAGCCGAGTACAGGACCCCGAAAACCAACCTCCACTTTCAGGCTTTCCAAAGGCGTAAATTGTTGATTTCACTCCTGACTACCTATCACAGTTTCGGAGGCCCTAAAATTCCAAGATAGCACAAAACCCCCCCAAATGACCCCATTTTGGAAAGTAGACACCCCAAGCTGTTTGCTGAGAGGCATGGTGAGTCCATGGAATATTTTATATTTTGCCACAAGTTCCGGGAAATATATATATATATATATATATATATTTTTTTTTTTTACACAAAGCTGTCAGTAAATGATATATTGCTCACACATGCCATGGGTATATGTGAAATGACACCCCAAAATACATTCTGCTGCTTCTCCTGAGTACAGGGATACCCCATGTGTGAGACTTTTTTGCAGTCTAGCCGAGTACAGGACCCCGAAAACCAACCTCCACTTTCAGGCTTTCCAAGGGCGTAAATTGTTGATTTCACTCCTGACTACCTATCACAGTTTCGGAGGCCCTAAAATTCCAAGATAGCACAAAACCCCCCCAAATGACCCCATTTTGGAAAGTAGACACCCTGAGCTATTTGCAGAGAGGCATGTTGAGTGTTTTGCAGATCTCACTTTTTGTCACAAAGTTTTGGAAATTGAAAAAAGAGGAAAAAAAATGCATTTTCCTGTTTTTTCTTCATTTTCCAAAAAAAATGAGAGCTGCAAAATACTCACCATGCCTCTCAGCAAATAGATTGGAGTGTCTACTTTGCAAAATTGGGTCATTTGGGGGGGTTTTGTGCTATCTTGGAATTTTAGGGCCTCCGAAACTGTGATAGGTAGTCAGGAGTGAAATCAACAATTTACGCCCTTGGAAAGCCTGAAAGTGGAGGTTGGATTTCGGGGTCCTGTACTCGGCTAGACTGCAAAAAAGTCTCACACATGGGGTATCCCTGTACTCAGGAGAAGCAGCAGAATGTATTTTGGGGTGTCATTTCACATATACCCATGGCATGCGTGAGCATTATATCATTTACTGACAACTTTGTGTTAAAAAAAAAAAAAAAATTATTTTCCCGAAACTTGTGGCAAAATATAAACTATTCCATGGACTCACCATGCTTCTCAGCCAATAGCTTGGAGTGTCTACTTTGCAAAATGGGGTCATTTGGGGGGGTTTTGTGCTATCTTGAAATTTCAGGGCCTCTGAAACTGTGACAGGTAGTCAGGGGTAAAATCAGCAATTTACGCCATTAGAAAACCTGAAGATGTGGATTGGTTTTCGGGGGCGCGTACACAGCTACGCTGCCAAAAAGTCTCACACATGGGGTATCCCTGTACTCAGGAGAAGCAGCAGAATGTATTTTGGGGTGTCATTTCACATATACACATGGCATGTGTGAGCAATATATCATTTAGTGACAACTTTCTGTAAAAAAACAACAAAAAAAAAAGAAATAATAATTTTCCCGACACTTGTAGCAAAATATAAAATATTCCATGGACTCACCATGCCTCTCAGCAAATAGCTTTGGGTGTCTACTTTTCAAAAAGGGGTCATTTGGGGGGTGTTTGAACTGTCCCGGCATTTTATGCTCAATCTTATCCACACATCACCCACTCTTCTAACCACTTGAAAACCAAGCCTTTTCTGTGCCTTTTTGTTTACATGAAAAAATATTTTTTTTTTACTAGAAAATTACTTTGAACCCCCAAACATTATATATTTCTTTAAAGCAGAGGCCCTATAGAATAAAATGGGGGATGTTGCAAATTTTTTTGTCACACGGTATTTGCGCACAGATTTTCCAAACGCAATTTTTGCGAAAAAAATACATTTTTTTTTTTATTTATTTCACAAATACACTATATAATTCCAATTTTTTTGGTAAAATTTAAAATATGATCTTATGCCGAGTTCATAGACACCTGACATGACATGCTTTAAAAATTGCGCACGCCTGCGCAGCGGCAACAACGTACGTACATTTTTAAAAACTTTAAAAGTCTCTACAGGTTACCACTTTAGACTTACAGAGGAGGTCTACTGCAAAAATTACTGCACTCGATCTGGCGATCGCGGCGATACCTCACATGCATGCTGAAATTGCGGTTTACATATGACACTAGACCAACGCTTGCGTGTGCCATTGCGTGCAAGCACGGGGGGAAAGGGGGGGGGCTCAATTTTTTTTTTTTTTTTTGCTTTTTTATGTTATTTTGACACCTTTCCTTTAATTTTTTTTTTTTTAAATCATTTTTATTGTTATCACAGTGAATTTAGATATCCCCTATGATAGCAATCGGTAGTGACAGGTACTCTTTTTTAAAAAAATTGGGGTCTTTTATACTCTAGATCTCTCCTCTGACCTTAATGTATCTGACCACGCCAAAATTGGTGTGATAAAATACTTTCCCAATTTCCCAATGGCCCTGTTTATTTCTGGCGAAAAAGAAGTCATGAAATGCTCGTAGCCTCCGGCATCTTAGGCCATAGAGATGATTGGAGCCATTCTAATCTTCAATTAGCTCTATGGTTAGATAACTGAACCACCGGCTGCACTCTCGGGTTAACCGGTGGGACAGGAGAGCCCGAGAAAAACCACGGAAGGCTTCGGAAGGCGGCGGTGGGGGGGGGGGAGACCCCTCCCACTGCATGTAAAAGCAGTCTAGCGGCCAATTACCTGCTAGGATTGCTTTTACATGTTAGCCGACCGCTGGCTGTAAAAAACGATACCAAGATGATGCCTAAATCTGCAGGCATCATCCTGGTACAACCACTCAAAGTCCAGCAACGTACCAGTACATTGCTGGTCCTTGTTTGGCATATAGGTTTTTTTTTTTTCATGCAGCCTGTGGGCTGAACGGAAAAAAAGAGAACCTATCAGAAATCAGCACAGGAATAATGCGTAGTATTACTCATCATTAACCGCCCAAACAACCACCCACTGAATTTAATGATGGGTATACACGACACTATCCACGTATACCAAAATAGGATTTTAACTGCAGTGCTGAAATCAGAAAATCACCACAGCTGCTATCAGCAAAGGTATCCATATATGCTGAGCGCAAACACTGTTTGTGTCAGAATATATAAAATCAATGCGTGGTAGCCGACGAGGGACCTGCAAGAGAAACAGGTCACAAAAGAATGAAAAAACAAACAAAGTACATTAAAAAAAGTACATTAGGAAGAGTAGGACATATAAAATGACTGACACAACAAAAGTTTTTGGATTCTCATCATTAACCGCCCAAACAACCACCCACTGAATTTAATGATGGGTATACACGGCGCTATCCACGTATACCAAAATAAGATTTTACCTGCAGTGCTGAAATCAGAAAATCACCACAGCTGCTATCAGCAAAGGTATCCATATATGCTGAGCGCAAACGCTGTTTGTGTCAGAATATATAAAATCAATGCGTGGTAGCCGACAATTACCTGCAAGAGAAACAGGTCACAAAAGAATGAAAAAACAAACAAAGTACATTAAAAAAAAGTACATTAGGAAGAGTAGGACATATAAAATGACTGACACAACAAAAGTTTTTGGATTCTCATCATTAACCGCCCAAACAACCACCCACTGAATTTAATGATGGGTATACACGGCGCTATCCACGTATACCAAAATAAGATTTTAACTGCAGTGCTGAAATCAGAAAATCACCACAGCTGCTATCAGCAAAGGTATCCATATATGCTGAGCGCAAACGCTGTTTGTGTCAGAATATATAAAATCAATGCGTGGTAGCCGACAATTACCTGCAAGAGAAACAGGTCACAAAAGAATGAAAAAACAAACAAAGGACATTGAAAAAAGTATAGTAGGAAGGAGTAGAAGGACATATAAAATTACTGACACCACAACAGTTTTTGGATCCTTTTATTTTACTTTCTAACTGTTCCTTTATTTCTTGATTTGGGAGGGAGTGCGATCTTCTGCGATCTTCTCTTCCAGCTTGGGTCTCTCAAAATGTCGATGGACATCCAACATCCTTCGAGACCCTGTGTTTATGTGCCCTACACTGTGTCGTGCTGTACCCTACACTAATACTCCACTAGTGTATGGTAGCGCTCAAAACATTCCCCGATGCAGAGACCAGGATGGTCAGGACATTTGGGACAATAATAACGGGTGTCACGCCTAAATCCGCGCCTGCTACAGACACGACATCGTCTTTGGGGTCGTATTTGGGTAGGGGTACTCGGGAGGGCATAAGGAAAATGCCTCTCATGCAGCCGGCTCACTGCATCTGGAAGGGGAAGTTGGGCAGGCATGCCTCCTGGGTACAGGTAGGCAAGGATGACCGCTTCCTGGAATTCCCGGAAGGGTCCAGTTCGTCCTGACGCCCTGTATAGGACAAAGGCGTTCAGCATAGCCAATTGGAAAAGGTAAACAGACACTTTTTTGTACCAGCGTCTGGCTTTACGGGCAACTAAATACGGCGCCAAAAGCTGGTCGTTAAGGTCCACCCCTCCCATGTTAAGGTTATATTCGTGGACACAGAGGGGTTTCTCCATAACGCCAGTTGCCGTAGGGATTTGGACTGTCGTGTCTGCGTGAAGGGAGGACAGAACATAAACATCCCGTGTATCCTTCCACTTCACCGCAAGTAATTTGTCCGTTTTCAAGCAGGCTCTCGCCCCCCGACTAAGACGGGAATTTACAAGCCGTTGGGGGAAGCCCCGGCGATTAGGTCGCACGGTGCCACATGCGCCAATTTGTAAATCAAGCAGGTGACTAAATAGTGGCACGCTTGTGTAAAAATTGTCCACGTACAAATGGTACCCCTTTCCGGATAAGGGTGACACCAAGTCCCAAACAATCTTACCGCTGCTCCCTATGTAGTCTGGGCAGTTCGGGGGCTCCACAGTGCTATCTTTTCCCTCATAGACACGGAAATTAACTGTATAGCCTGTGGCCCTGTCACAGAGCTTATACAACTTGACCCCGTATCTGGCACGCTTGCTGGGGAGGTACTGTTTGATAGCAAGACGGCCAGTAAATTTAATCAGGGACTCGTCAATGCAGACAACTTGTTCGGGGGTAAACAAGGCTGCAAACCGCTGATTGAAGTGGTCTATGAGGGGCCGAATTTTGTGGAGCCGATCGTATGCAGGGTCTCCCCGAGGACGACAGATTTCATTGTCGCTGAAATGCATAAATCGCAGAATTTGCTCGTATCTCCCCCTGGACATGGAGGCAGAGTACATGCGCATATGGTGAGCTGGGCTAGTGGACCAATATAGCCGCAATTCACTTTGTTTAGTTATGCCCATGTGGAGGGAAAGGCCCAGAAAGATCTTAAATTCGGAAACCGTTATAGGATTCCAGCCGAATCGTCTGGCAAGGTGCGAATTTGGGTTGGCGGCGATAAATTGTTGAGCATATAAATTTGATTGATCCACAATAGATCTGAAAAGATCTTCCGTGAAGAACAGCTCAAAAAAGTTCAGGGGCGTAAAACCAGCTGTCTCCACGTGGATTCCAGGTTGGGCGGTGAATGGGGGAAGTACTGGCGCTGTAGAATCAGTGGGTTGCCAATTGGGATATGCCAGCGCATCAGGGAGGGCACTATGGGCTCTACGGGCCTGTCTTCGAATACGCGGTGGCTGCGGGCCACTACTTGTGCTAGCCACCGCACCAGCTTCAACTGCACTTAGGGGACTCGCCACGTCACCAGGTCTTACTGCAGTGCTGGTTGTACTAGGTCCAGGTTGTACTAGGCCGCTGGCGCTTGCCAGGTCGCCAGAAGGATGAGCGGCACTAGTACCCACACTCTGCTCCATACGAGCACCCTGCGATTCCTGCATTTCAACAACACCAGAATGGGGTCGGGTACGCCTGGGTCTAACAGGGACCCATCTGTCGTCGGAGCTGTCTGTCAGGGAGCCGCTGCTGTCATCTGGTTCGTATAATGACCCTGATTCTGCCGGTGAGGCTTCCCCATCGCTCTCACCTGACATGGACATTATACTGTAAATAGCTTCATCACTGTACGAACGTTTAGACATTTTGGTAACTAAATTTACCCGTACAGTGATGCGACTCACAGGTAATAAAAGCACCTGGTTGTCGAAGACTATTTCAAGCGCTACCAAAAAAACTGCTAATGCTAGCAGGGATCAGGCCTGACTCTGCTAACACAGCGGTTTTGTGTCTTGTGTTTTTTGTAAGTGACAGTAATCTATTGATTACTACACTTACCTGGGTGAAAGGGTTAAACGCAGGTGCTGGCCGGAATCAGTGCTGATCGTGCAAACACCGCGTTTTGGGAACCCTAAACTATGGGGGCGCTAGTATAGCTCTGATCAGATCAGATATTGATCTGTTCAAACACTATACTAGAAATGGAAGTGTAGGTGCGTGCGTGCGTGTGTGGTGATCAAGGGGTTACTTCTAAACTATGCGCCGGGGATCTGGGGGGGGGTTGGCGGGGACCCTAAACCTCCTTTGGGAAAGAAACTAGCTAGCTAGAGCAACCTCAAGTCACAATGACACCAATACAAAAATACAGTAAAAACAGTATATTATGTGTGTATTAGTGCTAATGTGACAGAGGGTGTAGGGGTTAACGGGATGTGATCAGGGGGGGATCAGGGGTTTAAATCTTTATTGGAAGGGACTGGCGGGTATCCTAAGGATAAAAGGAACGGTGGCAAGCGCTAAACCTGGTCACAAGTCACACTTATACGGGTATATAGAAAATGCTATATACTGTATACAGTGTGCGTTGTGGCAGGGGGTGTAGGGGTGATCAGGAGGGGATCAGGGGATTAAATCTTTATTGGGCGGGTGGGGGGGACCCTAAACCTGCTTGGGACACAAACTTAGTCGCCTGCGCTAATTCTGATCACAATGACACTAATACAAAAATACAAAAACACAGTATATTACGTTTGTATTAGTGCTGATGTGACAGAGGGTGTAGGGGTTAACTAGCGGTGATCAGGGGGGGATCAGGTGGGATCAGGGGCTTAAATCTTTATTAGGGGGGGGTGGCGGGTAATTCAAGTGGAAAAAGGGGGGTCGCAAGCGCTAGACCTGACCACAAATCACACTTATACGGGTATATAGCAAAATGCTATATACTGTATACGGTGTGTGTTATGGCAGGGGGTGTAGGGGTGATCAGGGGGGGGTCAGGGGCTTAAATCTTTATTGGGCGGGTGGCGGGGACCCTAAACCTTCTTGGGACAGAAACTTAGTCGCCTGCGCTAATTCTGATCACAATGACACTAATACAAAAATACAATAACACCGTATATTGCGTTTGTATTAGTGCTGATGTGACAGAGGGTGTAGGGGTTAACGGCGGTGATCAGGGGGGGTTCAGGGGGGATCAGTGGGTTAAATATTTATTAGGGGGGGGGTGGGGGGTAATTTGAGTGGAAAAGGGGGGGTCGCAAGGGCTACACCTGTTCACAAATCACACTTATACAGGTATATAGGTATATGCTATATGCTGTATATAGTGTGTGTTGTGTCAGGTGCTGTAGGGGTTAATTGGGGGGGCGATCGGGGGTGAAATGTGCCTATCTAACTGTGTATGTACGTGCTTGGTGCTGTACTTACAATTAGATGTGCTCTCCTCTCACGCTGGATCCAAAAAGACCGTTGGGAGGGGAGGGCACATCTCCTCTAAGCCTGTGTTTACATTTCACAGGCTTAGAGGGAGATCTGATTGGGCAGGACCGATCAACAGGTCCAGACCAAAAATGATTGGCCTGGACCTGATGACTGATCGGTTCTGAACCCAATCGAGTCATCGGCGGGACCGCAGGGTGTGCGCGCGCGCGCCAGAGCGGCGAAGGCTAGTGACGTACCGCTACGTCACTCTGCCTGGCCGGGGCTGACCGCTGCAGTATATAGTCGTGCGGCGGTCGGCAACCGGTTAATTTGCTTCACGTTTTCATCAATAGTCTTATTTTTCTCTCTTTTAGGTGGTGTTTGCTTTTTTCTCCAAGCTTTACATCACTTGCCTCCTTCACTAGATTTTCAACCTGAACTGAGAAATCATCACATTTCTTATCCAGCTCCTTTGTTTGCTGAAGTTCTAATGATACATTTTCCAGTGCTTGAAGTTTTTGAAGGAACTGTTTATTCCAGAGGGGTGATTCAAGCAACATGTCATCAAATTTTTGATGCTCACTCAGGACAGACCCCAAAACACTGATCCTTTTAAAAACTGCATCAGGCACACTATCCCGTCTTTGGGAAAGACCCTTTGTTGCCTGTAATTCCTCTTCAAGTTCTTCCAACTGAGTCTTCATCTCTTCTACTTGCTGTTCTAAGGCTCACTTAGACTTTTCTAGCTCCTGAACGCTTTTCTCAATGTCATCCTTGGAGCTGACCAAATCTTCCATCTCTTTACACAGCTGTTTGTTAACTCTTTCTAGTTCAACCTTACACTCTAGAGCTTCGTCCAAGCAGTGAGCCAAGAACAGGGCTTTGCTCTCTTTCTCCCGAGCCTCTGCGTTTGCACGGTCACGTTCTTCTGCATATTTTGCATACACAGTCTTCTCCTCACCAAGCATCTTATCAAACATCTTTTGCTTCTTCTCCAGGTTGGACACAATCTGATTCTGGTGATCCAGATCCACACTTAGTTCATCCAATTCCTGCTGAAGTCTTGTCTTGGTCTTCTCAAGCTTGTCATAAGCAGCTGTTTTTTTCTCATAGCGTTGATTAGCAGCTTCAAGGTCTTTCTGCAGTTTCTTTTTTACATCTTCAACACTCTCTAATAAACAAACACTTTCTTCCATTCGTTTATTCATATCTGCTATCTGAGCTTGCAGTGTTGCGACTTGCTCTGATAGGTTTTTCTTTGCTTCCTCCTCTTTTAATTGTTCCAGGACGCCATTTTTCTCATCTTCCATTTGTTTGAGTTTTGTGCTAAAACTCAGCCTTTGACATCTCTCTTCCTGCAAGAGCAGCTGCGATTCCAAGATAGAGAAATCTTTGGCAATTTCTCTAGATTTGCTGTCTGTTTGAGAAAGCTGATTTGTGACATTGTCCAACTCAACCTGTAGTCGGTTTGCCTTCTCTGACAGCTTAGCACCCATTCGGTCACTTTCTGACACCTTAACTTGGATTCCTGCAGCTGTGCTTCCACTTTTTTCCTCTTGTGTTCAGAATCTCCTTTTCCCTGCATAAGAGCCTTCACCTCATTGGCTAGTTTCTGGGAATGAGAATGTAATTCTGCCACACAGGCTTCTTTCTTCTTTAACTGCTGCTGGACACGTTGGGCTTCAGCTTTCCAATTTTCACAGTCTATACGTAATTCATCTACCACATTGCTCAAAGTGGTGAGCTCATACACAGTACTCAGTAATTTAGCCTCTCTCTCATTTTTCTCCTTATAGCTGAGAGACAAGGTCGTTTTCAGAGAGACATTCTGTTCCTTCAAAGTCTGAATTTTAATTTCCTTTTCCAAGAGGATGATATCGTTCTCCATTATAATTTCTCTACGTTTTTTCAACTCGGAAAAAAGAAGAGCAGTGGTTTCTTCCCACTGTAACTGTACCTCCAGGGCTTGTTCCTTTTCCTCCATTCTCCGTTGCAAGGTTTCCAGCTCAGCCCTGCACACATACTCGGTTTCCTCCAAACCGAGGGCCTCCATTTGCTGCCGGCGTCTCTGTTTCCAGCCTGCCATGCTCTCTTGCTGAAAATCCACATTTGCCCCAGTGTTGCTAGGGACAACAACCTCTCTTTTTAGCAGACTCCGTTCAGGCATGGATGGGGCTCATTCAGGCGGTAACATCCCCTCCATCTATAGAATTCGGTCTCTCATTTCAGCTATCTTTGCTGCTTTCAGGCGTTTTGAGCGCCCCATCTTCAGTCACCTCACCACAAATTTCTCAAAGTCCAGAAAAAATTTTTGAGACCACTGTCTCTTTAAATCAAGTAGCTTTTCTCTCTCTTGCAGGATCTCCTCTCCTGCACACACAGACCGTGCAGTCTTATGCACCAGATAACGTTCATAGGGCAGATGAACTTCTTTGCAGGGATCTCTGCTTATGCCCAATGCATACCTCCACCATATGTGAGGGATTAGCTCAGTGGCGGGTGTGGATGACCCCCTTTGGGGTTCGTTACACAGGGAGATAGCCGAGAAGTGGTTGCAAACAACAGTGTTTTATTCTTGCAATTTTTCTTCACACAAGTGCAAGCATCAAAACATCAAAAATAAAATAAAACACAAAATAAATCCTTACCACTGTGGGCGGCTACCTTCTCACACACAGGAACCTACCTACGGAGTCTGTCCCCAACCTACTGTTGGGCAGACTTTGCTGATCCTACAGCAAACCATCAATAGTCCATTTATTTTTCTCTTCACATAGAAATAGTTCATTGTTTCTCTCTCTTGCAGGATCTCCTCTCCTGCACACACAGACCGTGCAGTCTTATGCACCAGATAACGTTCATAGGGCAGATGAACTTCTTTGCAGGGATCTCTGCTTATGCCCAATGCATACCTCCACCATATGTGAGGGATTAGCTCAGTGGCGGGTGTGGATGACCCCCTTTGGGGTTCGTTACACAGGGAGATAGCCGAGAAGTGGTTGCAAACAACAGTGTTTTATTCTTGCAATTTTTCTTCACACAAGTGCAAGCATCAAAACATCAAAAATAAAATAAAACACAAAATAAATCCTTACCACTGTGGGCGGCTACCTTCTCACACACAGGAACCTACCTACGGAGTCTGTCCCCAACCTACTGTTGGGCAGACTTTGCTGATCCTACAGCAAACCATCAATAGTCCATTTATTTTTCTCTTCACATAGAAATAGTTCATTGTTTCTTCCCATAGAAAATGTTCATTGTTTTTCTCTTCACATAGAAAACAATCCAAGACCTCACCTTGAGAAGTCTTCAGTCTTTTTATCCTTCTCAGCGCACATCGCTTCAGGATGCATTCATCTGACTGCTCTCCTATCCCCAGCTCACACAGCTTCAGGAGGCAGCCATCAATAGACTTCCTCTGGACAAATTATAGAGGCCTTAACTTCCTCATTCTGAACAGCTGAAGTCTGTTCAACGTCTTTAGACATTTCTGCTGGCTACCTCTGCAGCCGACACCCTACAGTAATTGGTGAATTGTCTAAACCAAGCAAAAGTGTATCTCCCATCTGTGACAACACCTTCCTGTCACAATATATATATATATATATATATATATATATATGTATATATATATATATATATATGTATATATGTATACATACATACTTTAACTTATTTAGAGTTTTTTATTATATTATAATTTATGATTTTGTGTTTGAAACTTTATTATACCCGAGATGTTAGAACGCACAGAAAAAAAAATCATATGTAAATAGTTGGTTTGGGCTGCTCATTCTTAAGAATTACATGCAAAATAATGGTACCACTTTCAGCACCTAAAATCCGAAAGAATCATACCGCCAGGGAGGTTAATGATGTATGTACATCACTAGGCTTTTAAAAATATTCTTATTAAAGGACTTGTAAAAACTATGTCTGTGTGTTTTATTTAAACTTTACGCAATTTTATGAATGAGTGTGGGGGGGGGGGGTTAAATTTTTTTTTGTTAAAGGAGGCTTCCAGATTCACATAGTAATGCCTGTATTATACATGGCATTTGGCTTCTGGTAAAGGAACAGGTAGATGTTTGGATGATTGTTTAATGCCGAACACTGGTAAGGTTCACTTGGGACTTGTGTTCCAATCAAACTTTAAGCTCCTTCCCATTGAAAATATAATATTAGGGTTCTATACATGTATATTTGTTAGACTTTTTTACACACATACTGTATATACACTCACCGGCCACTCTATAAAGTACATATGTTCAATTGCTTGGTAACACAAATTGCTAATCAGCCAATAACATTTTTTGAAACTTAATACATTTAGGCATATACATGTGGTGAAGATGACTTGCTAAGGTTCAAACCAAGCATCGGAATGGGGAAAAAAGGGGATTTAAGTGACTTTGAACATGACATGGTTGTTAGTGCCAGGCGGGCTGGTCTGAGTATTTCAAAAACTACTGATATCCTGGGTTTTTCTTGCACAACAATCTCTAGGGTTTACAGAGAATGGTGTAATGGTGTGGGGGATATTTTCTTGGCACATTTTGGGCCCCTTAGTATCAATTGAGCATCGTTTAAATGCCACGGCCTATCTGAGTATTGTTGCTGATCATGTCTGTCCCTTTATGACTAAAGTGTACCCATCTTCTGATGGTTACTTCCAGCAGGATAATGCAATTTGTCACAAAGCTCAAATCATCTCCAACTGGTTTCTTGAACATGAAAATGAGTCCACTGTACTCCAATGGCCTCCACAGTCACCAGATCTCAATGCAATAGAGCACTTTTGGGATGTGGTGAAATGGGAGATTCACATCATGGATGTGTAGCCAACAAATCTGTAGCACTTGTGTGATGCTATCATGTCAATATGAACCAAAATATATGTGAAATGTTTTCAACACCTTGTTAAATCTATGCCACAAAGAATTAGGGCAGTTCTGAAGGCAAAAGGGGGTCCCACCCAGTACCAACAAGATGTGCCTAATAAATTGGCTAGTGAGTGTATTTACCTACAGAGATTTTATAAGGTTTGGTAAATCATGTATGGAAAGAATGCTTTAAACACTTTCAAGAATATATATATATATATATATATTAATTGCTTTTTAATGATTTACAAAATGCAAAATGTGCAAACAGAAGAAAATAAATAAATATATATATATATATATATATATACATATATATATATATATATATATATATATATATATATATATATATATATACACAAACCTGATTCCAAAAAAGTTGGGACACTGTACAAATTGTGAATAAAAACAGAATGCAATGATGTGGAAGTTTCAAATTTCAATATTTTATTCAGAATACAACATAGATGACGTATCAAATGTTTAAACTGAGAAAATTTATAATTTTAAGGGAAAAATACGTTGATTTTAAATTTCATGGCATCAACACATCTCAAAAAAGTTTTGACAAGGCCATGTTTACCTCTGTGTGGTATCCCCTCTTCTTTTTATAACAGTCTGCAAACGTCAGGGGACTGAGGAGACAAGTTTCTCAAATTTAGGTATAGGAATGTTGTCCCATTCTTGTTTAATACAGACTTCTAATTGCTCAACTTTCTTAGGTCTTCTTTGTCGCATCTTCCTCTTTATGATGTGCCAAATGTTTTCTATGGGTGAAAGATCTGGACTGCAGGCTGGCCATTTCAGTACCCAGGACCTTCTTCTACGCAGCCATGATGTTGTAGTTGATGCAGTATGTGGTCTGGCATTGTCATGTTGGAAAATGCAAGGTCTTCCCTATACCTTTCAGCATTAATGGTGCCTTTCCAGATGGGTAAGCTGCCCATGCCACATGCACTCATGCAACCCCATATCATCAGAGATGCAGGCTTCTGAACTGAGCGCTGATAACAACTTGCGTTATCTTTGTCCTCTTTAGTCCGGATGACATGGCGTCCCAGTTTTCCAAAAAGAACTTCAAATTTTGATTTGTCTGACCACAGAACAGTTTTCCACTTTGCCACAGTCCATTTTAAATGAGCCTTGGCCCAAAGAAAATGCCTGTGCTCCTGGATCATGTTAAGATATGGCTTCTTTTTTGGCCTATAGATCTTTAGCCGGCAAGAGGCACGGTGGATTGTGTTCACCGACAATGTTTCCTGAAAGTATTCCTGAGCCCATGTTGTGATTTCCATTACAGTAGCATTCCTGTATGTGATGCAGTGCCGTCTAAGGGCCTGAAGATCATGGGCATCCAGTATGGTTTTCCGGCCTTGACCCTTACGCACAGAGATTGTTCCAGATTCTCTGAATCTTTGGATGATATTATGTACTGTAGATGATGATAACTTCAAACTCTTTGCATTTTTTCTCTGAGAAACTACTTTCTGATATTGCTCCACTATTTTTTGCCGCAGCATTGGGGGAATTGGTGATCCTCTGCCCATCTTGACTTCTGAGAGACACTGCCACTCTGAGAGGCTCTTTTTATACCCAATCATGTTGCCAATTGACCTAATAGGTTGCAAATTGGTCCTCCAGCTGTTCCTTATATGTACATTTAACTTTTCCGGCCTCTTATTGCTACCTGTCGCAACATTTTTGGAACGTGTAGCTCTCATGAAATCCAAAATGAGCCAATATTTGGCATGACACTTCAAAATTTCTCACTTTCAACATTTGATGTTATCTATATTGTGAATAAAATATAAGTTTATGAGATTTGTAAATTAGTCCATTCCTTTTTTACTCACAATTTGTCCCAACTTTTTTAGAATTGGGTTTGTATATATATATATATATATATATATATATATATATATACACACAGTATCTCACAAAAGTGAGTACACCCCTCACATTTTTTAAAATACTTTATTATATAATTTCATGTGACAACACTGAAGAAATGACACTTTGCTACAATGTAAAGTAGTGAGTGTACAGCTTGTATAACAGTGTACATTTTCTGTCCCCTCAAAATAACTCAACACACAGCCATTAATGTCTAAACCACTGGCAACAAAGTGAGTACACCTCTAAGTGAAATGTCCAAATTGGGTCCAAATTGTCAATTTTTTGTGTGGCCACCATTATTTTCCAGCACTGCCTTAACCCTCTTGGGCATGGAGTTCACCAGGGCTGCACAGGCTGCCACTGGTGTCTTCTTCCACTCCTCCATGATTACATCACGGAGCTGGTGGTTGTTAGAGACCTTGACCTCCTCCACCTTCTGTTTGAGGATGCCCCACAGTTGTTCAATAGGGTTTAGGTCTTGAGACATGCTTATCCAGTCTATCACCTTTACCCTCAGCTTTTTTAGCAAGGCAGTGGTTTTCTTTGAGGTGTGTTTGGGGTCGTTATCATGTTAAAATACTGCCCTGCGGCCCAGTCCCTGAAGGGAGGGAATCATGCTCTGCTTCAGTATGTCACAGTACATGTTGTCATTCATGGTTCCCTCAATGAACTGGAGCTTCCCAGTGCTGGCAGCACTCATACAGCCCCAGACCATAAAACGCCCACCACCATGCTTGAGTGTAGGCAAGAAACACTTCTCTTTATACTCCTCACCTGGTTGCTGCTACACACGTTTGACACCATCTGAACCAAATATGTTTATCTTGGTATTATCAGACCACAGTACATGGTTCCAGTAATCCATGCCCTTGGTCTGCTTGTCTTCAGCAAACTGTGTGCGGGCTTTCTTGTGCATCATCTTTGGAAGAGGCTTCCTTCTGCAGACCAATTTGATGCAGTTTGTGGCGTATGGTCTAAGCACTGACAGGCTGACCCCCCCAAACCCTTCAACCTCTGCAGCAATGCTGGCAGCACTCAAACATCTATTTCCCAAAGACAACCTCTGGATATGACCCTGAGCACGTGCACTCAACTTCTTTGGTCGACCATGGCGAGGCCTGTTCTGAGTGGAACCTGTCCTGTTAAATTGCTGTATGGTCTTGGCCACTGTGCTGCAGCTCACTTTCAGGATCTTGGCAATATTCTTACAGCCTAGGCCAGTTTTATGTAGAGCAACAATTCTTTTTTCAGATCCTCAGAGATTTCTTTGCCGTGAGGTGCCATGTTGAACTTCCAATGACCAGTATGAGAGATTGGGATCGATAACGCCAAATTTAACACACCTGCTCCCCATTCACACCTGAGACCTTGTAATACTAACAAGTCACATGACACTGGGGAGGATAAATGGCTAATTGGGCCAAATTTGGACATTTTTACTTAGGGATGTACTCACTTTTCTTGCCAGCGGTTTAGACATTAATGGCTGTGTGTTGAGTTATTTTGAGGGGACAGCAAATTTGGACTGTTATACAAGTTGTACACTCACTACCTTACATTGTAGCAAAGTGTCATTTCATCAGCATTGTCACATGAAAAGATATAATAAAATATTTACAAAAAAATGTGAGGGGTGTACTCACTTTTGTGAGATACTGTAAATATATATATATATATATATATATATATATATATATATATATATATATATATATATATATATATATGCACACATACAGTATATTGTCAAAAGTATTAGGATGCCTGCCTACATGTACAGTATATGAACTTTAATGGCATCCCAGTCTTAGTCCGTAGGGTTCAATATTGAGTTGGCCCACCCTTTACAGCTATAACAGCTTTAACTCTTCTGGGAAGACTGTCCAAAAGGTTTAGTAGTGTGTCTATGGGAATGTTTGACTATTCTTTCAGAAGCACATTTGTGAGGTCAGGCACTGATTTTGGACAAAATAGCCCGGCTCACAGTATCTGCTCGAATTCATCCCAAAGGCATTCTATCAGGTTGAGGTCAGGACTCTGTGACGGCCAGTCAAGTTCATCCACCCCAAAATCACTCATTTCCTTGATTCCCTCTAATACCATTTCCCAGCCCTCTGTTGGATTATCTCAGGCACAGAGTTATTATTAGTTCTTAGCTTTGCTTCAAGTTTGGCTTTAAGCTGTGCCTCCCCATTACCCAGGATAGTACACTCCAGCAAGTCTATGTTCACACTTCTCTTCCACATATTAACAGCAGTTCCTGACATGAACTCAATGACCTGGATTTCACAATTGGTTGCCTGCATCACAACACCAATTGTGATATAGGGAATGTTCAACTCAGTGGTAGATGCGTTCAGTGGACTCCATGGCAGTCCAAACGATGTTTTAGGACATGATAGCCCATTTTTATTTAAAGAAAAAAAGTTCACAAAACTTTTCCACACAGCAAAAGCAACAATGAAAAAAAAAAAGAGAAAACTAAATCACCTGGCTACATTTCAGCAGCTTTTGTCAGGTTTCTTCAGGCTTAGTCAGCCATATAGAATGCAGCACCTCTGCTACACGGACCCAATCCATGACCTCTCAATATGGGGTCTCTAGGTACCCTGAGTTCTCACACTCCTCCTAAAACTTATGAGCTCCCTCCAGTCCCCTGAACTCACTAGCCACCACAGCTTTTCCAGTTTACATAGCTGTCCTAGCTCTCTGTCTTGTGGGCAAGGAACCCCCCAACATGGAGTG
The DNA here is from genome assembly GCF_965119305.1 of Pelophylax lessonae. NCBI lineage: Eukaryota > Metazoa > Chordata > Amphibia > Anura > Ranidae > Pelophylax > Pelophylax lessonae. Next base: position 621,572,786 of record NC_138768.1, on the reverse strand, counting down.
CAGTCACCAGCAGGAACATACAGTACATCCCTCTTGGCTGGAGCACACAGCTCTCTCCTAACAGGACCATGTCTCCAAAATAGGAGCCCTGAGTTATGCTCAGGTTTGGCTTGTAATGAGAACACACCTGTATACTCACAAAACCTGCAGGCTTCCAGAAAGACCCGGACACAGGAGTGGAGGTTTCTTCCCACCCAAATCAGGTTTGAAGCCTCTAAGCTCTAGACCTTGATCTGGAACTAATAAACCCAGGGAATACTGACAAGCCGGTCTTATCCATTCAAAAGCAATGATCTGGAGCTTCTGCCTTAATGTGAATCTTGTGTGTCTTATTTTATATTCTCTGTTATAGCATATTCATGTTGTACTTTTCTATGTAGACTATGTGGCTTTGTTACATGAACAGGTCGCTCTATATTTGTTTCTCACTTCCATGAGCCTATCCAGATATTGTATACTCATTATTTAGAATCAGTCAATCTCATTGGCTACTTTTAAAGTCATATGGGCAAAGACTATGGCAATGTTCACTCATTTCGTTTGCTGGAGTTCCCCCGACCTGAACATGTGCCTATGTGTCATATTAATACTATTTAATTCCCCAAATCATTAATGTTTCTTTTAGGCATGTTAGCCATGTCAAGTGGTGTTTACTGCCACACATATTTGCATTAATGGGAGGATCAGGCTGTACTGATGGTGAATAAACACAGTTTTTTGTTCTGATGAGGAGACAGAGTAGTTATAAATGTTAGTGATGGTGTCTGTGAATGGGGTTAGGAATTATTGGTAAAGGCTAGGAGGGATGTGGAACCAGGGCAAATAACAGCCCAAACTGAATATACTCTATTTACTCTGATTCCGTTTTTTGAGTGTGTGTATGGTGTCCAATATCCAGAGCTGGTTACAATACTGAGTTAGATAACAGGTTGTAATCTTCTGGGCAATAAACTGGAGAGTGCAAAATCTGGTGCAACTCTGCATAGAAACCAATCAACCTCCAGGTTTTTTTTTCTTTTTGTGTCAAACCTTAATTGAACAAGCTAAGGCTAGAGGCTGATTGGCTACGATGAGCTGCTGTACAAGATTTTGCACTCTCCAATTTTTGGAAATCAGCCAAATTATGTCAAAATATATCTCTATTTCTTTTTTTAAATAGTTCTGAATTCAGTACAATTTTTTTCAATTATGGAAACTTGAAAACTAATTGTCAGCCTCTATGATGTAGGTTTTGTTGACAGAAGGTCTAAAATTTTACTCTAACAAAACATTACTGACAAGATCTAATAGCCTGCCTATGAAAATAGATTGTCACAGCTCTAAATAGAGAAGCAATTACATTTTGAAAAATGCTTTTCAAACAGTTTTGAGAGGTTCAATCAGCCTTACAGAATGACTGGAAACACTAATGGGCCTTCAACCTTCTACTTCTTTAGCCTGCCTAACAGTGTGAATATATTGGCAGGTTCTTCATTCTACAAAACTTGATGAGTGAGTATGTGTGCTTGTAATCTTCCAACTGCCAGCCTAAGGCTGGCCATACACTATACAATTTTCTTATTCAATTTCCTTTAGATTTACCTTAAACTATGTAGTGCAAGGGCCTGCCTGACCGCATACAAATTGAAAGTGTTTAGGTTTGACCCTATATTACATGGTTTTGGTAAATCTAAAGGAAAGTTGAACAAGAAAATTGTATAGTGTATGGCCAGCCTTAGACACACTACCCTCTACCGCCCTGTCCCTCCCACATAACTTTTTTAGTGAATTGACGTTAGTGATTTATCTTGTTTTTTTTTTTTGTGATACATTACCCTTCTTGAAAATACATTACAATTCTCAAAAAATCGCACATTTACACAACAACTATCAAGCCTAGCTTCTGTTTCTAATATATTTTTCTGTTAACAATTTTTTTCCCTGGTAGATAAATGTTATTTTCCACATCTACTGTAGAACATGGCATGATATACTATACTACTATAAACCTGTAATTTCCTGTTGTGTGATTAGTTCACTGATTTTCCCAGAAGTCTACACTAAGTCAGATTTTAGGCACCCCTACAATAGAATTGTAATTTGGTACTCTCCAAGAGTTATTCATTTATAAAGAGATGTAGACACAGTAGCTTTTCTCGTTAGAACACAGAATGTAATTGAATAATGACACACATACTATTACACGACAAGCATTAAAAATTTGGGATTTAATATATAATAGAGGAAAATGGGAGTATAATTCACCACTAATACCACTACAGAATACAAAATTTTTTGCACCAGGAGAAGGAAAAGAACACAGAAATTGGTTAGGAGAAGGAGATATAAGATTAAAAGACATAATGGAGAAGGGAAAAATATATACTCTATTTGAGCTTAAAAAAAAGAAAGTTAATTGGAACTTGAATGAGTGGAGATATCGCCAACTTAAACATTTTGTAGCATCTCTGCCCCATCCAATAAGAGAAATAAATGATCTTAACCCTTACGAACAAATATGCACATCGGGTAAAAATAAGAATAACATCTCAAATATATACAAAATTTTGAATGAGGTTGAGCAGCAGGTAGTTTCCCCATTGATGGAGAAATGGGAGAGTGAACTGGGTGCTCGAAGGGAGGGACTTCAGTGGGATAAATGTATAAGGCTGGCTCATAACTCCGCGATAGATATCAGTACGGCAGAAATGAATTACAAATTGATCTCCAGATGGTATAAAACCCCAGATAAAGTGGGGAGATACCATCTGGAGACTTCAAAACTCTGCTGGAGAGGATGTCAGGTAACGGGCACAATGGCACACATATGGTGGTAGTGTCCAAAAATTAAAAAATATTGGAAGGAGGTGCTATCATTAATTAAAAGAATTACTAACATAGAGGTTAAAGAAGATCCATGGACATGTCTCTTCCATGGGACGATAATGTCGATCAAACATTATAAAAAAACTTTAATTCCCCACCTACTAAACTCAGCAAAAAGCTTAATACCATTAAATTGGAAGAAAATAGAAGCTCCTTCATATAAAGAATGGGTTGTACGGGTGGAGAAAACAAGAAAACTAGAACTTCTAAGACCCTGGGGTGAACAGGAGTATGAAAATAGAGTTGAGATCTGGGAGGTATGGCAAGAGTATAAAAAGGAAAATCAAGGGATTGTATATTGACTTCCGAAAAGGGGAGGGGGGGACGGGGTAGGTGGGGAAAAAATTAAGGTCGTTATATGCACATAGTTATATCCTCCTTTTTAAATGGAGGGATTGTATTAATACATTTTGTATGTTGAAAACCTTTAATAAAGAAATATTAAAAAAAAAAGAACACATCAGCTCATTAATAATGAACTAGACCCTCCCATTCAGAATGTGTATGCAATCTGTCTAGAGACATACTCTATAAGTCAAATAGACATAGGCGCCTAGCAAACAAAGCCATCATATTTGTCAAAAGACTTTCCTTAATCAATTGTATTTTGCTCCTCCTAATAATTTCTGTACTTTAGTTCTCACTTTTAATTCAAGTTTTCAGGTTATATAACTTTATTATTATAAAACAATTGCACTAACTATTGAACTTAAATTTTAAATGTTTCTCAATTTGCAGTTCATTGTTTAATAAACTAAACTAATGTTTCAGGACGGTACCGTAAAAATTCCTTTACCCCAACTCTCCAAACAATTTTTTCTATGAATTTTGGGATGTGGGTACCTTTGCTATATATAATGTTCCCTGAGCAACCCTTTTAATTATTTGTTAAATAAACTTCATTACATTTTGTAATGTGAGAAATGTTTTTTTTCCACTGGTTGACACTTTATTTTTTTACTTTAAAGCTGAACATCAAGCACAATAAATTATATTTATTAAATCCACTTTGTGTGCATGAAATGGCTTTGCAAACTCAGTTATTACCTCATTTATTATCATCAGTGACATCATCACCGCACATAACCTAAACAGAGCTACTATAGGCTTTCTTCAGAAAACTACAGGAGGGGGGTGGATACACAGCTACCCACACTGCACATGGAGAAAGATAGCAGTAGTGACTGTTTTTATTACAGGAAGCTCTTTCACAGAGACAATGGAGCGCAAAATCTGGTGCAGCTCTGCATAGAAATCAATCAGCTTCCAGGTTTTGTTTTTGTCAAAGCTTAATTGAACAAGCTGAAGTTAGAAGCTGATTGGGTACCATGCACAGCAGCACCAGATTTTGCACTCTCCAGTTTTAGTAAATCAACCACAATGATTCATGCTAAATTACTGCACAGGAAGAAATACACAAAGCACTCCTATCTTCAAGTAAGAGCACAAATGGCTCTTGTACTTTGATTTATACACCAACAACACACTACCAGGAGATTTTTTAGGTACCAATAAAGCAGAAATAGTTGAGTTACATTCATAAAGGTACTTATCTATTTAAATAATTATTTTTGAATAAAGGAAACAAAAAAAAAATAAAGCAAACAAATAGATAGCACATACTTACCGTTGTAAATATATCCCCCCCACACCACCTTTATCTTTTACATATAGTTATTTACTTAAAATCTACAAAAACATCTAAAGAAATCTTCCTATGTAGGCAAAAAGGGAAAAAAAGGCTTAGTCACAACTTGTTTTGTGACCTAAGTCAGCCGCTTTCTCGAGAAACTCGATATGCATTTTTAAAACCATAGTGCTACAATGATGTTCAGACCATTAAGGACCCCCATTTATTCCAATAGGATCAATTCAGAGTGTGATATCAATCACAACTACAATTAACCACTTTAAGACTGCTCACGTTGCTGCTACTGCAGCAAGGTGGTAGTCCTGTGTCCAGCTGGATTCCTCCCTGTCTCCGAAAGCTCACTCCCACTGTGTTTAGACACAGTGGGAGTCGGGCAGGAGGAGGAGAGACAGCGATCGTGTGAGTGAGAAAATCCGCCCGCTTGTGTAAACAAAGCGGGCGGATCTTCTCTGTGACAGACAGGGACTGATCACAGGATTCAGCATAGCTGCACCTGCGATCTGTGTCACAGAAACCCCTCCCCCCACACACGTCAGTAAGCATGAGGCACACATTTAACCCCTTGATCACCAACAGTGTTAACCCCTTCCCTGCCAGTGTCATTATTACAGTAACAGTGCATATTTTTAGCACTGATTACTGTAGTAATGTCACTGGTCCCCCCAAAAGTATCAAAAATGTCAGTTAGGGGTCCGATCTGTCCACGGCAATGTCACAGTCCCGCAAAAAATCGCAGATCACCGCCATTACTAGTAAAAAAAAAACAATAAAAATGACAAATCTTTCCAGTAGTTAGTAACTTGTGCGCAAACCAATCAAAATACGCTTATTGCGATTTTTTTTACAAAAAATATGTAGCAAAAAACAAATTGGCCTAAAATGTTAAAAAATTTTGATTTGTAAATTTTTTTTGGGGAATGTTATATATCAGAATGTGAAAAATATTGTTTTTATTTTTTCAAAATTGTCACTCTTTTTTTTCAAAAATGAAAAATCACAGGTGATCAAATACCACCAAAAGAAAGCTCTATTTGTTGGGGGAAAAAAAGGACATCATTTGGGTACAGCGTTGCACAACCACGCAATTGTCCGTTAAAGTAACGCAGTGCCAAATCTCAAAATATGGCCTAGTCAGGAAGGGGGTAAAATACACTCATTGAGAATTTTTTTGTCAAAGACATGTAGCTAAATACATTTTGGCCTAAATAATAAGACAAAAATTTAATATATTGGATATTTTTTAACTGTCAAAGTAGAAAATGTAAATTTTTAGCAAAATTTTTGCTCTTTTTTTATTAATACCGCAAAAAATAAAAAGCGCAGAGGTGATAAAATACCACCAAAAGAAAACTCTGTTTGTGGGAAAAAAAGGACGTAAATTTTGTTTGGGTATAGCATTGCATGACCGCGCAATTGTCAGTTAAACTCACGCAGTGCCAAGTTGAAAAAAGTGGCCTGGTCATTAAGCAGGAAAATCCTCTGGTCTTAAAGTGGTTAACACAAACATATAGGTCACATTTGTCCCAAGGATGAGCACCCCAAGTGAACTTACCCCAAGGAACACCAAGGGCGGTTATAACATCATGAGGTTTCATAAGGTATCAATAGCATGTCCAGCTACATCTGATTGAAAGAATATACATAAGAACACCATTGTCTTTACCATATTGCTAAATTATCAACAGAGAGAAACTCCATTGAACATTTCAGTATTGGGTCAAATTTTTATGTGCTCATCTCCATCAGTTCACCATAGCTAATGTTTCCTCTATTGAATATAAACATAATGAGGATCAAACCGTTTTTCCTGAACAAAGGAAAGGGAAAATGCACACAATTCCAACTTTACAATATATTTCCAATCAATCTCTATTTTGATATACTATGATACCATGATGTTTTACATTATATACTGTACCACTAGTCTCACCTCAGAGATTGACATGGGGATGTCTGCAGTCCTAACTGTATTGCCTGTTATGTGTACTATGTGTCACTGGTGCTCTACATCCCAAACCCTGTAGTGACATCATGACATTATGCATCAGCATGCACACTTTTTCGGTGTGGGCATACAAATGACCTCTCCTCACAGTGACAACTCTGATGTGTTCCCTCCCTTAGCTTACTGTAAAAGGAGCATGGGCAAAAGTAGACAAAAGACCACCCTCCTCAACATTATAACATGCCAAGAAGGCCTCCTAAGATCACCCCCAGTGGGTGTCTTAGTGTGCACAGAGGCCAAAGGAATCACCTAGTGGACAAAATCAGGCACACAATGCAAGCATTCCTCTTTTCAGATATGGAGGATAAGGATTACAGTGTCAGGACCATAGAGGGATGGGGCATGAGACAGTGAGCAGCAAAAAAAGTGATGTTCTCTTAGGAAAAGATGGAAAGATAGAGAGGTAGAACATCATGGAGTTATGTTTTGTTTTCCAAAGGCAGAAGCAAGAAATTCCCAACAGGTACAGATCACTGTTATCCCCATGGTCGGTCTACAGGGCACTACAGTGTGGGCATTTTTTAAAGTATCTGCTAAAGTTATGTTCTGCAGCCTCTGCCTGCAATGTATCAGCTGTGGTAAAAGAACCAGCCATTTGGATACTACATACATAAGGAAACACATGACTTACACTACAGAGCTTGGTGAGAGTATCACCTCAATGAGAAGAGTCAGGAGCAAAAGGCCTACTTGCCTCCTCCTTGTTCCCAACTTTCTACATCTCTACCCCATACACAACTTTCTCTTGCTATATTCTCTGCAACATCTGTGGCCCCTAGTTATAGGGAAGTCTTATATGGGGTTTCAGAGGCTTAGGATACACAACATCAAGTAAGGAAAAGGATCATGGGGCCATGCTAAAGAGGATCAAACATAGGCTTTAACCTCTGCAGAATCATGCTACACCTACCCTGCCATCTTCAGCAGCACCCCTTTCAAGGCAGGTGTCTCTTCAGCAAAAAAAAATGTCCTCAAATGGGGGCATGTCCTAGAAATGGAGCAGACACTGAAACCTGAACTTCTGGGTGCAAGTGCTAACCTATAGTGGAAGATATCAGCAGGAAGCCTGCACAGCCAATACCAAAGTCCAGGAAGACTTCTAAGTCCTCCCAGGAACTGATCTGACCTGGTCTGACCCAATTCTTCAGACAAGACCCAACACACTGTCTAATGCCAACTGCAACATGGCACCTACAAGAAAGCAGCCCGCAGCTGCCAGGGAAACTGCCTCTAGAGCCAAACAGAGGCAGATGGAGCAAGCTGCCTCAATCCTATAGAGGAGATTTTTGTCAGTCTCTCTGCAAAAATCCCACAATATTTTTTTACCAGTTGTGTCCCTGGGCTCCTCAATCTCTCAGGCCTTGGGCAATTTTCTATCTCTTCTAGGCAGTTCTGCGACATGTTTGATACTCTCTTGTCTGACTTGGACTCACTGGCTCTGCGTATAGAGGGTATTCTGAAAAGGGAGCTTGCTGAAGTCAAACAAAAGGTCACAAAGGTGGAATCCAGGGTTCCAGCTTCGGAGTCCTCACAGACTCAGCTTATGACATGATTGGAAGAGCTGGAAAGACAACTCTATGGACCCAGATCCTCGCACGGCTCAGATTAAAGGTGGATGATGGTGAAAATCGAAGCAGGAGAACAAAGTGCGGATTTGTGGTGTTTCAGAGGCAACCAGGATTCTCAGACTGGAGAGACACAGTCTACGTGATCCTTAATACCTTATTGGATAGAGACACCTCTACCACAATAGAACTGGATTGAATTCATAGAGTGGTGGGCCCCAGGGATCTTGAGAACAGAGGTGTCCCAAGGGATGGCCTCCATAGGATTCATTTTTTTTTCATTTTGAATTTGATAGCGCCACTATTACTTTTTTCCTAATCTCTCCAGCCAGACTTTTTTCACAAGGTGTCAGTTGCATCCCCTACAACATCACATCAGGTTAGCAAATATGACCTATAAAACAAAGGGGGGACAGCGCTTAAAATTGTGTGCAAATTCTAAAGTGAATCACAAATCTTCAAAAATAAATCTTCAAAATAAATGTTCAATATTATATCATAAAGTGACAGTGCAAACGTTTATATGATATATACCACAATATAATTAATAAAGTGACAGTGCAAAAAAGTGTCTATGCAATTGTAAATAACACAATTAATCCATATAAAGCATAAAATTATAGTCCTTTTAGCTTGAAAGTGCAGGTGCAATTGTGCAACAGATCAATGCAGTGTATTAAATTGCTTGGTGCTTGGAGAGATGCATCCTAAATGCAAGAAAGGAAAAGGGAGAAAGAATCCATCACCAGATGCTCCACACACTTACCGAATGGCCCCTTGGGGTCTGGCACTGGTAAGTTGTGCAAAAGATCCCGGTATGGGTGGAAAATACCGTCCCCCGCTCGTTTTATGCCTCGGGAATCTCTTCACTATGAAAAGGACTGGTGTAGTTTTTCTCCGATACCTGTCATGTAAATCCAACGAAGACAATGCCTAATAAGAAACAGATCTGCAGTGAGGAACATGAAAAATGCTGAATTAGACTGCGCCTGCAGTTAATGATACGCCTAGCGCAAAGCATCGTGGGAATTGTAGTACATGGGTTTACGTGATTGAAGTTTCCTCAGACTGATTGAAAGGAGAAGGCTAGAAGCATACATTGGCAGATTTTGTACAGTAAGAGTGGACCCGGGCAGGCTATAGGACAGCGCACAGGATAGAGAGGATCGGCCGGAGAATCCTTCTGGTATCCGGAGGCATCTGGGGCGATACTATACCCAAGGCTTGTCACCCCTGCAGGGGTAATCATTTCTGGTGAGTGCGGCATAGGGGTCATGGGGAGCACTGAGTGATCACCTTAGCCAGCACCTTAAGGAATTACTGGAACACCTGCACTGAAGTCACCTTATTGGGAAATTGTTTCTCTCAGAGTTATTTGGGACAGTCATATTTCTGCTCTGTGGATTATAAACTATTGGACATTTATTGTGGGACTGTGTACATCCAGCTTCAATTAATTTTTGATCTTATTGATTGAAAGTGGTTTTTGTATTTTTATATATTTATTCCTGCACTTACCTCAGGTTTTATGTGGGATTCCCTGCTGTTTTATAAGTTTATTATTATATATTGAGTATCTCTTAGCATCCTATTGGTTTATGACGCATACACTGGTTACTTTTTTATTTTGATTGTTACTAATATTTATTGATATAACTTTATCACATATTTACACGGATTTACCTTTTTATCACCCAATTTGATATTTCACATAATTATATACATTTTTTGGATACATTTTTTGGATAAATGTATTTAATACCTTATTTATTCACCATTTTTTTTAATATCAGTTTTAATATCAGTTATTTATCTCACTGATTATTTACTTGCACTACAGCACTTTTTACACCAGGTCACTGATTATTTATTTGCACCATAGCACTTTTTATCTTAACCAATCAGGAAGCTACAGGCAGCGCCATAACCTCCCTCCTATTCTATCACTGTACTATTAATCCTAGGATTATAGTCTCAGAGGTAGGCTGCAGCCAGCTATAATAGGAATCTAAAATATCCTAAGCGCGGATCTCTTACTTTTTTCAAAGTTTATATAACAGTCTTTGTGAAAAGTGCAAGCAGCCAAAATCTTCAATAAGTGCTCAAGCCACTTGAGTGTGGCTGGTGCTTCCCAAAATAAGTGAGTGACCAGAGTGTCACAGATCGATATTAACCGTGCACCCCCTTGTGAGTGGGTGCTCACCTCAGATAACATTCAATCAGGCTTAAATGCAGGGGATCTTTAGGGATAACCCATCCGTGTGGTTTCACTTCAGAAGCTCAAAACAGGCCAACAAAGCTCAATATCCAGCGTGACATGTAGAAACAAAAAGCCTCCAATAGTGCTTATAACTTTAAAACATGTTAAAGGTTGATTAATGCAGATTTCCAGCGCTTCATCTCTCTGCTCTTAGGAGAAGTCCAATATCCTATTGAGACTGATAGGAAATTCATAGGATGGCTGCTCCAATCCAGCAGAGGTGAGGCAGAGGAAGTCAGCACTGCAGGCGGATGGGCAGAACACAGCCTCCGCAGGGAACACCGAAGAGATCCCACCGCTTCCGCCCATCTCTGCTGCTTCCCGGTAACGCCTAACTTTGAGATATAGTTGTTAGACTATTAACAGATTTTTTTAATCAATCTCTTCTAACAGGAGAATTTTCCCATGACTGGTGAACAGCTAATATTGTACCTATCCACAAGATGGGAAGAAAGGTAGAAGCTGGCAATTACAGGCCAGTGAGTTTAACATCAGTTGTACTCAAGTTAATGGAATCACTACTGAAAAAAGGACCATTGATCACTTAAATATGCACAACTTGCTGGATCAAAAGCAGCATGGCTTTACTGAGGGCAGATCACGTTTGGCTAATGGGATTTCATGTTTTGACTATATTACCAATGTTTTGGACCAGGGTTGTGCTGTGGACATATCATATCTTGATTTCAGCAAGCCATTTATACAGTTCCACATAATGATCTAATACAAAAGTTGTGCAAGTTAGGACATAGCCCTTAGGTGGTTCAGTGGATATGTAGTAGGTTACAGGATAGATACCAGAGTGTGGTTGTAAATGGGGTTCACTCAGAACAGAGAGCAGTCACTAGTGGTGTACCACAAGGCTCTGTACTGGATCCTGTCCTGTTTAATCTTAAACTTAATAAATGTAAGTGATATAACTAAAGGTTTGTTGGGCAAGGTACGTCTTTTTGCTGATGATACAAAGGTGTGTAATAGGGTTGATATCCCTGGAGGTGTCTGTAACATGGAACATGTTTTGGCATTGCTGGAAGATTGGTCAAAGCAGTGAAGAGTCGAAGACTGCAGTTCAATGTTTCCAAATGTAAAATAATGAATCTAGAGAAAAATAATTCCCCTGAGATGGTACAACTGTGGGGGATACAGTGTTAGCCAGAAATACAGAAGAACAAGATTTGAGGGTACTTATTTCAGATGATTGCAAAATGAGCAAACGGTGTGACCAGGCAGTGGGAAAAGAGGATATAATTCAAGGATGCATCACTAGAGGGATCACCAGCAGGAGGAAGGAGGTTCTGATTCCCCTATATGAATATTTAGTGAGACCTCATTTACAAAACTGTATCCAGTTCTGGAGACCTCACTTACAGAAAGACATTGATAAAATAAAATGAGTCTAGAGACGGGTAACAAAAATGGTGAAAGGTTTGGGGGATAAAACATATCAAGAGTGACTTCAGGAACTTAATATGTACAGTCTAGAGGAGAGAAGGGAAAGGGGAGACATTATTGAAACCTTTAAATACACCAAGAGGTTGAATAAAGAGGACAGTTTTTTCAATGTGAAACCAAAATCAAGAACACGGGGACATGACCTCAAACTAACTGGAGCAAAGTTCAAAACTAATCTCAGAAAGTAGTTGATGCCTGGAATAAACTACCAGCAGAAGTAGTGAGACAGTTAACAGTAAATGGCTTCAAACATGCTTGGAACAAACATAGATCTATACTCAGACAAAAAAGTTAATGGAAAAAAACAAAAAATAACAAGCAAAGAAAAACAAAAAAACAAACAAAAACATAAAAAATGGGCAGACTCTATGGACTACTTAATCTTTTTTCTGCCATCACTTTACTATGTTTCTGTGCAACCTATCCCAGAATATGCACAGTGCGGTCAAGACTAAAGTAGCTAAGTACTTATGTACTTACTTTATGCAAAGCTTCCAGTTTATGGATCTGAGATGAGAGGAAATATATCTGTTGTGTTCTCTTTCTTAAGTGGTGACCCCTGGGAAATGAATAAACACCTCTTATTACACTTTATAAGTTTCCCAAATCATGATTGTAGCAAAGTCTGTATCTTGATGGTATAGAACAAAAGGCTCTGAGTTCAGATTTTATCAATGTCTTGGTCTGCATATCTTGCAGTAATGAGTCATCCACTTTCCATTGCCAGGTTTTATAACTGTGAGAAGAACGCTATCTAGGCATAAGGTCAGAAAGTGTGCATGAGCCTTCCTGATTGGCAGAAATACACAGAACAGGATCCAGTACAGAGCCTTGTAATTACTGCACTATGAGATATTTTCTTTAATTTTGACTGGATATGACATGATCTGGAAGAGGTGACAACAGCATCATGAGTGGATCCATATGAAGAATCACATGTGCATTTTATTGCAAAAAGCGTGTAAGCAGTTCTCTTGGCTGAGACAGCATTTTTGTCTGGTGAGTAGCAATTTCTTCCATTCCTGCATATTAACCACTTAAGCCCCGGAAGATTTTACCCCCTTCCTGACCAGGGCCTATTTTGCGATTCAGCGCTGCGTGACTTTAACGGACAATTGCGCTGTCGTGCGACGCTGTACCTAAACGAATTTGACATCCTTTTTTTCCCACAAAAAGAGCTTTCTTTTGGTGGCATTTGATCACCTGTGCAATTTTTTGATCATGCGCTATAAACAAAAAAAAGCGTCAATTTTGCAAAAATAACAATATTTTTCACATTTTTTATATGAAATTCCCCAAAAAAATGTAAAAATCAAATTTTTTTACCATTTTAGGCCAATTTGTTTTATGCTACATATTTTTTGTAAAAAACCGCAAAAATCGTATTTTTATTGGTTTGCGCAAAAGTTATTGCGTTTACTAACTAAGGGAAAGATTTTTGTCATTTTTGTTGTTTTTTTTTAACGCGTAATGGCGGCGATCTGCGATTTTTTTGCGGGACTGCGACATTGCAGCGGACAGATCGGACTCTTGACTGACATTTTTGACACTTTTGGGGTTACCAGTGACATTACTACAGTAATCAGTGCTATACATATGCACTGTTACTGTAAAATGACACTGGCAGTGAAGGGGTTAACTTTTTTGGAGAGGGAGAGGTTAAGTGTGTCCCTAGGGGTGTGTTTAACTGTGATTGGCTGTGGCTTGAGGTGTAGGAACAGTGATCAATGGTCCTACATAGTAGAACCGTATGATCACTATTCTTACACAAGGGAGAATGACAGGCGGCTTGTTTACATTAGCCGCCTGCCTTTCATCCGCTCTAACGGACGATCGCGAGTGACCGGCGGACATCGGGTCCGCCGGGCACACGCATGGGGGGGTCCGTGACCGAGCAGGAGCGCGCATCCGGCGGCGCGCGCTCGCTCCCCAGAGCCTCACAGGCTAGTGACGTACCGATACGTCACTTTGCCTGTGAGGGGCTGACCGCCGCAGTATATGTACTTGCGGCGGTCGGCAAGTGGTTAAAGGAGCACTGCACCTTTATTTATGATTTACTATATGGTCAGTATTAGATTTATTTTTGCTTAACAAAGGACTATTGCACTTTATTTGATCTATAAAATAGACTGTTTGTTCTAACTAGTTCTGCAATTTTGTTTTTTATGTTAATTTGAGGGCTGTGTATTTCCTCTATTGCCAGCAGCTGTCTTCTTGTCCAGCGCTGATCTTTTATTTCTATTCTCATTTGTACATCCTGCGTATAGACTTATGCAGGGGCCAGATAGTACATACTTCCAAGGAAATAGTGAAGTGCTTTTAGGAGTTCTATACTGTAGAGATCTTTACAATTCTTTTCCCTCACATCCACTATAGACTACACAGGACAGATTAGACAAAATATCCCACTACTTACGAGAGTCAGACCTAACTCATCTTTCACTGGAAGAAAGTATGCCTTTAGAGCAGGGGTGTCAAACTCAACTTCATTGAGGGCTGCATCAGCATTATGGTTGCCCTCAAAGGGCCGGTTGTATCTGAAAAACTATGTATGCAGAGTGCAATAGTGCCCTACATACAGAGTGTAGAGTTCAGGACTACGCTACATACAGAGTTCAGAGTTCAGGACTGCGCTACATACAGAGTGCAGATTTCAGGACTGCGCTATGTAGAGAGTGCAGAGCTCAGGAGTGTGCTATGTACAGAGTGCAGAGTTCAGAAGTGTGCTACGTAAAGAGTGCAGCATTCAGGAGTGCTCTACATACAGAGTGCAGAGTTCAGGATTGCCCTACATAGAGAGTGCAGCGTTCAGGAGTATGCTGGGTAGAGAGTGCAGAGTTAAGGAGTGCGCTATGTAGAGAGTGCAGAGTTCAGGAGTGCGCTACGTACATAGTGCAGAGTTCAGAAGTGCCCTACCTACAGAGTGCAGCGTTAAGGAGTGTGCTGCATTGAGAATGCAGAGATCCAGAGTGCGCTACGTAGAGAGTTCACAAATGCCTTATGTACAGAGTGCACAGTTTAGGAGTGCGCTATGCAGAGACTGCAGAGTTCAGGAGTGCGCTATGTAGAGATTGCAGAGTTCAGGAGTGTACTGTGTAATTGCATGGAGATCACTGGTCGTCATCTGTCCCCATCATGAGTGCATGCAGGGCAGTCAGGTTTAAGTGAGCCACAAGCTGCCAAGAGGAAAAATACAGAGAGACTGCCTGCTCATGGAAGATTTCCTATTCATCATATTGTTTTAAGTTGTCGATTTTGCACTTTTGTGAAATGTTTGCTGTCTGTAAATCTATAGGAGGATTCTGAGAGAGTTGTTTTTTACATACAAGTTATTTACTTTTTTCTAAGCGATTTTATGTACATTGTAATATTAAAACTGTATTAATTTAGTATTAAGTGATTTCTGTTGGCACTTCAAAAATCCATTTCATTCTTCTCATTTTTTGACTGTGTAATTAGGATGTTGGAACAAAACAAAAAGAAAAAGCACCAAAAAAGCAAATGCAATGCATCATTTCACATGGTAGTGCATTTCCATCCACTGTAATGTACTGCAACAAAAGTGCATTGGCATAGTGCATTGGTGTTCAAATACGCATTAATGGCACCAAAGCACATCAGCATGCCCCATGTATGTTTTCTTTATGTTGTGGGGATGTGTATGTTCCCACAACACAAAGATGTGAACAGATCCTAAGACATAGTGTATACAGTGCTGCATTCACAGAGCAGGGGTCTGGGTTATGTAATGCACAGAGCTTGCAGATTTCAGTAACCAGGAGTTATTACCCCCTATGGTGGCAGTTGGTGATAAGTGCCCCTTTAAAATGTTGGCAGTCAATGGTGTGTGACTCCATAATATTGGTTGTCAGTGTGACCACTTTATGGTCCATATAACACCCGCATGTTCCCTTGCTGTCCAGTGGTGATCAGTGTGTGTCCCCTTGTGGCTCAGTGTGCACTCCAACGTTTCTGAATCGGAAACAAACCAGTGCAAAGTCTTAAGAGACCAGGTTAGCAAAATAATAAATTTCTTGTAATGGCAAAAACTCTAAAAGAGACCTGCAACAGGTGGTTATATAGACAGCACTTTTCCCTACCCTAGCCCTCAAATTTGAAGTCTACTACTATTTTCATACCTTGTCTACCTGACAAGGCTCTACATGTTCAAATCTCTGTTATATCAAAAAAGGGAAAGATCCCACACGGTATCCAAATTATCACCCAATCTCACTATTAAATGCTGTTCTGCTACCCTACCTTCAGTCTATCAACCATCTGGGCCAAGTTGGCTATACTCCTACCAGAAAGGCCAAGGACAATATCACAAGGGTCCTAATTGCTATCCCCCAGTATATACTTGTAGAATTCCTATGTGCATACTCTCATCAATGTTAAAAAACACATTCATTAGGGTAGATTAGCTATTTTTAAAAGCCAGCCCTCAAATTTTTGAGCTTTGGGTAATACTTGCAAGTGTCTGTAAGATTTCTACTTAAACCCCAATGTACAGTACCTGAGCTCAGTTCAGGGTAGTCTAGGGCGGAAGTAATCAATTTTTTTCAAAGCAAAAAGATACATTTTTTTTTAATCTTTTGCTTTTAAAGGTAGAGGAGAAAAAATTGGGTTACATATTGTTTTTTTTTTTAATTACATTTTATTAAAGTGTATTGTTTTTTTTTTTGTTTTTGTTTAATTGCTCTTGAAAAAAACACTGTGCAAATATCATGTCACATAAAAAATTGCAACGATCTAAGTCATTTTCTAGTAAAAAAAAATACTTAATTTTACTTGTAAACAATAAGTGCTAGAAAAGGCTTGGTCTTCAAGTGGGTAGATATCATACATTATGTCAAAAAAACTCAACAATCATAGTAAGCTAAATTTATTTCATACCAAATTGTTATTGCATTTCCTTATTATACAGATTAGAGTGTGTATACATACATATTCTATTAGCTATCAATCCAAGAACCTGTGTCAGCAGAGGGGCAATACAGTCCTCAACTGGCAGGTGCCAGGACATCCAAGGGGCCAAAGATGCATTTTTTTACAACTATTCTTTACTTTTCTTTACAACACTAGTTGTACAGAACAATAATACATTTTATCTAAAAATCCTTTTATTGAAGCTTCATATGACAAGAGGTTGACTGCTCCATCTGTTCACCACTTGTTATATGAAGCTTCAATAAAAGGATTTTGGAAGTAAAGCCATCCGCAATCATTTCCTTATGATACACAGCATGCAAGCTGTGCTAGCACCTGACTAGTGTGTATGGGGATTACCTAGAGACTCACTCAGCTGGAGCTGCTTTATTTGTTTCATTAAATACATAATATCTACTAATCCTTACTTACAAGTTCTAACTCTATTAATGTCATCATAATTAATTAATTACCTTCTTAAGTGTCTGAGGCTGATTGGGTTTTGGGTTTCCCCATGGAAATTAAAGGCTCTTATCCTTAGTTATTGTCATCTAAGAAAATATATTTAGACAGAATCAGCAAAGGCTAAGAAAAAGAGGTAAAAGCTGAACACAATTCATAGGACCATATACAGTAATGGCCGCTTGCTTGGCCCCAGAGCAGCTCCTCAGCAGATTAAAGGGTATCTGTGATAAAGGTAAAATGGACACCAGAGGGTGCTTCTAAATGTAGCAGTGTTAGTGTTTATTAAAAAAACAGTAAAAAATGCACTCAAATTTAGTGAGATGAAAGAAAGCGTACTTTAAGACCAAAGGAAGTATTCTTAGGAGCCCAGGCTGAGCTGCAGCAATCCAGGGAAGTGTAAAGAGAAGCTGAATGCAGCATATAAAGCTACAACACTAGAGCCATTTTGACAGCATGTGATAATTTCAGGATGATGTCAGATGCAGAGGGCATGGAATGGAAAGGGCATGGCTAAATGTTTCAAGGCAATAACTCCTTTTTCTCAATCCTACCCATCTATTACTAATTCCTTTTCTAATGAGCTGCACTGGCCAGCCTCAGGTCATTAGGGATGGGATTTGAGGTCAGCCAGTGCAATTGCACAGACTAAAGATTATTTATATACATTCATTTACCTACAGGTTATTATCTACCATCTACTACAGGGGTAGGCAACCTTTGAGAGGTGGAGATCTACCTGACCAACATGAAAAAGATCACCTGTGTTCAGCACCATTTTTTTTTTTTCAAGAAATTAACTAGCAAGGACTAACTAAATAGTAAGGAAAAATATACTAAAACATATGTCACTGTAAAAATACAAACTTAGCCTACCCTAAAAGTGGATGTTGCCATTCAGTAGGGCAATGGACAGTGTCAGTAGGGCAGGGGTCAGTGCCAGAAGTGCAGTTGACTTTGTCAGTAGGGCAGTGAATGGTGTCAGTATTTTTTTACAATTTCGTCTTTATTATGTTTTACAATTTTTTTTAGGAGCCCTGTTGAGGAGCTGGGAAGCAGAAAACAAGA
Organism: Pelophylax lessonae; assembly: GCF_965119305.1. NCBI lineage: Eukaryota > Metazoa > Chordata > Amphibia > Anura > Ranidae > Pelophylax > Pelophylax lessonae. The sequence continues at coordinate 621,554,529 of NC_138768.1, read as the reverse complement.
GGAACAAGGACAGGAGGGGCAGTGAGGGAAGCCTTTACTGGAACTGATCCCCTGAATTTTCCTCCTGCAGCAGCTGTATGCTGGTGTAAGGGAGAAAAGTAGAAGCTAGCTTTCAGCTACTGCAGGAGGAAAACAAAGAGAATTGCAGGAGGACAGGTATTTAAAAAAATCTAAATTCCCAACAAGTGGCTGGGTGCCAGCATAAAGCTGCTTAGGCAACTGCCTTAGGGTGCCAGGGCAGGGGGGGTTATATCCCCATCAACTAGCTGGGAATTCAGATTTTAAAAATACCTGCCTATGGGAACGGGGGCAGAGGACAATGCTGGGGGGAGGGGCAGGTCCTCCCTATAGCAGTGTCATATGCCCCCTGCATATCACCTCCCCCCACGGTGATGTGTCCTCTGCTCCCCCCATAGTAGTATCCTCTGCCCCCTTCACATGGCCCTACCCCCCCCACAGTAGCATCCTCTTCCCCCCCATAGCAGTGTCCTCTCTACCGCCCTCACATCCCCCCAAGTAGTGACCTCTGCCCCCCTTTCCCCATACCAGTGAGCCCTGGCCTCCCTCCCCCTCCAGCAGTGTCCCCCCCCCTGCATCCCATAGTAGTGCCTCAAAGTAGTGTCCCCTGCCCCTCGATAGAAGTGTCCTCTTTTTCCTTAACATTACCCCCCACATATAAACAGAATCCTACCTGTGTACACAGAGGAGAGAGTGGAAGGTAGCACATTCTGGATGGAAGGTGGGAGCTGACAGGGTGACTTTTCATATTAACAAGCTGGTGATTGGTTGCTAGGACCACCATGTTTCCTAGCAACCAATCACCTGCCAGTTAATTTGTAAAGTTAATGTGACCAGCCCCCTACTCCTGCCCTCCATTCCGATCGGCATCTAAAAGGCTGAGGTCAGTGGCGCAGGGAGCTGTTCCAGGTCTACCTGTCACCTGTCAGCATTCGACAGGTAGACTGCAATTGACAGGTTTCCAGCCCCCAATCTACTCTCACTTTCCCAAATTAACTGTTTGCTGTCATAGATCCAGTAACTTTCTTAATATAAAATAGATTCTATATATTTACATTTACGATTTGAAATTAATTGCATCTTAAAAGATAATTGCAAATACCAATATACATAATGTATATATTTATATATATATATATATATATATATATATATATATACACACACATGTAGCACTGCCCCCGTAGGGGTCACTGAGCATAGATTTTCCTGGGCCTCCCTCTGATTATTTTGCTTGGGTATTTTTACACAGCCAGGTGCACATTCATCTGCTCATTATCCAATGACCAGTCTAGGGGATTTTTTTTTGTATTTATTGTAGAACTTGGATAGGAGAAGGGATTAGTGGGATACTCTAACTATAACAGTGTACAGATGAGGACAACTCATACAGCACCTGTATGAAAGAATAGGTCCTTTGCTCCCTCTGCAGCAGACTCAATGAACTCTGACTCTTTGGACACGAACCAGTATCCCCTTTAGCTGCCACCTGTCTACTGACTTTACTAGCTTGAAGGGATGGCACTCACAGAACAGGCCATTAGACTTAGGTCTGTACTCACAATAGCCAGAAACAGATCCTTCTAGGTGTGTCTTCCTCCCTTTCAGGTCTGCAGGACATCTGGGTGGCAGCTTCTGCGACTATAACCCTAAGGTCAACTACCTGAGGCTGCAAGGTAGCCTGTACAGGAGGGGCAGCGACCCCCCTTTCCCTGGGACCCCACACTCTCCGCCGAAGACCTCATGCAAACGTGCTCTATTGGTGTATACACAGTCACCCAGAATGCCTTGAGGCCCCTTCCTCTGCCAATTGCCAGGGCTGTATCTACACCCATGCTCCCATTTGTCCGGTTTCCTCCCACTCTCCAATATGACCCTTCCTATTGGTCCAGCTTGAAACAGACAACATGAGCAGCATCTGATCACACTGAGCAGACCCTATCAATGGATCACTGCTCCCTGTTAGGCAGAGAGAATTTAAATTTGCCTGACAGTCCCCCTGTTAATCAGGGAAACCCAAAAACTATGCACTCTCTAGCACCTACCTGGGAGCTACATACAGTATATACAATGCATTTAACTGCTTGTCGACTGCCTAACGCACACATGCGATGACAAAGCACTTGACTACATACAATACCTAGTGATCCGCACACCTAGGCAGGGCTGAAGGCCAGCTGTGATGTGATTCGTCACAGCACAGGCCAGTCAGTGGGTCCCGGTCAATGATTGGCTGCCGGTACCTGCTGATCGGCTCAGCGATTCATCGGAACAGAGCTTTGTGATTGTAAACTGCACAGAGCTCTGTTTTCTGACAGGGGGATCTTGCGTTTTTTTTTTCTTTTTTTTTACCCGACCAGATCGTTAGTAAAAGTAACATATCACACACACATTACACAAAGTTAGGCACACATTTAACCCTTTGATCACCCTTGATGTAATCCCTTTCTACCCAGTGTCATTAGCACAGTGACAGTGCATATTATTAGCACTGATCACTGTATGAATGTCACGGGTGATGTCAGTGGCAGTTAGTTCCCCCCAGTGTCAGTTAGTGTCAGATTACCCACTGCACTATTACAGTCCTAGAATAAGTCAATGGTTATTGCCATTAGTAGTATATAAAAAAAAAATAAATACAAATCCAGTATATATCCCATAGTTTGTAGATGCTATAACTGTCAGACAAACCAATAAATATACACCTATTGTTTTCTTTGTTTTTTTTAACAAAGACATGTAGCAGTATACATGCCTTTGTATATAAATGCATTAAGATAAAAAAACCTTCTGCCTTTACAACCACTTTAATGGTTGTGACTCATTCCCTCTCTTAAGGTAGCCCACACTTCCTTGATGTGCACAATGTGCATTTCCCCCATATTGTGACAGCTGTGCCTACCCCCACTTCAAACGTAACTCCACTTTTAAAAAACACATCTACCGTAGTAAAGCAAATATATGTATACACAGTAAAACGTGGAGCAATAATTAATTAGCTTGTGGCATAAACCTGTATTATCCCCAAGTGAATGAAATGAGAAATAGTCCAGAAACTAAAAGTCCAAAAATATATAGAGTCCACAAATAAATTGTGTTAAATAAAGAAAATTGTGAAAGGATATTCCTGCTGAAAAGCTTTTCACCACACCACGTGAAGGTCGTGACACGGCTCCCCTATAGGTGTCAACTCACCAGAAGTAATTGCCTCACACTCTCATGCTCAGCAAGTCAGGCATCACCCCATAATGGTTAACTGGTAATTCCCCTCGGTCTCCAAACTTCAGTGGTAATCTCACAGGTAATCCATATGTGTAAAAACAAAAGAACTCAAATAGTGCAGTAACGTTTGACAAATATTTATTACTAATAAATTCAAAACCTCCAAATATTGTACTCACATTATGCACATTAAACATCACATATAGTGTAGCATCTTATGCAGCAACACTCTACTGGCATATCGCAGTCATGGTGGATCCAGCGTATGGTAAGCAATGTCTCACCCAACCGATGTCAGCTCCGATGGGACATCACTTCCGGTGTTACATAATGCGTCACCCCTGGTTGTCTACCCATTTCCATTTGTGCAGGCTTCTGGGAAAATCAGTGAGCCAATCACACAAGTAGGAAATGCTGTTTTCGGAGGGTGTTCTGCACACATTCTATGTGCAGAACACCTCCAGGTAGCCATATTGCATTGCATTTTCAGAAAATTACAGTGGCTGCAGATTAAAAAGGAAAGGTATTTTTTTATTAACATTCAATTACAATATGACTTGTGTCCCAATTGTATATGCTATATTATTTTTTCTTTATTTGCTATTTTTTCCCCCATGAAAGTGGAGTAATGCCCCGTACACACGTGCAGATTATCTGAAGACTTTTGTCTGCAGACTTACCAAAACCATATAATATGAGGTCAAACCAAAACACTTTCAATTTGTATGCAATCCGGCAGGCCCTTGCACTACATAGAAAAGGTAAATCTGCAGACAAAAGTCTTAAGATAATCTGCACGTGTGTACGGGGCATTACCCTTCAAAGAAATTCAGATGACGAACCCGAGCCCCACTGAAATCAATAGGAGACAAATCTGTCAAATTAGGAAGGCTCATTTTCTGGGCTAAAAGGCAAGGGTTTGTAAAAAAATAAAAGCATAGCATGATTTAAAAACAAATCAATATGGCCAGGAACAATGCTTTATAGCATTGTTATTCACAAAGAAAAAAAAATTTAATTGCCAGTAAATTACATTTTCCACCTGCTTCTTTTTTTTTTAAAGTAAAAATGGCAGAAAGACCAGACAAACTAGTATGAATTTTAGGAGGGTACCTAATGCTTAAAAAAAAAACAACATGTTCTGCCATTAAATCTAGACTCTTAATTTGAGCATGCAGCCTGGCTGGCCAGGAAAAAATTGTAGAAAAAAAAGTGTAGAGATACCCCCAAAATTCATTTCAGAACCTTTGAGCTTGGTATGGCTTTTAAGGGGGTACTACATGCAAAAAAAATGCATGAGGTCCCACAGGGAATTCATATCAGACCCTTTGGGTCCGATAAAGATTTAAAGGCAAGCCCCACGTAAAAAAAAAATCCATACTAGACTCTTAACCAAAGCATTCAGCCTGACTGACCAGGAAATGGGGGGGGGGGGGCAAGTGTGCATCCCCCCATCCTGAAATATACCAGGCCACAAGCCTTCAACATGCCCCCCCGGCAAATAACCTTGAGCTCATGTTTATGAGGAATGGGCCTTATCCCCAGAGCCATGGCCAGCAGTTGTCTGAGTCTGTGGGGGAGGGAGGGTGCTTATTGAAATCCAAAAGTCCCCTTTAAAATGAAGGGGTTCCCTAGATACTGGCTCCCTCCCTTCAATAAAACTTTTATTTTTAAAATATAGTATTAAATATCAATTTTGTTTAATTTGTAAATTAAATGAGTAAGGAAGTGTTTTGGACACTATTACACTCACACTTCATTGTTATGAGTTGTAAAAACAGCATTGCATGTGTATTAGGAATGAAGACAATGAAATGTCCCACCCACCTGTCACTCATGTTGTGATTGGTTAGTGAAAAGAAGTATTAGGCTACCTCTTATTACAGTGTTTCCTGTTCTTGAAAATATCACACAATTCAGTGACAGATGAGCAAGGAATATGTTCTTTTTTTCCAAATTTTGCAGTGTGAAAACATAGACTCTTTTTTAACAAGGTCCTTGCTAATACTATGTGATAAATTAGTAGATAGCCCAAAGGAACCCTCTAATAGTTCACTTTATTAGAAAGACGTTGACCAGTTCAACTCTCACAGCTCTAAACCCCTTATGGATAAGGGCAATTGTTACATTTCTGCTATGGGCCTCTTGTTTTGGCACTAACTTGTTATTACCTAAAGCGGTAGTAAAACAGTTGGTGGGGGAAGCTTTTGCCATAATCTGCATATATGCACAACATACTTACAGAATATGGAACACACACCTAATGCTGTCCGCCAGTGATGATAGGTCCAGGATCTTGTCACTGTTGCATCCCCTGCTGCCTCCATCTCTATTATAATTTATTTTGGATCTCACGGTGATCCTCTTCGGCCACAATCATGCAGATGTTACGATGTCTCTGGTATCCAACCCTGTTCTCGATATGTTGAGAGTAGAGCAGGGCTGTACACTTTACAAACATTTCAAGTCACCAGGAGGCAGATAAAGGGATCTCTGGTGTGTCTCTTTTGCCAAAAACCTCTACCTGGTGGCTTTTTGTAAACCACTGCACCTCCGGAAGGTTTACCCCCCTTCCTGACCAGGCCATTTTTTGCGATACGGCATTGTGTTACTTTAACTGACAACTGCGCGGTCATGCCACACTGGGCCCAAATAAAATTGATGTCCTTCTTTCCCACAAATAGAGCTTTCTTTTGGTGGTATTTGATCACCTCTGCAGTTTTGATTTTTGCACTATAAACATAGAACGACTGACAACTTTGAAAAAAAATATATATTTTTTTTCTCTGCTCTAAAACATATCCAATAAAAAATGTAAAAAAAATCAAATTTCTTTATAAATTTAGGCCAATATGTATTCTGCTACATATTAAACATACATACATACATATACATAAATCCATAATCTACAAATATAAAAAATCCAAGTAGGAGTATATTGATTGGTTTGCAAAAAAATTATAGTGCCTACAAACTATGGGATATTTTTATTAATTTATTTTTTTTACTAGTAATGGTGGCGATTAGTGACTTATAGCAGGATTACAATATTGTAGCAGACAAATCAGACACCTAACTGAAACTTCTGGCTCTTTTTTGGGACCATGACTCTAATACAGGCTAAAAATATGCACTGTAAAATATGTTACTGTACTAATGACACTGGCAGGGAAGGGGTTAACATCAGGGGTGATCAAAGGGTTAACTGTGTGCCTAGCTAATGTTTCAGTGTAGTAGGGGAGGTGCTATTACTAGTGGAAGGCAAAGATCAGTGTTTCTGCTTTACTGGAACACAGGATCCATGTCTTCTGTATTGACATAATGGCAATCTGCCTTATTTACATAGGCAGACTGGCATTCTGTGAGTGCAGTGAATGATCAGCGGGTGCCGGTAGAGATCGGGTCTGCGGGATCCACTGATCAGCTCCCGCTGTGTAAAATACACAGTGCCCAATACCCAGAAGTGCAGCATTACGTAGATATACGTGATTCTGCACAGAGCTGCCGCCAAGTAGCAGTAAATCTGTCGGGAAGTGGTTAAAGCAAGCTTAGTTCTAGTTTACCATTACAAAGTAATACATATATCTTTTTTCATGACAGAGTTTTGTCTTTTTTTTTTTTATTCACTGTGCAATCTAAACAAAAAGATGTAACAAAGCAAAAAAAAAAATTGTGATTTGAAATTATGATTGCGGATGGAAAATACTTTTTTAACTCAAAACGGATTTTATTATTGTAGGAGATGCAAAGCTTATAAGAGCACATTAAAGAACAAACCTAGGAAAATTAATACCTTTTTATCCAATACCACAAGAAAAAAATTACGAAATTAGAAAATGTATCACCTGCCAATCTACTTTTGTGACTTACCTGTTCTTGTCCTTGTGGTTTGGAATATATAGGCAGGACAACTAGGAAACTGTGCGTCTGAATTAATGAACATATTAATAATATCGTCAAAGGTTTCCACTAGCACAGCGTCTCAAACCATTTTCGTCTACACAATAACAAAGATCCATCAGTACTACTTTTTTTCGGAATAGATAAAATCGAATCACATTGGAGGGGGGGAAACAAAGTCCAAATGATTTCAAGAAATGAAACAGAATGGATTTATCATTTAAATACGATCCAACCATATGGGATGAATGTAGACATAGATCTTAATTGTTTTATATCCAACTATTAAATATCCACATCAGTTCTAATATTAATAATATTTAATATCTAACATTAGTGATAGCAATAATATATAGGCATCGTATTTTATCTGTTTTATATTTTTCCATATCCATTAATAATAATTAATAAATAATAATTTTTATACACTTTTAGTTCCACAATGAGATTTAATATATTTTTAACAGCTTTTTAACATAATGAGCTCATAATTAGATTAATTTAATATACTCTTAATAGATTTTAAGGTTATAGTTAATAAAAAATATTTTTAACTCGTAATTTACTCATGGTTATAAAATGTATGTATAATCAATAATGTATTTTATATAATTTATTTATATAATTTATGTGCATTTATTTATATACCTCATAAGAAATTAAGTATGAATAATGAGAGCAAATATATTTGTTTGGCCTAGAATTATGCTTAAATTTCCACTAGGTGGCGCACGGAGATGGCTAATTCATCTAAGGCATGATGATAATACACATCCATTCTGTGCATAATTCTCAATGTCCACAAGGTGGCCACCTAATTTTTGTATATTCCCTGTGCAATTCTCATTGGCCCATTTCTTGCTTTGGGGGTATATAAGTAAACTGAGACCGAGCGTAGCATGTGATCCCTGATGACGTCTTACGTTTGATGATGAAATGCGTCGGGTCCCGTGCTACGCTCCACGTCACTTCCGGTTTCTGGAACACAGCCAGAACGCAAACCGGCAACAGCGCTGCTCCGTTGAATCAGCTGTTCCTTCTTTACTGAAATGTAAGTGACTACTGTTTAATTAAATTTCGGAATCATACATATTACACCATGAGCTTCCTTGCTTTTTTCATGGCATATTGAGACCACCATAATCTCGAATGCGGCACACACTGGAATCCTACCCAGCCCTCTTCCAAATCTAAAGTAGGCATTCCTGGACACACTTTTAGCGGGGAGATGCAAGTCTGACAGAAACACCAGGAATCTTATAAAGTAACCATTTACCCACGCTAGACCCCAAGAGGTCGTCTGGTAAGTGGGCTGAACGCTTGATGGAGGATTCCTTCCCCTATTTTACGTGAAGAAATGCACTTTTACTGAACACGAAGCACTTAAAAACAATCATTCAGATTTGATTGCTGCACTTTTTGTACTTGCACTTTGAAGGCACAATGACTGTATATGCAATATAATTTAAATGATTTATTATAAGCACAATCACTTTAAGGTTTGAAGCACCTTAGGGGGAACCTAATGGTTCATTCAATTGTGTTTTTGTAGTTTGTGTTTTATATTCACTTATTTATTAGAAGTGATTGATTTGATTGTAACTTACATATGAGGAATCATGTAGGATATTATTTGAGCGCTGTCCTTCTATTTGCACAATGGGAAATGATTGCATCGACACACACATACACAGGTTGAACTAGATGGAGTATAGTCTTTTTTCAACCTCAACTACTATGTAACCATGTAACTATGTAACAGTGTATGCAGATCGAAGCTATCCCTTTGATCTGAACAAAAACGAAACAAGGAAAATGCAATGTAACGATAAAGTTGTTACATTGTATTTCTGATTGAAGCTTCTTAACAGTGTTCCAAACACCATTCAGAAACTCAATTTACAGTAGATTCAGCCCCATTTATTTGTCCTGGGACCACTGTTTGCAAGACATAAAGTGTATGAAAATCATACCTCAGAGTGTGCTGTATGTATAATGCTGTATGTATAATAAATACATAATGCTGAATAACTGAAACTGTGCCATCAATTATATAAAATTGTGCTCAATATGAAATAAAGTAGCAATCACAACATGTGACAATAAAAAAATGAATAAAACGGGAAAGCCCACAACATTATTTATTTTTGCAAATCTGTGCTGCTTCAACCCGTGAAATTGTTCTACCATGTGGATAAATATGACACCAGTGATCCAGTTCACTTTACAGTGAACACAAAATCACTCATCAACAATGTGACCTACTGAATTAACAAAAGGTTTTATAGCACCGGTGTTATGGAAACTCCATTCAGGTATGAAGTTACATTCACACATTGTGATGTTTTACCTTGCACCAGTACATTATAGACAAATTAATGTAATGCATGAGACGATCAGCATGTCAGACTGATCCTGTGTTCTCCACTGCCCTGGCCAAATTTGCCACATTCTCATACACCATGGCAAAGGTATAACTATATCCTTCTGGGCATCGGTACAATAAATCATGAAGCCCCCCCCCCCCCCCGGGACCCTTCCTTCTGAGCCTGGGGACCTTCCCTTTGGGCTAGGGTTGCCACCTTTTTTTCAACCCAATCCTGAACACTAGACATGGGCTGAACACTCCCCTGTTCGGTTTGCAGCAGAATTGCAGAACAGGGGAAATGTTCTAACACAAACGGTGAACCCCATTGAAGTTTATGGGAGCTGAACAGGAAAAATTAAAAGCGCCCATTTTGAATGCTTATATGCAGAGTAATGGGCAATAAAAGGGGTATGGGGGTCTGGGTACTGCCCTGGGGGACATGATTTTTTTTTTTAAAAAAAACAATTGTTTTTTCATATGCTTAACCGCTTCCATACAGAGCAGTTAGACCCCCTTCCTGCCCAGACCAATTTTCAGCTTTCAGCACTCTCACAGTTTGAATGACAATTGCTCAGTCATGCTACACTGTAACCAAACAAAATTTTTATCATTTTTTTCACACAAATAGAGCTTTCTTTTGGTGGTATTTGATCACAACTGGGTTTTTTTTTTTTTCGTGATATAAGCAAAAAAAGAGCAAAAATTTTGCAAAAAAAACACTTTTCTTTAGTTTCAATTATAACATTTTGCAAAAAATTAATTTTTCTTCATACATTTGGGCCAAAATTTTTTACTGCTACATATCTCTGGTAAACTTAACCCAAATTAGTGTATATTATTTAGTCTGTGTGAAAGTTATTGAGTCTAGAAGCTATGGTACCAATTACTGAAAATTGATCACACCAGATGTACTGATGGCCTATCTCCTTTCTTGAGGACCTAAAATGTCAGGACAGTACAAATACCCCCCCAAATGACCCCTTTTTGTAAAGTAGACAGTCCAAGGTATTTAGTAAGAGGCATGGTGAGTTTTTTGAAGTTATAATTTTTTCCCACAATTCTTGGGAAAATGAAGACATTTTTTTTTTCTTTTTTTTCCCAAAACGTTGTCAATTTATAAGCTATTTCTAACACATAGCATGTACACAGCAAAAATGACACCCCAAAATTCATTCTGCTACTCCTTCTGAGTATGGTGATACCACATGTGTGAGACTTTTACACAGCCTGGCCACAAAAAGAGACTCCACGTCCAAGTAGCACCATAAGGCGTTTTAGGAGCATAAATACACATAAAACTTTCTTACTACCTATCACACTTTTCAAGGCCCTAGAGCACCAATACAATGGAAAAGTCCACAAAATGACCCCATTTTGGAAAGCAAACACTCCAACGTATATTCTATGAGGCATTATGGGTCCTTTGAACATGTCATTTTTTTCCACAAGTTTTTGGAAAATGTGGGAAAAAAATAAAAACTTTTTTTTTTTACACAAAGTTGTCAATTTATAGGATATTCCTAACACATAGCATGTACATAGCAAAAATGACACCCCAAAATACATTCTGCCACTCCTCCTGAGTATGGCAATACCACATGTGTGAGACTTTTTCACAGCCTAGCCATATAGAGGGGCCCAACATCCAAGGAGCATCATCATGCATCCTAGCCACTTGCCTAGGCCTATTTTTGACATTTGGTGTTTACAAGCTAAAATCGGTTGTCTTTGCTAGAAAACTACTTAGAACCCCAAAACATTATATATTTTATTTTAGCAGAGACCCTAGAGAATAAAATGGAGATTATTGCAATATTTTTTATCACACCGTATTTGCGCAGCGGTCTTCCAAACGCAATTTTTTGGGAAAAAAATCACTTTTTTTAATTAAAAAATAAGAAACCAGTAAAGTTAGCCCAATTTTTCTCCATAATGTGAAAGATAATGTTACGCCGAGTAAATAGATACCCAACATGTCATGCTTCAAAATTGCGCACGCTCACAGAATGGTGACAAACTTTGGTACTTAAAAATCCCCATAGGCGACATTTTAAAAATTTCTACAGGTTGCTATCTTAGAGTTACAGAGGTGGTCTAGGGCTCAAATTATTGCTCTTGCTCTAACGATCGCGACAATACCTCACATGTGTAGTTTGAACACTGTTTACATATGTGGGCGGGGTTTCCGTATGCATTCGCTTCTGCGCGCGAGCTCACGGGGACAGGGCGCTTTAATTTTTTTTTTATTTATTTTATTTATTATTTTTTATTTTTACACTGTTTTTTTAAAAAAAAATTGATCATTTTTATTTCTATTACAAGAAATGTAAACATTACTTGTAATAGAAAAAGGCATGACAGGACCTCTTTTTTGTGAGATCTGGGGTCAAAAAGTCCTCAGATCTCACAAGTACACTAAAAGATAGAAAAAATAAAAAAAAAATAAAAAAAAATTAAATAAAAAAAAAAAAAAAAGGGACCTTTAAACTGGTTGCTAGGCAACGACGTTTGCCGTAGCTCTGGTCCTCCAAGACCATAGAGTCGAGTGAGGGCAAGCTTGCCCTCACTTGACATCCTGTCTGTGAGGATCCGGGACCGGATCGTTTTCCCCGCTGCCGGCGGGTCTGGTAAGCGGGGAAAAGGACCAGAATGTGGCGGGAGGGGGGGCACCTCTTTTGCCACCCCGGAAGGGTGATCCCGCGGCGAATCCGCCGCTGGGACCACCCTTATCGGAAAGCCAACCGTCCACCGTTTAAAAAAATACCAGGGTTATGGCAGCTATCTGCTGCCATAACACCGGTATTTAGGTTTAAACGGAGGACGTATATAAACCCTTTTGGGCTTAGACATGGTGGCTGTATGAAGGGTGACAGGTACTCGGGTACTTTGCTGGGCAGGTGACAGGTACTCTGGTACTGATGAGCAAGTGGCAGGTACTCGAGTACTCCGATAGGCAGGTGACAGGTACTCGGGTACTCTTATGGGCAGGTGACAGGCAGGTGATGGGTACTGATGAGTAGTACTGATACTGATAGGTGATACTGATACTGTACTGATGGGTACGGATGATCAGTACTGATACTGATAGGTGATAGGTACTGATGGGTACTGATGAGTACTGATGAGTAGTGATGGGTACTGATGAGCAGGTGGCAAGTACTCGGGTACTTCAGGTGTCAGGTACTCTGATGAGCAGGTGGAAGGTACTCGGGTACTCTGATGGGTAGGTGACAGGTACTCGGGTACTCTGATGGATAGGTGACAGGTACTCGGGTACTCCGATGACGGGTACTCGGGTACTCCGGTGATGGGTACTCAAAGTACCAGAGTACCTGTCATCAGAGTACCCGAGTACCTGTCATCAGAGTACCCGGGTACCTGTCATCAGAGTACCCGTCATCAGAGTACCCGAGTACCTGTCATCAGAGTACCTGAGTACCCGTCATCAGAGTACCCGAGTACCCGTCATCAGAGTACCCGAGTACCCGAGTACCTATCATCAGAGTACCCGAGTACCTGTCACCAGCCCATCAGAGTACCTGTCATCAGCCCATCAGAGTACCTGTCATCAGAGTACCTGATGGGCTGGTGACAGGTACTCGGGTACTTTGATGGGCTAGTGACAGGTGCTCTTTATTGGGGGGGGCAATCAGTGTGGTTGGGTGCACTGTACTTGGTAACTAGCTGTTACCACAATCTCCTCCTCACACAGGATCAGTGTGTGAGGAGGAGAACACGGTGACAGCTAGTTACCGTGTTCTCTGATGACATTTGTGACCTATTTAAAATGACTTGCGGTTACAATTGCAAAAATAAAGAAAAAAATGGCATGGAGTTCTCCCCAAGTCCACACTAGCCCTGTATAAGGGCATACAGCCTGGCAGTGAGCACCTGCCCCCACCTGAACCATATTAGTCCACATGCCCTCAACATGGGGGTTTGGGTGCTTTGGGGCACACCAAAGCACCCTGTCCCCATGTTAATAGGGACAATGGCCTAATTTCTGCAACTGATACCAGTGGTTGTGGGGATCTCCCAGATCCCAGCCCCCCCCCCCCCAATGTGACTGAGTATCGGGTACATAGTAACCCTACCCATTCCCCAAAAATGTAAAAAAAAAAAAAAACAGGAGACAAGTTTTTGACAAACCCTTTATTAAAAAATAAAAAAAAGCGTCTCTCGATGGTAATCCATCATCAATCACCCTTTGCCCATCGGACCAGAAAAAGAAAATAAACGCTACACCTTCTGGGTGGGCTGGCTGCCCAATGGCTCCTTTGCGCTTTGACAGTTCTTATATAGGTAAAGGCAGGGCCACCTGGCAACATAACTTGGTGGCCCCGCCAATTGTGACATTACTGGCCCAGCATGTGCTGGTCCATGACCGCTCCCCTCCATGTTGAGGGCATGTGGCCTGGTATAGTTTGGGAGGGTGCTCGTTAGCCCTCCCTTTCTTGGCCCACCAGGCTGCATGCCCAGAAAATGGTTTGGTATGAATTTTGTGTGGGGTTCCCCTTAAAATGACCGGTCCCGCTCCTTAACAATCAGCTTACACTGCGCCCTGATTGGGCAAAGCTTTGGGCACAGAATTCACTGTGCAGAGTTCAGTGCATTGCAGGGTGTTCAGTGGGGCGAACACCCAGCAAACACCCTGAAAATACGGGGGTTCCACATTTTCACTGTGTGAATTGAAGCACTAGTGTCACTTTTAACTACATGGCAGAACATTTTAAGGGGGTAAAGGGGCACAGAAGTAAAAAAATTGTGGACTTTAATTTTTAAGTTTTTTTTTTTATTATTACTTGTACATTTGTTTAATATTGAGTGAAATTAAGTATGCTGAATGGTATAGGTTCACTTCCACTTGAGTTATGATAGATGGAAACTCTGATGTTATATCAATTCAATAGTGAATAGTCCACTAAAGCAAATTTGTTACTTTGTTGGGCTTAATAAATACTGTATGTCCCCTGTCTCTCACACATTATCACACAATCAAATCCACATATACATTACCATGTTTTTTTATCAATATACCTACAGGTGACTGTTTATTCATGTAAAAATATTTACAATGTACTTCTTTTAATATTTCCAGATTGAATTTATTTTTCATGCCACAGTTTCAGTGTTTTTTCAAATTGCATTTAGATTTATTCTTATGGATTCTGTGTAACAACCACAATATACAGTAAATTGCACTGAAACATGAAGACATTTGGATGATATGCAGGGCTAATGGAGTTTATGGAGGTCCATTGCCTTCATGGATATAATTGTGCACATTTCTGTCACAAAATTAATCAAGGATATCCACTTAAACAGATGCACATATTTAAGCATGCCTCAAATACACACTAATCTGTTATCGTCCAGTATGTTTTCCCAAAAGGAAACACAGAAAAGGTGTGATTGATCAAATATTTATACCTAACACATTAAAGCAATAGCAACAATTTATGCAAGTTTAACTGCTCTTGAGCATTTCAATGACACAATAAGAACATGATTTCAAATGTTCCCTCTTGTAATTTCAAATAATGGTATATCAGTAAAACAGGATAATAACACACATTGACAGACTGTATGAACAACAATGCCAGATGATTAATAGCCTGCCATAGCTGTTTGCCCATTGTTTTCTATATAAAATAAACTATTTTTCCAGGCAATTTATTCAGTGCATGATTATTTATCACTAAAATTAATTAAACAAAGAAATGTTATATGTTTTTCATGCTAATTTGTTAGTCACATAAAACATCTGGTAGGTAAGAGGGGCTAAGCTAGAGTTTTTGCTTTGGTCTGGTGGTAAAGCGGCACGCATTTTTTAAATGTGATTGTTCATGTGTGTAGAATAGTGACTTAATATTTACTATTTTCAAATATTGTATTTGTGCCAAACAGGAAATGGAGTATGCACCACATACTTTGGCAGTTGGGGGAAGGAGTATTGACATAGCAACTTATCTAATGAAATATAGCATTTCAGACTGATACTGAATGTATGCTTTATTAGGATAAGCCAAAAGCAATTTCCTTTCATCTTGATACCATAATTCAATTGTTCACCATTATAGCATGGATCTCAAAACAAACCTCAATTTGCTTACTTTTAATTATTATTATTTTTTTTTTATTTCAATAAGTTTTTATTGAGTTTATATCATATACAAAAGAGAGAGAGAGAAAAACAAAACAACAACAACAACAAAAAAGGAAAAGGAGAATAGGAGGAAGGACTGAATAGCAGATAAAGGTAGCCACGCAGGGCAATATGTACAGTATATAGAACAAGGATCAGTCTGTAATAACATTTGCCAACTAGTAGGTAACTTAAAGTTGTAGAATATGTATATCAACAGGATATTTCTTATGTCAACAGATTATTTCTTATACCACTCGACTCATGGACGCCATGCATTTTCGAACTTGGGTAGTGAGTTCTCTCTAAAGGCCAGCAGACTTTCAAAAGAGTAGTGGTTTTGTATAGTGGCTATGATTTTCGATAGGTTGGGTGCCAACTCCTTTTTCCAGTGTCTGCTGATATTCAATTTAGCAACAAGTAGTATAGATGCTATAACCTTCCGAAGGGCAATAGGGAAGGCATTTATTTTTAGATTTAAAATTGCTAATGCGGGGTCTGGGTGGATAACTAAACCTGAAATCTGGGAAAGGAACCAAAACACAACCCTTCCAAAGCTTCAAACACTTTTACAGGACCACAGGATGTGATGTAGGTTACCTATTTGGCCACAGTTCCACCAGCATAGGGAAGAGGAGAAGGATGAGGGAGAGGAGAAATGTGCTATTCAATGAGGAGTGAGGAGTTTTTTTGTGCCAGTTCCCAATGATTGACACAGTGAAAAATTATGTGTGAATATTGGAAAGCAGATATCCATTGTGAGTCTGTGTAAGACTGTTGGAGGTCCCTTTCTCATGCAAGTATGGGGGCAGTTTTTGTGAAGATCAGTTTATTTTGAAGCATGTTGTAATGGAGTGAGATGCCCTTAATTTTGTGAGAGGTTTGTTGGTAGAAATGCCAAACTTTAGGGTGGAGATAACGTTTGGGTGGAGGGAATTTTATCAAGAAATGTCTAACACTGTACATTTTGAAGTGGTCATCGGTGTTGAGCGCATATTTGAGCTGTATAGTGGGCATATTTTTAATTCTAGGTCCTGTGTAGAGTTGGTCTATTAGTCCATACTTAGATAAATTGGTAGGGTTAAGGTGTGGTAGTAGAAGGGAGAGGACTTCCATGGGGAATTTAAGTAGGTGACCCTCTTTTAGAGACAAGGATGAGGAAATCATTGATCTCCAGACTAATATTGAGGCTCTGATTGTAGTAGGAAAGGAATCTAATTGGAGTGGTTTTAAGGTATCAGCTAGTAGCAGGAGGTGATGGTCTTGAGTATGAGCCATCGCTTTTTCTATTGAGATCCATTTTGCTTCCAGAGCTGGGGTGAACCAAAATTGTAGTTGGTTAAGTAAAGAGGCTAGGTAGTAGTCTTTAATGCTTATTAACCCAATTCCACCTGCTTTTCTGTTTTTAATAAGTTGCGTGTAGGTGCGTCTTGCCCTTTTCCCCTGCCATAGGAATTTTTCAGGAGGGAGGATAGTGCTGACAATACAGACTGTTTAAGCGGGATAGGGAGGGTACCAAAGAGATACAAAATTTGTGGTAGTATAAGTATCTTAAAAGCAGCAACGCCCTGCCCATGATAGCTGAAATTGGGATATGTGGCGAAGCTTTGCTTCTAGTTTTGTTAAAAGGGGTCTAAAATTCTTTCTTTTAACCGCTAGAGTTGAGACAGTGGGGGTAAGTGTTATACCAAGATAGGGTATTCCCTTGGGAGACCAAATATAGGAAAATTGTTGTGCCAATTATTTTTGTTCATTAGGATGAACTCCCAGATTAAGAAAGAGAGATTTAGTGTGGTTTACCTTATAGTATGAGAGTCCACTGTCAAGTTCAAAGAGCTGATGTACGTGGTGCATTGATTGGCTTGGATTAGTTAATAGCAGTATGACATCATCTGCAAACAGGTTGATGACATGGGGGATAGGTCTAAAGTTAGAAGATGTAAAGGGATCTTTCCCTGGTTTAGGGATAGTGATGATGTGTGCTCGCAGCATATGTGTTGGGAATGATGCTTGCGATTGAGGTGTAGTGAACAAAGTGACACGGTAGGGGCCAATATGAATCTAAATGTTTTTAAGTATTAATTTGTGTAGCCATTGGGGCCTAGGGTTTTGTCTGATGGGAGTGATTTATTAACGCTTTCGATCTCGGAAGCAGAAAAAGGGGCGTTGAGTTATTGAATGTGGGACTGCAATAGAGAGGGTAAGTTTAAAGCGGTAGTATACCGCCTTTTTCCACTTTTAACTACAGGTAAGCCTATAATAAGGTTATTCATTCTAAGGTAAGTAATTCATAATGAGCTAGTATGCGATGCATACTAGCTCATTATGCCTTTGTCTTGCAGGGTTTTTTTTTTTTTTTTAGGTTTACAACCGCTTTAAGTCTGCTAAGAAACGAGTAATATCGGAGTCTAACGGTTGTGATGTGAAAGTACATATAGTATGCTCATGTGGAATCCACAATAGTGTGCCACATCCCAAGGACAATAGAATCAAAGAAAAGAATTCCCCTAGAGGTGGGACTTTATAGGCACTAATATATTGACCAATTTATAAATACAAAGGCATTATTAGAAAACAATTGTGTTTTATTGAAATAACAAATTACATATCAATTTAAAAAATAATGGCAAGTCGTGTACAGTATATTAGAACACATAACAAGTGGCTACCGCTTTGATATAAGGTGTAAACCCAACGCGTTTCAGAGGCATAGGTAAAAAGCTCCTTCTTCAGGGGGCAACCTTTTAAAGACGGTCTGTAAGTGATCAATTGCAAATAATTAATATTCCATACAGCTATGATTGCATATTGAGATAATGAAACAACGAATCTAATTTCAAAACAATAAAGTAGAAAAACTCACTTACATACTTGGTTATGTGGATAAAGTTAGTAACAGCTTGCCAATGGAGATAAAAACATGTGACTGTATTGCTCAGATCACTGTATCAAGAGGCATCGAACAGAGGAAGTCATAGTGAAGTTTGAATGGAAATCATTCTTGTTTCATTCTGATATTTGTGTATCCCTCAGCAAGAAGCTGATTGGAGACAGCTGGAACCCACAATAGATGGAGAATCTGCCAAATAAGGGATACAAATGGAAACACTCAAAGAGCTGTATAAATGAGATGGTAACCATGCAGGAAATGAGATCCCACATGGCAAAAAAAAAAGGAATTTTTTTTGTTATTTGTTTATTTCATGGAAAATGAAAACTGGTGAAGTTAGAAAGTATAATTATTAAAGTTTGACCTTAAAAAAGTTTTATCAGCTTAAGAAAGCCTCCCAAAAATTCATAAGTTAAATGAATTAATGGACTAACAAAGGGTTTGAAACCATGTAGCGTCGCTATTACCATAGGGTAAATCGACAAGACAAGGTTTAAAATAAAATTTGTTACCTTAGAACCAAGTTGGAGTAAGGCTTGTTAGAGAGTGTGGTCAGCGTTCTCCTCCAGACAGACGAGCAATGCAGCTCATTGTGCAGGGAGTAGCTATTTAACAGCTCAAACTAATTACTGAGTATAAACAGCTGTGAGTGTCTCCATCTGAAAGCCCAGACAGGGCATTCTCCCAGTGGATTCCCTGGTGCGCAACCGCCGTCCGAAGCTCCCTCCCCGCCAACGTGGTTGCGTCATGGGGCGGAGATAGGAACGGCCGATGCGCTGCACCGGCACGGTCACTTCCGCGGCGTGGTGCGCAAACGGAAGTGATTGGGCAGCCGCATCGAAACCAATGGGGCCGCATCGAAGGCGGAACAACCAACAGGACGTCCGCCTCCCCGTGCCGGGCATGTCAACATGGGAAGACACAAACTTAGAGGCATCGTTGAGTAAATAAAAGAGTTCAATGTATTTTAAAGGTCAACCTGCAGGGTATAATTATAAGATTCAAAAAGAGATCAATAACAATAGAAATATCTAAAACCTACAAATTTGACTTAAATATAGAGAGAAAGAGGTGATATCTTTTTGATAGGGTATGAAACGAGACATCCCCTTAATTAGATACCTCTAACAGAACAGTGAAGGCATGACAGTCACATGTGATGATACAGTGTGGAGATAATAATATTGTACAACCCTTCTGACAAATATATTAGATAACATAGACAGTAATTAGATGTAAAAATTATACTTTCTATACAAACTGCAGTTCAAAAATACGACAAAACAGTAAATAACTCCCTCAGAGTGAAATACAGAAAATTGCAAACAATTGATGTGAATATAAGTGGATCTGGAAAATAAAGGAAGAAATAAGGAAATGTTGGAAAACAGAATTGGAAAAAAGTCCCTATTTTTCCATTCCCCCTGATGTGAAACCCTCTAGAAAAGGTTTGTATGAAATCATTTCATTCAAACCTGGAGGGTCTGTGGCCTTTAGGGAATAGATCCATCGTAATTCCATCTGAAGAAGAATTTTATTCCAGTCCCCTCCACGGGGACTGGGATGAATTCTATCAAGAATCAAAAATTTGATTTTTGGAAACTTGCCTGCATGTATTAGACTAGTATGGCGCCCCAAGGGCAAATCCGGGTTGCATGTTCTCATGCTTTTAACATGTCTGTTGGCACGTTTGGCAAATGGTAATTTTGTTTTGCCAACATAAAAACAGCCGCACTCACAGAGGAGTAAATATACCACCCCGTGAGTGCGGCAGTTAGCAAAGTGTCTGGGAATAAACACTTGTCCATTGGGGAGTGTAGGATTTTTGGTGGTTAGCATGAACCCGCAATAATTGCAGTTGCCACAGATATAAGTTCCCTTAAACCTACAGGGATCCTGGTTTTTACATGCTTTGAATTCACTTTGGACCAATTTTTCTCTCAATGCTGGTACTTTCCTAAATGTGATTTGGGGACGTTCGGGGACATATTTGCCTACAATGGGATCCAAAGTTAACACATGCCAATACTTAGAAAGGATCCGTCTAATGTCTTGGTGTTGTTCTGAGTATTTCAATATGATCCTTAAGGTTTGGTCATTTTCCTTCGAGGTCTGAGGAGACAGTAAGGTTTCTCTGTCACTCATGATTGCTTTTTTATAAGCTTTTTTTAGGGAGGTCTTAGAATACCCCCTGAGGAGTAGACGTGTTTTCAAATCATTGGCTGCATGTTGGAAACTCTGGAGATCATTGCAATTTCGTCTGACCCTCAGATACTGTCCGAACGGAATCGATCGAACAAGGGTCTGGGGATGAAAGCTGGAAGCGTGCAGGATGGTGTTCCCCGCAGTAGGCTTGCGATACAAGGTACTGCGGAGAGCACCATCCTCACCCTTGTGTACTTCCACATCTAAAAAAGTGATGTGGTTCTCGTGAGAGTTCATGGTGAATGTTAAATTAAACTCATTTTTGTTCATTCTTGCCAGGCAATGATTTAATAAGTCCAGCGAACCTTGCCAAATCATG
Source organism: Pelophylax lessonae (assembly GCF_965119305.1). NCBI lineage: Eukaryota > Metazoa > Chordata > Amphibia > Anura > Ranidae > Pelophylax > Pelophylax lessonae. Next base: position 621,533,462 of record NC_138768.1, on the reverse strand, counting down.
AACACATCGTCTATGTACCGGACCCACATGATGATGTGGTCCATGTACATAGACGATGTCTCATCGTGTAAAAAAGACTGCTCCCACTCCCCCAGGTACAAATTGGCGTAGGATGGGGCACAACAGGTGCCCATCGCTATGCCTTGCACCTGGAGGAAATGGGAGCCATTGAAAGTAAACACATTATGGAGAAGTATGTATTGTAATAAAGACAGCACAAACTCCCCATATGAATCAAAATTGCCGCTTTTAGTAAGTGTATGCCTAACAGCTGAAATCCCACGGTCATGTGGGATTGAGCTGTATAAGGCTTCTACGTCTATAGAAACTAGTAGACAGTCTTCAGGGACAATAACATTTTGAATTTTTTGTAAAAAATGTATAGTATCACGTATGTGTGAAGGTAACGCGGTAACAAAAGGTTTAAGGAAAGTGTCGACTAGTTTGCTCGCATTGTCAGAGATGGAGCCTTTCCCTGAAATGATGGGGCGTCCAGGTGGGTTGGTAGCATGTTTGTGAATTTTTGGCAACGCGTAAAAGGTTGGAGTAACTGGAAATGTTGTGCGAGTGAATTCCCATGTATGTTTTGGAATTGTGCCGTTTAGGTAAGCCGTATCTACCAGTTGATAAAAGGATTTTTGATATTTCGTGACGATGTCGGCCGTGATTTTTCTATACCAATTAAGGTTTTTCAAAATCCTTTGACACATTTGTATATACTGTGTATTATCCATAATGACAACGTTGCCGCCCTTGTCAGCCTGCTTAATTGTGATTGAATGATTGTCCGCTAGTTTTTTAATTGCCTGTCTTTGTTGTAATGTGATATTGGGTTTGGGAGATGGTCGTATATAAAGCTTTTCCACCTCTTTAGAAGCGAGCTTGACAAAGGCGGCAACGTTGGCATTAGTGGTAGAGGGATATTTGTCTGATTTCTTTTTCAAAAAAGCTGTTTGTGCCGTGGGAGTAGGTTTGTCAGGGTCTATTCCTGCTAGTAGTGTTGGTAGGTCTACTTTGTCAATGAGGTCTTCATTTTCCTCAAGTAGGGAAATTAGGGTATCAAGGACTGGATCTTTATCTGACATGGAAGATTGTGTGGGACTATCTTTGTTAAATAAACTTTGAAATTAAGTTTTCGAGCAAATAAGTGTAAGTCCTTAATCAGGTCAAATTTGTCCAATTTAGTGTTAGGGCAGAAACTCAGACCTTTTGATAGAACTTCAATTTCATCTATGGATAAATTATAACTGGAAAGATTAATAACAGATAAATCCAAATTTGTAGATGGGGCAAGGTCAGTGGGGAAAGAGTTTAGTGGTGAGGTGTCTGTGTCGGTGGTAATGTTGCTAAAGTGAAGTTTGGGGCTCGTTGATGAAGCAACTCTAAAAAAGTGGATTCTTGCAAGTTAATTGTGGATAAAAGAGAGGGTGGGAGGTGATTAGTGTCGAGTGAGGCGTCATTGGTGGTGGGTTTTGGCCCATCCGATGATTCATCCCTATTGGATGATTTCATCGAGGGGGTAGAAGGTTTAAATAAAGACAAATTGGTATTTAAAGATTGTTGTGTATTGGCTTTTTTTGTGGATTGTGCAACCGTGGAGTCCCCTTGGTAGGTGCGTTTGCCTCTATCGGTCATTTTAGACTTCGTGAAATTGTGCGAAGCTTGTGTTGAATTTTTCTGTGAAGAATAAGTTGAATTGTCATGTTGTGATGTATTTGGGGGAAAATTATTGGAGGGTTTGTACGCATTCCATTTGTACGCTTTCCCTGATTGGAAGGCGTTGATATCTCGATTAAATTTTTTCTGTTTTTTAATTAAAATGTTTTTATTGAAGATTTCTAATTCTAAATGTTCCCTCAATTTTTTCTCTTTATCTTGAAAGAGTTGATGAGTTTTGTATTTGTGAATATTTTCGCAGATAGATGCAATCTCAATATCGAGTTTGGCAATGCGAGTGGTATGTTCGCTTATTAACAAAGTCATTAGGGTAGAGGAACAATCGTTGAGAGTTTTTTCCCATGAGGTCTTAAATTCTTGGTTCAAGTCCTCAAGGAGGGGAAAAACTTGGACTCTAAGACCAAAGGGATTAATCTTATTGGCTAGATAGTCCTGAAAGGCTTTCACATGCCAGTGATGGGCTGATTTTTTCTCAAGCATTTTAGATAGCTTGAAAAATAATGAGGAAAGGTCTGTATCGATAAATTCTTTTTGCCCGTAGTCACTAAGATATTTGGACATTAATGTTTTCCAGTCTTCGCCAGTATAATTGGCCATAGTGAAAACAAAGTAGATCCTGACAGAGTAAACCCAGCAGATGAAGGGACAGAAAGGATTGATTCCCCCCAGGGGGAGAGAGAGTTGGAATCTTCTCCAAACGCTGTATCAACAATTTTGAACAATAATGTAAGACTGTCAATTAAAATATGAACAAAACAGAAGGAAAGAAAGGAGAATGGAATAACTATTGAGTAACAATTTGCTCAACAATTAGATAAATAGAAAACGAAGGGAGTCGACATGAGCAAAGGACGGGGAGTGGTATTTGCTACCTATGAAATTACATATAGTATGCTCATGTGGAATCCACAATAGTGTGCCACATCCCAAGGACAATAGAATCAAAGAAAATAATTCCCCTAGAGGTGGGACTTTATAGGCACTAATATATTGACCAATTTATAAATACAAAGGCATTATTAGAAAACAATTGTGTTTTATTGAAATAACAAATTACATATCAATTTAAAAAATAATGGCAAGTCGTGTACAGTATATTAGAACACATAACAAGTGGCTACCGCTTTGATATAAGGTGTAAACCCAACGCGTTTCAGAGGCATAGGTAAAAAGCTCCTTCTTCAGGGGGCAACCTTTTAAAGACGGTCTGTAAGTGATCAATTGCAAATAATTAATATTCCATACAGCTATGATTGCATATTGAGATAATGAAACAACGAATCTAATTTCAAAACAATAAAGTAGAAAAACTCACTTACGTACTTGGTTATGTGGATAAAGTTAGTAACAGCTTGCCAATGGAGATAAAAACATGTGACTGTATTGCTCAGATCACTGTATCAAGAGGCATCGAACAGAGGAAGTCATAGTGAAGTTTGAATGGAAATCATTCTTGTTTCATTCTGATATTTGTGTATCCCTCAGCAAGAAGCTGATTGGAGACAGCTGGAACCCACAATAGATGGAGAATCTGCCAAATAAGGGATACAAATGGAAACACTCAAAGAGCTGTATAAATGAGATGGTAACCATGCAGGAAATGAGATCCCACATGGCAAAAAAAAAAAAAAAAAAAAAAAGGAAATTTTTTTGTTATTTGTTTATTTCATGGAAAATGAAAACTGGTGAAGTTAGAAAGTATAATTATTAAAGTTTGACCTTAAAAAAGTTTTATCAGCTTAAGAAAGCCTCCCAAAAATTCATAAGTTAAATGAATTAATGGACTAACAAAGGGTTTGAAACCATGTAGCGTCGCTATTACCATAGGGTAAATCGACAAGACAAGGTTTAAAATAAAATTTGTTACCTTAGAACCAACTTGGAGTAAGGCTTGTTAGAGAGTGTGGTCAGCGTTCTCCTCCAGACAGACGAGCAATGCAGCTCATTGTGCAGGGAGTAGCTATTTAACAGCTCAAACTAATTACTGAGTATAAACAGCTGTGAGTGTCTCCATCTGAAAGCCCAGACAGGGCATTCTCCCAGTGGATTCCCTGGTGCGCAGCCGCCGTCCGAAGCTCCCTCCCCGCCAACGTGGTTGCGTCATGGGGCGGAGATAGGAACGGCCGATGCGCTGCACCGGCACGGTCACTTCCGCGGCGTGGTGCGCAAACGGAAGTGATTGGGCAGCCGCATCGAAACCAATGGGGCCGCATCGAAGGCGGAACAACCAACAGGACGTCCGCCTCCCCGTGCCGGGCATGTCAACATGGGAAGACACAAACTTAGAGGCATCGTTGAGTAAATAAAAGAGTTCAATGTATTTTAAAGGTCAACCTGCAGGGTATAATTATAAGATTCAAAAAGAGATCAATAACAATAGAAATATCTAAAACCTACAAATTTGACTTAAATATAGAGAGAAAGAGGTGATATCTTTTTGATAGGGTATGAAACGAGACATCCCCTTAATTAGATACCTCTAACAGAACAGTGAAGGCATGACAGTCACATGTGATGATACAGTGTGGAGATAATAATATTGTACAACCCTTCTGACAAATATATTAGATAACATAGACAGTAATTAGATGTAAAAATTATACTATCTATACAAACTGCAGTTCAAAAATACGACAAAACAGTAAATAACTCCCTCAGAGTGAAATACAGAAAATTGCAAACAATTGATGTGAATATAAGTGGATCTGGAAAATAAAGGAAGAAATAAGGAAATGTTGGAAAACAGAATTGGAAAAAAGTCCCTATTTTTCCATTCCCCCTGATGTGAAACCCTCTAGAAAAGGTTTGTATGAAATCATTTCATTCAAACCTGGAGGGTCTGTGGCCTTTAGGGAATAGATCCATCGTAATTCCATCTGAAGAAGAATTTTATTCCAGTCCCCTCCACGGGGACTGGGATGAATTCTATCAAGAATCAAAAATTTGATTTTTGGAAACTTGCCTGCATGTATTAGACTAGTATGGCGCCCCAAGGGCAAATCCGGGTTGCATGTTCTCATGCTTTTAACATGTCTGTTGGCACGTTTGGCAAATGGTAATTTTGTTTTGCCAACATAAAAACAGCCGCACTCACAGAGGAGTAAATATACCACCCCGTGAGTGCGGCAGTTAGCAAAGTGTCTGGGAATAAACACTTGTCCATTGGGGAGTGTAGGATTTTTGGTGGTTAGCATGAACCCGCAATAATTGCAGTTGCCACAGATATAAGTTCCCTTAAACCTACAGGGATCCTGGTTTTTACATGCTTTGAATTCACTTTGGACCAATTTTTCTCTCAATGCTGGTACTTTCCTAAATGTGATTTGGGGACGTTCGGGGACATATTTGCCTACAATGGGATCCAAAGTTAACACATGCCAATACTTAGAAAGGATCCGTCTAATGTCTTGGTGTTGTTCTGAGTATTTCATTATGATCCTTAAGGTTTGGTCATTTTCCTTCGAGGTCTGAGGAGACAGTAAGGTTTCTCTGTCACTCATGATTGCTTTTTTATAAGCTTTTTTTGGGGAGGTCTTAGAATACCCCCTGAGGAGTAGACGTGTTTTCAAATCATTGGCTGCATGTTGGAAACTCTGGAGATCATTGCAATTTCGTCTGACCCTCAGATACTGTCCGAACGGAATCGATCGAACAAGGGTCTGGGGATGAAAGCTTGTCTTGTCAATTTACCCTATGGTAATAGCGACGCTACATGGTTTCAAACCCTTTGTTAGTCCATTAATTCATTTAACTTATGAATTTTTGGGAGGCTTTCTTAAGCTGATAAAACTTTTTTAAGGTCAAACTTTAATAATTATACTTTCTAACTTCACCTGTTTTCATTTTCCATGAAATAAACAAATAACAAAAAAAATTCCTTTTTTTTTTTTTTTTTTGCCATGTGGGATCTCATTTCCTGCATGGTTACCATCTCATTTATACAGCTCTTTGAGTGTTTCCATTTGTATCCCTTATTTGGCAGATTCTCCATCTATTGTGGGTTCCAGCTGTCTCCAATCAGCTTCTTGCTGAGGGATACACAAATATCAGAATGAAACAAGAATGATTTCCATTCAAACTTCACTATGACTTCCTCTGTTCGATGCCTCTTGATACAGTGATCTGAGCAATACAGTCACATGTTTTTATCTCCATTGGCAAGCTGTTACTAACTTTATCCACATAACCAAGTATGTAAGTGAGTTTTTCTACTTTATTGTTTTGAAATTAGATTCGTTGTTTCATTATCTCAATATGCAATCATAGCTGTATGGAATATTAATTATTTGCAATTGATCACTTACAGACCGTCTTTAAAAGGTTGCCCCCTGAAGAAGGAGCTTTTTACCTATGCCTCTGAAACGCGTTGGGTTTACACCTTATATCAAAGCGGTAGCCACTTGTTATGTGTTCTAATATACTGTACACGACTTGCCATTATTTTTTAAATTGATATGTAATTTGTTATTTCAATAAAACACAATTGTTTTCTAATAATGCCTTTGTATTTATAAATTGGTCAATATATTAGTGCCTATAAAGTCCCACCTCTAGGGGAATTCTTTTCTTTGATTCTGTTGTGATGTGAAAGGATCATTCTGGAGATTGTATAAGGAGCCATAGAAATCTGCAAACGCATCTGCTATTTGCTGGGGTTGAGCAATTTTTGGTTAGTGGAGGGGTGGAAGAGATAGAGGATCTTGATTTTGGTGTGTTGGGCTTTGAGTCTGTTTGTTGGAAACTTCCCTGCTTTGTTGTTGTGGGTGTAGTATTTAAGTTTAAGGAAGTGCATGTATTTATCATGCTGTTCAAACAGCACCCCTCGGAGTGCTGTACGTAGTTCGAGGAGGGAGGTGGATGTAGAGTGGTCCAGTGATTTTTTTGGTTTGGAGTTCTAGTGTTTGAATTTCTGCTAGCAGGGCATCAAGACAAGAGGTAAATTTACTTTTGGTATAAGCCCCCATCTTTACAAGTATACCTCTCATGTATGCCTTATGGGCACCCCATAGGGTAAAAGGAGAGATGTCATCAGTGTTGTAGGTGGAGAAAAACTCTTTAATATGCTGAGAGAGCAAAGCACCGTCACTAGGGTTTTGAATGAGCTTGTTGTTACATCGCCAGATCTTTAGCGGTGAAGTGTCCTGCTCCACTATTGCGAGAGTGATAGCAGCATGGTCTGACCACATAATAGAGGAAATAGTGGAGGAGGACACTTGTTGCAAAAGCCACTTATCTACAACAAATAAATCAATTTGTGAATAAGACCTGTGTCTCGGGGAAAAATATGAAAAGACCTTCTCACTAGCATGAAAGCAGCGCCATACACCATACACGTCTTCTCTGTGTAGAAGTTCACAAAGTGAGGGCACTCGGCCTTTGGGTGTTAAGGACATATCAAGGTGGGGATCAACTGTGAGATTAAAGTCTCCACAAAGGATGAGATGTATGTGTCTCTTGGACTGCTAGAATGACAGCTTTATGGGTCCTGGCTTCACTCTTTGTCATGGAGGTTTATGAAGGATTGATATGTTTTAATAGACTCACGTATATCCCTAGGGAGTTGGTTCTCCATGGATTTGCGAGGCAGAGTTGTCCTGGTTTGCTGGTGACAGTTGGTCAAGTTTGTTGATATATTTTCTGATGCATCAGAGTGGGAATGCCACAGACTTTTGGCGAAAACTAGAACAGAAAGGGGAATAAACCAAAGGAAATAAATAACAACATAGTAAGGCAAAGGTTGTACAGTGAATAGCATAGCCATGAGGTATGATAAAAAGAGAGTTCTTTAAGAGCTATAAACAGCAAATCTTCAACACTGAGTGGGGGTTGGAACAGGGTTTAGATGTGAGGAAAGAATAAACTTTGATGAGGTTCCACGTTATTTGTAGCTTAAGGATCTGAAGGGGATCACATCCCAGAGCCTTAGGGGTTGCGTTTCTTGTTGGAGTGTCTGTTAGAGACTACTTGCCAGTCCTCTGACACTGGAGCGAAGGAGGTCTTAGCTGCAGCAGAAGGTTGGTGGGTAGGTAGTATGTCCCAGGAACGTAGGAGCTTAAGGCCATCTTCCAGGGTTGTGATAGTGGAGATAGCACCGTCGCGCGTGATGGTTATTGTGGTGGGATACTTCCATTGGTATATGATAGAGTGTTTCTTCAGTGCCTTAATAGCAGTTTCCAGGTTTTTCCTTCTCTTTAGAGTGTGTACTGAGAGGTCTGGAAGTACTTGGAGACTCAGGGCTTGCTCAGGTAGTTGATCTTTTTTGCGAAAGGCCGCAAGTAGTCTCTCCTTTACATGGAAGAATTGAATCCGTAGGAGGACGTCTCGCGGTACATTAGAGGGGAGAAATGATGGTTTGGGGACTCTGTGGATGATATCAATGGTAAAGTCCTCATGCGTGAGCGCTGGGATCATCTTTTGAAATAGGTCACATACAAAATTCGGCAACTGTGAGGAAGATGTAGCCTCTGGAATACCACGGATAAGATTATTGCGCTTAGATCAATCTTCTAGGTTGGCAATTTTATCTTTGATCCAAGAGATGTCTTCTTCACGTGCTATATGTGCGTCTACCGTGGTGTTAAACGATTGAATGTGTTTCCCCATTTTATCTTCTATGTAATTAACTCTTTCTCCTAGATCACGTACATCTGTAGCTACTTTGTGTACACAGGTACAATTGAGTACTGTCCATGATACTTTTTTTATTTGCACTAACATACAATTTTTCAGGACAAGCTTTAGGGGTATGTCCCCTTCATCAAGATCCAAGCAAAAATTGACCATTTGTCTGTTTACATCCATTTTTCATTCGATCTGTTTTTTTAACGGAAGAAAAATTGGGCTTTGATCCATTCCAAAAAACAGATATTGACGGAAGTGGATGTAAATGGATGATAATCCATTTACATCTGTTTTTCCATAGAGATGCATTGATGTCCATTTTTAATTTGTCAACAGTCCCCATGTGTAAAAGGGGCCTTAAAGATAAATTATTCCAGTGCAATGCACAATTATTGAAAATCATAACAGAATGGAAGAACTAATTTACATAGCCCGAGACTCCCCGGCCAAATTCTCTTGTACATGGGCTTGCTGGAACTATTTACAGACAGATACCTAACACTAATGGGACAATCCCAACCTGACCCACCATACTGAACCTTTATTGATTTTTATTGCACATAATATTCATCCCTCCACTTTTTACCACTAGACATGAGGCCTCCCATCCCTAAACAAGGGATGAGTTCGGGAGGACTCCTGTCGATGTAAACAATCGGGAACTCTCTCTAATAATATATACTCTGATTGCTTATTCCCCATTGCCCTGATATACATTCATGCAGTCAGTAGCTGACCTCTAGCAAAGACTTAGGAAAGAACATTCATCTTACTCCGCTCCCCAATACCCCCCATCCTCGTTACCCCCCCCCCCCCACAATCTTCCATCCCTATATTTCTAGCCTCTACCCTCTCACTTTCCTAATTTTCTTACCTCACTTACCAAATCCATGCATCTCTATCCGTCCATTCAAGGCAGAGCGCCCGGTAATGATATCTAACTTCTACCAATTTCATATACCATACAAATATCTAAGCTTCTTGCTAAGCTTTTCTTAGCTCCAGACAGAAGACTTTTGACTGTTTTAACGTCTACCTATATAGGTCTACTTGTAACCAACCTAAGTACCTTTTCTAATACTTATTCTTTCATGAGATTTCAGACTTGTGATTTACCATGACTGTTAATATCTATATGTATATGTTGTACATAACTGGCATATCTTCATGTCTCCAACAAACAACACTTTGTGTTCCTTTAATAATGGTATGATATTACTGTTAACCTGAAAATATCTTCTAATGAAAAAAATAAGAATAATCAGAGTCTAAAATTCTAAATTAGGATCCAAACCAACCACATGTCAATTATTCCATATGTCTTCATTAGAATGCTGCACATAAGCACAACTTTAGGTGTGTTGAGGTAGAGCCTGAGACAGGTTTTTATTTTTATACATTCACTTATATTGTTGTCCCATGAGTTGAAAAATCTCTGCCCAAATTTGATGCCGAGAGTAATATTGTCACAATAATGGGCAAATTTCAGTCAGGGCCTGTTCACATATTGGCGTCCCAGATCGTGGGCAAAATCACCATGATTCTGACTCACAGCAAATTGCGGGACGCCCCCACGATTCCCGTCACTTCCAATGGCACCCAAAATGCATCACGATTTTCCCCAGATTGTCGCCCGTAGAATCGCTCAGACAGAATCGCAGGACACCTGCGCTCAAAAGAAGTACTTTTTTGGGTGACAGGCACCCCTGCGATTCTGTGTGTGTGATCTTACCGCAATTAGTCGGGCGAAAATCGTGCTGCGTTTGGGGGACCATTGTAAGCGACAGGAATCTCGCGGGCGTCTTGCGATTTGCCGTGATTTGGAATCGCAGGCAGAATCGCAGTGATTCTGCCCGTAATCAGGGATGCCAATATGTGAACCAAGCCTCAGGGGAAAGCACTATGTCAGAACTGTACTGCACATTTTGTCTATTTTGTTATTGATTGTTTACTGTTTGCACAGATACACTGTATGTTTTACACTTGATACTCAATAAAAATATTTTGGAAAAAAAAATAACTGTGCTGTATATCATATTTACAAGAAACAAACATACATAACTTCCATCTGTTAGTTATATGCGTATGTTAAGTACACTGGAACTTCAGTCAGAAATGTATTTACCTATGTCAGGCTTTCATTCCTTTGTGTTGAGGAAGATATCCCCTCACTTCACTTCCCAATGATTATTGTCTCTATAAATGAAACAAATTATTTTGGTAAGGTGGGAAAGGTATGTTTTTTTTTTTAGGGAGATAGACATTTAAAAAAAAAAAAAGTTCCTTCTCCACCTAATCAAATCTGTAAAAGTTGTCTTATCTTATCCAGCTGAAGAGATGTTCATTTCCTGCAGAACACGTTCACTCCAATAGGAAATAACCTGCTTTCCAATTGGGACAAAGGCAGTAGTCTGAAAGAAGGTCCAAGCCTTCCCAGCTGTAATCAAAACAAAGAAAAAAAAAATGTTTGATGTCCCATGTTACAGTATCAACAGGCATGAGATGTCTGTTGGTTTATTATAATCAGATTAGGTAGCAATCATGTATCTATGGGCAGTCTACAACCTTAGAATGGATCTTCACTGTGTCTGAGCACCACAAACCAAAAACATTATTTAATTAATTTTTAATATTTAGAGCAACCTTCCCCATCCATTCATGTCTCCATGCTTTATTTTGTTTAGAAATCACTCTGAAAAACAATCCTCTAGCATTTCTGGCCGTGAACATCTCGAGTAAGGGCAAATTATTCATGTAGAGTTGACTTCCTGGAATCCATCTGCCCTTGGTTAAAGCATGCATGCAGTAGAGTGTGCTTAGCTGAGAAAAACCCTCCTCCTCTCCTCCCCTCCTGAAGACTCCTGGGATGTATGACTTAATTTGCCTAGGCAAAAAAATAGGAAGTAACTGGAGAAATGTAAAATAAAAAGGTTAAAACAAGTAAATATGATATAATTTCCTATCTATTTACTAATGCTAGCAGCATGATTATTAAAAATAATCAATGTTGATTGGGAGAGTGAAGTTCCACTTTAGGCAGTCCTCACCTGACACATCAGTCTTTGCGGGAGAATGATCATGCAAGATAGATTTCCCCATCAGATCTCTGCAGGGGCTAGTCGCTTGGTTATCTTCAAATTGCATGCTAAGCTACAAGCTTACGCTTTTAAAGGTACATGCCGATAAAGCATTATTTTCAACTTACAGTAAATTGTAGTAAGGAATATTAAGTATTTAATTTCACATTGTGTATTTTAAGTCCATATTTAAAGACAAATGTTTCACTCACAATTAATTGCATTATATGTTTAGAATAAAATTGCAGTTTATTAGAGCATAAAATCTCATTGCCAATTACGTTTATGTCATTTAATAAACTAATGTTTAACTCACAACAAATAAAATAATTGAACAAGCTCTCATTTTGGTTATTTTGTTAGTTATGCTTGGCTTTAGTTACTCTGTTAATATAAAAATATGGGAATGAATGTATGTAAAAACCATTATTATTAATTTAGTCTTGAGTTTCTAGCATAGCAGTATGTAATTATTTGACTATGAACAAGAAAGTGTGTAAGGTTTTGATAAAACAGACTCATTATCAAAGAGGTAGCTCCAGCTCAATAAAAAAAGATGACACCTTCATTACTCTTTGTTTCCCTTGTCCAGTGATCAGGTGATGATTATCCTATAGCTTAAAATGCATGATATATTGAAATAATCAGTTTTTGACATTTCAGCAAGAGAAATTCTACTGGGTAACAAATGGTACAGGCAATACTTCCTCCCTTAGGGGCTTAGATATATATTCCCTGCAGTATGTATTCTCATGCTTACAACAAATAAAATACATTTTAGATATGCTTTGCTGACAACGGACGCAAGCATCTGGATGCAAGAAACATGTAAAATCTTATACCCAAGATTTATTTGGTGATCGTGATGGATATGGGTGTTTAAGCCTCTCCAAGCATTTTATCAAATAGGCTTTTATATATATATATATATATATATATATATATATAATTTCTTCATATACTGAACAAAATTATAAACGCAACACTTTTGTTTTTTGCCCCCATTTTTCATGAGCTGAACTCAAAGATCTAAGGCCCCGTTCACATTGGGGCTATCCGACTTCCCGGAGCGGCCGGCACGGACTTCATAACATTAAAGTCTATGGCGGTCGCTCCGGGTCACCCCAAAGAAGCTCCGGACCCTTTTTCTAAGTCGGAGCGACTTGTGTCGCTCCTATTAGAACGGGTCCGCAGCTTCCCTATGGAAGGCGACCTACAAACGGCCTATTTCTCTCAAATATTGTTAACAAATCTGTCTAAATCTATGTTAGTGAGGTCTTCTCCTTTGCCGAGATAATCCATTCACCTCACAGGTGGGGCATAAAAAGATGCTGATTAGACAGCATGATTGTTGCAGCAGCTGTCCAGGTAATATCATTCTATAATAAGAATCATAAACTGAAACAGAGTTGTAGCTCTCTCACATTAAAAAAAAAAAAAGAATTCCATGTCCAGCATAAAACACACCTAACTAAAAACAGCATACATATGAGAGTGTAATACTTTAGAGCCACAAGCAAGAAAAACAGAACTGATCTGTTGGGCAGTTTGTACCACTTTTTTGCTAAACTGCAATGTCAGAGGGAGACATCAGGCAGTGTATTTCTGGAATAAATAAAAAACAGTTTTTTTTTTTCTTTTTGAGACTGAAGACTAAAAATATTACATCTTTACAGCAGAGTTTTTTTAGGACTGAAAAATTGTACTGATGTTTAGAACAGCTTTTAAATCTTTCTTGGCAATTTTTTTTTTTTTGTAATTGTATATTTATTGGGTTTTTCCAAAGCACTACAAGGGAAACATTAACAACAAAATATAACAGTATGACATGAGCATGTAGCATCAGATAACACATAAACACAGAGCATTACTAGACCATAGGAACAAAATAAAAGCCATGGATATATTTTGAAGGTGGCTACCAATAGAGCGGGCAATGTAAACATGAATGAAGTATCACATAACCCTAATACAGCTCAAAGGGTTGGGTCGTAGAGGCTTCTCAGTCTAATAACACCAAGAATACGTCAAAAGATCAAAAGAAAGAAAACAAGGGGAGAGACACACTATGGTATAAAAATAAAGGAGGCAAGTGTAAGGGTAACTAAGTAATAAACTAAGAGAGGTAGCTATTCAGGAGCTTGAGACACTGATACTGAGTTAAGCTCAGAATTATCCCATAGATACCAAATCTTTGAAAATGAGGGTAAAAGGTCGTGTACTACAGCCGTGAGGTGTTCCATTCTATGTATATGAGCTATAGCCTGCAATAATTAGGAATATGTGGGAGGAGAATGAAATAACCAGCCTAAGGGTATAAACCGTTTAGCAGCTAAAAAAATGAATGCAACCAATTTCTTGGCGTGTCAGGAGATACCAGGGATACGCAGTCCTAATAGATAGTGAACTGGGTCTAAGGGGAGATTTACCCCAAGGAGGTTTTGGAGAAGAGACTGGATTGGGGACTAAAAAGGTCAGATATTAGGGCAGTCCCAAAAAATATGATAATGTGAACCTACGTCCAGCACAGTCAAGAAACCGCAGGGTTATGCTTCTGAAGAACCTCTGGAGTTCTATAACAAAAGAACAAAACTTTAAAGGCTGTCTCTTTCTGTTCCACACATCTCATGGCCTTAGAAACAGAGTCCCATTTTTTCTGCCATTGTGGTAGGGAAACGTCACTGCGACGTCATCTGGGGCGGTACTAGGCCACGTACTCCCGGAGCTTATATAGGCCTGTGTATCCTAGCGACCATTATGTGTACCTCCGCCATCTTGGTACCCTCACGCGAGTCATACCGGCGGCCATCTTGGTATCTTTGGATATAAGATATACAAGATGGCGGAGGTACACATAATGGTCGCTAGGATACGCAGGCCTATATAAGCTCCGGGAGTACGTGGCCTAGTACCGCCCCAGATGACGTCGCAGTGACGAAACGCATAGAGCGGCAAAGCAGCGTCAACGTCACTTCCGGTTAGGTGGCTCCGGCCGGTGGAACGCGGAAGTACCGCGCGGCCGAACACTGGAGACACACCAAACAAGCTGACGGTGAACTTCCTAACAGTGAGTCGATGCTATTTTTTCCCTCAATAATGTACTATACTACGCAATGGAAGCTCTCTTGGTCTTTTGTATACTGACTCCCTAGATGCAAGCGCAACTGTATGCACGGAACAACCAGCTCTCACAGGCATCAGGAGAAGGGAGACACAGTATATTAGAGTGAGAAGGGAGAGGACTTTTGGTAAGTGCTTTACCCACGGTATTAGCACTTCTCACTCCTAACACGCGCCACAGGCGTTTTTACTCTCTCACTTTACACTGCATAGTGTTCTGTAATATTCACCACGGATGTAAGTTTCCTCTTTCAAAGGAGGCCACAATAAAGTATCTATTGATCACCTATATTGCACTTAGCACTTTTTTTGCACTGGTCACTATATGATTGTTTACATCCGATGAGTGATACATACACGGTACAATCCAATTGATACACGATTACTACCGTTTATAATTTTATAATTTTAATTTAATTTTAAATCTGCACTATATTGCACATTTAATATTTCACCAATAAGCACTGTGCACTTTCATTTTTTTGGATCATATACAACGAAGTAATTCGCTGTGCAAGGTGGTAGCGCCCCATACCAACACCTCCCATAAACCCCCACATTTCTTTACCCTTGTGGTAAGTTGGAGGCAGCATAACCATCTGATCCCCACACTCTGCATTTAAAACTGTTGATTCAGTGCTTGTGTTGCTATCCATAGCGCGGGTGCACCCCAAACCTCTTTTTTACAGAAAAGAGGATACCTGCACCTGAGAAGAGGGCTTAGAGTACAAGGCATAAAGTGACGTCATAAAGGATCCTGTAAATCCATAATGTGAAAGGGTGGCGAATTAAAAAAGGCCAACTAAGCCTGTCCAAAGCTTTCTGGGCATCCAGGCTCAAAATAAGAGCTGGGCGGGTGGTCTTGTTGAGCAAGTCAATGAGGTCAATAGCACGTCTCATGTTATCACCAGCATGTCTGGTAGGTACAAATCCCACCTGGTCCTTATTTATAGGTTTAGCAGGTATTTGGGTACACCTATTTGCCAAGATTTTAGTGAATATTTTGTAGTTGAATTTGAGTAGTGCTATAGTTCGAGAATTGTTGTGAAAAGAAGGATTTTTCCCAGGTTTTAGGATGACTGTAATATGGGCATGAAGAAACTGGGGGTGAGGGACAGTTCTCTTCATTAAAGAAGCAAATAAGTCAAGTAAATATGGGCTTAAAGTTGGGAGAAATGTCTTGTAATAGGAGTATGGAAAGCTGTTTGGTCTGGGCGGACATGTGAGATGCTAAGTTCTTAACAACATCAGCTAATTCTTTAAGAGTAGCAACAGCATTCAATGAGGAGAGGTGAGATGAAGAAAGCTTAGGTAAGTGTAAGAAAGCAAAAAAACAAATCAAACTTATCCTGCGAAAAAAAGGTACAGTAAAACCTTGGATTGCGAGCATAATTCCGGAAGCATGCTTGTAATCCAAAGCACTCTTATATCAAAGCAAATTTCCCCATAAGAAATAATGGAAACTCAGATGATTCGTTCCACAACCATTTATTCATAAGTCCTTCAGTTTATAGTCCATATAAAAAGATTATAGCATTGCGATAGGTTATATAACCATAAAATGTCCATCCACAAATAGCCACTTCCACAAGGGGATAAGAAGCAAAATCCAGTAGGAGCTACAGAGTATCAAAGAGAAGAAAGGCGCCTCTAAGTGTAGCAATATGGTTCCATTTAATGAAGGTACAACATTTAGCAACTCACATGGTTGATGAATAAAACAGGCACATCTAAGTATGCAGGCATCCGGGGTAAAGCTGTCCACATGGACTATCTTCTGCACCGCCGGCTGCCAGTCTGTAATCCTGACCGGGAAGACCACTGCAGTAAAGGGATCTAAAAGCGAGGGGCAGCATGGAAGGGATGACGTAGATGGTGGTGCAGAGGATGGTCTATGTGGACAGCTTTAGCCTGGATGCCTGCATACTTAGATGTGCCTGTTCCAATCATCAACCATGTGAGTTGCTAAATGTTGTACCTTCATTAAATGTAACCATATTGCTACACTTAGAGGCGCCTCTCTTCTCTTTTATACTCAGCTGTGACTTGAAGCTACTTGTATATCAAGACATCGCTTGTAAACCAAGTCAAAATTTATTTGAAAATTTTGCTTGTCTTGCAAAGCGCTCTTAAACCAAGTTACTCTCAAACCAAGGTTTTACTGTATTTGGTTTATGAAAAAATGTATCAAATACTTTGGACATAGGGGTCAATTTAATAAAGGCAAATCCACTGCGCACTTCCAAGTGCACTGCAATTGTGCTTGGAAGTACACTTGGATGTGCAGTCATGTACAAACCCAATTCCAAAAAAGTTGGGACACTGTACAAATTGTGAGTAAAAAAGAAATGGATTAATTTTTATTGGCACATTTTGGATTTCATGAGAGCTACACATTCCAAAAAAGTTGGGACGGGTAGCAATAAGAGGCCGAAAAAGTTAAATGTACATATATGGAAGAGCTGCATGACCAATTTGCAACTTATTAGGTCAATTGGCAACATGATTGGGTATAAAAAGAGCCTCTCAGAGTGGCAGTGTCTCTCAGAAGTCAAGATGGGCAGAGGATCACCAATTCCCCCAATGCTACGGCGAAAAATAGTGGAGCAATATCATAAAGGAGTTTCTCAGAGAAAAATTGCAAAGAGTTTGAAGTTATCATCGTCTACAGTGTATAATATCATCCAAAGATTTAGAGAATCTGGAACAATCTCTGTGCTTAAGGGTCAAGGCCGGAAAACCATACTGGATGCCGTGATCTTCGGGCCCTTAGATGGCACTGCATCACATACAGGAAAGCTACTGTAATGGAAATCACAACATGGGCTCAGGAATACTTCCAGAAAACAAATTGGACTGTGGCAAAGTGGAAAACAGTTCTGTGGTCAGATGAATCAAAATTTGAAGTTCTTTTTGGAAAACTGGGACGCCATGTCATCCAGACTAAAGAGGACAAGGAAAACCCAAGTTGTCATCAGCGCTCAGTTCAGAAGCCTGCATCTCTGATGGTATGGGGTTGCATGAGTGCGTGTGGCATGGACAGCTTACACATCTGGAAAAGCACCATCAATGCTGAAAGGTATATCCACGTTCTAGAACAACATATGCTCCCATCCAGACGTCGTCTCTTTCAGGGAAGACCTTGAATTTTCCAACATGACAATGCCAGACCACATACTGCATCAATTACAACATCATGGCTGCGTAGAAGAAGGATTCGGGTACTGAAATGGCCAGCCTGCAGTCCAGATCTTTCTCCCACAGAAAACATTTGGCGCATTATAAAGAGGAAGATGCGACAAAGAAGACCTAAGACAGTTGAGCAACTAGAAGCCTGTATTAGACAAGAATGGGACAACATTCCTATTCCTAAACTTGAACAACTTGTCTCCTCAGTCCCCAGACGTTTGCAGACTGTTATAAAAAGAAGAGGGGATGCCACACAGTGGTAAACATGGCCTTGTCCCAACTTTTTTGACATGTGTTGATGCCATGAAATTTAAAATCAACTTATTTTTCACTTAAAATGATACATTTTCCCATTTTAAACATTTGATATGTCATCTATGTTGTATTCTGAAAAAAATATTGAAATTTGAAACTTCCACATCATTTCATTCTGTTTTTATTCACAATTTGTACAGTGTCCCAACTTTTTTGGAATCAGGTTTGTAGATCTGAGGTGAAGATAAGGGTAGGCTCTGCTGATTTCTATCATTCAATCATGTGCAATCAAAAGTGCTGTTTTTTATTTTCCTTGCATGTCCCCCTCAGATCTACAGCCACTGCACTTCAAAGTGCACTTACTTTTTTAAAAAAAAGATTGTTTCTCTATCGTCCATTGACAGATGGAGTCTCCATCTCCAGCTGAATGGGTTATGCTCCTCCCTGCAGGAGTAGTCTAGGCAGGAAAAATGTAGATGTACATGCCCATGGGGCTGTCCCCACGAGCATAAGACACTCCCCCTATGCTCACTAAACCAGTTTGTTTCTGCCTAGAGAAGGAGTAGGACCTAGGTTTTCTGCTAGGACTTCGGTCTCAGTTTTTTATTCTTTTCAGAATATTTTGTTTTATTTCTCTTTACTCACTTTGCTAGCTAGTGTTCAGGGGGATCCTCCTGGTGATCTGCAAGCAATGCTGGTTGGGGTTTCACACTGGATAATCTAGATCCTTATGGTCCCCCCAGCCTGGCCTATGAGCGTGAGCAGGTTATAGTCCGGCACTAGGCCTCGCCATGATGGCGCCCCTTTCCAGGTGGGGATGAGCCTGCGAGCGGTCGCCTCACCGGGACGTGATGACCTGGAACATCCTGAGTCGCAGCGTACCCCTCAGCTGGCAGCACCCCTACTTTGCATGGGAGATTGTCTGCCTGGAGTGGAGCCCACCCGGTTCATGGTATGGTGAGTAAATGTGACCCCCTTTGCCCCTGGTGGCCTTGGGGTTGATGTGGGGCCCTCTCCTGGGGATAGTAGGACCTGTACCTCCTAAAAGATCCCCCTGGACTGTCAGGTACTCGGCTATCTCCCTCTCCCGCCCCTGCTGGGGACTTTGTAACTGGGGCGCCTGGCATCCTGAGGGGGGTGGAAATAGTACTTTGCTGCGTGCTGGGTCTTGTTGTAGATCCTTGAGGCCTTCATTTTTGGGGTCCCTGGCCACATGGCACGCCGTGGGCGCCGCCATCTTAAGTGTGGGCAGTGTGTATATTTTTCCCATTAACTTGTATGAGGCAGCCATTTTCCCTAAGCTTCCGATTAAAATGCATTGGCAACCATGTTTGTGTAGTCCTATGTACTGCATTAGCAGTGTGACCTTTTACATCCAGGCCGAGGTCACTTCCTGTTATTCTTCTTCCTGCTGTAGGCTGTTCAGAGGGTTTTCTCTGGTGGTGGTACAGTACTAGGGTCTTTGCGGGCATATCCCTACATGTTCTGCTGTCAGTGTATATTTAAGGGGGACTCTGCAGACTGCTGCGATCGGCGGTGGGAACCACGATCGGCGCTTTTTAAAGTTACAGTACTCCGTTTTTCTGTAGTTTTAAATATGGAGTCCTAGGCTGTAATTTCACCCTCAGACCCACTCTGTGCGACTCCCGGACAGTCCGGATCGCAGTCGCTGACCGTGATTTCAGCAGCTCTTGAAAGCCTGGCAACAAAAGTTGATTTTGTCATGAAAAAGGTTAATACTTGAAAACGGCCGCTGCCTTCTCCATCTTTGGTGGAGTCCTCTGATTCAGAGACTGATGTGGTCGCCACAAACTCCTCCCTACCTGAAGGGTCGCTGTCCTCACAGTTAGATGGTGAAGAGGACATGTCTTATTTGGCGGCAGCACGGGAACATGCTTTGGTGGAAGCCCTGATTATTTCAGTGAGGGAAACTTTAAAATTGTCTGATGAGCCCACGCCGGCAGGGACATGGGTGGCCTTTGGCTCCCGCAAGACCCAAAAGTCTGGCAAGGTTTTTCCCTGTCCTGAGACTTTTCTTGATATTGTGAATGGCCAATGGCGGCGAGTTAAGCATGTGTTAGTTGTGCCAACGCACTTTAAACGCCGATATCCTTTTGCTGATATGGTATCCAACCATTGGACGGTGCCACCTAAGGTGGACCACCCTGTTTCCAGGTTGAACAAATCTACCATTGTGCCTGTGGAAGGTTCCCTGGTTTTTACTGATCTGGTGGACAGGCAGGTGGAATCCCTTTCCTGCCATCTTGTGTTGGTGGCTTCCATTTTGAAACCAGTCTTTGTGTCTGTTTTGGTATCACAGACAGGGTCCAAGTTCCCTTTCAGAACCCTAATCCATTCTATAACTGACGTAGTTCCACCAGAACTGATGGAACTTGTGGACCAGATGGCCCAGGCCCTGGTGTTCCTGTGTGATGCGTCCCTGGATGCGGCTTCCCTGGTGGCCAGAGTTTCGGCTGTGGGGATTGCCCTACGGCGCATAGTTTGGCTGAAGAGGTGGTCGGCTGACCAAGCTTCCAAGAAGCCCTAACGGATCTCAATTTTCTGGAAGAGCGTTTGTTTGGTGACTCACTGGATGAGTTGATCCAGGGTATGACTGGCAGGAAGAGTACTCATATTTCTCAATCCTCCAAAGGTAAAACACCCCGTGTTAAGCGGGGTCCTTCCTTTACTGCTCGTAGATGGATTTTTTGTGCCCCCCCCCCCGGGCGCAAGAAAAAGGTAAGCAATTCAGAACTTTTGGAGGGTCTAAGAATCACTGGAGCAAGTCCAAGACCAGTCATTCCAGTGCTGCGCACAATTCCTCTTCAGCATGGGGCGCCGTCACCTGTTTTTTGTCTGCACTTCTTTCAGGAACCCTGAACTTCCTTTGTTCAGGACAAATGGGTTCGCAAACTGAATTGTTCCGAGTACAAAATTAAATTTTGGTCCCAGCCCTGGGGACAGTTTTTTCCAGTCAAATTTTCACCTGTCTCCAGAGCATTTAAAAAATCTTGGGGAAAGTGTGCAGGATCTCCTAGCTCAAGGAGTGATCGTGCAGGTTCCTCCGCAGGAACGATCTCAAGATTTTTATTCAAACCTGTTCACGGTGCCCAGAAAGGAGGGCAAGGTGCGTCCAATCCTGGATCTCAAGGCTCTGAACCGCTTTGTGCGGGGGTGCAGAAGTTTTGAATGGAGTCTATTCGGTTGGTGGTGCCATTCTTGAATCAGGGGGATTTTCTGGCGGCCTCCATCAATATAAAGGATGCGTGTCTCCCCTTCCCCATATTCGAGGGACATCAGTAGGGTTGAGCGGACACCTAGATGTCCGTGTTCGACGGGTTCGGCCGAACTTTAAAAAAAAGTCCGGGTCCGTGTCCCGGACTTTTACCGAACTTTTCCCGGACACCGAACCCCATTGAAGTCAATGGGGACCCGAACTTTAAGGCACTAAAATGGCTCTAAAACACCAAAGGAAAGGGCTAGAGTGCTGCAAATGGCAGCAAAACGTAATTAAGAGCATGGCAAGTGCTCTGCAAACAAATGTGGATAGGGAAATAACTTAAAACAACAAAAAAAAACAGAAAAATAAAACAATGTTCTTCTTCATCTCTGAAGGACGAGGCCCATATGGAGTAGGAGGGAGGTTGAGGTGGTGGTGGATGTGGCGGTGACATAGGCGTGCGCACAGGGTGTGCTGGGTGTGCCTGGGCACACCCTAATCACCTAGGGCACATAGCATTGCCAGTGAGGAGATGGGAAAGATCTCCCTGGGACCTGCTCTGCTCTATTTCTCCTTGCCTACAGGTACATGGCCCCGATACATTACTCTCCCTGCTGGCAAACACATGCATGTGTATTTCAACTTTGGGGTGCACACCTTAATGCAATAGGCTGCGCACACCTATGGGCGGTGTAGGTGGAAGCAGCGGTGGAGGAGGACCAGGGCCGGATTAACAGCATCATGGGCTTGGTGCTGAGGATTTTGAAGGGCCTTAGGGCCGTGCCTTGCCATGCACCCAGAGGAGGAAGGGTGCAGCCATGCATGCCTAATTCAACATGGGATGCTGTCTCTGAAGCCCATAAACACATCCATGCATCGCCAACTGTCCCTCCTTGTCCGGCCTTCACGCTGTGTGGGGAGGTTCTGAGGGTGCTGCCTGGGGAAGCGAGCATAGAAGCCAGACTTCTGTGTTTACAAGTGACAGAAGAGCGGTAACAGTGAATATGGCCAACCCGGGGCCTATATAAAAGGTAGGGGCCTGGAGCTGCAGCTCCAATAGACCCTTCATTAATCTGGCCCTGAGGAGGAGGACGAGGTAGCCAACACTGCTTCTTTTCACAAATTTTAAATGAGGGTACACCCCAAAAGAGTGAGAAAGAGCAAAAATGGAACAATGGGTGGGTAAGGTCGGTATCCATTGCTATTCTGCATAAGGTACGGAAAAGTCCCGTGGGATCCATGCCTGGTTCATTTTAATGAACGTGAGCTTGTCCACATTGTCTCTGGACAGGCGGCTGCGCTTGTCTGTTATAACGCCCCCAGCCGTGCTAAATACCCGTTCAGATAATACACTGGCTGCAGGGCACGCCAGCACCTCCAAGGCGTAAAGGGCAAGCTCAGGCCATGTGCCCAATTTGGAGACCCAGAAGTTGAAGGGGGCAGACCCGTCATTCACTACATGTAGGCGTGTGCACACATACTGCTCCACCATGTTGGTAAAATGCTGCCTCCTGCTAAGACGTTCCATCTGAGCTGCTGGTGCTGCTGTTTGTTGTGGCGTGCTGACAAAGCTTTTCCACATTTCGGCCATGCTAACCCTGCCTTCTGAGGTGCTGGCGGTGCCCTGGTTGCGTTGGCGACCTCCTCCTCCTCCTCCTCTGCCTTGTGCTTCCACTGTGGCCCCGCTGTCAGATGGGAATGCCAGCAGCATGGCGTCTACCAGCGTGCGCTTGTACTCGCGCATCTTGCGATCGCGCTCCAGTGAGTGAATTAAGGACGGTACGTTGTCCTTGTAACGGGGATCCAGCAGCGTGGCCACCCAGTAATCAGCACAAGTTAGAATGTGGGCAACTCGGCGGTCGTTGTGGAGACACTGCAGCATGTAATCGCTCATGTGTGCCAGGCTGCCCAGAGGCGACGAAAGGCTGTCCTCTGTGGGAGGTGTATGGTCCGTGTCCTCTGTATCCCCCCAGCCACGCACCAGTGATGGCCATGAGCTGGCCTGGGTGCCACCCTGCTGTGAACATGGTTCCATCTCCTCCTCCAGCTCCTCCTCCTCCTCATCCTCCTCATCCTCCAGAACTGTGCCCCTGCTGGACAATTGCGTCCCTGGCGTTTGCGTGTGCAGGAACCCACCCTCGGAGCCCCTTGCGAATGACTGCCCTGAAAGCCTTGGAAATGTTACCTCTTCATCCTCCTCCTCCTCCTCATCCTGTGCCACATCCTCTTCCATCATCGCCCGAATTGTTTTTTCAAGGAGGCATAGAAGTGGGATAGTTAAGCTGAGAACGGCGTCATTGCCACTGGCCATGTTGGTGGAGTACTCAAAACAGCGCAACAAGGCACACAGGTCTCGCATGGAGGCCCAGTTATTGGTGGTGAAGTGGTGCTGTTCCGCAGAGCGACTCACGCGTGCGTGCTGCAGCTGAAACTCCACTATGGCCTGCTGCTGCTCGCACAGTCTTTCCAGCATGTGCAAGGTGGAGTTCCACCTTGTGGGCACGTCACATATGAGGCGGTGAGCGGGAAGGCCGAAGTTACGCTGCAGCGCTGCCAGGCGAGCAGCAGCAGGGTGAGAACGCCGAAAGTGCGCACAAACGGCCCGCACTTTCTGCAGCAGCTCTGACATATCGGGGTAGTTTTTAAGGAACCTCTGCACCACCAAATTCAGCACATGCGCCAGGCAAGGGATGTACGTCAAACCGGCTAGGCCCAGAGCTGCTATGAGATTTCGCCCGTTATCGCACACCACCAGGCCGGGCTTGAGGCTCGCTGGCAGCAACCACTCATTTGTCTGCTGTTCCATGCTCCTCCACAACTCCTGCGCGGTGTGTGGTTTGTCCCCCAAACAGGCAAGTTGTAAAACTGCCTGCTGTCGTTTACCCCTGGCCGTGCTGAAGTTGGTGGTGAAGGTGTTACGCTGTCCGGATGAGGAGGCGGTAGAGGATGAGGAAGCGGAGTAGGAGGAGTTAGGAACAGGAGGCAAACTGAAGCGCCCTGCAATCCTCGGTGGTGGAAGGACATGCGCCAAATTGCTATCCGCCTCAGGCCCATCCGCCACTGCATTTACCCAGTGTGCCGTTAGGGAGATATAACGCCCCTGACCGTGCTTACTGGTCCACGTATCCGTAGTTAGGTGGACCTTGGCACAGATGGCGTTGCGCAGTGCACACCTGATTTTTTCCCCCACTTGGTTGTGCAGGGAAGGGATGGCTTGCCTGGAAAAGTAGTGGCGGCTGGGCACGACGTACTGTGGGACAGCCACCGACATAAGGTTTTTAAAACTGTGCGTCTCCACCAGACGGAATGACAGCATTTCAAAGGCCAATAATTTTGAAATGCTGGCATTCAGGGCCAGGGATCGCGGGTGGGTAGGGGGGTACTTCCTCTTCCTCTCAAGTGTTTGGGAGATGGAAAGCTGAACGCTTCCACGGGACATTGTGGAGATGGTTGTTGGTGACCCAGGTGGTGGTGTTGCTGACAGATCGTCTGTTTGCGGGGTGGCAGGTGCCGGTATCACTACAGATGTGGCTGGAGCGGCCGAGACTGCAGCAGAAGAGGAAGCAGGATGAGCCAGAGACGTTTCTTGGTTTTGAAGGTGTGTACTCCACTGCAGCTCGTGCTTTGCACTTAGATGCCTGATCATGCAGGTTGTGCTCAGGTTGAGAAGGTTCATGCCTCGCTTCAAGCTCTGATTGCACAGGGTGCAAACCACTCGTGTCCTGTCATCAGCACATTTTCTAAAGAACTTCCACGCTAGAGAACTCCTTTGAGCTGACTTTGGTGCGCTCGTTCCCTTGCTGCGTTGGGCAGTAGCGGGCGTAGTGTCTAGGGCACGGCCGCTCCGCTTCTGCACCCTGCTCCCTCTTCTGCTGTGCTGGTGGCTCTGTGCGACCACCGCCTCTTCCTCCAAACTACTCAGTTCACCTGCATGACGTTCATTCCATGTGGGGTCGAGGACCTCATCGTCCTCCACATCATCTTCCACCCAGTCTTCACCCCTGCCCTCCTTGTCGGTCTCCACAATGCTGAACGCCGCAGCAGTTGGCACCTGCGTTTCGTCATCATCGGAGACGTGCTGCGATGATCCTTGCATGTACTCATCTTGAGGAATAAGTGGTTGGGCATCGCTGCACTCAATCTCTTCCACTTCTGGGGCAGGGCTAGGTGGATGGCCCTGGGAAACCCTGCTGACAGAGTCCTCAAAAAGAATAAGAGACTGCTGTATGGCTTGGGGCTCAGACTGCTGGCCTGATTTGCAAGGGGGTGAGGTGAAAGACGGTTGGACATTGGCTGCAGGTGCCAACTCTGACCTTTCTGCAGTAGACTGGGTGGGAGACAATGTGAAGGAACTGGAGGCACTGTCAGCAGCAAACCAATCTACTATCGCCTCAACTTGTTCTGGCCTCATCACTTCTAGGGGCGTTTGATGCCCTACCAAATACTGATGCAGGTTCTGTCGCCTACTCACACTTGAGGAAGGTGTTTCACTTGTGCGTGTAGCTGGCACAGATCGACCATGTCCTCTCCTTGCAACAGGAGCTCTACCAGCAGCACCACGACCCAGGCCACGGCCCTTATTTGACGGTCTCCTCATATTTCTGTAATTTAAGATCTTGCCCTAGAAAGGTTTTTATTGAATAGCGGAATAGAAAATATGATCCAAAAAAAGTGTATGTATATCACACGTACACAACCACACTAGGCCCCAATTACTATTGTTTGTACCCCTAAAAGGCTAGATGAGGAGTAGGGGGAGTATGGAACAGGCAGCACCCTCAAACCTTCAGAAGTATGAGATGAACCCCAACAACTTGGAAAGGTGGATCTCTCTCACACGTACCGACACAGACTATCCCGCAATTCAATTGATCCTCAAAGGTTTTTATTGAATAGCGGAATAGGAAATATGATCAAAAAAAGTGTATGTATCTCGCACGTACACAACCACACTAGGCCCCAATTACTATTGTTTGTACCCCTAAAAGGCTAGATGAGGAGTAGGGGGGGTATGGAACAGGCAGCACCCTCAAACCTTCAGAAGTATGAGATGAACCCCAACAACTTGGAAAGGTGGATCTCTCTCACACGTACCGACACAGACTATCCCGCAATTCAATTGATCCCCAAAGGTTTTTATTGAATAGCGGAATAGGAAATATGATCAAAAAAAGTGTATGTATCTCACACGTACAGAAACACACTAGGCCCCAATTACTATTGTTTGTACACCTAAAAGGATGGATGAGGAGGAGGAGGAGTATGGAACAGGCAGCACCCTCAAAGCTTCAGAAGTATGAGATGAACCCCAAAAACTTGGAAAGGTGGATCTCACACGTACCGACACAGACTATCCCGCAATTTAATTGATCCCCAAAGGTTTTTATTGAATAGCGGAATAGGAAATATGATCAAAAAATGTGTATGTATCTCACACGTACAGAAGCACACTAGGCCCCAATTACTATTGTTTGTACACCTAAAAGGATGGATGAGGAGGAGGAGGAGTATGGAACAGGCAGCACCCTCAAAGCTTCAGAAGTATGAGATGAACCCCAAAAACTTGGAAAGGTGGATCTCACACGTACCGACACAGACTATCCCGCAATTTAATTGATCCCCAAAGGTTTTTATTGAATAGCGGAATAGGAAATATGATCAAAAAAAGTGTATGTATCTCGCACGTACACAACCACACTAGGCCCCAATTACTATTGTTTGTACCCCTAAAAGGCTAGATGAGGAGTAGGGGGGGTATGGAACAGGCAGCACCCTCAAACCTTCAGAAGTATGAGATGAACCCCAACAACTTGGAAAGGTGGATCTCTCTCACACGTACCGACACAGACTATCCCGCAATTCAATTGATCCCCAAAGGTTTTTATTGAATAGCGGAATAGGAAATATGATCAAAAAAAGTGTATGTATCTCACACGTACAGAAACACACTAGGCCCCAATTACTATTGTTTGTACACCTAAAAGGATGGATGAGGAGGAGGAGGAGTATGGAACAGGCAGCACCCTCAAAGCTTCAGAAGTATGAGATGAACCCCAAAAACTTGGAAAGGTGGATCTCACACGTACCGACACAGACTATCCCGCAATTTAATTGATCCCCAAAGGTTTTTATTGAATAGCGGAATAGGAAATATGATCAAAAAATGTGTATGTATCTCACACGTACAGAAGCACACTAGGCCCCAATTACTATTGTTTGTACACCTAAAAGGATGGATGAGGAGGAGGAGGAGTATGGAACAGGCAGCACCCTCAAAGCTTCAGAAGTATGAGATGAACCCCAAAAACTTGGAAAGGTGGATCTCACACGTACCGACACAGACTATTCCGCAATTTAATTGATCCCCAAAGGTTTTTATTGAATAGCGGAATAGGAAATATGATCAAAAAATGTGTATGTATCTCACACGTACAGAAGCACACTAGGCCCCAATTACTATTGTTTGTACACCTAAAAGGATGGATGAGGAGGAGGAGGAGTATGGAACAGGCAGCACCCTCAAAGCTTCAGAAGTATGAGATGAACCCCAAAAACTTGGAAAGGTGGATCTCACACGTACCGACACAGACTATTCCGCAATTTAATTGATCCCCAAAGGTTTTTATTGAATAGCGGAATAGGAAATATGATCAAAAAATGTGTATGTATCTCACACGTACAGAAGCACACTAGGCCCCAATTACTATTGTTTGTACACCTAAAAGGATGGATGAGGAGGAGGAGGAGTATGGAACAGGCAGCACCCTCAAAGCTTCAGAAGTATGAGATGAACCCCAAAAACTTGGAAAGGTGGATCTCACACGTACCGACACAGACTATCCCGCAATTTAATTGATCCCCAAAGGTTTTTATTGAATAGCGGAATAGGAAATATGATCAAAAAATGTGTATGTATCTCACACGTACAGAAGCACACTAGGCCCCAATTACTATTGTTTGTACACCTAAAAGGATGGATGAGGAGGAGGAGGAGTATGGAACAGGCAGCACCCTCAAAGCTTCAGAAGTATGAGATGAACCCCAAAAACTTGGAAAGGTGGATCTCACACGTACCGACACAGACTATTCCGCAATTTAATTGATCCCCAAAGGTTTTTATTGAATAGCGGAATAGGAAATATGATCAAAAAATGTGTATGTATCTCACACGTACAGAAGCACACTAGGCCCCAATTACTATTGTTTGTACACCTAAAAGGATGGATGAGGAGGAGGAGGAGTATGGAACAGGCAGCACCCTCAAAGCTTCAGAAGTATGAGATGAACCCCAAAAACTTGGAAAGGTGGATCTCACACGTACCGACACAGACTATCCCGCAATTTAATTGATCCCCAAAGGTTTTTATTGAATAGCGGAATAGGAAATATGATCAAAAAAAGTGTATGTATCTCGCACGTACACAACCACACTAGGCCCCAATTACTATTGTTTGTACCCCTAAAAGGCTAGATGAGGAGTAGGGGGGGTATGGAACAGGCAGCACCCTCAAACCTTCATAAGTATGAGATGAACCCCAACAACTTGGAAAGGTGGATCTCTCTCACACGTACCGACACAGACTATCCCGCAATTCAATTGATCCTCAAAGGTTTTTATTGAATAGCGGAATAGGAAATATGATCAAAAAAAGTGTATGTATCTCGCACGTACACAACCACACTAGGCCCCAATTACTATTGTTTGTACCCCTAAAAGGCTAGATGAGGAGTAGGGGGGGTATGGAACAGGCAGCACCCTCAAACCTTCAGAAGTATGAGATGAACCCCAACAACTTGGAAAGGTGGATCTCTCTCACACGTACCGACACAGACTATCCCGCAATTCAATTGATCCTCAAAGGTTTTTATTGAATAGCGGAATAGGAAATATGATCAAAAAAAGTGTATGTATCTCGCACGTACACAACCACACTAGGCCCCAATTACTATTGTTTGTACCCCTAAAAGGCTAGATGAGGAGTAGGGGGGGTATGGAACAGGCAGCACCCTCAAACCTTCAGAAGTATGAGATGAACCCCAACAACTTGGAAAGGTGGATCTCTCTCACACGTACCAACACAGACTATCCCCCAATTTAACTGATCCCCAAAGGTTTTTGATTAAATAGCGGAATAGAAAATATGATCCCAAAAAAGTGTATGTATATCACACGTACACAACCACACTAGGCCCCAATTACTATTGTTTGTACCCCTAAAAGGCTAGGAGTAGGGGGGAGTATGGAACAGGCAGCACCCTCAAACCTTCAGAAGTATGAGATGAACCCCAACAACTTGGAAAGGTGGATCTCTCTCACACGTACCAACACAGACTATCCCCCAATTTAACTGATCCCCAGAGGTTTTTGATTAAATAGCGGAATAGAAAATATGATCCCAAAAAAGTGTATGTATATCACACGTACACAACCACACTAGGCCCCAATTACTATTGTTTGTACCCCTAAAAGGCTAGGAGTAGGGGGAGTATGGAACAGGCAGCACCCTCAAACCTTCAGAAGTATGAGATGAACCCCAACAACTTGGAAAGGTGGATCTCTCTCACACGTACCAACACAGACTATCCCCCAATTTAACTGATCCCCAAAGGTTTTTGATTAAATAGCGGAATAGAAAATATGATCCCAAAAAAGTGTATGTATATCACACGTACACAACCACACTAGGCCCCAATTACTATTGTTTGTACCCCTAAAAGGCTAGGAGTAGGGGGAGTATGGAACAGGCAGCACCCTCAAACCTTCAGAAGTATGAGATGAACCCCAACAACTTGGAAAGGTGGATCTCTCTCACACGTACCAACACAGACTATCCCCCAATTTAACTGATCCCCAAAGGTTTTTGATTAAATAGCGGAATAGAAAATATGATCCCAAAAAAGTGTATGTATATCACACGTATACAACCACACTAGGCCCCAATTACTATTGTTTGTACCCCTAAAAGGCTAGGAGTAGGGGGAGTATGGAACAGGCAGCACCCTCAAACCTTCAGAAGTATGAGATGAACCCCAACAACTTGGAAAGGTGGATCTCTCTCACACGTACCAACACAGACTATCCCCCAATTTAACTGATCCCCAAAGGTTTTTGATTAAATAGCGGAATAGAAAATATGATCCCAAAAAAGTGTATGTATATCACACGTACACAACCACACTAGGCCCCAATTACTATTGTTTGTACCCCTAAAAGGCTAGGAGTAGGGGGGAGTATGGAACAGGCAGCACCCTCAAACCTTCAGAAGTATGAGATGAACCCCAACAACTTGGAAAGGTGGATCTCTCTCACACGTACCAACACAGACTATCCCCCAATTTAACTGATCCCCAAAGGTTTTTGATTAAATAGCGGAATAGAAAATATGATCCCAAAAAAGTGTATGTATATCACACGTACACAACCACACTAGGCCCCAATTACTATTGTTTGTACCCCTAAAAGGCTAGGAGTAGGGGGAGTATGGAACAGGCAGCACCCTCAAACCTTCAGAAGTATGAGATGAACCCCAACAACTTGGAAAGGTGGATCTCTCTCACACGTACCAACACAGACTATCCCCCAATTTAACTGATCCCCAAAGGTTTTTGATTAAATAGCGGAATAGAAAATATGATCCCAAAAAAGTGTATGTATATCACACGTACACAACCACACTAGGCCCCAATTACTATTGTTTGTACCCCTAAAAGGCTAGGAGTAGGGGGAGTATGGAACAGGCAGCACCCTCAAACCTTCAGAAGTATGAGATGAACCCCAACAACTTGGAAAGGTGGATCTCTCTCACACGTACCAACACAGACTATCCCCCAATTTAACTGATCCCCAAAGGTTTTTGATTAAATAGCGGAATAGAAAATATGATCCCAAAAAAGTGTATGTATATCACACGTACACAACCACACTAGGCCCCAATTACTATTGTTTGTACCCCTAAAAGGCTAGGAGTAGGGGGAGTATGGAACAGGCAGCACCCTCAAACCTTCAGAAGTATGAGATGAACCCCAACAACTTGGAAAGGTGGATCTCTCTCACACGTACCAACACAGACTATCCCCCAATTTAACTGATCCCCAAAGGTTTTTGATTAAATAGCGGAATAGAAAATATGATCCCAAAAAAGTGTATGTATATCACACGTACACAACCACACTAGGCCCCAATTACTATTGTTTGTACCCCTAAAAGGCTAGGAGTAGGGGGGAGTATGGAACAGGCAGCACCCTCAAACCTTCAGAAGTATGAGATGAACCCCAACAACTTGGAAAGGTGGATCTCTCTCACACGTACCAACACAGACTATCCCCCAATTTAACTGATCCCCAAAGGTTTTTGATTAAATAGCGGAATAGAAAATATGATCCCAAAAAAGTGTATGTATATCACACGTACACAACCACACTAGGCCCCAATTACTATTGTTTGTACCCCTAAAAGGCTAGGAGTAGGGGGAGTATGGAACAGGCAGCACCCTCAAACCTTCAGAAGTATGAGATGAACCCCAACAACTTGGAAAGGTGGATCTCTCTCACACGTACCAACACAGACTATCCCCCAATTTAACTGATCCCCAGAGGTTTTTGATTAAATAGCGGAATAGAAAATATGATCCCAAAAAAGTGTATGTATATCACACGTACACAACCACACTAGGCCCCAATTACTATTGTTTGTACCCCTAAAAGGCTAGGAGTAGGGGGAGTATGGAACAGGCAGCACCCTCAAACCTTCAGAAGTATGAGATGAACCCCAACAACTTGGAAAGGTGGATCTCTCTCACACGTACCAACACAGACTATCCCCCAATTTAACTGATCCCCAAAGGTTTTTGATTAAATAGCGGAATAGAAAATATGATCCCAAAAAAGTGTATGTATATCACACGTACACAACCACACTAGGCCCCAATTACTATTGTTTGTACCCCTAAAAGGCTAGGAGTAGGGGGAGTATGGAACAGGCAGCACCCTCAAACCTTCAGAAGTATGAGATGAACCCCAACAACTTGGAAAGGTGGATCTCTCTCACACGTACCAACACAGACTATCCCCCAATTTAACTGATCCCCAAAGGTTTTTGATTAAATAGCGGAATAGAAAATATGATCCCAAAAAAGTGTATGTATATCACACGTACACAACCACACTAGGCCCCAATTACTATTGTTTGTACCCCTAAAAGGCTAGGAGTAGGGGGAGTATGGAACAGGCAGCACCCTCAAACCTTCAGAAGTATGAGATGAACCCCAACAACTTGGAAAGGTGGATCTCTCTCACACGTACCAACACAGACTATCCCCCAATTTAACTGATCCCCAAAGGTTTTTGATTAAATAGCGGAATAGAAAATATGATCCCAAAAAAGTGTATGTATATCACACGTACACAACCACACTAGGCCCCAATTACTATTGTTTGTACCCCTAAAAGGCTAGGAGTAGGGGGAGTATGGAACAGGCAGCACCCTCAAACCTTCAGAAGTATGAGATGAACCCCAACAACTTGGAAAGGTGGATCTCTCTCACACGTACCAACACAGACTATCCCCCAATTTAACTGATCCCCAAAGGTTTTTGATTAAATAGCGGAATAGAAAATATGATCCCAAAAAAGTGTATGTATATCACACGTACACAACCACACTAGGCCCCAATTACTATTGTTTGTACCCCTAAAAGGCTAGGAGTAGGGGGGAGTATGGAACAGGCAGCACCCTCAAACCTTCAGAAGTATGAGATGAACCCCAACAACTTGGAAAGGTGGATCTCTCTCACACGTACCAACACAGACTATCCCCCAATTTAACTGATCCCCAAAGGTTTTTGATTAAATAGCGGAATAGAAAATATGATCCCAAAAAAGTGTATGTATATCACACGTACACAACCACACTAGGCCCCAATTACTATTGTTTGTACCCCTAAAAGGCTAGGAGTAGGGGGAGTATGGAACAGGCAGCACCCTCAAACCTTCAGAAGTATGAGATGAACCCCAACAACTTGGAAAGGTGGATCTCTCTCACACGTACCAACACAGACTATCCCCCAATTTAACTGATCCCCAGAGGTTTTTGATTAAATAGCGGAATAGAAAATATGATCCCAAAAAAGTGTATGTATATCACACGTACACAACCACACTAGGCCCCAATTACTATTGTTTGTACCCCTAAAAGGCTAGGAGTAGGGGGAGTATGGAACAGGCAGCACCCTCAAACCTTCAGAAGTATGAGATGAACCCCAACAACTTGGAAAGGTGGATCTCTCTCACACGTACCAACACAGACTATCCCCCAATTTAACTGATCCCCAAAGGTTTTTGATTAAATAGCGGAATAGAAAATATGATCCCAAAAAAGTGTATGTATATCACACGTACACAACCACACTAGGCCCCAATTACTATTGTTTGTACCCCTAAAAGGCTAGGAGTAGGGGGAGTATGGAACAGGCAGCACCCTCAAACCTTCAGAAGTATGAGATGAACCCCAACAACTTGGAAAGGTGGATCTCTCTCACACGTACCAACACAGACTATCCCCCAATTTAACTGATCCCCAGAGGTTTTTGATTAAATAGCGGAATAGAAAATATGATCCCAAAAAAGTGTATGTATATCACACGTACACAACCACACTAGGCCCCAATTACTATTGTTTGTACCCCTAAAAGGCTAGGAGTAGGGGGAGTATGGAACAGGCAGCACCCTCAAACCTTCAGAAGTATGAGATGAACCCCAACAACTTGGAAAGGTGGATCTCTCTCACACGTACCAACACAGACTATCCCCCAATTTAACTGATCCCCAAAGGTTTTTGATTAAATAGCGGAATAGAAAATATGATCCCAAAAAAGTGTATGTATATCACACGTACACAACCACACTAGGCCCCAATTACTATTGTTTGTACCCCTAAAAGGCTAGGAGTAGGGGGAGTATGGAACAGGCAGCACCCTCAAACCTTCAGAAGTATGAGATGAACCCCAACAACTTGGAAAGGTGGATCTCTCTCACACGTACCAACACAGACTATCCCCCAATTTAACTGATCCCCAGAGGTTTTTGATTAAATAGCGGAATAGAAAATATGATCCCAAAAAAGTGTATGTATATCACACGTACACAACCACACTAGGCCCCAATTACTATTGTTTGTACCCCTAAAAGGCTAGGAGTAGGGGGAGTATGGAACAGGCAGCACCCTCAAACCTTCAGAAGTATGAGATGAACCCCAACAACTTGGAAAGGTGGATCTCTCTCACACGTACCAACACAGACTATCCCCCAATTTAACTGATCCCCAGAGGTTTTTGATTAAATAGCGGAATAGAAAATATGATCCCAAAAAAGTGTATGTATATCACACGTACACAACCACACTAGGCCCCAATTACTATTGTTTGTACCCCTAAAAGGCTAGGAGTAGGGGGGAGTATGGAACAGGCAGCACCCTCAAACCTTCAGAAGTATGAGATGAACCCCAACAACTTGGAAAGGTGGATCTCTCTCACACGTACCAACACAGACTATCCCCCAATTTAACTGATCCCCAAAGGTTTTTGATTAAATAGCGGAATAGAAAATATGATCCCAAAAAAGTGTATGTATATCACACGTACACAACCACACTAGGCCCCAATTACTATTGTTTGTACCCCTAAAAGGCTAGATGAGGAGTAGGGGGAGTATGGAACAGGCAGCACCCTCAAACCTTCAGTATGAGATTGTGTTCACTGTACCCCACAAAGATTGAGTTCACTGCACCCCACAATGATTGTGTTCACTGCACCCCACAAAGATTGTGTTCACTGCACCTCACAAAGATTGTGTTCACTGTACCCCCCAAAGATTTTGTTCACTGCACCCCACAAAGATTCTGTTCACTGTACCCCACAAAGATTGTGTTCACTGCACCCCAAAAAGATTGTGTTCACTGCACCCCAAAAAGGATGTTGTTCACTGCACCCCAAAAAGGATGTTGTTCACTCCACCCCAAAAAGATTGTGTTCACTGCACCCCACAAAGATTGTGTTCACTGCACCCCAAAAAGATTGTGTTCACTGCACCCCAAAAATGATTTTGTTCACTGCACCCCAAAAAGGATTTTGTTCACTGCACCCCAAAAAGGATGTTGTTCACTCCACCCCAAAAAGATTGTGTTCACTGCACCCCAAAAAGATTGTGTTCACTGCACCCCACAAAGGATTTTGTTCACTGCACCCCAAAAAGATTGTGTTCACTGCACCCCAAAAAGGATGTTGTTCACTGCACCCCAAAAAGGATTTTGTTCACTGCACCCCAAAAAGATTGTGTTCACTGCACCCCACAAAGGATTTTGTTCACTGCACCCCACAAAGATTGTGTTCACTGCACACCAAAAAGGATTGTGTTCACTGCACCCCAAAAAGATTTTGTTCACTGCACCCCAAAAAGATTGTGTTCACTGCAGCCCAAAAAGATTGTGTTCACTGCAGCCCAAAAAGATTGTGTTCACTGCAGCCCAAAAAGATTGTGTTCACTGCAGCCCAAAAAGATTGTGTTCACTGCAGCCCAAAAAGATTGTGTTCACTGCAGCTCACACACAGAAAAATGGATGTGGATCACTGACACCTGCCTATCTCCAATCCCACACCACACAGCAATATCGATTGTAGTTTGTAGAACACAGTTTCCCTAAAATTCAGCAGACTCTGTCCCTAACAGGATTGAGAAGAGATCGTAGATCAGGATTGAGTGCAGATTCACCCCACCCCCCACACAGCAATATCGATTGTAGTTTGTAGAACACAGTTTCCCTAAAATTCAGCAGACTCTGTCCCTAACAGGATTGAGAAGAGATCGTAGATCAGGATTGAGTGCAGATTCACCCCACCCCCCACACAGCAATATCGATTGTAGTTTGTAGAACACAGTTTCCCTAAAATTCAGCAGACTCTGTCCCTAACAGGATTGAGAAGAGATCGTAGATCAGGATTGAGTGCAGATTCACCCCACCCCCCACACAGCAATATCGATTGTAGTTTGTAGAAGACACTGACCTTATATAATTCAGCAGACTCTATCCCTAAAATGCCTACAACTCGCCCTGCCTAAACACTCCGACCTGTCCCTCAATTCTATCCGGACACAAATGGTTTTTTCCTGCCTATCTTTCCCTAATCAGCAGCCAGCACGTTGATGTGTGCTCTCTGTCCCTGAATCTAAGCAGCATAATGACGCCGCTGCGGCTGCCTCGAACTTATAAAGACTTGGTCACATGCTTCAGACGGCCAATCACAGCTACTGAGACATTTGCAGGCATGGCTGGGATGGCTTAAGGCACACCAGTTAAACGATTGTTGATTGGCTGTTGAAAGCCCGCCATGAAAAGAGCGCCAAAGCATGCAAAACCCGGAAATAAAACGACCGAACACGGATTTTTACCCGAACATACAGTAAAGTGTCCGTGTCCGTGTTCGGGTACAAAAAAATCCAATTATTCGGTACGAACACGAATAATACAGTCCGTGTTCGCTCAACACTAGACATCAGCGATTCCTCCCCTTTGCGGTGGCAGAGGAGCATTTTCAATTTGTGGCGTTACCCTTTGGTCTCGCCTCCGCTCCCAGAGTTTTTACCAAGATCCAGGCCCCTGTGCTGGTCTTGTTACGTCAGAGAGAAATCTCAATTTTGGGATATCTGGATGATCTCCTGTTGCAAGCAGACTCTCATTCGGATCTGATGGACAACATCTCTATTATAGTTCAGACCCTTCAAGAATTTGGGTGGACAATCAATTTCAAGAAATCTGCTCTATCGCCACCCGTACGGGTCACTTATCTGGGGCTGACTCTCGACTCCGCTCTTGCGAGGGTTTTTCTCCCCTTGGAAAAGCTTCAGAAGTTGCAAAGGGCGATCAGGTTGCTAATGCAAAACGATCAGTCCTCCCTGCGGGCCTGCATGAGTGACCTGGGTCGGATGGTGTTGACCTTCGAAGCGGTTCCATTTGCTCAGTCTCATTCCAGGCATCTGCAAAAAAGATTCTGGCAAAATGGAACAGGGACCCTCGGTCATTGGACCAGAAGATTTGTTTGAGTCATCTCACAAAGTTGGCTCTATCCTGGTGGATCCAGTCTCCTGCTTTGTGTTAGGGCAAGTCCTTCCTGCCACTGTTCAGGACGGTGGTCACCAAGGAAGCCAGCCTGTCAGGCTGGGGTGGAATGCTGGGGAAGCTCTTTGCCCAGGGGACTTGGGCGTCAGAAGAGTCCTCCTTGCCGATCAACATTCTGGTGCTAAGAGAGATCAAGCTTTGCCTGTTCCACTGGACGAGCTTGGTTCTCCTGTTCGGATACAGTCGGACAATGCCATGGCTGTGGCTTACATTAATCTTCAAGGGGGCACCAAGAGTGTCCTGGCAGCCAAGGAGGTGGCCGAGATTCTGGTTTGAGAGGAAGCCAAAGTTCCAGCTCTTTCCGCAGTCCACATCCTGGGTGTGGAGAATTGGCAAGCGGATTACCTGAGTCATCAGGTGTTGGATCAAGGCCGATACCACAGATGCTCTGGTCGCTCCTTCGAGCCAGTATCAAGTGATTTATGCCTTCCTCTCCCCACTCTTACTCCTGCCGAGGTTTCTTGGCCAGGTGGCGGTGGAAGGCATTCCGGTCGTTCTGGTGGCACCAGACTGGCCTCAGCGGTCTTGGTACACAGACCTGGTAAAAATGGTCATAGATCCTCCATGGAGACTTCCTCTGTGGGAAGATCTGCTGTCTCAGGGACCGTTCTTTCATCCTGCTTTACGGTCGCTGGCTTTAACGGCTTGGCTGTTGAAAGCAAGGTGTTGAGGGATAGAGGCTTTTCTGACTCTGTGATTCCTACCCTTTTGAAGGCCAGGAAGTAGACTTCTGGGAAGATCTATCATCGTACGTGGAAATCGTACATTTAGTCATGTGAATCGCTGCAGTTGCACCCTCGTTTGTTTTCTATAGTTAGAGTTTTGGCTTTTTTACAAAAAAGGGGTTGAGAAGCACTTGGCGTTGGGCACTATCAATTGTCAGGTGTCGGCCTTGGCTATTCACTTCCAACGTCCATTGGCTACTAATAGCTTGATTCACACTTTTATTCAGGGGGTGCGTCATCTGGCTCCTCCTCCAAGATCTCCGTTAACTCCGTGGGATCTCCATCTGGTTTTGTCTGTTCTTCAAAAGCCTCCTTTTGAGAATATTAGGGAGATTTCTATGCTTTCCTTGTCACAGAAGGTTGTCTTCCTAGTGGCTATTACTTCTACTCACAGAGTATCTGAGTTGGTGGAGCTTTCCTGTCGTTCAATTTATTTAGTGGTTCACAGGGATAAAGTGGTTCTCCGCCCTAATCCGTTCTTTCTCCCTAGGGTGGTGTCGGATTTTCATCTTAATAAAGACATTGTGTGCCTTCCTTATGTCCTAAGCTTAAGCATCCTAAAGAATTTGCCTTGCACTCTTTGGATGTGGTTGGGGTGATAAGAGTTTATCTGACGGTTACTGAGTCCCTTAGAAAATCGGAATCTCTCTTTGTCCTTATGGACGGTCCTCGCAAAGGTTTGGTTGCGTCTGCTGCGACCATTTAGAGGTGGATCAAGCAGACGGTTGTTCAGGCTTATTCACTTGAGGGTCAGGTCCCTCCTTTCCTTGTGAAAGCGCATTCTACTAGAGCACTGAGTGCCTCTTGGCCTTTTCGCCATCAGGCCTCTGTTGTCCAAGTTTCTAAGGCAGCAACTTGGTCATCTGTGCACACCTTTACAAAATTCTACAAGGTGGATGTGTTGGCATCTTCGGATGCCTCTTTTGGCCGCAAGGTTTTGCAGGCTGCTGTTTCATAAGATAATATTTTTGTTTCTCCTAGGGGGTCTTTCTACTTGGGTGAGCTCCTGTTGTTGGTTGAGCTTCATGTTACCCAGTGGGCTAAGTTTAGCCTTTGGAGTTTACGTTACTTTCTGGTTGCGTTCCTCCCACCCCTCATGCCTACACTGCTTTGGGACGTCCCATTCAGCTAATGAAGATGGAGGCTGCGTCTGTCAATGAACAATAGAGAAAACAAGATTTTTGTAAGATCTTACCGTAATATCTTTTTCGCTGAAGTCCATTGACAGATGCAGCACCCGCCCCTGTGATATGGAGATGTTTTTTCTTCACTGCTTACAACTAAACTGGTTTGCTGAGCAGAGGGTGTGTGGGTTATGCCTGTGGGGACGGCCCGTGGGCGTGTACATCTACATTTTTCCTTCCTAGACTACTCCTGCAGAGAGGAGCATAACCCATTCAGCTAATGAAGATGCAGGCTGCGTCTGTCAATGGACTTCAAAGAAAAAGATTTTACGGTAAGATCTTATAAAAATCTTGTTTTTTTCAGGAGCAGTGATTTTAATGATGCTTAAAGTGAACCAAGTAAAAATAAAAAATTCCTTTTAATATAGTGCCCGGGCGGACCCCTTAGTCTGCCTAAAAGTGGCACATCTGTACCATGAATAGATCCTACTGCAGCAAAACTGAGATTTCTAAAGAAAATGAATGAAATGACATTTAAATTGCCAGCAATATAATACCATTGATGGCGATAAGCCAAAATAAAAAAAATGCCGTGGGATTCCCCCCAAAATCTATACCAGACCCTTATCTGAGCATGCAGCCCAGCAGGTCAGGAAAAGTACCCCCCCTCCTGAACCATACCAGGCTACATGCCCTCAATATGGGGGCCCACCCCAAAGCACCTTTTCCTAATTTGATAGGGACAAGGACCTCTTGCTGGGGGGTGGTTGTGGGCATCTGCGGGCAAAGGGCTTATCAGAATATGGAAGCTGCCTTTAACAAAAGGGCCTCCAGATCCCCCCCTTCCCCAGTGAATAAATAGGGGGTAGCCCTACCCATTCACCAAAAAAGTGTAAAAATAAACAAAAACAGGAGGCAGTTTTTGACAATTCCTTTATTAAAAAAACAAAACAAAAAACGATACCCCCTGTTGTAGATCCATTGTCAATCACGACGTTGTCGCCACCGCTGACCCAAAAATTAAAAAAATTGCTGCGCCTTCAACTAAGGCAGATCCCTGAATGCCTGACTTGCCGTTTGACAGTTCTTATATGGGTAAGGGTGAGGCACCGCCCCCTTGCAATGTAACGGACCCAGCATGCAGCGGTCGGTTACGTCACAAGGGGGCAATAACACCAGGTGACATCGCCGGGTGGCTCCGCCCCTTACCTATATAAGAACTGTCAAACGGCAAGCCAGGCATTCGGCGGTTTGCCTTAGTTGATGGCAGAGCTTTTTTGTTTTTGTTTTTTCAGGTCGGCGGTGGTGTCGGCGTCATGATTGATGATGGAACTACATAGGGGTACATTGTTTTTTTTTTTTTCCAATAAAGAAATTGTCAAAAACTGTGATTTTTTTACTTTTTGACACTTTTTTGGTGAATGGGTAGGGGTACTATGCACCCTATACTTATTCACATGGGGGAGGCAGGATCTGGGGGGCCGCTTGTTCAAGGAGGCTTCCAGACTCAGATAAGCCTCCCACCCGCAGATCTCTACAACCACCGCCAAGGGTTGTCAGGAAGAGGCCCTTGTCTGCATCAACATGGGAACAAGGTGCTCTGGGGTGGGGGGCATAGCCCTCCCCCACCCCAAAGCACCCCCACATGTTGAGGGCATGTGGCCTGGTATGGTTCAGGAGGGGGGTGCTCGCTCGTGCCTCCCTTTCCTGGCCTGTTGGGCTGCATGCTCGGGTAAGGGCCTAGTATGGATTTTGAGGGGAACCCATGACGTTTTTTGTTTTTTTTTTAATTCTGGTGTGGTGTTCCCTTTGAAATCCCTACAAGACCAGAAGGGCCTGTTATGGATTGAGGGGTGACTCCCATGCCATTTTTCTTTGTTCCCTTTGAAATCCCCACCAGACCAGAAGGGC
The DNA here is from genome assembly GCF_965119305.1 of Pelophylax lessonae. Taxonomy (NCBI): domain Eukaryota; kingdom Metazoa; phylum Chordata; class Amphibia; order Anura; family Ranidae; genus Pelophylax; species Pelophylax lessonae. Next base: position 621,492,375 of record NC_138768.1, on the reverse strand, counting down.
CTGTTATGGATTGAGGGGTGACTCCCATGACATTTTCTTTTTTCACTTTTTTATTGCCAGCAATTTTTTTTTCATTGATTGTTAAGGATGCCACAGCCGGCTTCCCGGCCCTGCTTCTTAACAACCAGCTTTTCACTGCAACCTGATTGTGCAGCATGCAGTGCATTGCAGGGTGTTCGGCGGGGTGAACTTTTGCTCAGCCCGTTCCATTTATCCAACTCTACTGAAGAGCTGTCTCTGTCAAGTGAGAGCCAATGGAAATGCATGGGCCTCTAAAATACACTTTGTCCGCTTCCCATAGGGTGTAAACCTCTGACACTGAGTTCTCATTTAACTGAAAAAACTCAGCTTTTCCCACCACGGGCCAGCCAGTATCAGACACAATGTTAAAAGACATGATGCTGTCACTTAGGGCTTCTTTGGTCTCTGATCTAGTGTCAAATGTGAGTCAATGCCAAAAAGAAATACAGGCACAGGGGTACAGAGTAGACCATATAGAGAATACAATGGGAGAGTGCTTCTGTCTCATTTAATGCCTTAGTGGATGCTCAAAATGCCCACACAGAGGAAATCACCTGGATCAAGTATACAATTGCTGATCTGGAGGACAGATCCAGGAGAAACAACATAAAAATTAGAGAGATACCAGAATCTGTACCTCCCCAGCAACTGAAACAATATTTCCTAACTCTGTTCTCCTCTATGATCCCCACACTGTCAGCACAGAACCTCACGATCTATAGAATTCACAGGGTACCAAAACCCTGCTTCCTGCCAGTTAAGACACCCAGGAACGTTCTTCTAAGTGTACACTTTTACCATGTGAAAGAACTTCTAATGGCCACATTTAGGAAAGCTTAAGACCTACCCAAGTACTATACCAACATCCAGCTGCTCCCTGACCTATCTAAGCACACGCTTAAACGCCGACGAAATCTGGCGACCATTACCAGGGCACTTATAAACCACAAAATATCACATAAATGGAGATACCCTGCCACCCTGTTTATAACTCTCAATGGAGTTACCGTCTCAATATCATCCTTAGATGAAGGAATTACCCCTCTGAGCAAATGGGGCATAATTCCTGAAACTCTGCATGCTTCTTCGGTTGTTAACCACTTGGATCTACCAGAACCGCAATGGCAGATTGTGTCATGCAAGCACTCCACTAAGCAACGTAACAATGGACACATCAAGCATCACTTCTATAGGGGGCCCTCCGTAGAAGTCCGTGATTACGAAACGTGTAAGGGCGTGAGCACGCGGTCACCTTGGATACGTCTGATGTCACACCCGGAAGTCACTCGCTCGAGGTGCCGAGCGGTGAGTGAGCACCAGTCGGGTGTCTCCGTCTAAGACGCAAGTGTATTTTACATGCTGATATTGCTTTTGTATATGTGAGTGCAATTGTATCGGGGAAGGGGAATTTTTAAGTTTAATAAACCTGGTATAAAACTTTATTATGCTATGGGTCCATTTTCTCTGCTCTTTATGCCTTCTATGCACATATACCTTTAATGGAGCTCATGGGCGTTTGGCGAGTATTTTTTGGTGGATGCTGGAGAAATCCCTATTGACCAACATCACATATTCCATTTTATGTGGGACACCTTGTATACTTCAAAAGGCTCCATTGGTTCTTTGGTCTGGTGAGTGTTCATTACTATGGGGGACTCACTCTTGTGTGGTGAAGGTGGTCCAATTACGCTTGCACCGTGGTGAAGAATCCGTTTGATTGGAACCAACATGAACATTTTATGAACTATTTATGAACATATAATATACTTGATTTTAACACTACATATGTACTAGTGCTTTTTACCTTCTTGAGATTTTTTAGCCAATTGGAGGTCATTTGGTTTATGAATTTTCTAATATTTATCTCATTTGAAGTGGTCACTACATGTGTGCAAGTGTTTTATACTTGTCTTGCTTTTTCCAGCCACCTGGAAGCCATTTGGTCATTTCAGCTCTGCTAGTGTGATAAGGGTTCATTATTTGTGAGCAACATTCACACCTGTATACACAACCATTAATGTCTAAACCGCTGGCAACAAAAGTGAGTACACCCCTAAGTGATAAATTCCAAATTGGGCCCAGTTAGCCATTTTCCCTCCTCGCTGTCATGTGACTTGTTAATGTTACAAGGTCTCAGGTGTGAATGGGGAGCGGGTGTGTTAAATTTGGTGTTATCACTCTCACTCTCTCAAACTGGTCACTGGAAGTTCAACATGGCACCTCATGGCAAATAACTCTCTGAGGATCTGAAAAAAAGAATTGTTGCTCTTATAGCCTAGGCTTTAAGAAGATTGCCAAGACCCTGAAACTGAGCTGCAGCATGGTGGCCAAGACCATACAGCGGTTTAACAGGACAGGTTTGACTCAGAACAGGCCTCACCATGGGTGACCAAAGAAGTTGAGTGCATGTACTCAGCATCCTATCCAGGGTGTTGTCTTTGGGAAATAGACCTATGAGTGCTTCCAGCTTTGCTAAAGAGGTTAAAGGGGTGGGGGGTCAGCCTGTCAGTGTTCAGACCATACGCTGCACACTGCATCAAATTGGTCTGCATGGCTGTCATCCCAGAAGGAAGCCTCTTCTAAAGATGATGCACAAGAAAGCCTGCAAACAGCTTGCCTAACAGAAGCAGACTAAGGACATGGATTACTGGAATCATGTCCTCTGGTCTGATGAGACCAAAATAAATGTATTTGGTTCAGATGGTGTCAAGTGTGTGTGGAGGCAACCAGGTGAGGAGTACAAAAGCAAGTGTGTCTTGCCTAGAGTCAAGCATGGTGGTGGGGCTGTCATGGTCTGGGGCTTCATGACTGCTGCATTGGGTAGCTACAGTTCATTGAGGGAACCATGAATTCCAACATGTACTGAGACATAAGGAAGCAGAGCATGATCTCCTCCTTTTGGAGACTGGGCCGCAGTGCAATATTCCAACATGATAACGACCCCAAACCCATCTCCAAAACGACCACTACCTTGCTGAAGAAGTTAAAGGTAAAGATGATGGACTGGCCAAGCATGTCTTCAGACCTAAACCCTATTGAGCATCTGTGGGGCATCCTCAAATGGAAGGTGGTGGAGTGCAAGGTCTCTAACATCCACCAGTCCTGTGATGTCGTTATGGAGGAGTGGAAGAGGACTCAAGTGGCAACCTGTGAAGCTCTGGTGAACTCCATGCCCAAGAGGGTTAAGGCAGTGCTGGAAAGAAATGGGGGCCACACAAAATATTGACTCTTTGGGCCCAATTTGGACATTTTCACTTAGGGGTGTACTCACTTTTTTTGCTAGCGGTTTAGACATTAATGGCTGTGTGTTGGGTTATTTTGAGGGGACAGCAAATTTACGCTGTTATACAAGCTGTACACTCACTTCTTTACATTTTAGCAAAGTGTCATTTCTTCAGTGTTGTCACATGAAAAGATATAAAACGAAATATTTACAAAAATGTGAGGGGTGTACTCACTTTTGTGAGATACTGTACATATGTCAATGAAAAAAGCCATCATATTCTTAGCCAACAGGGTTAAAACTGCAAAAGCCAAATACAGAATAGCTCATCTTCTCCATCCCTCCCTAAATCACAAGATTACCAAACCCCCAGGAGATTGCTAACCAATTTGCTGAATATTATGGAGCTTTGTACAGTCTCTGAAATTATTCTTATACCCCCCCCCCCCAACCCACTGAAGGGCATTGAGGAATTTTTACACAAACTACACCTACCATCCCTATTTGTATTCTATATATGTTCAACCCTAAGGAAACGGACAAAATAATAGCCACTCTTCCAAATGGAAAATCACTCAGTCCGGATGTTTTTTCCAATAAATACTACAAATTATTTCACTCCACCCTAGCCCACCATTTGAATAAAGTGTTTACTGAGGCAGCATCTTCCTCCTCTTTCCGCCAGGAAATGCTCAAAGCATATGTCATCACACTCCCTAAACCTGTGAAAGATCCTACAACACCAGCTAATTTTAGACCCATCTAGTTTTGTAATTCAGATATCAAAAGTTACGTGAAACGTCTAGCAAAACGCCTAATGGACATTATTCCATCTTTTTTTGTTCAATATTTTTTATTGAGGTTTTTCCATATGAACAGAAAGAATAAAGGTGAGTATTATCAGTTTTACATAAGTCTTAAAGAACAACAACACATGGAAGAGTGACTTAGACAAAAATAGTTATAATAAGCATTTATCAGGGAATATACTGTGTCTCTGGGTGAAAGCAACACGTCCATGTGTTTTAACTTTTAACTTTCCTGTATTGAATGAAGCAGCGTCTTACCAATACAGGTGACATGGTATGGGTATTACAGTAAGACAATATTGAAGTAGGTATTAAAGTGATCAATGTTCAGACATAACAAGCTAGTATGAATACATATATTATTACTCGCCACCTCTGGACATGTTGCTCTAGAGTAGTGATGGCAAACTTTGGCACTCTAAATGTTTTGGAACTACATTTCCCATGATGCTCATGCACTCTGCAGTGTAGTTGAGCATCATGGAAAATGTAGTTCCAATACATCTAGGGTGCCAAGGTTCGCCATCACTGCTCTAGGGGGATGTGTAATATGAAAACAAAAGGCATGAAGATAACTATGTATACAATAGGAAACCAAACAGATGGGCTCTGCAAGGAGTGTGATATCTTAAATGAGGAGAATAAAAGTAAAATTATTTTTGGGGCTAAGCGGTGTCAAGAGTGCATCTTGAGTCTCTTAGCCAGGGGGCTCACTGGATCAAGAATTTTGGTACCCTAAGATGGGCTTTCACATGCATGTATTCCATTTGCTTGTGTTGATTGAGTATAGATATGAGCAGGCGTAAGGTGGGGGCCTGGATGTTTTTCCAGTTGTAAGCAATAGAGAGCCTTGCAGCTATGAGAATATGGGTGATTATGAAATGCTATGGTACATGCCAATCTTTTATCACCACTCAGCAGAGCAAGCTGTGGGGTAATAACAGTAATAGAATCAGAGACTGAGTGCTTTTGCACCGTCCTAAAATGAGGACAGTAGTGGACATGACCACCATATATGTTTTATAGATCCCTGAAGGTTACAGTTCCTCCAGCATAGGTTGGGGAGAGAAGGATAGAATCGGGACAACTTCTCTGGGGTGTAATACCAGAATTGTAGAATTTTGAGGCCTGTTTCCCAATGAGAAAGACATCTGTAGAATTTTTGAGGATTGCTTGCTGCTTTATGCCATTCCTTAAACTACCCTTCACAGCGCAAACTATGAACCCAACGTACCATGTTTGAGAGCTTTGTGTGATTGAGGTTTGGGGTAAGTGACTTATAGATTGAGGTTATCCCTTTAGATGAGCGGGCTGGATGTTTGAAGATTTGTATGAGTTCCCTGGGGGAAATTAGCATCTGCCCATGAGGAGACCTGCAGGGCATGTCTGATACGTAAGTATTTGTAGAAGTTTCTGTGGCCAATGTTGGCCTTACTTTGTAGTACTTGGAAAGGAGAGAGATTCCCATCTTCAAATAGGTCTCCAATGTTTTTTAGGCCTGCTTTGACCCATGATTGGATCCCAAGTTCGCTACAGAGGAGGTTGAACGCTCCCAGTGGGGGTGAATTAAGGATGTTTTTGGGAATCCCTTGGGCTGTGCGAATAGTGACGTCAAAACTTTGGTGGCTGCGTTGATTGTGTCCAGGTAGGATTTAGGTTGTTTATGTGGAGCCAGAGGGCTGTTAAGAGATGCTTAGATGGGTGACCAGTTACAGTCTCTTCAATTTGCATCCATTGGTGTTGTTGGGATGGGACCCACGCCCTTTCGAGTTGATCCAGTACGATTGCCTTGTAGTATAATTGACCTCTGGGGCCCCTACACCCGCCCCTTCCCTGAGGCATATAGTATTGAGCGATGGACTCTTGGGCGTTTGCCGTTCCAGATAAATTCGTTTAGTGATCGTTGTAGATGAGAAAGTTGGTCTTGAAGAAATGTGGAGGGAATGGAATGAAATAGGTAAAGGATATGGGGGAGAAGAAACATTTTACCTAGGGCAATTCTCCTGGCTCAGGACGCTTTGATAGAATGTAGTTGTTGGGAAATGTCTTGTAGTTTTTTTAGACACTCTATCTAGATTGACTCTGACTATGTTTGTCGAGGGGGTTAGTTGTTGAATACCCAAGTATGTTAGCGAGGAAGCTGGGGCCCAAGGGAAGTGAGACAAGTCCGTTATTTGGTATTTCAGGTGTGCGTTTAGGCCAACTCCTAACATGGAGGACTTTGAGAAATTAATTTTGTAGATAGATATTTGTCCGCACTGGTTATGGAGTTCAGTAAGGGCCGGTAGGGATTGGACGGGGTTGGTAAGAGCAACTATCACATTGTCTGCATCTATCCCAATCTTGTGGGACACGTGAGCGATTTGGATCCCCGCTATATGTGGATGTGACCTAATTCCTTCCGCTAGGGGTTCCATCCCTAGTGCAAAAATGAGTGGGGAAAGCGGACACCCCTGTCTGTGCCATTAGTGATATCAAAGGGTGTGGAGATGATGCTGCCTGTTTGCACTCTAGCTGAGGGGAAGGAGTATAAGCCCAGAATAGCTTCAGCAAAGGTACCATGGAAACCAAATTTCTCCAAGACTGCTGTGAGGTAGTGCCAATTTATTCCATCAAACGCCTTCTCTGCGTCCAGATATAGAAATAGAGAAGGCGTCCCATCATGCTCCACCCATTGGATAAGATTGATGAATCTCCTGATGCCATCCAGGGCTTGTCTTTGGGGCACGAAGCCTACTTGGTCAGGGTGGACCAGGTGTTGAATGTGTAGGGAGAGGCAGGTAGCTAATATTTTTGCATACATTTTGATGTCTGAGTTGAGTAGTGATATAGGCCTGTAATTAGCATGTAGTGTCATTTGAGCTAGCAAAGTGCGTTTCTTGGACGCAAAGTCAGAACTGTGGGAAATCGCTTTCCTCCAGAGCCTGCAATGTTTGAAGGGGCTATTCAGGCCACATTCTTCCATATTTAATTCAAAAAGACCAGATGGGGTTCATCAAGGGGAGACAGACCTCTGACGCAACTAGAAGAATACGGAATATTGTGCACTACGTGGAAAGTTCACAAACGCCTTCTATGCTGTTCTCAATTGACGCAATGAAGGCTTTCGACAGGGTGCACTGGAGATACATGTCTATGGCACTATCAAAGTTTAGGTTCACAGGTTCCATTCTATCTGCTATGTTAGCATTTTATTCCCAACCTATGGCACAGGTGTATACATCTGGTATACTGTCCACACCATTCATGATTTCAAATGGAACTCAACAGGGTTGTCCCTTATCCCCCACCATATTCAATCCAATGACTGAACCCCTCGAAGAAGCAATTAGGACTCACCCCCTTATCACTGGTTTTCAGTTTAACTCATGACCTGTCATCAACCTTTTCGCTGACAATGTCATACTCACTAATCTGCACAACTCCCTTCCCGCAGTCCATCAAATCCTATCTTAATTTAGTAAAATACACTACTATAAGGTCAACTTTGCACAATCCCTAATTCTAAACCTCAGCCTCAGTGATTCATTAAAAAGTGCTCTCCAGAGTGCTCTACCAATCAAGTGGAGTACACAGGGTATCCCGTACTTAGGCATCACCCTCACTAGCAAAGCCTCTGAACCATTCTCACTAAACTTCCTTCCTCTTATTAACAAAATTAAAGCGCAACTGAATCAATTTTCAACACAGGAACTTTCCTGGGCGGGTAGGCTTGCCTCCTTTAAAATGATGATACTACCCCAAACTCTTTACTTATTCAGATTGCTCCCCACCCCCATACTAAATTACTATCTGAAAACCCTGTTGAGTATCCTCAGTAGCTATGTGTGGCAAGGCAAAAGAGCCTGATGCTTCCAGTCCCACCCGGTTTCCCACAGGTCAATAGGAGTAGCAGGATTGGTGGACATTCAAGACTATTGCCAGGCTGTTCACATGGATCAACTTTAATTTTGGCTCCATGACACTGACCTTCCACTGTGGACAGAAATAGAACTAGCTCTAGCTCCTACTACCAACCTGCTCAACCTCCTCATCTGTGATTCCTGGAAACCATGGGACATTTCCACACAACCACTACCATCCCAAGCATCGATTATAGCATGGAAAGTATTGACCAAATTCTCCACTGAAAAGAAATGGAAGGGACCATTAAACTACCCCTTTCAAATCGTAGAAAACATTATCCTGATGATCTCCAATTAGTCCCTCTCCCTCCAGGCAATAATTCAGTACATGATCTTATGCAGAATAACAAACCCAAAACAGTTGACACCCTAATGGCAGAGTTGAAGTTCCCTGGGGAATCCTATTTTACGTGTGCATGTATCATACATTTTCGTGTTCAATAGTTTTTATTGGTTTCAAAAAATAGAACATAACAGAACAATGCAGACCAATGCAATGTACAGTGGTAAGCAGGGAATACAAAAAAGGATAAACAAGAAGAACATATGATTCAGGTATTAAGTGAGTAAACTGTGCCGTAGAAAAGAAGCATGTATGTGGGTGACATACAGTATATCAAGCAAAAGGATAAAGTCCACACCCTGGTCTGAAGGGACAGGTGGTGTGCCCCCGGAAACCACCCCGCACCCCACATGGGCACAAACTGTGCGGGGAGGACAGGGCGATGCCCCCTAAGAGCCAACTACGCCAGCTCAGCATACATATCAGGAAATGTTACCCGTCAGACTCAGCCATGAAACCCATCTATTATCGAAATCTATACAATTGCCTTGGTTAAGGGCAAGTAAATGTTCAAAGATGTAATTGCGCTGTACCGCAGTATCATACATTTTTTATCCAAAAACCTTATTTCCCCTTTCCAGGTGCCAGCCAACCTATAGAACTTTTATTTCTTGCAAAAAACGGTAAAAAGTGGAATCTCTCTACTATATAACACTTTACAGAACAAAACTGTCCTCCAAAAAAAAAAATAAAACATGATGCTGAATTGGATCTCCAAACCCGATTCATCCCTGGTCAATGGCGTACAGCCCCAAACTCAATATTCAAATCATCACAGTGTGTATCCCATTGGGAAATGACAGTTAAAATTACTCATAGGTGATACTATACCCATTACAAGTTAGCAAACTTCTCCACATCAACATCCCCCCCATTGTTGGTGCAACTGTGGCCAAGTAGTAAACTTTCTACACACTCTTTGGGAATGCCCCAGCTTGACGAACTTCTGGTCACATGTCTTTAAACACATAGCCTTAATCACAGGCATTCTGAGCCCCCCATGTCCTAGCCTAGCAATCCTAATATTGGGATTGGAATATACCCACCTTCCTCCAGAACCCGTGGTTACCCATATATTGTTGGCGGCCCGTCAGATAGTGCTTCAGGAAATGGAGATCTGATTCACCCCCAAATGTCACTGAAGTCACCCCCAAATGTCACTGAATCTTTGGTCCAACAGAATTACACTTATGAACATCTCCTAGCTTTAAACTCCCTTACGGGCTATACTTTTACCAAAAAAAAAAAAATGGGATTTATGGCTTAAAACCTCCACCCAATCCTTCTGAAATACGCAAAGCATGTGTGCTACATTACCACTACTCTGATTTTGATTTTTTTTTTTTACCAATGTGTTAGAACCTTCATCAATTCTGAGTTTATTCCCCCCCCCCCCCATCACTCTGTTACCAAACTAGGTACTGAATGTAGTTATAGCGGCAATGTGTACCTTACTTTCTTCCTTGCTTATTTCTTTCCTATGTCCTTTTGTCTTTTATTTTTCTAGTTATCTACTGTTATACCAGGCTAAATGCATCTCAGTTTCATATTGCATATTCTTTGTATTGTACTGAAATACCAATAAACATTTAAAAAAAAAAAACTGGGTTTGGGGTGTTAGTGGGGCTAAAACAGTGTAACCCTAACATAAATATTTGTGCAGGGCACAGGCTGGACCCTGTCCAAACTTTTTGCATTCTTTGCAATGAAACAACTGTGGAAAATTGGGTTTGCGGTGTTACTGGTGATAAACCAGTTTAACCCTACAGAGACATTCGTAGAGATCACAGAAGGAACCAGCCAAAAAATATTCCATTCTTTACAACTGTGAAACAGCCGGGATACAATTATTTTGCCAAATGAACAGCAACAATGGGCCCAGATGCAATGGTGGAAGGCCTACAGTGGTGGCAGTAGATATTAACTAGGCTTCAGCAGTTAAAAAAAATAAATAATTAGGGTGGCATAAACCCCAAAAATGTGATCTTCAGCATCTGCAGCAGGGGGTTTGTAGCTGTCACTGATCCAGCACAGGTTCATTTTAATGAGTGTCAGATGCTCAACTGTGCCTGGGGACAGACAGGCTAATTTTTCTGCCACAAAACTCCATGCAGCACTAAATATACATTCATAGAAAATTCTGGCTGTAAGCCAGCCCAGTAGATGGCCAGTGGTCTATCGTAGTCACCTCAGCAGTCAAGGGGGTCATCAATTTTAAGGGTTTCCTTATCTGTCCTTGACCCCTTGTAATTTCCCTTAATATGCAGTTGATACTGATAACCGCTGAAAGAAGACAGCCCTGGAACTGGGTTGTGAAAAATGTTTTGAATGCCTCACTTATCAGTCACTCTCGTTGCTGTTCCTCCATTCAGCAACAAGAGGCTCCAAGCCACATTGTCCATGAGATGGTATACTTCCAGCCTCTGAAAAAAAGGTTAACAAGTTCTTCCAAAGCATGTCCCCCACATGTTTCATCTTTTTCTCCCTATGCAAGGGAGAATGCCTGCATGGGAACAACTTCTGGCTTTCCCTTTAGGGCCCCCCAGACAGAATGTTGATGTGAGGCTTAGTCTATATAGGGAACCGGAAGACAGGTGCTGGCATCGGCCGAGCACACAGCGGGAGGACAGCGGAAGGACGGCGGGGGAGGACAGCGGGGGATCACAGGGGAAGGTGAGTTTTAAAATGTAAAACAACAGATTTTTATGCAAAACAATGTACCGCTTTCAGCACCTAAAATCTGAAATAATCATACCGCCAGGGAGGTTATTATTATGAAAGGTACAAAAAGGTGTTTTGTAAAGATAAGTAGAAGACTAGAGACTTACAGTGGGGATCGAAAGTTTAGGTACCCCAGGTAAAAATGTGTATTAATGTGCACCTAAATCTGAAATAATCATACCTCCAGGGAGGTTATTATTATGAAAGGTACAAAAAGGTGTTTTGTAAAGATAAGTAGAAGACTAGAGACTGGGGGGATCGAAAGTTTAGGCACCCCAGGTAAAAATGTGTATTAATGTGCATAAAGAAGCCAAGGAAAGATGGAAAAATCTCCAAAAGGCATCAAATTACAGATTAGACATTCTTATAATATGTCAACAAAAGTTAGATTTTATTTCCATCATTGACACTTTCAAAATTACAGAAAACAAACAAATGGCTTCTGCAAAAGTTTGGGCACCCTGCAGAATTGATAGCATGCACTGCCCTTTGCAAGGCTGAGACATGCCAGTGTCATGGATTGTTCTCGAAGGTTTTAAATGCCCAGACTCATCTGACCTTGCCCCAACAATCATCACCATGGGATCTTCTAAGCAGTTGTCTAGAAAACTGAAACTGAAAATAGTTGACGCTCGCAAAGCTGGAGAAGGCTATAAGAAGATAGCAAAGCGTTTTCAGATGTCAATATCCTCTGTTCGGAATGTAATTAAGAAATGGCAGTCATCAGGAAAAGTGGAAGTTAAAGCAAGATCTGGAAGACCAAGAAAAATATCAGACAGAACAGCTCGGAGGATTGTGAGAAAAACAATTCAAAACCCATGTTTGACTGCACAATCCCTCCAGAAAGATCTGGCAGACGTTTGGAGAAGAAGGGACACAGAATTTAATGAAAAGAACCTCTGTCCAACTGTTAAGCATGGGGGTGGATCAATCATGCTTTGGGGTTGTATTGCAGCCAGTGGCACAGGGAACATCTCACGAGTTGAAGGAAAAATGGATTCAATAAAATTTCAGAAAATGTTGGATGGTAACTTGATGCCATCTGTGAAAAAGCTGAAGTTAAAGAGAGGATGGCTTCTACAAATGGATAATGATCCTAAACGCACCTCAAAATCCATGGGGGATTACATCAAGAGGTGTAAACTGAAGGTTTTGCCATGGCCTTCACAATCTCCTGACCTCAACATAATTGAAAATCTATGGATAGACCTTAAAAGAGCATTGCGTGACAGATAGCCCAGAGATCTCAAAGAACTAGAAGACTTTTGTAAGGAAGAATGGGCAAAGATACCTCAAACAAGAATTGAAAGACTCTTGGCTGGCTACAAAAAGTGTTTACAAGCTGTGATATTTGCCAAAGGGGGCAGTACAAGATATTAACTCTGCAGGGTGCCCAAACTTTTGCAGACACCATTTTTTTGTTTTCTGTTATTTTGAAAGTGTAAATGATGGAAATAAAATCTAACTTTTGTTGAAATATTATAAGAATGTCTAATCTGTAATTTGATGCCTTTTGGAGATTTTTCCATCTTTCCTTGGCTTCTTTATGCACATTAATACACATTTTTACCTGGGTGCCCAAACTTTCGATCCCCACTGTAGTTGTTTCCATACTCCATTGATCTTTATTAGAATTCCTGCTTCCTTCAGACTCACCAACCTGTTTCTGCTTTTAAAAGCTGATCGGTTTACTAATAATGCAATTTGAAATGTTTGAAATGTTTAGATTATGGCCTGTAAAGATCAGTTGATAAAAGTATGGTGTAAAGATCAGTTGATAAAAGTATGGTGTTTACCCAGTTACTAGGGATATTATTTTGGGAAGGAGGCACAGGAGTACATGAAATCTATATGCATAGTGCAGAAACTGCAGGGTGGCACTCAGTGGTGCAGGAAAAGTAAAAAAAATTGAAGAAATATGCTTACTGTGTGTATATGCCATCAGATATTTTCTAGTGTTTTGGATTATTAATTCAACTCTGCTCACATGATTTAAAACTCATTTAATTAAAAACATTTTCTGTATATGCAGTGTGTTCAAGTAAACTTAATGAGCTGACTTCCGGTTCCGGCGCCAGATGTGAGGGAGCAGGAAGTAGCGGCTCCGGGTACATCGGCGTAAAAAATCCTCTCCACTGCCCGATCGGCTCCACCGCAGCAGCCCCCGTACCTCCGGTCAGCTAGGGGAACCTCACATGGACAAATTCCTGGTCCACGGACCCTCCGCCGCTCACTCCCCGCTACACGCAGGCTCTTCTCCCGCCGCCTCACAGACAGACAAGATGGCGGAGGGCGCGGCTCAGTCTCTCAGCCAGCATCCGCCTGGGACCAGCTACGCTGCGGTAGCGGCCACCCCACAAATGACCAGTGCGGTATCACCTGAGCACTATACAGGCATAGCCCAAGCTGTAGCTGCGCTTCTATCCCCCACAATTACCGAGGCAGTGGACAAAGTCATGGCAGCAGGCATTGCACAGATAAGGAAGGACCTGGGAGAACACGCGCTGCGCCTAACTGACCTTGAGAGCAGGGTGTCAGAAATTGAGGAGGAAACTCAAGCCTCTTTCCACACCGAGAAGCAATTCCAGCAAAAGCAGCAATACTTATTAGAAAAAGTGGATGACCTGGAAAACAGGTCTCGCAGAAATAACCTGTGCATAATAGGCCTTCCGGAGTCTTATGGAGCAGAATCCCTGATTGACCTGTGCTCTCAACGTGTCCCCCAGGCCCTGGGCCTCTCTGCCCCATGCGGGGTTGAGCGTGCGCACCGAGTGGGACTCCCATCAAATGAAAGGTGCACCCCACGCCCTGTGATTGTGAAGTTTCTCAATTTTGCTGACAGGAATAATTTGATGAAATCCTATCGCAATTCGAAAGCTCTGCAAGTTGATGGGCACAAACTATTGCTGTTCTCTGATTATTCACAAGAGGTCTCCCGCCGTCGCAAGGCCTTACAGCCGATATGCAACGCCCTCTACCAGCAGGGAATTAAATTCACACTGGCGTACCCAGCGACGCTTCGGTTTACGGACCCTTCAGGCTCCTCTAAAGCTTTCACACACCCTGACGATGCTTGGGATTATCTTAATTCCCACATGAGACTGCCAATGGACACTTCAGCACTGCCGGCACAACACTCCCTCAGGCAGCAACAGTCCAGGGACCAGCGAAGCCCGCGTGGGGACCCAGCCAAAAAGCTGAGACTCACGGACCTCTCTGGAAAGTACCACTCTGCATGATCACCGAACTTAGATACACCTCCAGCTCTAGATGCGCAGCTCGTCCTCACGTCTGCAGCAGTATTGTCATGATGTTACTCCCGACCTTGAAGACCTCTCACGAACGCTATCCAGAAGGATTCTCATCAAGCTGTCCTATGCCTAGCAGCACCCCTCTACTTCTTCATTCTCGGGTTATGTATCCCCTGATCACCATCCTTCAAATGACTTCCACAGTTAGCTATGTTTACCTGACAGTTACAGGATGATTATCTGACGTTATTTAACTAACTGTTTTATTTTATTTTACTACTCACCTCCTCACAGGGTGCTACCGAGGTTTGTTTGCTCCGACACAGCAAGATATGACCACTCTGTTGTTGGAGATGCCTGGCTGGGTTTTCATCTATACCCCATCTAATCGTGAGCGGGCCTGCACCTTGACCTTCCCCGGTAGCGCTACTGTAGGTGGTTGTCACATGTGGGAAGAAGTGAAGTTCAGGCTTCCATGGGCTCGCGAGTGCCCTAACATTGCTCTGTATTGTTATATTTTCATTGTACAAGTCTTGCCAATTCACCTTCTACCCCCCCCCTCTATTTCCCTGCACCATCAAACATGCCCTAGCTACACATCTACACCATCGCTCGGTCGTCTGAACCGTGTCACTGCAAACGAGGTTAACACTATAAATTCCTTCCAAATAAGTCTACTTAGATCAGAATATGGTTAAATTAGTAACATGGAACGTGAAAGGCCTGCGCTCCCCCCATAAACGAATGGCGATTCTTCGTCATCTGAAACGACTCCGAACGGACATTGCGGTCCTACAGAAGTCTCATCTCTCTGAACAGGATTTTATACGCATGAAGAAACTCTGGGTTGGCAAAGTATTAGGTTCCCCCGCAGTTAAAGGTAAAGCGGGCGTTCTCATCCTTATACATAAAAACTTCCCCTGCACAGTTTTATCTTCCACCACTGATACAGATGGTAGATTCATCGCAATGACCTTATCTTCAGGACAGCGGGAATGGACACTGGCTACCACGTATGCACCCAACTCACCATCAAATCAATACTTTCAAAAATTGGCTTCCCAACTGGCACCTTTCCTCCATGCCCCCCTAATACTTGCGGGAGATTTGAACGCGGTCATGGACGAAAGGGAGGACAGGTCCCGTCCACTACCTTACAGTTCACCTGATCGACCTACCCATTCTAGCCACCTATCCGATTTTGCAGAACATGCCCAACTCACTGACATTTGGCGTCTTTTCCACCCCACAGACAGAGACTTTACATTCTTCTCTAATCCCCACAGCTCCCTTTCAAGGATAGACTATTTCTTTGTTAACTCCCTGTCTCAGCCTTTAATTACGGACTCCACGATTCATGATTTGGTGATTTCTGATCACGCCCCTGTATCCGTAGATCTTTTGGAAGCATTCCCCAAACCTCCTTCGAACAGCTGGCGTTTTCCCTCATTTTTGGCACATGATGCTCGATTGGCGACCATTATAGAGGAAACTTGGAAAGAATTCCAACACACTAATGCCTCCCACGCCTCAAACCCTACCCTGTTTTGGGAGACGGGGAAAGCTGTATTAAGGGGACGCATCCTCTCTTACGCCACCGGCCGTAAACGGGTCATAAAAAAAGCATACGCTGAAGCCAGTGCACGGCTACGCGATGCCCACTTGGCACTGTCGCAATCAAACACGCACTCTCACAGACAACTCTGGCAAGAGGCTAAACTGAATTTTGACACTTGGGCGGCAGCACAGGAGAAATTGTATTCCTCTATCCAAGATCTCCAATACCATAAGTTTGGTAATAAACCGGGTAAATTGCTATCTAAGCTATGCAAGGGCTCTTACACCCCCACACACATCACAGCGTTAAAATCCAGCACAGGGGTCCTGACCACGTCCCCAACTGAGATAGCTGACTCACTATCCAATTTCTTCTCCGACTTGTATAGTCTGGAGAGTCATGACGTACAAACAGCTACATCTTGGCTGGATTCCATTACCCTTCCCACTATTGCGGACGATCAACTTTCCTCCCTACATGCTCCAATCTCGTTGGAAGAAATTAGATCCACCATAGCACGACTACCCCCCGGTAAAGCGCCCGGTCCCGACGGATTCACTTCGATTTCTACAAAGCGTCCGTTGATGTAATTGCACCGACTCTTCAGTCTCTTTATCAGCACGTTCTAGAGGGCCATCCTTATTTTCCAACGGGTCTACAGGCACACGTCAAACTGATAACGAAACCCGGTAAGGACCCAACCGAACCTGGCTCCTACCGCCCCATTTCCCTCCTAAATTTAGATGGTAAAATTTTATCAAAAATAGTTGCTAATAGGCTTGCCCCTATCATGCCCACGTTGATTCACCCTGCCCAAGCCGGTTTCACTTCCGGTAGATCCGCCACGGCCAATATCAGAAAAGTTCTGGCAGCTTTGGAGGCATCCCAAGCTAGCCCCTCATCCGACATGGCGATTATCTCCCTTGATGCCGAAAAGGCCTTTGATAGGGTGGACATTGCATGGCTTCAACTGGTCCTTCGACGTTTTGGGTTCCAGGGCCCCTTTGTCCACCTTATCACAGCAATGTACACAAACCCTTCAGCTTGCGTGGTGGCCAATGGTCATATTTCTGCACCGTTCTCTTTACGTCGGGGAACCAGACAGGGATGCTCACTGTCCCCTCTACTCTTCAACTTAGCTCTGGAGCCCCTAGCTAGGTATATTCTAAAACACCCCGACCTTCATGGTATTCCTATAGGTAATTCCGATTTGCGCATAGCCTTATTTGCTGATGATATACTCATATTTACATCTGACCCTGTCCGAGACTCCAAATTGGTACACGAAATCTTTAATGACTTCCAACTCTGTTCAGGTCTCAAAATCAACTTCTCGAAAAGTGAACTCCTTCCTCTCCGACATGCGGCTCATAATCCTTGGCCCTTCA
Source organism: Pelophylax lessonae (assembly GCF_965119305.1). Lineage (NCBI taxonomy): Eukaryota > Metazoa > Chordata > Amphibia > Anura > Ranidae > Pelophylax > Pelophylax lessonae. The sequence goes on along the minus strand of NC_138768.1, from coordinate 621,475,156 downwards.
CCCCTCCCTTCACTATAGCTAAAACCTCTATCAAATACCTGGGCATCAAGATTGGATGCACCCCGTCCTCTATATACAATTTAAACATTCCTCCCACTATATCCAAAATTATCTCCACTTTAGAAACATGGATGGGCCTCCCTCTTTCCCTCTTTGGCAGATGTCATTTATACAAAATGGTGGGCTTTCCCAAGCTGCTATATCCTCTCCAGACGATACCGCTTTTGGTGAGGCATGTTGACATGCAAAAACTGACTAAGGCTGTCACCGCCTTTCTGTGGCAAGGCAGAAGGCCTCGTATTGCCCTTCAGAAATTGTATCTGCCGAGGAGGGAGGCAGGGGTGTCCCTGTCCTGGGTACACCTTTACCCACCTCAGTGATTATGGACCGTTACAACCTCCCCACAGGACACACCTTAGGCATCATGCAGGCTATCAGCTTTGTGGTCAAAACGTGCCCCAACCCTCTGCATCGGTTCCCCCTCACCCTGGCGGACAAGTTCCTGGAAAAAGGCCTTCATAAAATATCGGATATCTACAAAACCCTCCTATCTTCTCCGTCTATCAGCAAATCTTCTTTCCACTCATCTACATGGGATAAAGATTTCCCTAATCCCGATGCCCACAAACTCATCTTGGCAGGATACCTGGCAACGCACAAGGCCATCACCAATGAATTCTGGAGGGAACAACAGTTCAAAATTATGCACCGCACGTATATGCCATACTCTAGGATTATTCAAAATACACAGTCATTATGCTGCCCGCTAAGACTCCCAAACCTACCCTCGCCCATAGACTTTGGACCTGTTCACACATTTCTACCTTCTGGACCTCAGTGGAAAACTACGTTACAGCTGTTACAGGACTGACCCCTCTGAACGACCCATACCCCCTCCTGTTTGGAAACTTAGACTTTTCCCTTGCCAAACTTCCAAAAAGTCAGTGTCTCCTCATCAAGTCTTATAAGAAGTGGCTATTAACCTGCTACATGATTGCTAAGAGAGCCATTCTGACAAAGTGGATACGTACTTCGCCACCGACTTTGGCCGAAGTTATCTCCGGCCTGCAACAACTTCATGGCAGGGAAGCCCTTGAGCTCAAATCTTCTTCTACCCCCAATTTGGATAAATTCAATCGCAAATGGGACCCTTTTCTGCGCACATTGCCGCCTGCAAGCATATGTGGACCACCAGCTGCTCCGAATTGAGCCACCACCTGCACGATCTGACTTACCACCTGTTAGAATGCTATTAACGGACTAACAACACTTGTTCTATCAATTAACTCTGTACTGCCGCAAATGGCTACAACTGTTATCTTGCCATTCCAACATTGCTGGGAATCCTACTCATACGTGCTTCCCCAGATCGAGTCTCATCACACACCTGTTAGATCTCCAGGAACTCAGGTCTTGACAAGGGTCCATTTTTCTGAAGCATTATAATAACTTCCTACACTTGACTACTATGTTTAAGATACCGGCATCTGATAGTTGATCAGCTTTTCATGTGATGGTGCTTTTCTCCCTCCCCCCCCCCTCTCTCCCCCCCCTTCCCCCTTCCTTCACCCACCTACCCATCCTCACTCTAACCCCACATTCTTTCCTATCCTCCCCCCCAACTTTATGTTGTATATTTGCAATCCATTGATATCTTATCTCTTGACCCGCCTCAAGAAGCTATATCCAGTATACGCACCTGCCTCTTTGGGAACTGTGGGATATAGCTTCTGGGCATAACCTATTGAATGTTACAGTTGTTGTTAAGGATTTCAATATACTGTCTATTGTGCATTGCCTTTTTGATAACATGTTTTGTTCATCTGTAGAAAAAATCAATAAAATATGTTTAAAAAAAAAAAAGTAAACTTAATGTGATAAAGTTTTGCCACCAACAGTTTAGCATGAATTAAATTTTTGCCCAAAAATCATTTTGCACTTTTGCATTGCATCTTACAGAAAATTACAGCGCTGAAGATTAAAAAGCAAATGTATTTTTATTTAACATTCAATTACAATATGGCTTGTGTTTCAATTGTATATGCTATATGTTTTATTTTCTATTTGCCATTTTTCCCCACAAAAGTGGAGTTACCCTTCCAGTGCTAAAAAGCATAATAACTATGTAAAATAATATGTCTGTTGCCCTCTCTATATTGGTCTCCATAAAACACATGAAGGCAATATTATGATCATATAATTGCATACTTTTGTCCTGTATGCTTGCATGAAAAGACCTGTACTAAGGATCAATGATCTCTATCAATGCAACAATATGTGCTATTCCCTAGTGAAATGGCCATAAAACGGCTATTAATATAACACGATTAGAGGAACTGGGAGTTTCATTAAAAAAGCAATAATCCTTATGCAGAAGGTAATAACAAATATTCTATGCAATATACCCATATACCCTTGTGAATAGTTTCTTAATCAGGATATACAATCAGAATAATAATCCCATTTATATAGACATAGATGGGATTGAAGTATCAAAATGATAAGGGAACAACCTATGTTGTATGTTTGTATTAGTTTATTGCAAAGTTTCTCAACCAGTGGTATGTATATTCCAGGTAGTAATAGATACCAAAAATAGATCCAATGTAAATTCACAGTATGGGTTGTGAAAAAACAAAATCGAGTCCTCTGACCAATTTCCTAAATTTCATTCTGCTGTGTTGTAATAATCCAGAGTTTCTATATGCCAGTGAGTCAGTAAATAAATTTACTAGTATTTCCTAACTATTATTTATACATTTTTTTTGTTTTTAAGTGACAGCCCAAGATTCCAGCTTAGCACCTCCAGCACATGGGCTGGTAATTAGGGTTGAGCGAACACCTAGATGTCCGTGTTCGACGGGTTCGGCCGAACTTTAAAAAAAAGTCCGGGTCCGTGTCCCGGACTTTTACCGAACTTTTCCCGGACACCGAACCCCATTGAAGTCAATGGGGACCCGAACTTTAAGGCACTAAAATGGCTCTAAAACACCAAAGGAAAGGGCTAGAGTGCTGCAAATGGCAGCAAAACGTAATTAAGAGCATGGCAAGTGCTCTGCAAACAAATGTGGATAGGGAAATAACTTAAAACAACAAAAAAAAACAGAAAAATAAAACAATGTTCTTCTTCATCTCTGAAGGACGAGGCCCATATGGAGTAGGAGGGAGGTTGAGGTGGTGGTGGATGTGGCGGTGACATAGGCGTGCGCACAGGGTGTGCTGGGTGTGCCTGGGCACACCCTAATCACCTAGGGCACATAGCATTGCCAGTGAGGAGATGGGAAAGATCTCCCTGGGACCTGCTCTGCTCTATTTCTCCTTGCCTACAGGTACATGGCCCCGATACATTACTCTCCCTGCTGGCAAACACATGCATGTGTATTTCAACTTTGGGGTGCACACCTTAATGCAATAGGCTGCGCACACCTATGGGCGGTGTAGGTGGAAGCGGCGGTGGAGGAGGACCAGGGCCGGATTAACAGCATCATGGGCTTGGTGCTGAGGATTTTGAAGGGCCTTAAGGGCCGTGCCTTGCCATGCACCCAGAGGAGGAAGGGTGCAGCCATGCATGCCTAATTCAACATGGGATGCTGTCTCTGAAGCCCATAAACACATCCATGCATCGCCAACTGTCCCTCCTTGTCCGGCCTTCACGCTGTGTGGGGAGGTTCTGAGGGTGCTGCCTGGGGAAGCGAGCATAGAAGCCAGACTTCTGTGTTTACAAGTGACAGAAGAGCGGTAACAGTGAATATGGCCAACCCGGGGCCTATATAAAAGGTAGGGGCCTGGAGCTGCAGCTCCAATAGCCCCTACATTAATCTGGCCCTGAGGAGGAGGACGAGGTAGCCAACACTGCTTCTTTTCAAAAATTTTAAATGAGGGTACACCCCAAAAGAGTGAGAAAGAGCAAAAATGGAACAATGGGTGGGTAAGGTCGGTATCCATTGCTATTCTGCATAAGGTACGGAAAAGTCCCGTGGGATCCATGCCTGGTTCATTTTAATGAACGTGAGCTTGTCCACATTGTCTCTGGACAGGCGGCTGCGCTTGTCTGTTATAACGCCCCCAGCCGTGCTAAATACCCGTTCAGATAATACACTGGCTGCAGGGCACGCCAGCACCTCCAAGGCGTAAAGGGCAAGCTCAAGCCATGTGCCCAATTTGGAGACCCAGAAGTTGAAGGGGGCAGACCCGTCATTCACTACATGTAGGCGTGTGCACACATACTGCTCCACCATGTTGGTAAAATGCTGCCTCCTGCTAAGACGTTCCATCTGAGCTGCTGGTGCTGCTGTTTGTTGTGGCGTGCTGACAAAGCTTTTCCACATTTCGGCCATGCTAACCCTGCCTTCTGAGGTGCTGGCGGTGCCCTGGTTGCGTTGGCGACCTCCTCCTCCTCCTCCTCTGCCTTGTGCTTCCACTGTGGCCCCGCTGTCAGATGGGAATGCCAGCAGCATGGCGTCTACCAGCGTGCGCTTGTACTCGCGCATCTTGCGATCGCGCTCCAGTGAGTGAATTAAGGACGGTACGTTGTCCTTGTAACGGGGATCCAGCAGCGTGGCCACCCAGTAATCAGCACAAGTTAGAATGTGGGCAACTCGGCGGTCGTTGTGGAGACACTGCAGCATGTAATCGCTCATGTGTGCCAGGCTGCCCAGAGGCAACGAAAGGCTGTCCTCTGTGGGAGGTGTATCGTCCGTGTCCTCTGTATCCCCCCAGCCACGCACCAGTGATGGCCATGAGCTGGCCTGGGTGCCACCCTGCTGTGAACATGGTTCCATCTCCTCCTCCAGCTCCTCCTCCTCCTCATCCTCCTCATCCTCCAGAACTGTGCCCCTGCTGGACAATTGCGTCCCTGGCGTTTGCGTGTGCAGGAACCCACCCTCGGAGCCCCTTGCGAATGACTGCCCTGAAAGCCTTGGAAATGTTACCTCTTCATCCTCCCCCTCCTCCTCATCCTGTGCCACATCCTCTTCCATCATCGCCCGAATTGTTTTTTCAAGGAGGCATAGAAGTGGGATAGTTAAGCTGAGAACGGCGTCATTGCCACTGGCCATGTTGGTGGAGTACTCAAAACAGCGCAACAAGGCACACAGGTCTCGCATGGAGGCCCAGTTAAATTAAATAGCGGAATAGAAAATATGATCCAAAAAAAGTGTATGTATATCGCACGTACACAACCACACTGGGCCCCAATTACTATTGTTTGTACCCCTAAAAGGCTAGATGAGGAGTAGGGGGAGTATGGAACAGGCAGCACCCTCAAACCTTCAGAAGTATGAGATGAACTCCAACAACTTGGAAAGGTGGATCTCTCTCACACGTACCGACACAGACTATCCCGCAATTCAATTGATCCTCAAAGGTTTTTATTGAATAGCGGAATAGGAAATATGATCAAAAAAAGTGTATGTATCTCGCACGTACACAACCACACTAGGCCCCAATTACTATTGTTTGTACCCCTAAAAGGCTAGATGAGGAGTAGGGGGGGTATGGAACAGGCAGCACCCTCAAACCTTCAGAAGTATGAGATGAACCCCAACAACTTGGAAAGGTGGATCTCTCTCACACGTACCGACACAGACTATCCCCCAATTTAACTGATCCCCAAAGGTTTTTGATTAAATAGCGGAATAGAACATATGATCCAAAAAAAGTGTATGTATATCACACGTACACAACCACACTAGGCCCCAATTACTATTGTTTGTACCCCTAAAAGGCTAGATGAGGAGTAGGGGGGGTATGGAACAGGCAGCACCCTCAAACCTTCAGAAGTATGAGATGAACCCCAACAACTTGGAAAGGTGGATCTCTCTCACACGTACCAACACAGACTATCCCCCAATTTAACTGATCCCCAAAGGTTTTTGATTAAATAGCGGAATAGAAAATATGATCCCAAAAAAGTGTATGTATATCACACGTACACAACCACACTAGGCCCCAATTACTATTGTTTGTACCCCTAAAAGGCTAGGAGTAGGGGGAGTATGGAACAGGCAGCACCCTCAAACCTTCAGAAGTATGAGATGAACCCCAACAACTTGGAAAGGTGGATCTCTCTCACACGTACCAACACAGACTATCCCCCAATTTAACTGATCCCCAAAGGTTTTTGATTAAATAGCGGAATAGAAAATATGATCCCAAAAAAGTGTATGTATATCACACGTACACAACCACACTAGGCCCCAATTACTATTGTTTGTACCCCTAAAAGGCTAGGAGTAGGGGGAGTATGGAACAGGCAGCACCCTCAAACCTTCAGAAGTATGAGATGAACCCCAACAACTTGGAAAGGTGGATCTCTCTCACACGTACCAACACAGACTATCCCCCAATTTAACTGATCCCCAAAGGTTTTTGATTAAATAGCGGAATAGAAAATATGATCCCAAAAAAGTGTATGTATATCACACGTACACAACCACACTAGGCCCCAATTACTATTGTTTGTACCCCTAAAAGGCTAGGAGTAGGGGGAGTATGGAACAGGCAGCACCCTCAAACCTTCAGAAGTATGAGATGAACCCCAACAACTTGGAAAGGTGGATCTCTCTCACACGTACCGACACAGACTATCCCGCAATTCAATTGATCCTCAAAGGTTTTTATTGAATAGCGGAATAGGAAATATGATCAAAAAAAGTGTATGTATCTCGCACGTACACAACCACACTAGGCCCCAATTACTATTGTTTGTACCCCTAAAAGGCTAGATGAGGAGTAGGGGGGGTATGGAACAGGCAGCACCCTCAAACCTTCAGAAGTATGAGATGAACCCCAACAACTTGGAAAGGTGGATCTCTCTCACACGTACCGACACAGACTATCCCCCAATTTAACTGATCCCCAAAGGTTTTTGATTAAATAGCGGAATAGAAAATATGATCCCAAAAAAGTGTATGTATATCACACGTACACAACCACACTAGGCCCCAATTACTATTGTTTGTACCCCTAAAAGGCTAGGAGTAGGGGGAGTATGGAACAGGCAGCACCCTCAAACCTTCAGAAGTATGAGATGAACCCCAACAACTTGGAAAGGTGGATCTCTCTCACACGTACCGACACAGACTATCCCGCAATTCAATTGATCCTCAAAGGTTTTTATTGAATAGCGGAATAGGAAATATGATCAAAAAAAGTGTATGTATCTCGCACGTACACAACCACACTAGGCCCCAATTACTATTGTTTGTACCCCTAAAAGGCTAGATGAGGAGTAGGGGGGGTATGGAACAGGCAGCACCCTCAAACCTTCAGAAGTATGAGATGAACCCCAACAACTTGGAAAGGTGGATCTCTCTCACACGTACCGACACAGACTATCCCCCAATTTAACTGATCCCCAAAGGTTTTTGATTAAATAGCGGAACAGAAAATATGATCCAAAAAAAGTGTATGTATATCACACGTACACAACCACACTAGGCCCCAATTACTATTGTTTGTACCCCTAAAAGGCTAGATGAGGAGTAGGGGGGGTATGGAACAGGCAGCACCCTCAAACCTTCAGAAGTATGAGATGAACCCCAACAACTTGGAAAGGTGGATCTCTCTCACACGTACCAACACAGACTATCCCCCAATTTAACTGATCCCCAAAGGTTTTTGATTAAATAGCGGAATAGAAAATATGATCCAAAAAAAGTGTATGTATATCACACGTACACAACCACACTAGGCCCCAATTACTATTGTTTGTACCCCTAAAAGGCTAGATGAGGAGTAGGGGGGGTATGGAACAGGCAGCACCCTCAAACCTTCAGAAGTATGAGATGAACCCCAACAACTTGGAAAGGTGGATCTCTCTCACACGTACCAACACAGACTATCCCCCAATTTAACTGATCCCCAAAGGTTTTTGATTAAATAGCGGAATAGAAAATATGATCCCAAAAAAGTGTATGTATATCACACGTACACAACCACACTAGGCCCCAATTACTATTGTTTGTACCCCTAAAAGGCTAGGAGTAGGGGGAGTATGGAACAGGCAGCACCCTCAAACCTTCAGAAGTATGAGATGAACCCCAACAACTTGGAAAGGTGGATCTCTCTCACACGTACCAACACAGACTATCCCCCAATTTAACTGATCCCCAAAGGTTTTTGATTAAATAGCGGAATAGAAAATATGATCCCAAAAAAGTGTATGTATATCACACGTACACAACCACACTAGGCCCCAATTACTATTGTTTGTACCCCTAAAAGGCTAGGAGTAGGGGGAGTATGGAACAGGCAGCACCCTCAAACCTTCAGAAGTATGAGATGAACCCCAACAACTTGGAAAGGTGGATCTCTCTCACACGTACCAACACAGACTATCCCCCAATTTAACTGATCCCCAAAGGTTTTTGATTAAATAGCGGAATAGAAAATATGATCCCAAAAAAGTGTATGTATATCACACGTACACAACCACACTAGGCCCCAATTACTATTGTTTGTACCCCTAAAAGGCTAGGAGTAGGGGGAGTATGGAACAGGCAGCACCCTCAAACCTTCAGAAGTATGAGATGAACCCCAACAACTTGGAAAGGTGGATCTCTCTCACACGTACCAACACAGACTATCCCCCAATTTAACTGATCCCCAAAGGTTTTTGATTAAATAGCGGAATAGAAAATATGATCCCAAAAAAGTGTATGTATATCACACGTACACAACCACACTAGGCCCCAATTACTATTGTTTGTACCCCTAAAAGGCTAGGAGTAGGGGGAGTATGGAACAGGCAGCACCCTCAAACCTTCAGAAGTATGAGATGAACCCCAACAACTTGGAAAGGTGGATCTCTCTCACACGTACCAACACAGACTATCCCCCAATTTAACTGATCCCCAAAGGTTTTTGATTAAATAGCGGAATAGAAAATATGATCCCAAAAAAGTGTATGTATATCACACGTACACAACCACACTAGGCCCCAATTACTATTGTTTGTACCCCTAAAAGGCTAGATGAGGAGTAGGGGGAGTATGGAACAGGCAGCACCCTCAAACCTTCAGAAGTATGAGATTGTGTTCACTGTACCCCACAAAGATTGAGTTCACTGCACCCCACAATGATTGTGTTCACTGCACCCCACAAAGATTGTGTTCACTGCACCTCACAAAGATTGTGTTCACTGTACCCCCCAAAGATTGTGTTCACTGCACCCCACAAAGATTCTGTTCACTGTACCCCACAAAGATTGTGTTCACTGCACCCCAAAAAGATTGTGTTCACTGCACCCCAAAAAGGATGTTGTTCACTGCACCCCAAAAAGGATGTTGTTCACTCCACCCCAAAAAGATTGTGTTCACTGCACCCCACAAAGATTGTGTTCACTGCACCCCAAAAAGATTGTGTTCACTGCACCCCAAAAATGATTTTGTTCACTGCACCCCAAAAAGGATTTTGTTCACTGCACCCCAAAAAGGATGTTGTTCACTCCACCCCAAAAAGATTGTGTTCACTGCACCCCAAAAAGATTGTGTTCACTGCACCCCACAAAGGATTTTGTTCACTGCACCCCAAAAAGATTGTGTTCACTGCACCCCAAAAAGGATGTTGTTCACTGCACCCCAAAAAGGATTTTGTTCACTGCACCCCAAAAAGATTGTGTTCACTGCACCCCACAAAGGATTTTGTTCACTGCACCCCACAAAGATTGTGTTCACTGCACACCAAAAAGGATTGTGTTCACTGCACCCCAAAAAGATTTTGTTCACTGCACCCCAAAAAGATTGTGTTCACTGCAGCCCAAAAAGATTGTGTTCACTGCAGCCCAAAAAGATTGTGTTCACTGCAGCCCAAAAAGATTGTGTTCACTGCAGCCCAAAAAGATTGTGTTCACTGCAGCTCACACACAGAAAAATGGATGTGGATCACTGACACCTGCCTATCTCCAATCCCACACCACACAGCAATATCGATTGTAGTTTGTAGAACACAGTTTCCCTAAAATTCAGCAGACTCTGTCCCTAACAGGATTGAGAAGAGATCGTAGATCAGGATTGAGTGCAGACCCCACCCCCCACACAGCAATATCGATTGTAGTTTGTAGAAGACACTGACCCTATAATTCAGCAGACTCTATCCCTAAAATGCCTACAACTCGCCCTGCCTAAACACTCCGACCTGTCCCTCAATTCTATCCGGACACAAATGGTTTTTTCCTGCCTATCTTTCCCTAATCAGCAGCCAGCACGTTGATGTGTGCTCTGTCCCTGAATCTAAGCAGCATAATGACGCCGCTGCGGCTGCCTCGAACTTATAAAGACTTGGTCACATGCTTCAGACGGCCAATCACAGCTACTGAGACATTTGCAGGCATGGCTGGGATGGCTTAAGGCACACCAGTTAAACGATTGTTGATTGGCTGTTGAAAGCCCGCCATGAAAAGAGCGCCAAAGCATGCAAAACCCGGAAATAAAACGACCGAACACGGATTTTTACCCGAACATACAGTAAAGTGTCCGTGTCCGTGTTCGGGTACAAAAAATCCAATTATTCGGTACGAACACGAATAATACAGTCCGTGTTCGCTCAACACTACTGGTAATTCTATGGCTGCAGGACTATGAGGATGTGTGTCTGCATGCCATTCTAATAGCTATCATTTAGCTTTTGGGGGAGTGTTTACAGAATTCAGCTCTACCATCTACCCCAATATAATTCCAAATTTCACTATTGATTTTTTTTTTTTTTTTTTTGCTGTTGTTTTTTTTTCTAAGAAGACAGGACTAAGACTATATAGGAAGGAAAAACATGAATATCATTTCATTTTAGGCTTCATGACTATTTTTTACAATAAGCATTGTGAGATGGTTATAGTATTTGGTATGTTTTTTTTTTTAGTCTGTGTTGTTGTTTTCATTTATTCCCGGATTGATTTAAAAAAAAAAAAAACTTTACAAAATTATCCATGAGGCAATTAGTCCACAACATGGGTCTTGTTCTGCATCAAGTATTAAGTTACGAGGAAATCATTCAAAAGCTAAATAAACAAAATTTTTCTCATTCCCCATAAAATGGATTCCAATAAAGAATGTGTGGTAGTAACTGGATTGTGATATTCTGAGGCATGCCCATAGTTTAGAGTTCACACTATTGTAGTTGTTTGGTTCATTATTTAATTGAATTAAAATATAAATATTATTAAGACATTTTAACAAATCTTTGGTGCATTATTCAAAATGTTAAAAAAAAAAAAAATTGTGACCAAATGAAAAAAAGAAACAAATGAACTATGAGATTGTGAAAAATGGGCACACCTTTTAAAGCACCATCCTAATGCTACAGGGTTTAGGGGCTGATGTCAACATTGTGATAGACCTACGTGATAGTGGCCCTTCAGTGGGATATCAGCCTATATGCTTGGTGACTGGAAAACTGCAAGTCTCATTTATTTTTTAAAAACAGGTGTGAGGATGTCTCCTCATATACTCGGCTCCATTCACTAAAGCACATCTTATGCGGTATTTAGATGATCAGACTAATTTTTCCTAAAAAATTGCATGCAATGCTTAAAATGTCAATTCAGTATCATCTGTTGCGGTATTTACCTCAAAGTCCAAAAATGCTGGGTAAATACGGTATAAAAGGCATTAAAGTCAATTCACAAAAGGAAATAAATAAACAAATGAGTTACATAGGTAGTGGTCTAGACACAAGGTATTTATATTTAACGGAATGTAAAAATATTATAGGGAATTTAGAGTAGTCTCTACCTTTTTGGAGCTTAGTAAATGAGGTAAAGCTTCATTTTGCAGAGGATACCCAATCACATGCAAGGGAAAAAAAAATCCGGATTTTTGCTTGCACATGATGGATGATGGAAGTCAGTAGTGCTTTCCCTCATTACTAAGCTCTGGAGTAACCGCACTTGCAAAGTCCTCAGTCGCCGGTGCCTTTGGTAAATATTCCCTATTACATTTAGTAACTCTATCATATTACATGTAGTAAAATCTAGGGCTTTTTCTTCAGCTGTAACTTGGTGGAACTCAGTTCCACTACTTCTGGCTCAGGCCCTCTGCTACCCTGCTCACCACTATCACTTATAAAAACAGAAGTCCGGCTTCTGTGTTTACAAGTGACAGCTTGTCTCCCAATGGCTCCTACAGATCGGATCTCCTTAGCGGCTCCCACTGAGTTCAGGACGGGGTCGAGGGAGATGCAAGTGCCCAGGGTGGAGTGTGGATGCCAACACCCCCACTGGGGGATCTCCCTGCAAGTGAGAGAGGCAGAGCCACCTACAGTGTGCGGGGAGATACTAGAACTGGCTAAGTACTTCTGTTTAATACAGCAACAAAAGTAAGACATGTGGAAGATGGTGGAGCTTTAAAGGAGGGCGGGGGAGAGGAGGGAGGCAGTGGAGGGCGAGGGGGGTTGCAGGCAGAGGTCAGAGCTGAAGAAGGGTGAAAGTGAGATGTGGATAGGGGATGCAGAGGAAGGCAGCTGTGGAAGAAGGCTGAACTCTTCACTCTGTGTGCAGCACACCCCCTCCCCCCACCCTGAACTCTGCACTCTGTATGCAATGCACCCTGTAAGATCCTCTCACTGTGAAATTTGACCACACCAATTATTTGGTGAGGTTTGGAGGGTGTGTGTATGGGGGGATCAGGGGTTTAGGGGGTTGTGGTTGAGTTCCTGCATCTATTTACTGAGAAACAAAGCCCTTGTATCTATCCATCTATTTTCTCCTGTCATTTCACCAGGTTTTTAGAGCCTTTTTTGTGTATATACAGGCATATACATCATTTGTTGCAAAAAACCTCCCAATCACTCCAAAAATAGTACATCTACATCCATTGTAATGTCTCGGCTGTGTGTTGCTTGAGGTACACAGCTTCACATCAAGTAATAACTAAATCTCAATGAAAGAAGCGCTGGTTTCTTTAAGTGATGCAACCTTTACTGAGATATAATCCATACATGTGCCTTTACATATGAATATGTAGATATGTGGTGGACATGAGAGTGGATATGATAGTGATAGTGAAAGTGGTAAAACTGTAAAACAAACATATGAAAGACAGGTATAAGTATGGCTATTCAACATCATACATTATACATACTGTAGTTATACAGAAGATAGGGACTAACTAACATGTGCTTACTACATATTGGAACACATATTATCTATACAAAGGTCTAACATCCCTCTATACAGGCTGAACTAGCAAATCCTTTACTTACAGGCTTTTGGTGTTCATCAGGTTTGCAATAGATTAGCTTAGAAGTCCTAAGGGTCTGTTCCCTATGGTAGTTAAAGCTGGAATGCATAGACAAGTTTAGACTTGCCCAAGGCAGTAGAGAGAAGACCCGCCCCTAGGCTACAAGAAAATGGAGGGTCTTAAAGTGAAAGACACTGCTGAGTGCCAAGCACAAGATATACAGTGCGAAGGCAGCACATCCATATCACAATGGTCTAATCCCTTGTTAGAATATATGTAATTTGTAGTGGGGATACTTACTTTTTCAAAATGATTTTGCTTTTCATTTCTATTTTAAATGGAATGTATTGTTTTACAAGATGATTGTTTACAATCACTGTAAATATTCACAAGTTAAAATTGAATTAGGAATAGACAAGTATTCCTTAAAAAGGTGTTGAACCTGAGCTATTAGGAGAGGGGTGTCACCAATTTGAAGGTTTGACAGATGGATACCAAAGTGACACTTTCAAGAACATCAGAGAATGATAATGGCTATTCTCTAACAAGACAAAACAGACATGTCCAAAGATATAGTAAAAGACTTTGCCAAATTTCACAGCAAAAATTACTTTAACCCTTTCACTGCTAGGTCCGTACGGCGTACGTGCCTACGGGCCTACAGCACTGCTTGTATCTGGCCAGGTCTGTATGCCGTATGGACCTCTTTTCTCCCACTGCTGTAAGTTCATAGTCACTTCAATGACCATGAACTTATAACAGAATTGTTCAGCAAACTTTGCTGAACAATTCTATAATTTTGATCAGCAGATTACAATCCGCTGATCAGAGTTATTAACCTAAAATGTGACCCCCCCGTGCCTTCCGCTTCCCTGTCCCCAGCCTCTCCATCTCCCGCCGCTCCCTGTCAGCTAAAAGTACTCCCCTCACCCTCCTTTCCCCCCACACCTGATCCACCCCCCCCCCTCTGCAAACCCAGTCCCCTGCAGCTAACTTTAGAAGTTGGCATCCCCCCTCTGCTGCTCCCATCGGCTTCGGGTGCTGCTGGGGCTTTGGGGGATCACAGAATACCCCCCGGCAGGCTGATCCCTGCACCCCATTTCCATCCATCCCCCCCCGGCAGCATCCCTCCCCTTCCCTCCTGTCGCCTGCAGCTGCTGACTGGCACTGTATCCGGCCAGCTGTCATGCTGAGCGGGGGACAGAGGGGGGGGGGGGTAGTGGTCTGGTGAAGCTGGGGCTTGGGGGGCTGATAAAAATATGTTTACCAGTCCCCTCCCTGTAGTGCAGTGGACCGAGTCAGCAATCACTATCACTCCTGTGCCCATTGACAGTTGAGCTGATCACATAGTAAACCGAGAGTTTACTATGTGTCAGACTGACAGTTTATGAATGGATAAGGAGTACACACTCCTTATTCATTCATGTAAAGTTCTGCAGAGAAAGGGACTTTCTTAAGTCCCTTTCTCTGTCTCAAAAAAAGAGATATGGAGCTCTGTTTAAACCTCTGATATCACACCAAAGACACCCCCCCCCCCCCAAAATATATATATATAATAATTGTAAAAAAAATGTAAAAAAAAAAGTAAAAAATAAATACATTTAAATAAAATGGAGCGGCCTCAGTCAAGCAGATTTACCTGCTCAGCGAGGGATCTCTCTGCTGATCCCCACTGAGCAGGCGGATGACAGGTTCACGTCTGCTCCGCTGATGCAGAATGGACACGGACACAGCCTGCTGTTCTCTATGGAGCAGTTGGATAGTAATGGACCACCTGTCCATTTCCATCTGATCCAATCTGCTAGATAGATAGAAAATGGGATCCCCATCTGTCTGTTTTTAGTAGCTCGGATCGGATCGGATGCAGGCGGGTGTTAACGGACACATGTCCATTTACATCAGCCTTTTCATAGAAAACAATGGGTGGTCCGATTGGACCTGTTTGAAAAACAGATAGGCAGGCCCTATCGGTCTGCTTGTGTGAAAGGGGCCTAAGGCCTTGTTCACACTGGACATACACAGTGTACCTTTACAGGAATGCACAGGTGTTCTGTGCATCCCTGTGCAGGTAGTCCCATTGATGTAATTTGAGATGTAGCAACTGCACAAACAGAGCTGTCTCTCCCAATTTTACATTCATGTAGGTCCGCGTGCATGTCCCTGAGCTCACACTATCTGCGTTCAGGATTGTGCTCCCACACCCACACGGATATCAAATTGGGAACAGCAGCTATGCCTGTAGCCGTTGCATCCCAATTGACATAAATGGGACTGCCTGTTGAATGATGCTTTAGTAGTAATTTAGCAGGAATTTTTCAAGTTATGTTGTGTTTATGTGCACTACTAATGATTTTAGTGTATTTTTAGGGAAAATAGCGATATAACGAACATTTGCACAATTATTGCAGTACCCAAAAAACCAGTAGCACTTTTTATTGCACAGGTCACGTTCGTTCAGAAAATGTCTGGATTGAGGGCTGGTTCACACTGGTGCGATGCCAGCCATCACATGTGATTTGCATCGCATTGTCTGTGTGATGCAAATTCAGCCATATAACTGAATATGGCTGAATTTTCATCGCATTCGGGCCAAACTTGTGCAGGACCCTTTTTTTGTCTGCACCAGAATCGAATTGCATGGGTGTTCACACCCATGCAATTCAATTCCTGTCCAAAATACACAGTTTGCACTGCTATCTGCAAACCGTTTTTTGGGTATCATTAACTTTTTATTGACACCTGCAACAGTTCGCAGAGGGCAGTGTGAACTGCCAGTGATTAAGGTGCGATGCGGAAACCCGCACTAGATTTGCAGGGTTTCCTGCATTGCACCAGTGTGAACCGAGCCTGAGAGGACTTTTCAAATTCCTAAAGCTGTAAGTGAAAAATGCTAACCTCTGGATTTTTAGAGTAAATTGTTTTTATTTACAGTTTTGCATAAATTCAGTTTTTTACCATTTCACAAAAAGTTGCAATTTAAAATGCATAAATATTTGTTCAATTATTTGTTATTTATTAGCTCAATACAGTATTCAATTTTATATTTAGTAAGAATTTTGTACATTTTGCCATGTATGAATTCACTATTAATGATTTTAGTGTATTTTTAGCGAAAATATTGGTATGATAAACATTTGCGCAAATATCACGGTGCCTTAAAAATCAGTAGAACCTTATTTTTATTCTACTGGGCATGTGCTTTCAGTAAATTTATGATTTGGAGGGTCTTTTATAAACTCTGAAAGCTGTAAGTGAAAAAGGAAAACCTCCAGATTTTAGAGAAATTTTTGCGTACATCCGATTTTCACTTTTCTCAAAAAGGCGCAATTTAAAATTTACAAATATTTGTTATTTATGAACTCAATACATGTTTAGATTTATATTAGGAAGGAACTTAGCAGGGATTTTGTAAAATTTGCTGTGTTTGTATCTGCTAATGATTTTAGTGCATTTTTAGCAAAAATATTGTTTTGTCAAACATTTGTGCAAATATTGCGGGGCCTTAAAAATCAGTAGCACTCATTTATTCTACTGGCCCTTTGCTTTCAGAAAATGTATAGTTTTAGGGGTCTTTTAAAAGCTCTAAAAGCTGAAAGTGAAAAATGAAAACCTCCAGATTTTTTGAGAAATTTGATCATTTACAGTTTTGTTCACTTTCAGTTTTCACCATTTTGCAAAAAGGTGCAATTACAAATTTACAAATATTTGTTATTTATTAACTCAATACAGGTTAAGTGTATGTTTGATTTTCACCATTTCGCAAAAAGGCACAATCTAAAATTTACAAATAGTGGTTGTTTAATAACTCAATACAGGTTAGCTTTTATATTTAGCAGTAATTTTGTAAAATGGGCTGTAGTTTTATCTGCTAATAATGATTTTAGTGTATTTTTAGCAAAAATATTGTTTTGATAAATATCATTGTACCCTAAAAATCAGTAGCACCTTATTTGTATTCTACTGATCATGTGCTTTCATAAAATATATAGTTTGGGGGGTCTTTAACCACTTAAGCCCCGGAGGATTTGGCTGCTAAAGGACCAGGGGTTTTTTTGCGATTTTTTACTGCGTGACTTTAACGGACAATTGCGCGGTCGTGCGACGCTGTACCTAAACGAATTTGACGTCCTTTTTTTCCCACAAACAGAGCTTTCTTTTGGTGGTATTTGATCACCTGTGCGATTTTTTGATCACGCGCTATAAACAAAAAAAGAGCGTAAATTTTGCAAAAATAACAATATTTTTCACATTTTTTTATATGAAATTCCCCAAAAAAAAAGTAAAAATCAAAATTTTTTAACATTTTTCGGCCAATTTGTTTTATGCTACCTATGTTTGGTAAAAAAAATCGCAAAAAGCGTATTTTGATTGGTTTGCGCAAAAGTTATCGCGTTTACTAACAAAGAGAAAGATTTTTGTCATTTTTGGTGTTTTTTTTTTTAACGCGTAATGGCGGCGATCTGCGATTTTTTTTTCGGTACTGCGACATTGCGGCGGACAGATCGGACCCTTGACTGACATTTTTGACACTTTTGAGATTACCGGTGACATTACTGCAGTAATCAGTGCTATACATATGCACTGTTACTGCAAAAATGACACTGGCAGGGAAGGGGTTAACTTTATTGGGAAGGGAGGGGTTAAGTGTGTCCTAGGGGCGTGCTTTCTACTGTGTAGGGACATTGCTATTGGTGTAAAAGCAAAGATCAACCGTTCTACATAGTAGAACGGTCAGATCTTTACTTTTACACAGGGAGAACTGACAGGCAGCTTGTTTACACAAGCTGCTCTGTCTTTCTCCCTTCACAGGAGCGATCGTAGTGTGGCCGGCGGACATCGAGTCCGCCGGTCACACGCACTGACTTGCCTGTGAACGAGCCGCGGCGGGCGCGCGCCTCGGCGGGCGCGCGCCCGCTCGCTATAGGCTCGCAAGTCAGTGACAGGCGAGTGACGTACCGATACGTCACTCTGCCTGGCCGGGGCTGACCGCCGCAGTATATAGTCGTGCGGCGGTCGGCAACCGGTTAACAAACTCTGAAAGCTGTAAAGGAAAAAAAAAAACAGAGGAAAAATTGCAAAAATGGCCTGGCCAGCTAAGTTCAAAGTGGAGAACAGGGCCTGGCAGCGAAAGGGTTAAAGCAAGGTTTCTCAACCAGATTTCAATGGAACCATAGGGTTCCTCCAGAGGTTCCTTGAGAAGTGAAAAATTTCTGCCTCTCAAATAGGTTCCCACTGACAACATAGATTTTTTAGCTATCTATAAGGGAGTTATTCCTCCTAGTGACCACAAGTGTAAGGAGCATTCTTCTCACTGGCCATCTCACTAATGTATCATGAGTTGTAGATATAGGAATTTTTAGCAGAGGTTCCCTGAGCGTGTTAAAGTTATTTCAAGGGTTTCTTTGTGTTAAAACTGGTTGAGAAAGGCTGCTTTAAAGTGTAACTAAAGGCAAAGTATTCTTTCTTTTTAATTGATGAGCACAGGCGAGACGACATTGATGGGCACTGATCAGGCTGCATTGATGGGCACAGGTGAGGTTGCATTGATGGGCACTGGTGAGGCTAAATTCATTAGAATTTGTGAGAGGGCATTGTTTGGCATTTTTGAGGCTCAATTGATGGGCACAGGTAAGGTTGCATTGATGGGCACTGGTGAGGCTGCCTTCATGGGCACTAGTGAGGCTGCACTGATGGGCACTGATAAAGTTGTTATTAATATTTATTTGTGAAACTTCTGCATTCATGCAAAAACATTTAACAGTGTCATTTTATAAAATAATTTATGAGGGCGAATTTAGGGGCAGGACAGGGTAGGGGTTAGGTGGGGCAACTGGTTGCGAGTAATCCTTAAGGCCTGGCTAGTAGCTCAGGACTTGAAATTTTGAGCCCTGTTATAGATAACATGATGGGGGAGATATTTATTCAAGTGCATTTGTGAGCAAAATAAATATATGCAATATATCTCTGAAACATGTGCACATTTCACCATTTCCCCCCCTAAAAACTCTACAAGTATAGAAAAATATCTATTAATCCTTCCAGAAATCTAATAAGCTCCCAATTTCCTGTACTGGAATCCCAAGCAATGTTGTTAGACAGTGCTGTCTCCTCTGCTGTACTAAATTATACATATATATTCTGGCTTCAACACCTTACCCTCTATCCATATCCATAACCCTTTTTTTTTTTTAAATTATCAGCTTTCCCTCCCTTCCTACACTAGCTACCTATGGTTTTCTTTGCTGAATTTAAACTGTATAGCGGCCAATGCTGTCACCTTCATGCATGTATTATTTTCCTATCAAAACAATGGTGATGCCTTGATTGTCAAGAGCATTCCCATATGCTGTATGTGAAAAGAGAGCTTTTAAGAGATGCCATTTTGGGGGTGTACCTACATTATTATGAAACTGACATATTAGCAGCAGCAGACCCAGCAAGAATTGTATTAGCCCGATTATTACATTAGGGGGAGTAATAAAAGGTTTTTATTGATACAGGAACTGGTAAAAGAAAATAATCCTGGAACATTCTATAGACAAAAAGAGGGAGGTTTGACGGTAAACAAAAATTGATGCCAAGGAGATAAGCTTTATATATTAGAAATTATATATTTTTTTTTGAATACAAACGTTTTATTGAGCTTTGTAAACACAAAAAAGTCAACAAACAACAAAATCAAAGTATGACATATCTGAGCTGTGCAAATACATGTTATTCCAAACAAGTGTCTTACACATCACATAGTAATAAAAGGGGAGAAGAAAATATATCATATGACATATAATGATATGTAAAGTGGCGGTGTAGTATGCTTTATAAGCGGTGATGTAAACATGCATTCGTAGAGAACATAGGAAACAGAATGACAAACTAAAGTCACCTCCATAGTCCAACTATACCGATTTCCATGTATGCATACTTAGAGAAAATGAACAAAAATAACATTAACAAAATGTTCCTGACATATAGAATCAAAAAGAAAGAAAACATTGGTAGGGGGTATGACCCCCACGTAGACCACTGGGCGCTGATTTAAGGAAATCCTATAAGGTCTGAAATACATCAGACCGTGGACCAGTTCTCCCATTTTTTATGGAATATATGCATAGTGTCATATAAGGTGTGGTGAACCCTCTCCATACTTCTAATCGCCTCCATTCTTGACAATACCTGAGTCCAAGGGACCGTCTCCGACCGCCAGTTAAGGGCCACAGCCCATAGCACCGAGCAACATAGCGTATGCGCCAATCTTTGAGTTGGTGCCGGGGCACTAGGAATTTTAGCAAACAAAAGTCCCATCTGAGGGGTAATGGATATTCTGGAGTTCAACATTTGAGAGACTACTTCTGATGCTCTATTCCACACAGTCGTCAATCTACCGCACTCCCAAAAGGTGTGAAATATGGTGCCTGCGGCTCCACAGCCTCGAAAGCAACGGTCGGAGACTCCCTGGTAAAATCTATGAACCCTGTCTGGAGTAAAATACCACCTAGTGTGGAGCTTCACTACTGTGTCCTTTACTGACATGGATTTAGTACATTTATGCATATTTTGTAGCATGGAGGACCATGATTCAACTGAAAATTCCACCCCAAGATCAGCCTCCCACGCCAGCATGGCCCGAGATTTGTCCGGGAGGTGAAGTCCATTAAGGTAACAGTATAATCTCGAGACCACTCCTCTATCTCTAGATGAGGTACGGCTGATAAGTTCAAATAAAGAGGATTCAAGGTTGCCCGTCAAAGGGCCCTGGGAGCCATAAAAGTCTCTAATTAGAAGGAATCTATGGGATTCAGAATCTGGGATTTGATAATTGTTTCTAAGGCCTTCAAATGAATAGAAGGAGTTGTCTCGGAACAGGGCGTGGAGGGCGACCAAGGAGTGTTGCACCCACCAGCTATAGTCATCCGGAGACGCGAATGCTGGTGTAAAACTTTTATTACCCATAAAGGACATCAATGGAGGTCTAGAGGAGCGCAGCTGGTACCTGTCATGACAGGTAGACCAAAGTTTTAGGGTATGCCACACTATGCTATTAAGCTGCTTGACATCCCGAGGATGCGACATGGAGGACCAAAGCAGGCCCTGAAGGTTGAAGGGGCGAACAGATTCATTTTCGAACCTCAGCCAAGGAGGCTGTGGGGCACCTGCATGCCATTGTGCGGTTTGGGCCAATCTAGCCGCTAGGTAATAGTGCCACAGGCTAGGGACCCCCAGCCCTCCCTGAGAGAGAGGTCT
The DNA here is from genome assembly GCF_965119305.1 of Pelophylax lessonae. Classification (NCBI taxonomy): domain Eukaryota; kingdom Metazoa; phylum Chordata; class Amphibia; order Anura; family Ranidae; genus Pelophylax; species Pelophylax lessonae. The sequence continues at coordinate 621,453,740 of NC_138768.1, read as the reverse complement.
AAAAACTGTGGGCTTCCCACACCTGGGCCTCTTACCTTTCCATATGAACCTGCTCACTTCCCTTTGTATGTCCTCCACGTCCCCTCTCCGGAGCGCTATTGGCAGGGCACGGAAGAGATATAGCAATTTAGGTAATATAGACATTTTAACTGCTACTATCCTGCCCATAAATGGGATCGGGAAAGAATGCCAGAGGGACAACCACTGCCTCACTTTAGTGAAAGCTTGAGGGTAGTTATTGCTATAAATGGCTGATAGGGATGGAGCCAGTCGCACTCCAAGATACTGTAAGGATTGTTTTGAGACTGGGAAACCAAATCTGGCAGTTACGGTATCTATCATTTCTTGAGGTATGTTTACTGATAGGGCTGAACACTTAGAGAGGTTAACGCTTAATCCTGAAATTCCCTCAAATTCCCCCAATACCTGTACCAGTCTAGGGAGGGAGCCCAGAGGGTCCGGGAGGAAGACCAGTACATCGTCCGCGTACAAACTAATCTTATGTTCCTCTAGGCCCTTCTTATATCCCCTTATGGCTGCATCCTCACAGATAGCTCTGGCCAGGGGTTCCATGGCCAGTGCAAAGATTAGTGGTGATAGGGGGCACCCCTGCCTGGTACCCCTACCCAGCGTGAAAAGGTCCGAGGAGCAGCCTGGCAGCTTTATTTTAGTCTGGGGATCCCTGTATAATGCCTTAAAGCCATGAACAAAAGCCCCCCGAAAACCAAATTTCGCCAGGATGACGTCTAAATATGGCCAAAGCACACTATCAAATGCCTTGTTGATATCAAGTCCCAATATCAAGGCCTTACGGTGGAATAGATCTGCATCCTGAATAATATTAGAGGCTAGTCGGATATTATCCGTTATTTGTCTGGATGGAATAAAACCAGTCTGTTCTGGAGCAATCAGAGATGAAATAATGGGGGCTAAGCGAGCTGCCAACAGTCTTCCAAAAATCTTGAGATCATTATTAAGGACAGAGATCGGTCTGTAATTTTGGGGGAAAGAGTGATCCTTATTGGGTTTAGGAATTAAAGTCATGTTGGCATGCAGCATATCCGGGGGAAGAGAGTTGCCTTGTAGAATAAAATTAAAAACCTGTGCCAATTTAGGGGATAAAAAATCTACAAATTTCTTATAATATGTGGACGTAAAGCCATCAGGGCCTGGGGCTTTAGAAGTTTTAAGGGACTTGATCACAGTCGCAACTTCTGCTTCTGTACATGGGGCATTCAAACTATCAAGCTGCTCCTCAGTTAGGACAGGTAACTTCAGGCTGTTTAACCATGAGTAAGATATATTTGGGTTGTTGATCTCTGGGGGAGAAAGCAACTTCTTATAAAATCGTGAAAATACATCAAGTACTTCCTTAGGATGTGAGACCAAGTTGTCTCCCTCATCCCTTACCTTATATACATGTGCCGGTTGGAGAGACTGGTGGAGCTTCCTGGTGAACATGGCCGAGGCAGTATTACTGTGCAGAAGGAACCTAGCTTTTGCCCACTTAAGAGATTTTTCTGTGGCCGAAGACAATATAGAATCTAGAGCAGCTCTCTTCTGTGAAATTTGGTGTAGTACATCTGGTGAGTGATTTTGGCCATGCGTATGATATAATTTATGCAGATCAGATGTCAGTGAGCGGATATCTGCCAGTCGTTTACGTTTGGCCTGAGTAGCTAGCTCTATTAACTTACCCCTCATCACTGCCTTATGGGCAGCCCAGAGCATAGGGGGTGACACCTCACCATTATCATTAAGGGCAAAGTACTCACGCAGATGGTCAGTTACTGTGGTGAATGTCTCTAAATTAGAGAAGATAGAGTCGTTCATCCTCCAGTTCGACGCAGAATACGGAAGGCCAACATGATCCGTATTAAAGGATACTACATGATGGTCAGACCATGGGCATACATGAATATCCGCTGATGTGGAATTTGCCAACAAGACTGGTGTACTAAATATATAGTCCAACCTAGCATAACTATCATGCGGGTGCGAGTAATGGGTATATTCCCTCACACCCACATTCAATGCCCTCCATGTATCTAATAATTGACAGTTGGTTAATGACTTATGTAAAGTACGTGGAAAGGCGTTGGCCGTGCTCACCGATCGGCTCTTGTCAAGCATAGAATGTGCCACCAGATTGAAATCGCCTCCAACCAGGACATGTGCAGACGGATATCGTTCCAGGATCTGGAAAAAATGTTGAAAAAAAGAACCCTGTGAGACATTCGGGGCATAAAGGTTAGCAATTGTAATTGATTTACCCTGAATAGTACCTTGTACTATAATGAACCTGCTATCCGGGTCTCTATATATCTTTTGCACATCAAAAAACAGATGACCACGTACCAGGATCATAACACCCCTCGTCTTTGATGTATATGTGGTGAAATAGACTTGTTTATATGCCTTATCGAAAAATTTGGGGTGGTTTTGGGCAGCAAAATGAGTCTCTTGTAGCATAATAATATCTGCGCCTAAATGCTTATAAAAGCGGAATGCTTTACGTCTCTTTTGAGGGGTATTAAAACCCCTCACATTATGTGAGATTACCCGTAGCCCCATATCCGGGTATATAAAGGGAGACTATAACCCACTTGTCCACAAGGCACCAACATATCCAGTGAGTCAGAGTAAGGCACTTGGTAATTCTTATAAGTAAGGCGTGTATTAATCAGGAGTCTCGGTGGCAACTCCCCGTCAGCGCCCAGCGGTCCACACATAGTCAGGAACATATCAAATAAAAATGAGAGACTTATTTTCATATACAAAATAATGAACAACAAAAAATAAAATTTAACAAAACATAGAGTTCTTGTCATTGGAGAACTTCGGGGGACAGTACCCCGGTTCTAAGAGGATAACCAAGGACTAAATCGTCCTACACTCTTTGAAATAGGTAGCAAACCTACAGCATCAAGCGGTGTACCGTAGCCTTCCCTGCTGCAAATATCGTGCAGGGAATCCTAGGCAACTACAGCAAGTGCTGAAGAGTGGGGGGAGTAAGAGAGTGAGCATCTAGAGCCTTCAGTGTGGCCCCAAAAAAATAACCAACATGAAAAAAAAAGGTCCAGCAGTAACAGAAAATAAAAAAAAGAAATATCAGTGGTGGAGAAGACCAACATCCCCTTAAGGGTTCAAAAATATAACCAAAAACAAGGGAAAAAAAAAAGTCACTGGGCCTCACAGAGACCCACGTCCTTTCCCCATGCCCGATGACATAGGACTCAAATACTCAAATCCTAGTAGGATAGAGAATATGGCATGGGAGGTGTGGGTGTCCATCAGTCCGGGTAAGTTTCACATCCAGGAATTGCCATGACAGGGATGGTCAAGGAACGCGATTCCTAGACCGAGATCCACTATTATTTGCTCTCTGTGGTGATGGTGTCGCCCAAATAGCAGATGGGCGTGGGGTAGATGGGAGTCTTGGATTATTTTGGGGTGCCATGAGACCCAATTTAACCAGGAGCTCCTTACCCTCCACGACATTGGATACTGTATAAGTGGAGCCATTGTGGGGTACTGTGAGTTTAAATGGGAATCCCCATCGATATCTGATCCTGGCTGACTGAAGTATTGTTGTGACTTCCTTCATCTTTCTTCTTTTATCCAATGTCGTTGGGGAGATGTCTGGGTAGATTTGAATGGTAACCCCCTCTAGCTGAATATGCTGTGTGGTGCGTGCAGCTCTGAGAATGTCCTCCTTCACAACATAGTCCTTAAAGCACATTATTATATCCCGAGGAGGTTTATCTGGGGTAGGTTTAGGCCTGAGGGCTCTGTGGAGCCTGTCGCACGCAAAGGCCGAAGCAGGGTGTTCAGGGAGGAGGGAGCCAAAAAGCTTCTTCATTGCAGCCGCAAGGTCTGTGGTGGTCTCCGGCACCCCCCGCACCCGGAGGTTATTTCTACGATTGCGGTTGTCCAGATCTTCTAGGTGTGATTGAAGCTGGACAACCGTATCAGAGAGAGTCTCATGATCCTTTCTCAGGTCAGTGTGAGCCAGGGCTAGCTCATCATGCCTGGTCTCCAGCATGTCTGTCCTGCCCCCTAAAGCCGCTATCTCCGCGGTGAGAGTGTTCGTGGACTTGTGGAGTTCGGCCTGAAATTTTTGAGCGATGCGATCATACATGATGGCAAGGCTATCTTCCAGATCCGCTTTTGTAAGTTGCGGAGTATACTCACTGCGGTCCGCAGGGACAGGAGCAGGGGCGGCCTGGTTTGTAGCCTCCGCCGGAGCCTGCGGGCTGCGGGCGCCATCTTGGGACATAGTCTTCTCCCGGACTCGAAGAAGGTAGGTCGTCAGGGACCGCTGGACGGGCTTCTTCTTGCGTTTCTTGGGGGTAGGCATACACTATGAAGTCCCACGGGGGTGATCAAGTAGGAGAGGAATAGAATTTTCCAGCGAAAAGGCCCCGGGGAGTGATAAGAAGGCTCAATCTAGCTCAGAGCGTCTCCTACATGCGACCGTCCGGATCCGCGGCTTGGACACGCCCCCTAGAAATTATATTTTAAATGTAAATAATACAATTCAATGTGTACAATCAGAGAAGTTGAAACATTGCTACTTAAAAATTATAACATAAAACTCAACATTTGTAAGCATTGTTGTTATTAATTAACCATTGTTCTTGTTCTTTTGAACGCCTTGCATGTTTTTTCCACATATTTTATACACAGGGGGTATCTATTGTTTATTCTAAAATGGTATACATTTTCATTTTCAATGAAGCCAATCGGTTAACAATGAAGCATTAAAATTATTTAGCTGATGTCTTATTATCTAGTATTGTATGCCGCTAAAGAAAATGACAGTTAAACATATAAAACACTTCTAGTATATGCACTATATAAAATCAACATTTTTTTTTCACTTGGTATGTTACATTTTCTGTAACACAGATGTATTGCTCATCATAGCTACATTATTTATTTTAGTGAACAACTTTAATTGCCAGCATTTAACCCACAGCTAAAAGTGTACCCAAAGTCGTTTTTTTTGGTTGTATTTGGTAAGAGTTAGACCCTCTATTAGGTTTTTAATTACTGTATGCCTTGGTTCTAATTTTGAGTTGTTATTCAACTGAGAGCTGTCTAAGAGAGGATCTCTCTATCTTCAGATAGATCTCTTCACACAACCTGTTGTGACACAGAAAAATATAAGGGGGGGGGGAGCCATTTCATTCTCTATCCAAAACTCTTTTAGCTTTGATTTGTCCATATAGTTGTATCCACCATGATTTAACCATGATTTGGCATTTGGAGACAAATGAACAAACCCTAGCCGTTTAAGCTTCCTTTGACCATATTTAGGGGTAAGTGGACCAAAACATTTAAGAGCCAGTCATAACAATGGATTGGAGCAGAGATTTATAATTGGCTACTCTTCATATTTCCATATCTTAGAAATTAAGGGAACTTTTTTTGTTAATTCCCCCCTCCCCAAAAGAGACCACCCATCAGTGCCTCCTTTCTATCCTCAATGTAAATGTTAGCTCACACATAGATATGATGTAGCATAAAAGGTGTTCAACATGGTGTCTTAATGTGCCATATATTTTTCTTTAGATGGGCTACTTACCTCATACCTGAAAAAATCTATCCATGTATCACTGAGTTTCTGCAAACTGAACCTTGCATCATCTCCATTATCTTTAGTATCAACATTACCTAAGGTTTCCTTTGAATTGACTGTGAAAAAATATACAATACCAATATATATACTATATAGTGGTAGGAGACATAAATTAGGAGGTGTAGCCTTTGTATTTCTTTTTGTATAGTGATACATGCTGGAGTCGTTTTTCTTGTAGGCTTCAGAAATGTTTTGCATATTAGTATACAAAAAAATGTATAATTTGCTAACTGATAGATATGTACTGTAATAATGGGAGATTTGTTAAGAAACTTTATTTGTTATGAAACTGCTAATTGTGTACATCTTTCATATTGACTTATGGATGAGAGGATGGTGCCAAAACATTTGTGTATTACTTTTGATTACTAAAAAGAAAAAAATTAAAGAGAAATGGCTTACACCTTACCCTCATTGTGTTGTATTATGGATTAACATAAATATTTTACATAAATATTTCTCCTCTGATGTTCCCCACCCTACCACAAACTTACGGTGTGGTGGGGGTTAATATAACTGAGGGTGCTGTGAAAGTCATTCATCAAGAGTGCCAGACTATGCCTGCCCTTTATGCCCATTTCCTCCATTCATAGATGCTGATACTACAGTTTCTGTGAATGAAACAAAATCTCTTAAAGGAGGACAGAAAAGGTGTACCCCCACCATTGATAGATAGTGTTTCATGCATAGTTTTTTTTTTTTTTTGTTCATAATTCTTTTCACTGTGACTGTGCTGACAGAACAGTCATTTATATTCCATTCCATTCAGTGGCGATTTTGGCTCTGAGGAAGAGGGTCCTCCCTCAAAACGCGTAAACCATACCAGGTTTTGAGGACGCCATCATGCTATCCAGCAGTAGAGAAGTGTTCTGGAAGCGAGCTGTGCCCATTTTCTACATGCTTGTTCATACCCTATGTTTGTGAGTGTATCGTACGCTACTCTTCTTTGATTTTAATAAACTTTCAAGTGGTAATGCACAAGGTTGGTGCGCCATTTTCTTGTTGTTTTCTTGCAGTGCCTTTTGGATACCCTTGGTCCTGAGGAGGGCAGCAAGACCACTTCATTTGTGCCATAAAACTACCTAGAACATTCGTCTTCCCGCATACCACTCGAGCGCAGGAGAAATATTGTTTTTGGAATTCATCCCACTCTCACCTACCCATAGTATGCCCCTAATTCCTTGGACTTAGGGCACTTCTGCTAGTGCTGCAAAATCACAATTTTTGGCATTTACCCCACAAAGTTGTCACACCATAAATGCACCTATTAATATCTTAGATTTTCACCTTTTCACTCTGATCTCCCTGCAAGGGTGTCCAGTTGATCTGCTTATGTGAATCTTTCAATACAACCTATTTCACCTGAAAAATGGGCTCCACGAGGAGCAAGTGAGGAGGACTCCAAGATGGCTGCTGTCAGGAAAGGAATCACCATTCAGCAGCAATAGATCGCCGGATGCAGAGCAGGTGTGTCACCACGCCCATCTCCCCAGCCCTGGCCCTATATAAGACGCTCTTCCGGTGTGCTCAGTGCTGGTTTATCGTCAGCTCCTGTATCCGTGACCTGTCCGTTTACCTGTGTTCCTGTTTTGACCCGGCTTGCTTCTTTGACCTGTCTGCATCTTCTCCCTTGATCGACCTTGGCTTGCCTGACCACTCTTTGCTCCGACACCCCTGCTGGATCTCCTGTGTACCGACCTTGGCTTGGATCTCACGGACTCTCTCTTGTCTTGCCCCTTTGCTACCTTCCACTTGGCTCATTACTTCCGGACTGATTAACTGTGTATGACCCTCGGCCTGGCATTAACCTTGTGTCTTTTTCCACTGAGCACCTTTAGATCTCCTGGAAGCGGTCCTGGGTGTCCATACCATACCATCCATCCATCCGGATTTCACCAGCATCCAGTGCTCCTTGGGACGTGTCATCTCCTGTCTCACCTCCAGGGGTGATCCGCACCGAGCTGCAAGGGAAGCCCTCTCAGCACTTCGGCCTCAACCAAGGTACCTGACAGCATAAACCAGCCATGTCAGAGGCCGACAGAGGTGCTTCCCCGCTCGAGGCTTTATGCCAACAGGTTTCAGCCCTAACCCAAGCCGTAGAAAGACTGCAAGATGGCTACTTCCAACTGGAAGGTCGGGTAGTAAACCTAGCCGGCTCATCTCTTCCGAATGATCCTAATCAGCCTGCCACTAGCTCTTTACCGGCTCCTTCTCAACCGGATCAAGCTAGCTCCGCCCATTCAGCTTCAGCTCCGCCACCAGAGCCACGGGTGCCCACGCCTGAACGCTTCCGTGGGGAGCGAAGGAAATTTAGGGCTTTCAAAAATGCCTGTTTATTATATTTGGCTCTTCAGCCCAGGACCTTCTCCTCGGAATCCATTAAAGTGGGGTTTATAATCTCCTTATTAGCTGAAGAACCCCAGACTTGGGCACACAACCTCCTTGAACAGAAGAGTCCTACCTTGAACTCAGTAAGCTCCTTTTTTGAGGCCATGGCCCAGCTATATGAAGATCCTCAGCGCACGGTCACAGCAGAGTCTGCTTTACATGCCTTACAGCAGAATAAACGCCCGGCCGAGGACTACACTGTAGACTTCCGTAGATGGGCAGCCGACACGGACTGGAATGAGGCGGCATTGAAATACCAGTACCGTCATGGCCTCTCTGAAGCTCTAAAAGACGAGCTTGCTCGGATAGAGACACCTGCATCCCTGGAAGACTTGATCTCTCTAGCCATCCAAATGGACAGGCGTCTGCGGGAACGACGCTCAGAACGCCTCCAGGGGGCCCGAGCTTCTTGGGTGATGCCTAAGGTCCCGTTTGCCGCCTCTCCTCCCCCTGCACCAGCTATGAATGCCTCTGCGGACGGTGAACCCATGCAGATTGGACTAATTCGTTCCTCCCTAACACCCGAAGAGAGACAACGTCGCCGCCAGGCTAACCTCTGTCTATACTGTGGAGCCTCCGGCCACTTCCTCCGCAACTGCCCCGTGAGGCCCAGTAAGTGCTATTCACGGTCTGTCTTGAACTGTCAGGTCTCTGAGCCATCCCCTGCTCACCTTATCCTTCCTATCTCCTTACAGGTAGCAGAAGAAAAGATCCAGCTCACGGCAATTGTTGACTCCGGAGCTTGCAGTTGTTTTCTGGATTGTACACTAGCAAGGAAACTGGGGGTCCCCCTACAAATTAAGGAGCAACGGCTTCAAGTCTTTCTGGCCGACGGGTCCCTGCCTAGTTCCGGACCTGTGACCAGAGAAACCTATCCGGTACTCACTACCACAAACTCGGGCCATCAAGAGCTCCTCCGCTTTGATGTCTTGTCCTCTCCCTTATTCCCGGTTATCCTAGGCCTTCCATGGCTCCAGGCTCATAACCCACAAATTGACTGGGTGAAGAAGAGGATTTCCTTCTCGTCCAAATATTGCCTGGACCATTGCTTTCCCCCTGGACCCAACGCTCCTGCCACATGTCTGGCCGTTCAGCCAGCCCTAGACCTTCCTGAAGACATTCCCGCAGCCTATCTGGACTTTAGGGATGTATTCGACAAAAAAAAGGCTGATGCTCTACCCCCTCACAGGCCCTACGACTGCCCCATTGAGCTTCTTCCAGGAGCCGAGATCCCTTTTGGAAGAATATTTCCCTTATCTGAGAAGGAATTAGAAACTCTTCGGACTTATGTCAACGAGAACCTGGAAAAGGGGTTCATCCGGCCCTCGTCCTCCCCAGCTGGCGCTGGAATCTTCTTTGTTGAGAAAAAAGATGGCACGTTAAGACCCTGTGTTGATTACCGGGAACTCAACAAAGTTACCATCAAAAATCGTTATCCTCTCCCCTTGATTCCAGAATTGTTCCAGCGCTTCCGGTCTGCCCGGGTCTTTACCAAATTAGACCTCCGAGGAGCGTACAACCTTATTCGCATCCGAGAAGGGGATGAGTGGAAAACGGCGTTTAGAACCCGTTTCGGCCACTTCGAATATCTGGTCATGCCCTTCGGGCTATGTAATGCCCCGGCCACATTTCAACATCTGGTCAATGACATTTTTCGAGAGTTCCTGGACAACTTCTTAATCGTGTACCTAGATGACATCTTGGTCTTCTCCTCCACTCTGGAACTCCACCGGATTCATGTCAAAAAAGTATTAACCACCTTAAGGAAACATGGGCTCTATGTGAAACTGGAAAAATGTGAATTTGAGAGGAAGTCCATCCAGTTCCTAGGGCTTATTATTTCAACTGAGGGTGTCTCTATGGATCCACAAAAAGTAAAAGCCATTTTGGAGTGGCCAGCCCCCACTGATAAGAAGGGAGTTCAGCGATTTGTGGGCTTCGCTAACTTCTACAGAAGATTCATAAAGGGATTCTCAACAATTATCGCACCCATCACCCAACTAACGCGCCAGCAGATTCGCTTCCGGTGGTCACCGGAGGCTCAGTCAGCTTTTGATAAATTAAAAAGCCTGTTTGTGACCGCACCTATTCTTCAACACCCCGACCCGGTCTTACCTTATATTCTCGAAGTGGATGCTTCGGAAGTAGCCACAGGGGCTATTCTGTCCCAGCGACAAGGCCCGAAGACCCTGCTACACCCAGTAGCTTTCTTCTCTCGGAAAATGTCACCCCCAGAGAAGAACTACGATGTGGGGGATCGGGAACTTCTGGCTATTAAATGTGCTCTAGAAGAATGGAGGTACCTGCTTGAAGGCGCGGCACACCCTATCATGATATTCACGGATCACAAGAATCTAGAGTATCTCAGGACTGCTAGACGCCTAAGACCTCGGCAAGCCCGGTGGGCTCTATTCTTTTCACGCTTTAATTTCCATATTACCTACAGACCAGGATCTAAGAATGGAAAGGCGGACGCCCTGTCCCGAATGTTTCCGGATACTCCCAGCACGACGGAGCCCAATACCATCCTATCAGCTCAAAACTTTTTTCTAATTCACACTGACCTACAGTCCACAATTCAGCAAGCCTCTACTCAATGTACTGAACTCGAAGCCGGTTCTCTAAATAAACGGGAAGGATTCCTCTGGCACCAGGGAAAAATTTTTGTTCCTACACAAGTGAGATTGTTGGTCCTTAAAACCTTTCACGACCACAAACTCGCTGGACATTTCGGGGTAAAAAAGACCTACGAACTTATCCAACGCCGCTTCTGGTGGCCTAAGCTACATCAGGACTGCAGAAGCTATGTAAATTCCTGCATCACGTGCCAACGTAACAAAGGGGCTAAAGTCAAATCATGGGGCCTGTTAAGACCATTGCCGATTCCCGAGCAGCCCTGGAAAGGTCTGTCTATGGACTTTATAGTTGAGCTACCACCCTCAGAGGGGTTTTCCACCATCTTGGTAGTCGTGGACCGACTCTCAAAAATGGCTCACTTCTTGCCCATGAGGGGCACTCCCTCCGCCCTGGAAACAGCCAACACATTTATCAAAGAGGTGGTCAGGCTACATGGACTTCCAAATAATATAGTGTCAGACCGAGGTGTTCAATTCACCTCTAGATTTTGGAAGGAGCTCTGCAAGTCCTAGTCGGTTGAAGTGTCCCTGTCATCTGCTTACCATCCACAAAGTAATGGGCAAACAGAGAGAACCAATCAAACCCTGGAACAGTACCTCAGATGTTTTTGCACCAGCTCTCAGGACGACTGGACCTCCCTGCTTCCATGCGCAGAATTTGCCTACAATAATTCCATACACTCCGCAACCAACCAAACCCCGTTTTGGGCTAATTATGGCTTTCATCCTTCTTTTTTGCCTAACTTGGATCAGGAAATAACGGTTCCCGCAGTCCATGATCGGCTAGCAGCCATTAAAACTAATTTCCAGTTGTTACGAGACAATATTCATAAAGCACAACAGGACTATAAGAAATTCTTTGACCTCAAACGGAGGGAGAACCCAGTGTACAAAGTTGGAGATCGAGTTTGGCTCTCTTCAATTAATTTGAAATTATCCTGCCCTTCCAAGAAATTGGGGCCAAGATTCATCGGTCCTTTTCAGGTCAAGAGAGTGGTGAATCCTGTGGCCTTTGAATTGGCCTTGCCCGGCTCTTTCAAAATTCATCCAGTATTTCATGCCTCGCTACTTAAGCCAGCGGTACCAAGCCCCTTCCCGGGAAGAGAAGAGATGCCACCTCCTCCAGTTTCAGTAGAAGGGGAGCCTGAATTTGAGGTTGAGAATATCTTGGATTGTCGACAAAGAGGCAACCGTACTCAATACTTGATTAAATGGAAAGGATATCCTCCGGAGGACAATTCATGGGAACCATTGAGTAACATCCACGCCCCTAAACTTTTGAGAGAATTTCACAAAAAATTTCCAGAAAAACATGGTCGTTGGGCATCCAGAGGCTGCCCCTCAGGGGGGGGCACTGTCAGGAAAGGAATCACCATTCAGCAGCAATAGATCGCCGGATGCAGAGCAGGTGTGTCACCACGCCCATCTCCCCAGCCCTGGCCCTATATAAGACGCTCTTCCGGTGTGCTCAGTGCTGGTTTATCGTCAGCTCCTGTATCCGTGACCTGTCCGTTTACCTGTGTTCCTGTTTTGACCCGGCTTGCTTCTTTGACCTGTCTGCATCTTCTCCCTTGATCGACCTTGGCTTGCCTGACCACTCTTTGCTCCGACACCCCTGCTGGATCTCCTGTGTACCGACCTTGGCTTGGATCTCACGGACTCTCTCTTGTCTTGCCCCTTTGCTACCTTCCACTTGGCTCATTACTTCCGGACTGATTAACTGTGTATGACCCTCGGCCTGGCATTAACCTTGTGTCTTTTTCCACTGAGCACCTTTAGATCTCCTGGAAGCGGTCCTGGGTGTCCATACCATACCATCCATCCATCCGGATTTCACCAGCATCCAGTGCTCCTTGGGACGTGTCATCTCCTGTCTCACCTCCAGGGGTGATCCGCACCGAGCTGCAAGGGAAGCCCTCTCAGCACTTCGGCCTCAACCAAGGTACCTGACAGCTGCTTAGCCTTGGAGCTTTGCACCACTCCAGTCTTCCGATCCCTGCCACAGCCTTCAGAGCACTCATTCCTGACCCGCTCTGCCATCGATCAACCTGGGAACATGCAGGGACTAATCTGATGTCCAGAGGCTCTGCTAGGAGGAACCTATCCAGTCAGCTGGATCACATCTCATGGCAGGTTGGTCCATCCAAGATGGTGGTCGCTACCACACGAGGCACAGACTGTGAGACAGAGGAATCCATAGCTGACCACGACACCTCGAGCCCTGCAATACCTCCTATAGCGCATGTCACAGTGAGTAATCAGCTCCATGCTGCACTTTCCCCTACATCTACTGACTCACTGAAGACATGAATACAGATCATGAGAAGATCTTATCCTGACACCCATGAGTGACTTTCTGGCCACCCCAGATGCATGTGAGAAGGGGGTCCAAAATCCTCACATCACCTCTACTGATTTCCCTTCCATGATAGACGCTTTTTCCACAATGCTATCAAGGGGTCTGGGCCAAACAGCTGCACAGATCACCTCCTTCATCCATGTTGAACTGCAAAATAGATGACCTGAAAAACCATTCAAGATGATGCAACTTTAGAGTCAGAGGACTCCCTGAATCAGGGAAAGAAGTTAACCATGCAATTCGTTCCTTCATCAAGGACTTAATCCCAGACATCCCAGAACACCATTTGGAATTGGACAGAGTACACAGAGCCTTGCAACCAATGTGCTCTCATGGTATACCAAGAGACATTATAGTCAAACCCCACTTTTACTCTGTCAAGGAAGAGGTGATGAAATTGTCCAAAAATTCAGATCAGCTCACTATTCAAGGAGATTGGGTTCAGGTCGTTGCAGACCTCTCCCCCTTTACCATTCAAAGACATCACTCTCTGAAACCCCTTCTTCAAGTTCAGGCTCAAAAGGACATAACATACAGATGGTCCTTTCCATTTCGCCTAAAATTCTAATTTTGGAACAAGGCCCATAGCTTCTCATCTTTTCAGAAGGTGAGCACCTGCTTCCACACCTGGGAAAGAGAAAATTCCCCTGGGGGCGGGACTATAAGGGCAAGTAACCATCAAAAAAGTATATGTATATGCAAAAATGTAAAAATATATACATTTATTGAAAACGCACAAAGTGAAAATAACATACATAGATAAAAAACAACAATCAATAATACATGCGGCTAAGATACATGACTGGAAAAGCATGCATGCAAGGAGGGAGCATATAAAGTCTCCCAAATCAAGACCTGACGCGTTTCGGACAAGAGCCTTTTTCAAGGTCAGTTGGGATACATTTCGCTCACTCGGTGCGGCGAGGGGGAAGAGTGGTTTACCTCTTCAGCCAGCAGCCTTACCACCTTCCATGGCTTTCCCTCTACATTTAGGGGATTATCCCATTTTTGACAAGCATACAGGGCTGTACTCCCTTAGCCGCATGTATTATTAATTGTTGTTTTTTATCTATGTATGTTATTTTCACTTTGTGCGTTTTCAATAAATTTATATATTTTTACATTTGTACATATACATATACTTTTTTGATGGTTACTTGCCCTTAAAGTCCCGCTCCCAGGGGAATTTTCTCTTTCCTAGACTACTGTATATGAGGGATGTTGGCAATATCCATCTAGACACCACTGCCCGAGCATAATCTATGCTTCCACACCTGGGGCTGATCATCCAAGTTCTCCCTCTTCCTTCCACGGCTAGAGATCCCTTATCTGCCAAAAGGCCTTCTCCTCCTAGTCCACTTAGATATAGAAAAACTCATCCAAGCTCTACTGCCATATAAAATATTTGCTCAGGCCAACCAGTCCACAATAGATAAATCCAACAAAAAGCCGACAACTCTGTGCTTCTTCTTATATGGTCCTTTATTGATGCACAACAGCAAATACAATGTCCATAGATGCTAACGCCTTTTGGCCTCAGCCTTTCTCATAGCATGCTTGAAAAATAATAAAAAACACATATACATGTTTCCAAATGCAGCCACTCCCATAAACTGGGGTTGACTAGCAAAAAAAATCCTAAAGAGTGTTTAATTAAACCATGTGAGAATGATCACCCTGAGAACAAAGATCCTGTTAAAGCCAGACAATGCTGAAGAAACAAAAGAAACATTTAACCCCATAATGCACAATATGCAACAATGAATGAATAACATACAGTAACTTAATCAAATGAATATTCAAAACAGAAGTAGATAAATAAAATTCTATTTAGGAAACAGATTAACATCCATTCTGTTGTTCATTCCAAGCGGTGTCCTGGTGTTTAAAGTGTGGATCCATCACACCTCTCTCTGTAAATAAATACGATGCAGGTCACCCCCTCTCACTGGTTTCTTAAATTGTTCTAAACCAAGAAAATAAAATTGATCAAGGCACCCTCCCTGTACTGTTCTAAAGTGTTTGGATACATTTGAAACATTTTTTGCATTTATATTCAAGGTATCATTATAGTGCTCATAGATCCTAGTTCTAAGGTAATGCAACCTACATATTGTAGCCGACAGGCACTGCATTCCACCAGGTACACCACTATTTTAGAATTGCAATTGACATACGTTTTAAGATAATAGGATTTACCTGTGGAAAAAGAAGTAACCGTTTTGTTCTTTTTGTGTTTGCTACATTGTTTGCACGTCCTAAAACCACAAGGATATGAACCCTGAACATTAGGCCAACTATAATTCCGAGAAGAATGGTCGGACCAAAAAAGACTAGGGGATAAAATGGATCCCAATGTGGGAGCCCCGTCTACTAGAAAAACGACATCTTGGTTGTAAAATATCATATAGGGATTTATCTGAGTACAAAATCGGGAGACATAGTTTTATTATGTTCACAATTTGATAATACTGCTGTGAATATGCTGTAAAAAAATGGACAGTTTTTTATTTTTATAACTAAACACCTTTTTCCCTCTGTCCCTACTTTTAGATGTTTGTTTGCATTGATCCTTACGGACAACAGTGCCTTTGATCAAGCTGTCCCGATCCCTATTCTCTGTGATGGTTTTACCTCTACTGATCAAATGCTCACTGTAGCCCATCTCCCTTAATCTATCAGGAATGCTGATAAACTCCTCCTGGTGTAGAACAATTCCTTTTGGACCTGACAAACTCTTCTACTGGTAGGGCTTGGATAGTATGTGCAGGATGACAGCTGGAGGCTAACAAAAGTGAATTGCCGGCACATTGTTTCCTAAAGTTTTTTGTAGAGACGGGTAAACCACTGTCTCTATGTCCAATCAAGGTGACATCAAGGTAGTCTATAGTCTCAGAATGAAAGTGATATGTAAATTGCAGATTACAAAGGCACTGTCGTCCGTAAGGATCAATGCAAACAAACATATAAAATTAGGGACAAAGGGAAAAAGGTGTTTAGTTATAAAAATAAAAAAACATAATAAAACGATAACTCCCGATTTTGTACTCAGATAAATCCCTATATGATATTTTACAACCAGGATGTAGTTTTTCTAGTAGACGGGCTCCCACATTGGGATCCCTTTTATCCCCTAGTTTTTTTTGCTCCGACCATTCTTCTCAGAATTATAGTTGGCTTAATGTTCAGGGTTTGCATCGTTGTGGTTTTAGGACGTGCAAACAATGTAGCACATAAAAAGAGCAAAACGGTTACTTCTATTTCCACAGGTAAATCCTATTCTCTTAAAACTTATGTCAATTGCAATTCTAAAATAGTGGCGTACCTGGTGGAATGCAGCGCCTGTCGGCTACAATATGTAGGTTGCACTATCAGACACCTTAGAACTAGGATCTCTGAGTACTATAATGATACCTTGAATATAAATGCAAAAAATGTTTCAAATATATCCAAACACTTTAGAACAGTACATGGAGGGTGCCTTGATCAATTTTATTTTCTTGGTTTAGAACAAATTAGGAAACCAGTGAGAGGGGATGACCTACATTGTATTCTTTTAAAGAGGGAGCTGTGGTGGAACACCAGGACACCGCTTGGAATGAACAACAGAATGGATGTTAATCTGTTTCTTAAATAGATTTTTATGTATCTATTTCTGTTTTTCATTCATTGTTGCATATTGTGCATTATGTTTCTTTTGTTTCTTCAGCATCTCTTCTAATTTGTATGACTCACACTCCTCGCTTGCCCCACGTAAATTGGAGACTTTTCTTAGGGATTTCCCCCTACCCAAAATCACACAAACCCATAGGGAGCTACTTGATAAACCTTTCTCACCAGAGGAGATATTAACTACTTCAATACTGGGCACTTAAACCCCCTTCCTTCCCAGACCAATTTTCAGCTTTTAGCGCTGTTGCATTTTGAATGACAATTGCGCGGTCATGCAACACTGTACCTAAACCAAATTTATGCCATTTTTTCCCCACAAATAGAGCTTTCTTTTGGTGGTATTTGATCACCGCCAGATTTTTCTTTTTTGGTGCACAAATAAAATAAGTGCGAAAAGTTTGAAAAAAAAAAAAAGTTTTTTTGTTTAGGTTATAAAATTTTGTAAATAGATAAGTTTTTTCCTGCACTGATGAGCACTGATGACGCCGCACTGACAAGCACTGATGAGGAGACACTGATGGGGTGGCACTGATATGCAGCACTGATGGGCACTGATAGGTAGCACTGATATGCAGCACTGATGGGCACTGATATGTGGCACTGATAGATAGCACTGATATGCAGCATTGGTGGGCACTGATAGGCAGCGCTGATGGGCACTGATAGGCAGCACTGATGGGCACTGATGGGTGGCACTGATGGGCACTGATGGGCACTGATGGGCACTGATGGGTGGCACTGATGGGCGGCACTGATCGGCACTGATGGGGGGCACTGATGGGCACTGATAGGCAGCACTGGTGGGCAATAATGGGCACTGGTGGGCGGCACTGATAGATGGCAATAACGGGCACTGGTGGGCAGCACTGATAGATGGCATTGGTGGGCAGCACTGATAGGGGGGCACCACTGGCAGGCTCTCTGAGCCCTGTTTGCCATCCCTGGTGGCCATGGTGGGCATCCCTGGTGGTCATGGGTGGGCATCCCTGGTGGCTCTAGTGGCATCCCCTCCCCCCAGGGCTGCACTGGTAAGCAATCATCTGATTACCAGCACAGACCCCCCCTGTGATCAGTGAGTAATTAGAAATACTCACTGATCACCCCAGCTGCAGAATCGATCCTCTGATCTTCTCCTCACTGACAGGATCTGTCAGGAGGAGAAGAGATCGAAGCCGTTACAACGGCTGTATTGACATTACATGACGGCTGTGATTGGTCACAGCCGTCATGTGATCAGGAGGGCCAATCACAGGGCCCTCCTGCCGAGTCTTGTTGCTCTGTGTCCTAGGGACACAGGCACATCGAGATCGCGCCGCTGCGCGTGCCCACGGCGGTGTGATCTCTCTCCTTCTGAAGGACGTTCCGGAACGTCCATTCAGAAGGACGAGACTCCCACCCGGCCGTATATGTACTATGGCCCGGGTGGGAGGTGGTTAAAGGCCATTATATCTTTCAGACTAGGCTCCTGGGCCTGACAGTATTTCGGTTGCTTACTTTAAGAAATTTGGCCCCTCCTTGTCCCCGTATATGGCTCGATTCTTTACCTCCCTTCAAGATAGAAACCCCATGGGCATTGATTTAAACTCAGCATTTATCTTGGTTATTCCCAAACCTGGGAAAGATGTAAGTGTTAGTAACTATTGTCCGACCTCAAACTTATGGCAAAAATTCTTGCATTGAGACCATGGAGCCTTCTAGCTAAACATATTCACAATGACCAGGTGGGTTTCATCCCTGGGAGGCATTTTGTTGCTCCATTCTCAATGGAATGGGGGTGCCCCTTAGGAAGGGTTTCTATTGTCCATTGACCTACAGAAGCCCTTTGATTCCATCTCTTGGCCTTGCCTTTTTGAAATATTAGGAAGATGGGGTTTCGGCTCTAAATTCTTGGGAATCATTTAGTCTCTTTGGACAGGTATGTTTAATGGGTCATAATTCTATCTCTTTTGACATCAGAAAAGGGACTTGACAGGGCTGTCCCTTATCTCCTCTAATTGCTATTGAAACCCTGGCAATCACCATTAGATCTCATCCTGATATTAAGGGAGTCTTGTGTGGTCCCTAGGAACATAAATGCGTGTTGTTCCCGGATGACGTGCTGCTCTTTATCACGCCCCCCCTGATCTCCACCCCTAATGTGTTTCAACTGCTCCAAGACTTTGGCTCTATCACGGGCTTAAAAGTAAATGTCTCCAAGTCTGAAGCATTAAAAGCTTTGGTTCCTCTGTAGCTAGTAGATCAGTTGAGGCACCACTTTCCCTTCTCCTGGTCCTCTGACTCCATTCCCTATTTGGGAATTAATCTCCTCCACAACATTGACAAATTGTTCTCTTTTAATTATTCCCCCATGTACCGGAAACTAGAGGAGGATTAAAAAAAATGGGCAAAATGTGATCTATCGTGGCTGGGCAGTGGGAAAGATCAACTCTAGTCCCTCCCCATCCCAATAAAAAAAATGCTACTTCTCAAACTTCAATCTGAAATCATCCGCTTTTTTCTGGGGGAGAAAGAGATACCACTGCCCTAAAGAAGTCCTCTATCGACTGAGAAGTCAAACGGGGCTGGACCTACCTAAAATATTGTTGTACTATCAGGCTGCACAATTAGTTAAAATTTGCACAGTGTACTCCAGGGGTGCCAAACCTGATTGGGTTGCTATGGAAAGACCGGCAGTTCCCCTGCACACTATAGACTTTCTGCTCTGGAGTCCTCCTAAACTGAGACCCACAGTCCTAACCCCCACCCTCTCATATACAGTACAAACAAGCTTCTTTAATCTCTAGTACCAAACCACTCTCCCGCCTGTTCAATAATCCTTCCTTTCCCACGGGTATGAAAATAAAAGCCTTTCGTTAGTGGCTCAGCAAAGTTTATTGGTTGAGCCGGATAGACTTATGTCTTTTTTCAACCTGACTATGTAATTATGTAACAAAGGACTCTTCAGAAAAGGACACTTCTTTAACTCAATGGATCCCATTTCTCTTGGATATTGTATGATTAAACTCGAAATGCCTCCTATTGAGAAATTTAGATTGTCCCAACTTTCGCACTTTCTACACTCTGTCTGGCTAGACAAACCTGACCCCCCCCCCCAAACTTACAACCTATGAACAATGGTGCTCCATAGATTAGCCAGGATCTACCCGGATGCTTCCCCCCCCTTTTCTATAGAGGGTATATTCTAGTTGGTTCCATGTATCACACATGGTGGCCTTGCCCCTGTATTAGAGGGTGTTGGAACAAATGTCTCCACCTAATACAGAAAGTTAAGTATTACTGGGGTGGCTGTGCCTGAGGCTGTGCCTCAGGATGCCACTATAGTTCTCTTGAACCGCAGGGTAGACAAAACCCCTAAACATACTCAGACCTTGATCTTTTTTATGTATTTGGGAGCTAAAATTATGATCGCCAGAGCTTGGAAGAAGCCCTCGATCTCAATATCAGCAACAAAGCAGAAAGTCTCCTGGATGTAGTCCCAGGAACAACTTGTTGCTAAACTTCAGGATTAAGTGTGAGGGCTTGAGGCAGGTCTACTTCCCCTTCCCTTGCTCTTTGACATTTCCTTCTCTAAAGGATACTTGGCTTCTCCCCCCTTTCCTCTCTCTCTCTTCACTTTTCATCTATCCTTCTTCCTTCAATTGTAAAATCCTTTTTCTGCTCCTCATGTTACCATATGGAGTGCTCAGAAGGTTGAACACTTTTTTCCAATTGGGATCCCTTTTTTTCCTTTCATCTTCCTATATTTTGACAGCCAAAGCACAAAGTTTTATGGAGACGAGAGAGGTTCTTTGGTTTCTCTTCTCCCTCTCTGTACGATACAAGTGGCCCTGGCTTTGACATTAGCTGGACCGGTGGCTCTGGATGGGGGTTGAAGGAGGGGAAGCCTTCCGACTCGAGATATCCTTGATGGGGTCTCCACGTCCACAGTTTGATCCCATGAGGGTGGCGTGACTGACTCCCACCAGATTGGAGGAGCTCTGGCGATGCTCCCTTAACCTGGCCCAGGATCTCCTGGGCCTTCTAGGACAAGAGACTTAGAGACAGTAAGAAGATTTTGCTACATTGTTGTGGTCAAACTTTTAGTTTGAATTACACCCTATCTGTCTCCATATAATTACACAAACCAGTCTCAAGGGTTTTGATTATTTGTATTGTACTTGTTCGTTTACACCTTTGGGCCTTGCAGGCTAACTTATTATCTGTATGTCCTTTTTATTACGTTATTCAAAAAACATGTTGAAAAGAAAATTGGGCTCCCCCTCTAGGCCCCCGGGTTAGGTGTCTTACGCGGACCTACGGACACTCAGTAGACATTCTGAATTCCCAAAATATTTAGCCATACATGACTTTACCCATGCCTTTGTGCCATGTTCTTTGTAGTGTACCCCTTCTGTGGGTGATCAGTTGTCATGTTGTTTTGCTTACTACAATAAAATGTGATAAACAACTGTTAGGTTTAAACTACAGTTTTAATAATGCTTATTTGTTAGCTTATGACAAAAAACAGAAGGCAGATCAGAATATCATAAAACAGTGTACCGAATAAAAGACTAGTACAAAAATTTGAAAATAATGATAGAGTGATTGCTTAAATCAAAGATTCCCATACTACAGCCCTCCAGTTGTTCAGGAACTACAATTCCCATCATGCCTAGTCATTTCTGTGAATGTCAGAGTTTTACAATGCCTCATGGGATGTGTAGTTCTGCAACAGCTGCAGGCCTTAGTTTGGGAAATCCCTGGCTTAATTGAAATATATTGGCACTGCTAAATTTGGGCTGGGGTCCTTAACCACCTCCTTTCCAAGCCAATTCTGACACTTCGCTCCTAAATGTAAAAATCAACTTTTTTTTTTTTGCTAGAAAATTGCTTAGAACCCCTAAACATTATATATATATATATTTTTAGCAGAGACCTTATAGAATAAAATGGTGGGTGTTGCAATTGTTTATGTCACACGGTATTTGCGCAGCGATTTTTTTCAAACCAATTTAAAGAAAAAAAACACTTTCATGAACTAAAAAATCCTAATGTTTTGTAAAATGTGAAACATGTTGTTACGCCAAGTAAATTGATACCTAACATGTCACAGTTTAAAATTGCGTCTGCCTGTGGAATGGTCTTTTAGACCCCAAATCTCTCCTCTGGCCCCCCATGAAGCGGATCAGACTGAGATCATTCTGATCGGCTGCTTCTCTGGCTGCTGGTGGCTAGGTAAACAAAAAAACAAGGAATATTCTGCGCTAATTATACTTGAAAAAATTATATGTGGAAAAATATTTAGTGTATATAAAAGCAGCTTGCAAAGACCTATAGAAAAAATCCAATAGCAATACTAGTAACACGTGTAGCGCTAATAATTGAAGTGGATAACATCAATACATGAAAATGTGCGCCCAAAGTGAAAATAAATAAATAAATCATGACATAATAAAAAATGTGAATAAAGTCCATACAAAAGTCCATAAAAGATTGGTGAACAAAGTTATATCCAATGATGAGATAAACGCTTGTGTTGAGAAAGAACCACAAGTCCCAGCATGCAGATAAGGGTCACAATCCTCTCATAATAAGGGTAAGGCCACCAGTGAAGATAGAAAAACAATTGGCCTCCAAACGAATGGAAAAGCCAGTAACACTTGAGGGGGGTTAATCCCACCAGATGCAGATCATTATTAGCATCCATTCAGGTGAACTTCCAGGTAGGTGCGAAAGAACTGAATGTGCATAAAAAGAACACTAGGGTACATAGCATAATACCATCTGAAACAAATTCCATTTATTTAAAAATAGTGTACTCACATGATAAGGTTAAAATCAGGCATAATGAAAAATCCAAAGAGACAAAAGAAATGTGTTCACTTGTAAAGCCGGCCAGGGGGCATGGTGACGTCACATCTGGGGGGAAGCGCTGGATTGTGCATGTAATGAGAAAAAGGATGGAAATGATGTCATCCATCAGTATCACAGTAAGGGCAGAAGCACTGGATCATATGTATGGCAAACTAATCAAAAGCTCTCAGACAAAAGGCTGAGAGACAAAAGGCGTACTTCCTTATACAAGGCATCCATCTACATTAATAGAAAAGATGATTTGGGAAGAATTCGATATTTAACCACTTGCTGACTGCCGCAAGTACATATACTGCGGCGGTCAGCCCCGCCCAGGCAAAGTGACATATCGGTACGTCACTAGCCTGTGAGCCATCAGCGGGCGAGCGCGCGCCCCCGAAGGCGCGCTCCCGCCCCGGCTCGTTCCCTAACAAGTCCGCACGTGTGACCGGCGGACCCGATGTCCGCCGGTCACTCTCGATCATCCACTGTGAAGGGAGAAAGGCAGGCGGTTAATGTAAACAAAGCCGCCTGTCATTCTCCCGTAAAAATGGAGATCATACGGTTCTGCTATCTAGGACCGTTGATCTCTGCTCTTACACCAGTAGCCACATCCAATCACAGTAAGAAACACGCCCCTAGGGACACACTTAACCCCTCCTTCCACAATAAAGTTAACCCCTTCCCTGCCAGTGTCATTTTTACAGTAACAGTGCATATGTATAGCACTGATTACTGTAGTAATGTCACTGGTACCCCCAAAAGTGTCAAAAATGTCAATAAAGGGTCCGATCTGTCCGCTGCAATGTTGCAGTCCCGCAAAAAAAAAAAAAATGCCGAGATCACCGCCATTACTCGTTAAAAAAAACCAACAAAAATCTTTCCCTTAGTTAGTAAACGCAATAACTTTTGCGCAAACCAATCAAATTACGCTGATTGCGATTTTTTTTACCAAGCATATGTAGCAGAAAACAAATTGGCCAAAAATGTTAAAAAAATTTGATTTTTACATTTTTTGGGGGGGAATTTCATATAAAAAAATTTGAAAAATATTGTTATTTTTGCAAAATTGTCGTTATTTTTTGGTTTATAGCGCATGATCAAAAAATTGCACAGGTGATCAAATACCACCAAAAGAAAGCTCTGTTTGTGGGAAAAAAATGACGTCAAATTAGTTTAGGTACAGCGTCGCACGACTGCGCAATTGTCCGTTAAAGTCACGCAGTGCCGAATCGCAAAATAGGCCCTGATCAGGAAGGGGGTAAAATCTTCCAGGGCTTAAGTGGATAAACACGATCCACTTTTTAACCATTATTAATCTTGCAAAAATATAAATTAGTGGCAGCACCATCTACTGTAGTGGCAAAGTGAAATATTACTGAGATTAAATGATTTACAACATATCAGCACGATACAGCGTCTTTCCTTTAAACGCATATCATATTAACATACAATCCTCATAAAATACATAAATAAAAATATTACACAAATAAAACAACAAAGCAAGTTATGAAACAAATTTGATCACAAAAAAATTAGCTATTATTGATAAAACAATTGTTGTCCCACTCAACGTTTAATCCGTAGGAGACATACGATTTCAAACAATGTATCCAACATGCTACTCAGATCACTTCTGCCTTACTCAGAATCGCCAGCTAAAAAGAATGATACTGGGATAATGCCTGTAGGTGCAGGCATTATTCCGGTATAACCACTGAAACCCAAGGACGTATAGGAACGTCCATTTAGGGGAAGTGGTTAATGATCTTTAGCCGTTGAAAGTTTAAATCTTCAATGTCCCCAAAATGACAGCCACCTAAACTATATACAGTACATCAGAATTCCTTGTTTGTGGACTAACCAATTTACGCTATAGTCAAATTTTTATTTAGTTTGTTGATTTAGTCTACCCAGGTACTGTATACATTGCAAGTTGTTTTTATAAAGTGTTAGGAGCTTAGCGTGATTAAATGCTTTCAATATAAATATAGTTTAGTGAGGGGGGGGTATTTTCCTATAAAAACATTGCTATCCTTCCCATAGTAGAACACTATTAGTAGTATTGTGAAGAGAACTGGGTCTGGTGTGTTACTAATGGAGCTCCTTGGTCTTCACTGGAAACAAGGACATGGGTATTTACATACTTTTTCCTGACCATTCCTGGTAGCTCTTTCTTGGCAAGAAGCAACTTCTGATAGGAAGTAAAATACTTACTTAAACTGTTAAGTTTCAAGGATTGCAGTTACATTTAGAAAGCTTTCCTAAATGCTTCTAAAGTTGTGTAATCATTTTTTCTAAGAACTACAATGGCTCACATTTATGTAGTTAAATATTCAGTGCTATGCTTCAAACTCAGATGCCAGATGTAGTAAGTGGAGAAGCTAGATGCATAAGATGAATGCCATGACATAAATTATAGCCAAGCGGGAATGAGGTTGTGTTATCTAATTAAGTGAAATTTGTTCATATTTAACTGCAATACATCCTTAGTAACTTCTTAAAATGTTATTAGCTCTGTAATTTGTTCCTGCTTTAGAATTGGTTTATTCTAGTCATTTTGCACGTATTTGCCTTCTTTGAAATACATTTTTGGTTTATTTTAAGAACTTGATAAATCTGATTTAGAATTTCTTATGAAAGAGGCGAGACTGGAGCAACGACCAAAGACGTTTCTAAAAAAACACAGGTAAGTCTACAGATAAATACACCCGTATGCAATTTTGAAGACAGTTCCATTCATCTGCTTGGAGGACCCTAATTGTTTTGCAGATCTTTTAGCGATTAATGATGTTCTTGCCCTTGGACAGACCGTTTTAAAAATCAATATGTGTTGGCAAAGTCAAGCTATTGAGTAGACATAATGATAGTAAGCAGAAGTCACTACTACTCTATTAATTGATAAAGCCTATGAGCTAAAGGAAGTGCTGATAGCTACTAAAAAGATAGAAAGGTTTCTTTTACTAACAGGAGTCATTTATATTGCTGTGATCACAAAAACTACTTAATCAGACAATTAAAAACATCTGCCATTTTTCTTTAAATAGAAGTAAACATCTGAAAGGGACACAAACAGTTGACAGTTATCCCCCCCATTCTTCCCCTACACAAACACATCCACGCATTCACACACACACACACATACACACTGCTACCACACTAATTTAACTGTTTTATATGGAGGAAATTGTATTTTTTTATGTTTATTCTCATGAGATTATTCAACTGTGCAGTTCTGCTTGCTGTAGCTTTGTGTTTCACATGTGGCTAATTTGAACAGTCTCTGACAAGGATAAGACTTTTATGAATCCAGTCTGTCTTTCATATCCAAGTCCGCATATTTGTAGGCTGATATAAATTCCTTTAGAATGTTTTACTTTCAGGGTATTTTATCCTGAGTTGTTTGGAAATGTGATATATATATATATATATTTTTTATATATATATAATTGCTACAGTGGATTCTTAAAGCAGACTTAAATCTCGATGCATTAAATATTATTTATGTGGTTTACTGTATGATATGTGCTCAGACTTGTTGCATGCAAATGTATGCAAGTTTGAAAAATACCACAGGAAAATTTTCTCTTCATTCTAAGTGAAAATTTACAGTATGTTCAGAGGCATAATCTAGTCAATGTGCAAATCTTGTGTTTTACCAGATCAGCATTTGAAGAACTAGTTATGTGGCTTTGTTTTTTTTTTTTTTTATATTGTATCCCCTATCTGACATTATATGAATTCACAGATAAGGATCACAGCATCTATTTACAAAGCTGGCAATTTTTGTTTTGTCTGAATAGAAGCATGCAGATCTGTCCAGTTAACACAGAATCATACAAACTATGAATGGGGTTGATTGAAATTGACATTTTTTTCCCCATCATTTAGCCAAATGTTGCTACTTTAACCACTTCAATACCGGGCACTTTTCCCCCTTCCCGCCCAGGCCAATTTATAGCTTTTAGCATTTTGAATGACATTTGCGCGGTCATGCAACACTAAACCAAATTTAGGTATTTTTTCCCCCACAAATAGAGCTTTATTTTGGTGGTATTTGATCACCGCAAGGTTTTTTCTTTTTTGCTAAAAAAATAAAACAAAAACGAAAAGTTTGAAAAAAAAAAGTTTTTTGTTTATGTTATACAATTTTGTAAATAGATACGTTTTTTTCTTGCACTGATGAGGCCGCACTGAAAGGCACTGATGAGGAGGCACTGATGGGGTGGCACTGATGGGGTGGCACTAATATGCGGCACTGATAGGCAGCACTGATGGGCACTGATATGTGGCACTGATAGGTAGCACTGATATGCAGCATTGGTGGGCACTGATAGGTGGCACTGCTGAGCACTGATAGGCGGCATTGATGGGCACTGATAGGCGGCACTGATGGGCACTGATAGGCGGCACTGATCGCACTGATGGGCGGCACTCATGGGCACTAATGGGCACTGATAGGCACCACTGGTGGGCAATAATGGGCACTGGTGAGCAGCACCGATAGATGGCAATGATGGGCACTTGTGGGCAGCTCTGATGGGGAGGGCACTGGCAGGCAGCACTGATGGGGCGGGCACTGGTGGGCTCCCTCCTGAGCCTTGATTGCCATCCCTGGTGGCCATGGTGGGTATCCCTGTGGTCATGGGTGGGCATCCCTGGGGTCATGGGTGGGCATCCCTGGTGTTTCTAGTGGCACCCCCCCCCAAGGGTCTGCACTGGTAATCAATGCTCAGATTACCAGTGCAGACCCCCCCCTGTCAGGAGAGCCGCAGATCGGCTGTCAGGCACGAACTGAGGAAAGCCGATCAAAGGCACTTCCTATTTACTATGTGACCAGCTATGATTGGACACAACTGGTCACATGGTAAAGATCCTATGTCAGTAGGCTCTTTACTGAGATCGGAGATGTGGTGTGTCAGAGTGACATACCGCAGAACCGATCGCCGATCTGCCCGGCGCGCAGAGCGCATTATCCTGCCGCCGTCATATGACATCCGGTCAGGATAATGTAACCACCTTCCCGCCGTCATTTGCCTATAGTGCGGGCAGGAAGTGGTTAACTGAATGCAATGGAGGTGATGGAGAAAGTAAAATTAAAGGCTAAGTTCACCTTTTAAAACAAATAATAAATGCAAATATTTTTCAGTATGTCTGTGACATACTGAAGCAGAGCATGATACCCTCCCTTCGGAGACTGGGCCGCAGGGCAGTATTCCAACATGATAACGACCCTAAACACACCTCCAAGATGACCACTGCCTTGCTAAAGAAGCTGAGGGTAAAGGTGATGGACTGGCCAAGCATGTCTCCAGACCCAAACCCTATTGAGCATCTGTGGGGCATCCTCAAATGGAAGGTGGAGGAGCGCAAGGTCTCTAACATCCACCAGCCCTGTGATGTCGTCATGGAGGAGTGGAAGAGGACTCGAGTGGCAACCTGTGAAGCTCTGGTGAACTCCATGCCCAAGAGGGTTAAGGCAGTGCTGGAAAATAATGGTGGCCACACATAATATTGACACCTTGGGCTCAATTTGGACATTTACACTTGGGGGTATACTCACTTTTGTTGCCAGCGGTTTAGACAATAATGGCTGTGTGTTGAGTTATTTTGAGGGGACAGCAAATTTACACTGTTATAGAAGCTGGACAGTTACTATTACATTGTAGCAAAGTGTAATTTCTTCGGTGTTGTCACATGAAAAGATATAATCAAATATTTACAAAAATGTTATAGGTGTACTCACTTTTGTGAGATACTGTGTATATATATATATATATATATATATATATATATATATAATATTGTTTTGTTGGTAGTGGTAGGACCAGTGGGACTGGCAATTTGGGTCACATGTTAAGTCCTTTAAAAGACCTATATATAGGTGGGAACGCGAGCAAATATGTAGATGAATAGGCTGTCCCTGGGTTTATTTGATAAATATATTCTATATCTGATGGTTTGTTTTGTCTTAAAAGGACAGTGTGAAAACATTGCACATTCCCCAATTAATCAGGCATGTTAGATGTCTCCGATACTCTGGTATCTCGGACCTATGTGACAAATTTGAGTTCCGATGAACTGCATGTTCCTCCATAATTATCAGTTCGTAGTAAGATTTCCATTTACTATAACCCATTTGGCTACAAGTGACATAATTGTGGACATCATTACATACCTCTCTTTTTATCTGTTCAGGATCTCTCCAGTCAATCTGCTCTTTTACACTTCAGCACCCACTCAGGGAGGCTGTGTGCATGTGTGTTTTTTGTATTGAGGTGGGTTCCGCATATCTAATGTATGGCTGTAGTTTTAATATATTGTTCATTACCTGTATATACAGTGGGTACGGAAAGTATTCAGACCCCCTTAAATTTTTCACTCTTTGTTATATTGCAGCCATTTGCTAAAATCGTTTAGGTTCATTCTTCTTCCTCATGAATGTACACATAGCACCCCATACTGACAGAAAAACACAGAATTGTTGACATTGTTGCAGATTTATTAAAAAAGAAAAACTGAAATATCACATGGTCCTAAGTATTCAGACCCTTTGCTCAGTATTTAGTAGAAGCCCCCTTTTGATCTAATACAGCCAGGAGTCTTTTTGGGAAAGATGCAACAAGTCTTTCACACCTGGATTTGGAGATCCTCTGCCATTCCTCCTTGCAGATCCTCTCCAGTTCTGTCAGGTTGGATGGTAAACGTTGGTGGACAGCCATTTTTAGGTCTCTCCAGAGATGCTCAATTGGGTTTAAGTCAGGGCTCTGGCTGGGCCATTCAAGAACAGTCACGGAGTTGTTGTGAAGCCACTCCTTCGTTATTTTAGCTGTGTGCTTAGGGTCATTGTCTTGTTGGAAGGTAAACCTTCGGCCCAGTCTGAGGTCCAGAGCACTCTGGAGAAGGTTTTTGTCCAGGATATCCCTGTACTTGGCCGCATTCCTCTTTCCCTCGATTGCAACCAGTCGTCCTGTCCCTGCAGCTGAAAAACACCCCCACAGCATGATGCTGCCACCACCATGCTTCACTGTTGGGACTGTATTGGACAGGTGATGAGCAGTGCCTGGTTTTCTCCACACATACCGCTTAGAATTAAGGCCAAAAAGTTCTATTTTGATCTTATCAGACCAGAGAATCTTATTTCTCACCATCTTGGAGTCCTTCAGGTGTTTTTTTTAGCAAACTCCATGCGGGCTTTCATGTGTCTTACACTAAGGAGAGGCTTCCGTCGGGCCACTCTGCCATAAAGCCCCAACTGGTGGAGGGCTGCAGTGATGGTTGACTTTCTACAACTTTCTCCCATCTCCTGACTGCATCTCTGGAGCTCAGCCACAGTGATCTTTGGGTTCTTCTTTACTTCTCTCACCAAGGCTCTTCTCCCCCGATAGCTCAGTTTGGCCGGATGGCCAGCTCTAGGAAGGGTTCTGGTCGTCCCAAACGTCTTCCATTTGAGGATTATGGAGGCCACTGTGCTCTTAGAAACCTTAAGTGCAGCAGAAATCTTTTTGTAACCTTGGCCAGATCTGTGCCTTGCCACAATTCTGTCTCTGAGCTCTTCAGGCAGTTCCTTTGACCTCATGATTCTCATTTGCTCTGACATGCATTGTGATCTGGAAGGTCTTATATAGACAGGTGTGTGGCTTTCCTAATCAAGTCCAATCAGTATAATCAAACACAGCTGGCCTCAAATGAAGGTGTAGAACCATCTCAAGGATGATCAGAAGAAATGGAAAGCATCTGAGTTAAATATATGAGTGTCACAGCAAAGGATCTGAATACTTAGGACCATGTGATATTTCAGTTTTTCTTTTTTAATAAATCTGCAACAATGTCAACAATTCTGTGTTTTTCTGTCAGTATGGGGTGCTATGTGTACATTCATGAGGAAGAAGAATGAACTTAAATGATTTTAGCAAATGGCTGCAATATAACAAAGAGTGAAAAATTTAAGGGGGTCTGAATACTTTCCGTACCCACTGTATATATATTGTATATTTTTGTAAATTAAATTTTTTTTTTTGTAGACAAGTACTGTATGGTTTCCTCAAGCCCTGATGAAGCAAAAATTTGGAAAACGCATCAGAAAATGAGGACCTACTCCATTAGTACTCTATATATAACTATTTAGCCAATCACTACAAACTGGTATCATTAACTTGGTATATTTTTTAAAGAGACGCTTATTTGCATTTTAATCTTTTATATGTAAAACACTTTGATAAAAATTTAACTTTTATATTATGGCAGTTTGTGTTCCTTTCTAGCCTGTACAGTCCAACAATCTTTTTCCTTTTTTTCTTCTGTTTTCAAATTGTAGGGTGTGGGGAGAAGATTTCTCAGTGGATTGTCAGTACAATGTCAAGTTCCTGCAGATGGGCTGTCAATTTGATATCTGCAAGGCTCGTGAATGAACTACCAGCATGCTCATCAATGTTCTTGCAGTTCATTGAGAACTACAAGCTGTCTGCTGTGGTGGATAACAGGACATGTAGTTTTGTATTTCTCTCATTCATAGATTGCTGTGGATGAAAGATGTGGTTGTGCAGGCAGAGCACAGCCATTCCATTTTTGAAAAGTGACAGTGGGTGTTGGGGGAGGGGGAACTGCTGGAGCATCTTATGCATTACATCCTAAATATGGGTGTAATGTTTAATATGCTCCAGAAGGTGAACCTAACATTTCAGCATAAATGGGAAAAACTAGTGAATTGATGATTTCCCTGACTCAATTATCACTACTCACAATTTCCCAGTGTGTTTAAATTGTCTTCACTCCCAGAGACTGGAAGGTATGTTTGAAACTTATTTACCTAGGCTGAAGCCCAGTGTCAGGGAAATGTGCGTAGGAGAACTGGCAATGCCAGTAATACTAATGGGAGCATCCAGCACATCTCTGTATGCCACAGCGCAGGAACGGTGAACAGGCGTACACAAGGGCGCGAATTGGCAAATGCACGTACGCAATGCGTAACAGATGCGGCCACTTGCTGGCCTATAAAAAACTGTGGTAGAATCCATTTAATTGCTGGATTGTTGTCAGCTTCCCCGTGTTCCTGTGCTCCTGTATTGTTCCTTTGGATTTCCTGTTGTGACCCAGCTTGCTCCTGACTCTGTTTGATCTCCTCCTGGTATTGACCCTCTGGCTTGATCCACTAATCTGGCTTCTGTTTGATCAACTGTGTATGACCCCGGCTTACCTCAAGGACTTCTCAGCACCATCTATCAGTCTTCCTGTGTATGACCCCGGCTTTCATTACGGACTTTGCTATTTCCTCCTGTCTTATTCTCGGACTGACCACCCGTGTTTGACCCCAGCCTGGACTTACCTCACCCTCCAGTCATGCACAAGGTTACCAAGTTCCTCTGCAATTTTCAAGAGACATTTGCCTTGCTGTGTGTCCTTCCTCCTCCAGCACCCTCCAGGTGTCCACCGGTTCTCCAGTACCCTGCTGGCAACCTGTGCTACTTTGGGCGCTACACCTTCTGTACCACCTTCAGGGATTTGCTGCACTTAGCCGCAAGGGGAGCCCTCTCGGCATATCAGCCTCAGACCAGGTATGTCACACCCAGTTAGAGGAGATCTATGCTGGACTATTTATTTAGTTATAGTTATACAAACTATATATTTTAAATATAACATATTATATTAAGGACCCCCATTCAGGTCATGTTGGAAATGGGGGTCCTATGACTTTTTTTTAACAAAGGTATTTTTAGAGTCCATTAGTTCCTGTAAAGTGTCAGACCATATAATAGCAGCATTTTACCCAATTGTAGCAAGTGAGAAACTAAAATGACCCTAATCAGTAATCAATACGGGCTTTTTTCAACAAGTAACAGTTAGGTGTTGAAACAGGAAGTACAATTTTAAGAATACACAAGTATATTATATTTTATTTTATTCAATACATATACTTACAGATGCTTTATGCAAATGATACATATATATACATTTTATTTAAAGCAATAATGTGCACCAAATACTGATCTGGTGTAAGACATGTCTCACAGAAGTCCCTTTAGAAACAGTCACTTGCATAGATTTTGATCTCTTGCTCTCTGGCTGTGCTCAACAATCAGTCCCTCCAAACCATACATCACTACAGAATATATGGCTGTTATAGACTAAGATACTATAATTTGAAGCCATTGATGCATATATTGGTTATTTTTTATGTGGACAAGACTAGCAAGCACGTGGTGATGCTGTACTAATTTGAATCCTCTTCCTGTTTTACCTGTCCTTTGTTTTTGTTTTTTAAGATTGTAGGGCATGTATGTTATGTGAGCATAATGTTATTATAAATTAAGGCTGCAGTGCCTAGTGACTAAACACAGTTTTCATTACTAGCTAACAGTGAATAGCCAATTGAAATGGAACTGTGGAATCAAAATGCCACCAATTTGTGCTGCATTAACTTTTTTGAGTTTGTTTGTAGCCTGCTATGAAATACACACTGTAGGCTGCCACTCACAACAGGCTAAAAACAAGCTATAAAAAGTTCAAAGTAGAAAAAAAAAATTTTCAGAAAAATATTCTATAGTAAACAATAATGCTAACTCTCTGTGTGCCTTATTCTACTTCTGAACTAGAATCTACCATAAAAGAACCCAAGCCCTTTCACTGTTCACAGATCAGACTGTATCTTCCTTGATTCCCTACAATCATCCAGTTGCCAAGACCCTATGTCACCCTTTAACTTTTGTGGCATTCAGAGGGTGTTTTCCACAAGTAGGGGTGGCAATCACAAGATTCTGAAGAGGGAGGTGTGGTGGATACATAGGCTGCAGACCTGAGTCTCTGATAGTCAAAATTTACAATCAGACTTTGATCTGTACCTGCGTTGATATATTTTTTCCTGCATTTTAAATATTTATTTTGTATATTTTGTTCCCCCTGCCCACAGTTTACGTAATAAGCTTTCAACTTCTTTCTGTGCATGCGTACTTCTGTATATGCATTTTTTGTATATATTTTTGCCCTATCTTGTGTATTTACGTGCCTTTCCTGTACATGCATTTTTCATAGATCTTGTTCCTATCTTTGCATATATGTATTATTTATTTGTGAATTTTTTGTTTTACATGTCATTTTGCTTGACTTTGAAGAGGTAATTATTTACCTCTCCTCTCTAATTTTGGATGGTGAAAGTATAGAAGGGTATAAGAGGATGTGCATGTATATGCTTTTTTAGATATGACTAAGGCCCCTTTGGACTGAAACACGTTAGCACTTTTGTATGCGGTTTTGTACACCAATTTATGAATGACAATAAAGATTTTCCATTTACCTGTTTACATTTGCTGTGGCTTGTGGAGGCTGGGAGCTGAGCAAAGGTGCAAAATAAATACTCCAGGTTAGAGAAGAGAGGTAGAAGTGCTACCTTTGTTTTTTTCTTTCATTGCCGAGGCCCTTTAATCCACTCTTACTCCATTGTAATCCACCATCCAAAAAACAGGCTGCACGCCGAAGAAGTTAATCAAAGATGTTCAGCTCCAGGCAAGGTTTGGTGCAAGCAAGGCAAAGAAAGGTTTAGTGCAATGACAGCACACTGCTCACTTCCACACAAAGCCATGCCCCAAAAATGTTTAGCTACAACACTGCTTAAAGTAGAACTATAGGCAAAACTTTTTTTTTCCATTTTGGATAGAGCAAGGGAGGGTTATAACCCTTGTCAGATTTTTTCAGATTTTTATTCGCCATCTGTGTCCTATTGAGAAGATTTCCCTTCACTTCCTGTCCCATAACCAAACAGGAAGGGGGAAGAAGTGCCTACCAATTAAAATAATTCCTTGGGGACTCCCAGGTCACCATAACTAGTGTCTCCATTGGAGGATTTCCCCTCTATTACTTTTCTAGGGACAACCCAAAATTTGATAATGGTAAACAGGACAAATAGAGAGGGTGAATCTCCCTAATGGGGACACAGACAGCAAAAAAAAAAAAAAAAAACTGACAGGAGTTCTAATCCCTCTACACTCTATCCAAACCCCCCCCAAAAATATTGCCTTTACTTATACTTTAATCATGGGGATAGTGGCTAATGAAGGGGGAGAAGTTTAAGTACTCTCTGAGTGCATAACAAAAGCGCATCAAAAACTGATCAGTGTGAAAGCTGCCTAAATCGACTTTGCGATTCTCCATCCTAAAATTAACCCTTAAAAACATTCTAGGTTGTACAGGAGTAGTATATTGATAATCTGCTGGAAAATCACAGATTTAAACATACATGACCTTGTGGAAGGGTGCAGACGGATAGGTCAGCATACTCAATGAATCCCACTAAGTTCATATAGATTCTCAAGATTGAATACATCTTTAATATGTGCACTGTTATTTGGGTAGAAAAATACTTAAAAAAATTACCACAGCACACATGGGAAAATGTACTCTGCCTTGCATTTAAAAATGTTTTCAATGCAAGAGCAAAGCAAAGCAGTAAAATTGTATCACCAAGGCCATAATAAAACGTCAGCATTTATATCAGACATATCAGACATATTTGCTTTTCACTGATAATACTAGAAGAAAAAGGCAAATAAAATTCATACTGCATTAAAGGTTTTTAAAAAACAAAATAGGAGCCAATTGGATGTTTTCTTGCACAAAGCTGTCTTAGGTAAATTTACACATCATGGAAACTGGAAATTTGTCACAATTTGACATAAAATAGTCTTGGTTTTTAACGGTTACTGCAATTTTCATATTGTTTGCTGAACATGACTAGTAGTAATCAGATGAGTTCTTTGTTAATAATACCAGAAAGAATATTAGTGACAAAGCCAGTACCATTTATTGACTTTCCAAATAATAATTACTATAAAAATCACGAGAAGCTGTTACAGAAGGCAAAATGTCCTTTGTGCATATGTGCCTATTCCTCATGAATGATGCTTTAATTTTCATGCTTAGCCATCTGCTTTGAGATGAAAACCGAAATATTCAAGGGACATTGCTGATAAAATAGCTGATTTAAAATGAATAAATAGAGTATATTTATTTAGTTAAAGATAATTAAGCTATTACCTACCGAATAACAACTGTACAGTTTAAAAAAAAGCAATGTAAAGATTAGACATGATGTGCAAATGCTGGTACCTATAGAAATCAATTTGATTTAAATTTTATGCCAGATAAAATAAATGATAAAGACATCACAGTCAGGCCTGCCCTTTCAATGGGCTCCCCAAAGCTTGTACTGCAACCAAGCAATACAGCCTGGTCTAGCACCTTTCCCAGTTGGTGATTGGAAATTCAATTAGAATATGTACACTAATGAGATCAAAAACTGTTCTGTCCTCCTGTCAGATTATTGTTAGATGGAAAGCATTATGACATCCGCTAGAGAATAACTGGCCTAGAATTCTGCCACTCACTTTTAGCATATACACACAGCTGTGCATGAGGAGACAGAAGACAGATGTCAGAAGCTATATGTAAAAGTACATCTTTTATTTTAATAATTCTAGAAATTAATTAAAGTAGTTGTAAGTTAAAAAAAACATGCTCTTGTCCCTTTAAGGCACGAGATATAGCACAGTGCTTTTGCCATGTCAATTGTCCCCTTTTATATTGTACAATACTTGGTTGATCCTGTCTGTTCCTGTCTTCCCCTGTGTGTACTGACCACACTTATCATGGTTGCTGATCCCTGATAGCCTGGTCAGATTACGTGCCTCCATAATCCTGCTGTATATTCAGCATCTGTGCATCTCCCCCTCCCTCTCTCCCTTTCATTTCTGTAGTCTGTGTGTGAACTGTGAAGCTGATCTCCTCCCCGCCCCACCCCTCTCCTCCTGCATTGATTGAGTATTCTACTGTAACTGCCCCTTTGGTAAAGTGTAAAGTAATGTCTATTAAATACTTTTATCCTCTGTGTTTCAGGAACATGTTAAGTGCAGTGTGTGTATTTTTTTTTTTTTTAAATGATAAAGCTGAAAAATGTATTTACTCAACTCTGAGTCACATGTCCTTCCTCTGCTAGTTTGCATATGTCAGAGGGTAATCTCTGCCCCTCCCACTGCAATACTTAGGTCGAGAAGAAAAGCGGAGAGAGGACATGTGACCACACAGCAGAGCTGTATTTAGCTTTATATTTTAATAAAAAGAAAAAAACACACACACACTGTATTTAATATGTTCCTAAAACAAATAGAATAAAAAAAATATATAATAGATGTGACTTTGCAACCATTTTCATTTTTTTCTGTGTGGAATTCATTTTAAAATAATCCTCGTAGTACATTATTACAATTGTTATAATATAAACAGGTGGCTCTCTCATTTAAGCTAGGTGTACATTTTTTATTTTTTTTGCATCACATACTAGCACATAATGAGAGATGGAACTATGAAACAAATCTCTTCAGAAGCACACTGTCACCATTGGCAGGGCCTTCTGTGTTCACTGGCTCCAGACATTTGGCTGGCTGAGCCATGACGACATCACTCCTGTGCATGTGCACAGATCACAGTGCACAATTCACCAATATGATGTGAGAACCGATGTGAGCACCAATACACAGATGTAAATATCTCCTAAACTGTACACGTTTAGGAAATATTTACTGTACCTAAAGGTAAGCCTTATTGTAATCTTACCTGTAGGTATAACTGAAAAAGGGGACTTTTCTACCACTTTAATGCCCTGCATTATACTATTGTATATTAAATCTTTTTTAAAATGTTGGACAGAATGGGCAAAGCTAAGAACTCCAGTCAGGCTTTACTGTTATCTGGGGTTCTTTGGTTTCAGTAAACAGGAAGGAGGAAAGATCTGCAAAAGGGAGACAGATAACAATAAAAAAGCTGATTTCCCCCACTTCCTGTCCTGGGGACAACCTTTTTATCAGTGAAGGAATCTTCCTAAAAGAGCTTCCAAGTGTAGTAAAATCTGACAGGAGTTCTAAAACTTCCTCACCCTGAAAAAATGTTTTGGGAAAGAATACACTTTAATCCTTTGCCAAGCATTCATCAGTCACTGCATCTTTATTATGCATTTTATTAAAAACTCACTTTACTTTCATTATACATTAAATATGTCACAGTTTTTACACTTTAGACTGACTTTTCACTTTACTGTTGTAATTTATGTTATACACTGCTCAGATGTGAGCTACCTTATATTCTTCATGCTACTCAGTTGTATAAACTGTGCTGTAAATCATACTGTGTATACTACAGCTTGCTACATTGCTTGGCTTCAAATTTATTGATGTAGCACCCTCCTAGGTAGATGCTAGTGGGAAAATATAGTTTTGGGCTCTGTCTGCTTACCAGGGGGGCTGCAGGTATATCTATATCATTCTCTGCCTACCAGAGAGCAGGATCAGTTAGTAAGGTCTGCTCGTTGTGCTCAGTATGCCATTAACCACTTTACCACCGGAGGATTTTGCTGTCTTGCGTCCAGGCCACTTTTTGCAATTCGGCACTGTGCAAATTTAACTGACAATTGCGCCGTCTTGCGACGCCGTACCCGAACGAAATTTACGTCCTTTTTTTCCCACAAACAGAGCTTTCTTTTAGTGGTATTTGATCACCTGTGCAATTTTTACTTTTTGCGCTATAAACAAAAAAAGAGCTTAAATTTTGAAAAAATAACAATATTTTTCACATTTGTTTATATGAAATTCCCCCCCAAAAAAAATGTAAAAATCAAAATTTTTTTTAATTTTTGGCCAATTTGTTTTCTGCTACCTATGTTTGGTAAAAAAAATCACAATAAGCGTATTTTGATTGGTTTGCACAAAAGTTATTGCATTTACTAACTAAGGGAAAGATTTCTGTCATTTTTGGTGTTTTTTTTTTAACGAGTAATTGCGGCAATCTGCGATTTTTTATGCGGGACTGCGATATTGCGGCGGACAGATCGGACTTTGACACTTTTGGGGGTACCAGTGACATTACTACAGTAATCAGTGCTATACATATGCACTGTAAAAATTACACTGGCAGGGAAGGGGTTAATTTTATTGGAGAGGGAGGGGTTAATTAATGCCTGGTGCTTACTAACGTGTGTGGGGGGAGGTGACTGAGTGACACAGGGACAGATCGCAGGTTCAGCTATGCTGAACCCTGCAATTTGTCACTGTCTGTCAGTAAGGAGATCCGTCCGCTTTGTTTACACAAGCAGGCGGATCTCCAAACTCGATTCCCCGACAATCGGGGAAGAATGGCGGTGATCACCACCGCTCCTCCCCTGGCCCGACTCCCGCTGTGACAGAATACACTTTGCCGCAGTAGAGCTCCAGTGAGCGGTCGGCAAGTGGTTAATTGTTTCTAGAGAAGTATTTCACACTGGTCCATTAGGGAGGCATGCTGGACAGTGGGAGGAAACCTAACGAATGGATGCATAGGTTTTGATACAGTCCTAGTTATTGGCAGGAAGCAGGTCGCCTCAGTGCAATGTGGGATACTGTATAAAAGCAAGGAGCACATGTGCTGCGATGTCTTTGTCTGGAGAGCAGAGTCCAGGAGGGAGGGGGCAGCTGCCTCCTCCTCTGTAGCTGTTGCATGCGGCTGCAGGTTTTGATACAGTCCTAGTGATCGGCAGGAGGCAGGTCGCCTCAGTGCATTCTGGGATACTGTATAAAAGCCAGGAGCACATGTGCTGCCATGTCTTTGTCTGGAGAGCAGAGTCCCGGAGGGAGGGGGCAGCTGCCTCCTCCTCTGTAGCAGTGGCATGCAGTTGCAGGAGGTCGTCCTGAGGCCCGCAGGAACAGATGAGCTGAACCCAGAGGTCCAGGAGAGCTGACTGAGAGGCAGACACTGGAGACCCTGGGACCACAGTATCGTGAGTACAGGGACTCGCGTTGAGGGGCCTGATCTGAGGGGAGGCCATCCCAAGTGTAGGATAGTCAGTGGACGGATGTCGGCGGTGGATAGAAAGAGGATGCTAGAGAGAGTAGCCTGAAGATTATTAAAAGCTCACCAAGTCATATTAGGAAAGAGACTTAATTCCCAAATTCACCTATAGTGACAGGGTGAAGCAACAGCCTGGCTGTACCTGAAGATAGGAGGCCTCAACCAATTGTGCATAGTTAAAACGGAGTATCCCACTATTCCCTTCTCCTATCCCTAATTTAAATAAACACAAAACAACCAAATACTCCTGGGCTGATTACTGAAATGAGCCAAGGAAGGAGAACTAAAGAACTGTATGCTGGTAATTCGGTGGGCCCGAAAAGTGTGATTCTGAAAGTCCTTAGGGGGGCAGTGCTACATTGAATACAACTTATGTTCCACACACTGCTGTATACTGTACATTGTAACGTGCATTATGTATTTCATGCTACTTACTTTTATAAACAATGCTGTAGTGCTGTACACTGTATATGGCATATTTCACACTACTCAGCTATGTATACTATGCATATCATCACATATTCCAGGCTACTAGGCTGTATCCACTTTATTGGACATTACATGTGTAGCAGGTGCCCGAGTCCCCACACTTCCCACCGGCCGCTACTGGGAACTGAGAGAGACACAGTCTGTCAGCTCCTCCGAGGGAATTTCCCCCTCTCTCTCTCCTTTTCTCTGTGTAGTGGTGAGCAGGACTCGCAGAGAGATTGGTCGCCCATTCTGTTACCTTCCCTGATTCTCTATTGGCAGACAGAGGGAACCAATGACACTCAGGAAGTGCTGCAGCAATGCATCTTGGGACATGTAGTCCCCATCACAAAATGGCCCAATAGCCTTCAATGGAACAGGACTACACACCCCAGCATGCGGTGGGGGAGGAAGAGAAGAAGACACCAAGAGGCTGACTGGGAGTTAGGGCAGTTGACACTAGGTGAGGAGAAGACCGGACCTAGGGGAGAGGTGTTGCCTCCCAGGTCGGTGTACCATTCCTCCCAAGAATCCACGGCTGGTCGGGGACATCCTGCCTGAGAGGCAGATTCCAGGTGCATTCTTTAGGAGCACCTGTACAGATGGTGTGAAATGTTCCAGTTGTGAGGTGGCTGGTCGGGCTACCTGAAGAATTTGCATGATTCAAGATGATTCACTTGAACATTGATAGCAGGAATGGAGAGCAGACACTTGCCAATTTTACAGAGATACAGAGACACTGCATGCAGACAACATTGCCTATTGTTACCTACACTAAAAGAAAACCATGCTGCACTCCTCTGCCAGGCAGTAAAAATGTTCTTTCTGCTCCAGGAATTGCACAGTACACTTTGCATCACTTAGAAACACGATTTCTAAGTGCACAAACTAAAGTGGCTAGCTGAAGATTCAAGGCCTTCTTCTTCCAAGGGACTGAGTTATTGGTGCCATACGAGCACACACACACATACTGTACCCAGGGCTCAGTATAAGTAGTGCATGAGAAGGGTAGTCTGACTTTGGAGTTACGCTATTGACCACTGAACTAGGTGCAGTGTTTATGGTTTTGTGGGCCTGTGGTGTCAGGAGAAAGAACTGAGAGTTCTGACATTAGATAGGGTCATTCTTCTGCTCTCCTCCTGCCTGAACTCATAAAGCCTAATTTAAGTAGAATGGTGACCAATCCTTTACAGAGTTTGCTATTTTGTGAACTGCCAATTATTAAAGTGTTTTTTGCCCTGCTCTGGGGTTACTCGCCTTAAGGAGTCCCCATAGAGTAGCCATACAGTACTATTGAGTTCTATTGCGCTTGATTTCAGTCCTTATTACATGGTT
The DNA here is from genome assembly GCF_965119305.1 of Pelophylax lessonae. Lineage (NCBI taxonomy): Eukaryota > Metazoa > Chordata > Amphibia > Anura > Ranidae > Pelophylax > Pelophylax lessonae. The sequence continues at coordinate 621,412,543 of NC_138768.1, read as the reverse complement.
AATCTACTTGAGATATATTTGCCTACTGTTCAGATACACTGCTGTTGTTTGTTCCCATTCTAAAGAAATGTCACAATAAAGACTATTTCTGTGTTTTACTATAAAGTGTGTCTTTCATTGTTGGTGTTTGCACTAACACTTACAGAGAGGCTGAGACTGTTCTTGGGGTTCAGAGGCAGAGTACGGAACCAAATATACTTAAGTGAGTCCTTTGGGGGTAGCGCTACACATCATTTGCTCTTCTTCACTTTTTGCACACACATAAAATTATATATATATATATATATATATATATATATATATATATATATATATATATATACATACATACACACACTATATACTGTATACCAAAAAAGAGAGCGGCACTCATGTGTCTTGAAAGGAGAACGCACAATGACGGTTTAATCTATGTTTCGATGAGGCATAAGCTCATCTTCCTCTGGACAGTGCCTCGTTGAAACGTCGATTAAACTGTCATAGTGCGTTCACCTTTCAAGACTGTGAGTGCTGCTCTCTTTTTTGGCTTATATGCGCTGCAGTCTCTGCTGTGCACCCGGGCCCATTTTTTATCCCTGATTTGTGTGCGGTGGCAGCCATTGGATATTGTATATAAATACATACAGTATATAGCAATATTTCCAGGCATTGGGCCTGATGTGGGTCTGCCATTGTTACCGGGAACACATTTAAGTTTAAAACCCAAGTGTGAGAGCTGAGACAATGACCATTTCGGCAACTTTGGTTTGTTTTGTTTATTTTAGAATGGGGATGGGAGAAGGGAATGAGTGGGATACTCCTCTGGCTCAACTAGGTTTAACTGGGACACTTTGTAGAAAAGATGCATGTTAGCGCTGTCCTGACGCCAGCTGAATGCCGACCAACGCTTCCTGGCGTTTGAAATACTGTTCTGCTGAAAGTGCTGAAACTTCGACTTTAACTCCTTGGTTAACTCAGAAGATCCAGGACTGTAATAATCCTTGACTCTTGACACTCTGTCTAGCTCAAAAGTCCTGCGTATGACTCCCTCCAGCCCTTCACTGACCTAGGTAGCTTCTTGTAACTGCTTGTGCTGCTGCAACTCTTAACACTGCACACTTGACTCTTCAGGGCCCAACCGCTGGCACCCCCTCTACACTTCCAGGGTCCTCTCACTAGGCAACCCCCTTAACACTTCAGGGTCCTCACACTAGCATCCCCCTTGACACTTGCAGGCTCCAGGATCCCTGGGACCTTCACCAGAGTGGTTCCCTGTACACTAGGCAGACCCCCAGGGGCAGTTCGCAGTACTCACGACCTTGGAAGACTTTCCTGGAACTGAACCCCTCTTCCTCCACTGGTCCTTGGCACACTGGATCCTCTCTGCAGTTCAGCTCAGCTCAGCTCTCCCTCCTGGGTTCTCAGGCAGTCACCCGAGACACGCGATCCTTCTAAAAGGAGGAGAGACAGCTGTTCTCTCCCTCCAGTGACTCTGCTTCCCACCAAAGATGCTGCGTCATGCGTTCCCCTCAAACGTATACCCACTCCCAGAATCCTCTGCAGCAGAATATGCCTTCTGGGGTAGATACAGGCCTGAATGGGCCACAGGTTGGGTTTCCTCCACTGCCCAATGAGAATCCTCTTGTGGAGCCAGTGGGGAGACTCCCCTCTCAGCAGCCACACCTGGGAGACATGACAGCCCAGCTAAAAATCATGCCCATTATGCTTTTACCTTGCACCTACCTTGTAGGGTGCTACATCTATATATATATATATATACACGTTTCATTCCATGCATCCATTCGGTATCATATATCATATATTTAACTGTGCTCAGCTGTATACATTATGCTGTATGTTATATATAGGAAGGAGCGAATGTGCCTGGGGTAAATTTGTTGGGCATTCCTTGAACCCATTGTAAAGTCCAAAAATTAAAGTTGTGAATTTAGGTTCAAACCCCATTGAAGTCAAAGGGGTTGAATCATGAAAATAAATTTTGGACATTTTTAAAACTAATAGGAAAAGGATTATCAAACAAAGTTCACGGGTAGCTAACAAAAGCACATGATTCTACACCACAGAGCCTGGTGGGAGCAGCAGAGTCTGATAATGTACCATTTTCCTGGTGCTCCTCCTATAACACACATACTATTGAAGCCACTTCCTTTTAAAGTGCTGCTTATGCATCCTTTTTTTTTTACCTCTTTCTAAAGAAGGAGCAGCCACTTTATTTTGAGGACTGCTGTTACACTCTTTTCCTTCTCCTCCTCGCATTCATTTTTTTAAGGACTACTGATGCACCCTTCTCCTTCTCTTCTTCTGCTAACCCTGCATGAGGATGAGAAGGGTTAGAATGCTTGTGGTGAGGAGGAGGGCTGTGGCGCTGACATTGAGGAGAGGGATTGTAGAGGGATTCCTCAATGTGGGGGAAGGAATCAAACAGCAGGCAGTAGCAAAACTTAAGTGTATAATTCCACCATCATAGGCTGCCAGCCCTTTCCCAAATCTTGCTTTTTGCAGGAAATGGCTAGAGGCCATCTGGATCAACCTTTTGGCTGTCATAGGCTTGATGTTGTATTTGTTTGGTTTGTGGCTATTAGATTAAATTATTTACCACATTTTATTATTTACAGTTTAAATAAATGAGAAAAACTAACTGTACATGAAAGCCATTGTCAGTGTGAAGTAGGGTCTTGTCTGTGGATGTTTTAGAAAGTGAGGAAGTTCTTGATGCAGCCATAGAGTTGAAGAATATAAGAAAAAAAAATTGGGGAAAAAAAGGGGTGGGGGGGGAAGGTGATGGGAGAAGGGGAATAGAGAATGACATGATTGGGTATGGGGTCAGGGAGGGTCTAACTCCCTGCTCCCTGCCAGTGTCTTCACTGAAAGTGTTGTCAGTTTGTAGGTGGAGACCATAGAAAGTTTTGTTATATATCTGATTTTTCTCAGAATTCCAACTCCAACTTAAAAATCACAGAGAGCAAAGTCAGATAAGTGAGTGGACATGTGTTGGTAAATACCATTCCAGATGAACGTACTGTATGTTACCTACAATATTACGTTTATTATATGTGTGCTACATTTTTAATTTGTATATGCTTTGGCCTGGATATTTTTGTCAACCATGCAAGTATTGTGATGTTACAATTGTAAGAAGTGTAGAGGAATGGTCGCACTTCCCATAGGATGCAATCAGAATTTATTATTAAAGTAAAAAAGGCAAAGTATGTTACGGACATCATGCAGGGGACAAAAGGATGACGCGTTTCACATGACTAAGTGTGCTCTATCAAACCATGCCACATTATAACCAGGTAAGGTAATTAAAAATATATAAACAAATGTTTATTCATAATAGTTTCCAAAAATGGTGTAAAAAAAACATTAACAGCATGTATGACCTGTTTATTTTACAGGGATTAAAGCCTAGTTATCCTGTCAAAATCTAGCCTATGTACATCACAATTATATCAAAATAAATTGATTTGTAACACCAATTAGCATAACTGTAGCTGGCTGGTATGCTGGAAATATTGATCTTGATCTCTATCATTTCAACAGTTATTGGCTTCTTCAGGAGTCCTAAAGATATTGGGGAGCAGATTACAGTCATATATAACATACAAAATGTAAACATATAATTTCCTACAAGGAAGGGAGGTCAAATCAAATACTCACATACAAATCCTCATGGACTGTGGAAAATGTTGCATTTCATTTGGAAATCAAGGTCCCAGAGTCTGGAGGAAGAGTGGAGAGGCACAGAATGCAAGTTGCATGACGTCAAGTGTGAAGTTTCCACAGTCAGTAATGATTTGTGGAGCCATGTCTTCTGCTGGTGTGGGTCATTGGTGTTTTATAAAGTCCAAAGTCAGCGTAGCCCCCTACCAGGAAATTTACTATAATATACTACTAATACTAATATACTATACTGTACATAGACATACTTTTCAGTAAGCCAATAATAAAAATTTACTGAGGGCAGATCATGTCAGACTAATAGGATTGCATTTTTTCTTTCAAAATATTTTTTGATTTTATATCAAGAAATACAGAAGTAAAAACAGTCATTGTTCTTAAAGAGAGATACATGAATATTGAAGACATTCATTATAAGCAAGAGAACATACAAGCATCACAATAAAAAAAAAGAACTAAACGATATCAGGATCGGTTGTATAAAACCTGTGTCAATTGGATCCGACTCCCCCCCCCGACACCCCTACTGGAAACAAACTGTGTCATGAGTGAGGTGATGACCCAATATTGGAGGATTTCCTTTGACATTAAATTGTAAAATAGTTCAAAGCGTGCTATGCATGTATATCTGACTCTTAAATAGAACTGAAAGGTAAAATTGGAAAACAGATGTCCAGGAGAATAAATCTATCCTAGTCTCCTAAGAACGTTTGCAAAAATACCACCAATGCTATGAAAACTAGAAACTTAACACAAGGATATGAAGAAAGAAAAAGGAAAGTAGAAAGATATAGAAGAGAGCAGGGGATGCAGGTCATTATACAAACAAGGTTCCTGGGATCATTGGTAATTGTGTGTAAGCTATCCAGTGCTCCAAAACTGCCTCAAAAACTGCTAGTTTGTCCTGTAGGTTACTGACTAGTTTTTCTTGAGACATTATCCATGAGATTTTTATTTTGCCCGCCTGTAGAGAAACTCCCTTTTTCTTCCAAGCCTTGGCTATCGTCATTTTGACTCCCAAAGGTATTAAAAAAATAAAATAAGTCTCTGTGTATTTTTGGGTGCTTTTTACACTTTATAGTTGAGGAGGGCTATTTTGGAATTTTGCGGGATAACTAAACCTGTGACCCTACGTAACAATTGAAAGACTCTATTCCAGAAGGTCCTAACATACATGTAACATAGTACCCAAAAAATCACAACCACGGAAGCACAGGGGGGACGATCCCGGGGCAGTTATATCCTTGCTATTTTAGTGGGGACCATGTACCACCTGGTCACTATTTTGACACTGGCTTTGATCAATGAAATATTTAATATCCCCTTGAATGATCACTCCCATCCCTGGGAACAAGAGTCAAGGTTCATTGTCTCTTCAAGATCTGATTCCCAATGAAGAGCATATGGTGGTTTATCTAGAGTTTTGGCTAATAAGGAAAAGATGATTAAAATGCCCCCTCTCTGAACTGTAGAGTCTGAGCATCACCTCTGCTGTTAATTTTGGGGGTTCATGTTTATTGGTCCAAATGGAAGTGAGAAAGGGAATGATTCGGGAGAAGCAAACCCTTTCTGAGGAGGGCATATCCAATTTGCTTGTGCAGTACCCCAGAGTAATAGGTCCTGAAGAATTGAAAAAGTGTCCGATCCTATATAGCCCCTTATCCACCCACCATTGAAATTCCCTAATATTCATTCCCAGAGGGAAATTTTTGATTGTTAAACAGGTGAGTCAGCGGACCTGATTGCATTTTATTACTATAATACCAATGTTTTGAACCAGGGTGGGACTGTAGACATAACATAACATGATGTCAGCAAGGCATTTGATACAGTTCCACATAATGATCTAATACTAATTATTAAGTTATACAAGTTGGGACTTAACCTTTGGGTGGCTCAGTGCATTTGCAGTTGGCTAAACTATAGATACCAGAGTGTGGTTGTAAATGGGGTTCACTCAGAACAGAAACCAGTCACTAGTGGTGTACCACAAGGCTCTGTACTGGGTCCTGTTCTATTTATTCTAAATGAAAGTAAAATAAATAAAAGTTTGTTGGGCAAGGTATGTCTTTTTGCTGATGATAAAAAGATGTGTAATAGGGTTGATATCCCTGGAGGCGTCTATAACATAATTTGGCATTGCTGGAAGATTGGTCAAAGCAGTGGAGACTGCAGTTCATTATTTCTAAATGTAAAATAATGCATCTAGAGAAAAATAATCCAGAGAGAGTACAAAATTGGGGATACAGTGTTAGTGAGCACTACAGAAGGAAAAGATTTTGGGGTACTTATTTATGATGATTGGAAAATGAGCAAACAGTGTGACCAGGCAGTGGGAAAATTGAATAGAATTCTAGGATGCATCACTAGAGGGATCACCAGCAGGAGGAAGGGGGTCTGATTCTGATTCCCTTATATAGATCTTTTGTGAGCCCTTATTTAGAATACTGTGTCCAGATCTGCAGATCTCACTTACAGAAAGATATTGATAAACTTGAACGAGTCCGGAGATGGGTAACAAAAATTATGAATGGTTTGGGGGATAAAACATATCAGGAGCGACTCCAGGAACTTAATATGTACAGTCTGGAGGAAAAAAGGGAAAGGGGAGGCATGATTAAAACCTTTAAATACATCAAGGGTGTTCAGGAGGGCAGTTTTTTCAATATGAAGCCAAAATCAAAAACATGGGGACATGACCTTAAAGTAACTGAAGGAAAGTCCAAAACTAAAACTAAAAAGTCAAAAACTATTAGAAAGTATTATTTTACTGAAAGGGTAGTTGATGCATGAAATAAACTACCAGCAGAGGTATTCAGACAGTCAACAGTCAGACAGGCAACAGTAAATGACTTCAAACATGCTTGAGAATATGGTGGCAAGATGGCTTCTTAGAACAAAGATGGCTTCAAAGTATTAATCTCTTCTCATTCTTTTATTTTCATGTCTATGCAACCTTGCAAAGCGATAAAAATATATCTCATGATTTTGGAATATTTTTCAACAAAAAATCCCCTCCTTGGAGAATGAGGAACCCTATCTGGATATCATGACCACAAGACACATATATCTTTGATGGAAAATCCCGTCCAAAAATTGCAAACACCGAAATATGGACTTTTAATTCTAAGCTTGCCAAACTTTTTTGGAACCTCTGATTGGTCAAAATAGTATCTTAATACAACCTATTTTCATACGTCATATTGTACATTTAATCTCAAACGCAAAATACTAAATACAGATCACTTTGATTCTAATTACTGACTCTCTGGCTGATCTCTATGTAGCGCTACATATCTGATTTGATATCACTGACTAATAGGTGACAGGTATCTGTACCTGACAGGAAAAGATTCCACAACAATAATAAAATAGATCTTTACACAATAAAGTTAATGAAAAAAAAATGGGCTGACTCGATGGACTACTTTGGTCTTTTTCTGCTGTCACTTTTCTATGTTTCTATGAAACTATGGTCAAGGGCAGCATTTTTTCTGTCAAGGCCTTTTAGTTGCCATTGGTAACTGGCAACCAGGATCCATCACAACTGTATACAAATTTAAAAAGCATAAAAGGAAAAATAAAGACCATCACATGCACGTGCATTAGTGCTTTTTATATGCATATGCCCATGTATACAAGTCTGGGAACACGTATCAATGCGCTATTTTTTCTATATCGCAATTATAGAAATTTTAGAAAATTTACTTAATTGTTAATTATTGGGAAACATCCACAGTTTTAATCTATTTGCAAAAAAATAAATAAATAAATAAATAAATAAACATGCTTGAATTTGACTATTCTGTTCTTTATATTTGCCTGCCAAAACCTATTTGATATTAGAATCAGGGAATTTCATTATGGGTCTCACAGGTCACTGTTAAAGCCTGACAGATTGATCTATCTCCAATTACTTTTACTGTAATCAAACTAAAGAGAAAAAATAATATTATGCTTCTGGCATGGTCCGTCATTGCATAGCTGCTCATTCCCAACATTTCCTGTTCAAAAGGAAAACTGTGTTACTTGACATACAAGGCAGTTACCCTCAGAATTTTCAATTTACTAGCTGATTTCCAGGATATAGGGATGATGGTTGAGACCCAGAAGCAGAGCCGTCATCAGGGGGGACATCCCATACATAAGTAGAGGGTCCAGTGGCCAGCCCCAACCAATAAATTGTTTACTGGGTGAGTGGCGGTCAGTCACTGTTGGAGGGGGGCCTGCCGCCACCCACTGTTGTTTGCCTCTTCTAGTTTTGACTGCCATATCCACACGGCGGAGATACAGAGAGACAGATGCCTTGTCAGGAGGCGGAAAAAGTCAGCTGATGGGCACGAGCCAGTAGAGGAAGGGGGAGGAGCTCTCCACAGTGTGAGGAAATCCCATGTTGGGAGAAGTGCAGTGGAGACAGGTAGGCAGTAAGTACCCTGGCTAAAAGGAGAACCACAGCAATTGGGTGAAAATTGCAGGACAACTACCTAGCTACCAAGGGACTTCTAAACTGGGTACTACGAATGGTACACACACAAGAAACACTGAGAATATCACCTATACCTGACAGGTAGGTAGTAAAACCTTAAATCCTTTGTGTGCGTCAGTTGTACTGTACAGTGGGGATCGAAAGTTTGGGCACCCCAGGTAAAAATTTGTATTAATGTGCATAAAGAAGCCAAGGAAAGATGGAAAAATCTCCAAAAGGCATCAAATTACAGATTAGACATTCTTATAATATATCAACAAAAGTTAGATTTTATTTCCATCATTTACACTTTCAAAATAACAGAAAACAAAAAAAATGTCTGCAAAAGTTTGGCACCCTGCAGAGTTAATATCTTGTACTGCCCCCTTTGGCAAGTATCACAGCTTGTAAACGCTTTTTGTAGCCAGCCAAGAGTCTTTCAATTCTTGTTTGAGGTATCTTTGCCCATTCTTCCTTACAAAAGTCTCCCAGTTCTTTGAGATTTCTGGGCTGTCTGTCACGCACTGCTCTTTTAAGGTCTATCCATAGATTTTCAATTATGTTGAGGTCAGGAGATTGTGAAGGCCATGGCAAAACCTTCAGTGGATTTCGAGGTGTGTTTAGGATCCTTATCCATTTGTAGAAGCCATCCTCTATTTAACTTCAGCTTTTTCACAGATGGCATCAAGTTACCATCCAAAATTTGCTGAAATTTTATTGAATCCATTTTTCCTTCTACTCGTGAGATGTTTCCTGTGCCACTGGGTGCAATACAACCCCAAAGCATGATTGATCTACCCCCTAGCTTAACAGTTGGACAGAGGTTCTTTTCATTAAATCCTGTGCCCCTTCTTCTCCAAATGTACCTTTGCTCATTCCGGCCAAAAAGTTAAATTTTAACCTCATCGGTCCACAGAACTTGTTTCCAAAATGCACCAGGCTTGTCTATATGTTCATTTGCAAAGTTCGAACGTTGATTTTTGTGGTGAGGACATATAAGAGGTTTTCTTCTGATGATTCCATGAAGACCATATTTGTACAAGCATCTTTTTATAGTGGAATAGTGTACCACAACTCCAGTGTCTGTCAGATCTTTCTGGAGGGATCGTGTAGTCAAACGTGGGTTTTGTATTGTTTTTCTCACAATCCTGCGAGCTGTTCTGTCTGATATTTTTCTTGGTTTTCCTGATCTTGCTTTAACCTCCACTGTTCCTGATGACTGCCATTTCTTAATTATATTCTGAACAGAGGATATTGACATCTGAAAATGCTTTGCTATCTTCTTATAGCCTTCTTCAGCTTTGTGAGCGTCAACTATTTTCAGTTTCAGTTTTCTAGACAACTGCTTAGAAGATCCCATGGTGCTGATTGTTGGGGAAATGTCAGATGAGTCTGGGCATTTAAAACCTTTGAGATTGACATCACCTGGTCTTCCCAGACGATGATTGAGAACAATACATGACACTGGCAGGTCTCAGCCTTGCCAGTGCATGTTATAAATTCTGCAAACTTTTGCAGACGTCATTTTTTTTTCTGTAATTTTGAAAGTGTCATTGATGGAAATAAAATCTAACTTTTGTTGCCTTTTGGAGATTTTTCCATCTTTCCTTGGCTTCTTTATGCACATTAATACAAATTTTTACCTGGGGTGCCCAAACTTTCTATCCCCACTGTATATATTAACCAGTCCTGGACCGGAAGGATTTGCCCCCTTAATGATCAGGCCGTTTTTTGTGAATCGGAACTGCGTTATTTTAACAGACAATGACGCGGTCATGAGACACTGTATCCAAATAAAATTGATGACCTTTTTTCCCACAAATAGAGCTTTCCTTTGGTGGTATTCGATCACCTGTGCGATTTTTATTTTTTGCACTATAAACAAAAAAAGAGCGACAATTCTGGAAAATATATATATATATATATATATATATATATATATATATATATATATATATATATATATATATATATATATATATATATATATATATATATATATATATATATTTTTTTTTATTTTTTTTCATATTCTGCAATATACCATTCCCAAGAAAAAAAAATAAAAAATCTAAATTTTTCATCCTTTTAGGCCAATTTGTATTCCGCTTCATATTTTTGGTAAAAAAAATTGCAAGAAGCGTATTTTGGTTGGTTTGCACAAAAGTTATTGTGTCTATAAACTAAGGGAACAATTTATGTCATTTTTATTTTTTTTTTTTACTAGTAATGACGGTGATCTGCTCTTTTTAGCGGGACTGAGACTTAGCAACGGACAGATTGGACCCCTTACTGACATTTCTGACACTTTTGGGAGGACCAGTGACATTACTAAATTAATCAGTGCTAAAAATAGGCACTGTTACTGTAATAATGACACTAGCAGGGAAGGGATTAACACAGTGGTGATCAAATTGTTAAGTGTGAGCCTAGGGAAGTGTTTTCTAACTGTATGGGGGAGGGACATGTGAAATGACCACAGAGATCTGTAATCCTAAACTGAAGGATCACAGGCGCTCTGTGATCATTTCAGAGAGAACAACGGTCAGCTGCATTTACAACAGCTGACTGTCCTTCTCTCTCAGTGGCAAGCGATCGTGGTTGCTCGGCAGCAATCACGGCCGCTGGCCCCCATGGATCGGCATCCCCACTGCCAAGCCAGTATATATGCGGCGGGCAGTCGGCAAGCGGTTAAGGAATCTTTATTTTATGTCTGTTGCTTGCTGATGAGAAAAAAAAATGTGGATTAACCACTTTAGCCCCGGAAGATTTCACCCTGACAAGGCCCTATTTTGCGATTCGGCACTGCGTTACTTTACCGGACAATTGCGCGGTTGTGCGATGCACCCAAAATTTACCTCCTTTTTTCCCACAAATAGAGCTTTCTTTTGGTGGTATTTGATCACCTGTGTGATTTTTATTTTTTGCGCTATATACAAAAAAAGAGCGACAATTGTGAAAAAAAACCACACAATATTTTTCACAATCTGCTATAGGACATTCCCCAAAAAAAAAAAAAAAAAAAATTAAAAATCTAAAATGTTTAACATTTTAGGCCAATTTGTTTTCTGCTACATATTTTTGGTAAAAAAAATCGCAATAGGCGTATTTTGATTGGTTTGCGTAAAAGTTATTGCGTCTACTAACTTACGAGAAAGATTTATGTCATTTTTATTGTTTTTTTTTTAACAGTAATGGCGGCGATCTGCAATTTTTAGTGGGACGACGACATTGCGGACAGATCGGAACCCTAACTGACATTTTTGACACTTTTGGGGGGAACCAGAGACATTACTACAGTAATCGGTGCTAAAAATATGCCTGTGGGTGATCAAAGGGGTTAATGTATGCCTATATGCTTACTAACTGTGTGGGGGTTTCTGTGACAGGCACAGATAGATTGCAGTTTCAGCTACTGCTGATCTGTCCCTGCCTGTCTCACAGAAGATCCGCCTGCTTTGTTTACATAAGCAGGCGGGTCTTCTCACCATTTCTAAACACAGCAGGAGCGCGGCTCCCACAGCGCGCTCACGCCGCGGAATCACATGCACTCCAGCCACGTAGTACTATGTGACTGAACGCAGGGGAGCCGCACTGCCGCAGTAATATTACTGTGGGCGGTCGGCAAGCGGTTAATCTGTTCCTTCGCCTAATCCTTCTATAGCACAATGCCTGGACCACATACCTCCATCACTGAACTATGTTTTCTGCTGCAACACTAGAATGGTTTTATCCTCTTAGTCCTCTCCATAAACTTAGCATAAATTTGTGCTTAAAGTGTAACTATAGGCAAAACTTTCTGGAAATAAGGGAGGGTTATAACTCCTATCAGTTTATTTTTTGACATCTGTTTCCCATTGAAGAGATTTCCCTTGCCTATGTCCCATAGCCAAAACAGGAAGTGAGAGGAAATCCCTGCAATTTAAGAGCAGGGACCTTGGGAACCCCCAGGTCTCCAGATCTAGTGTCCCCATTGGAAGATTTCCCCTCTATTTATTTTCTGGGGACAACCCAAACTTGGGATTTTGTTTTACTTTCACTTTTGAAGATAATGGTAAACATGACAAATAGAGAGGGTGAATCACCTCAACAGGGGGCATAGACAGCAATAAAATCTGACAGGGGTTTTAATCTCTCTCCACTCTATCCAAAATAAAAACAAAGTTTTGTCTTTACTTATATTTTAAAGTGGCTGTAAATGTGGCTGTAAATGTGGCTGTAAATTTTTTTTACATTCTTTGCATGAAGATAAAAAACCTTCAATGTGCAGCTCCCCCCTCACCCCCCAATACTTACCTAAGCCCCTTAGCGATCCAGTGATGTGCACAAGAGCCTCAGCTCTCCGAGGACTCTCCCTCCTCATTGGCTAAGACAGCAGTGGTAGCCATTGACTCCCACTGCTGTCAATAACAGCCAGTAAGCCAATGAGAGAGAGGGGGCGGGGTTGAGCCGTGGCTCTATGTGTGAATGGATACACAGAGCAATGGCTCAGGAGCAAGCCTGCTTGTTTGCCCCCATAGCAAGCTGCTTGTTATGGGGCACTTGGCAGGAGGGAGGGGCAGGAGTGTGAAGACCCAAGAAGAGGAGGATTGGGGCTGCTCTGTGCAACCCCTTACAAACCCTTACAGAGCAGGTAAGTACAACATGTTTGTTATTTAAAAAAAAAAATACCATTAACATCACTTTAAGCTCAGCTTGCTTTGTATCTCCCAAAACACCTTGGAAATAAATGAAGTTTCACCATCATAATAATTTTAGGAAGAAAATGAAATCCTTGCGGATGATGCAGGGGGCTGCCATAAGATGTGGAAGGAGGGGATAGGAGAGATAGGCAATATTGCAGGTTGGGGGGGGGGGGGTTATACAGATAGTGGTTGCGTAGCTGTGCAGGGATTGGGGTAGAGGGCATATGTCACCTGGAGGGACATGGCTCTAGGCAGGCAGAGGAGACCTGCAAAATGCTCTCCTACATCCATTAAGCTTTCCATGTATACAAATAATAATTTAAGATCATGAATACAATGAACAAAAGTAATTTAAGTGTTTTTAAAGGCTCAAAACCTTCTGTGTCTAGCAGTCCCCCTTAATAAGCCTCTCTCTGGGGACTCTCACTCCTTATCGGCTGTTAATCACAGCCAGTGAACCAATCAGGAGAGGGAGGGGTGGGCCAAGCCATGGCTCTGTGCGTGAATGGACAAGCAGCACCTGCTTGGGTGTCTGACCTCACAAATGCACTTTTGGAAGAATGGTCAAACATTCCCATAGACTCACTCCTAAACCTTGTGGACAGCCTTACCAGAAGAGTTTAAGCTGTTATACCTGGGCCAACTCAATATTGAACCCTACGGACTAAGACTTGGATGCCATTAAAGTTCATGTGCGTGTAAAGGCAGTCGTCCCAATACTTTTGGTAATACTGTATATCGTGTATGCTGTATAAATAGCAATCTATTGGTGGGTGAAAAAATGTCAATATTACCATATATAATGAGGGGAGATTTACTAAAACTGGAGCACTCAGAATCTGGTACAGCTGTGCATAGTAACTAATTAGCTTTTAACTTTAGCTTGTTCACTTAAGCGTTGACAATAAAACCTGAAAGCTGATTGGTTACTATGCATAGCTACACCAGATTCTGTGTGCACCAGTTTTAATAAATCTCCCCAGTGGTGGCTGGTGCCCAAAATTTTTGGGGGTGGCGCAAACAGAAAAATGTAATAGGCATTGCTTTGCAGCAAAACACGCTGTAAAAAATTGCGTGACTTTGAGGTCACAAAAGTGTGAAAGGGGCCTTCAGTAATTAAGGTATAGTGTGCCCCCTTTCAATGCAGAGAGACCAGCGTGCCCCCTTTCAATGCAGAGAGACCAGTGTGCCCCCTTTCAATGCACAGTGACCAGCGTGCCCCCTTTCAATGCACAGTGACCAGCATGCCCCCTTTCAATGCACAGTGACCAGCGTGCCCCTTTCAATGCACAGTGACCAGCATGCCCCCTTTTAATGCACAGTGACCAACGTGCCCCCTTTCAATGCACAGTGACCAGTGTGCCCCCTTCAATGCACAGTGACCAGTGTGCCCCTTCAAAACAGTGACCAGCATGCCCGCTTCAATGCAGTGACCAGCGTACATGCCCTCTTCAATGCAGAGACCAGCGTACATGCCCCCTTCAATGCAGAGTTCAGCATGCATGCCCCCTTCAATGCAGAGACCAGCGTACATGCCCCCTTCAATGCAGAGTTCATCATGCGTGCCCCCTTCAATGCAATGAACATTTTGCCGTGCCCCCACAATGCAGAGTTCAGCGTGCGTGCCCCTTCAATGCAATGAACATTGTGCTGTGCCCCCACAATGCAGAGTTCAGCGTGCGTGCCCCCTTCAATGCAATGAATATTGTGCCGTGCCCCCACAATGCAGAGTTCAGCGTGCGTGCCCCCTTCAATGCAATGAGCATTGTGCTGTGCCCCCACAATGCAGAGTTCAGCGTGCGTGCCTCCTTCAATGCAATGAACATTGTGCTGTGCCCCCACAATGCAGAGTTCAGCGTGCGTGCCCCCTTCAATGCAATAAACATTGTGCTGTGCCCCCACAATGCAGAGTTCAGCGTGTGTGCCCCCTTCAATGCAATGAACATTATGCTGTGCCCCCACAATGCAGAGTTCAGCGTGCGCGCCCCCTTCAATGCAATGAACATTGTGCTGTGCCCCCACAATGCAGAGTTCAGCGTGCGTGCCCCCCCCCCCCCAAGACTAGTGCACTTACCTGGAACAGCGCGGCTGTGACGGCTTCTCTTCTCTTCAGTCCCAGACTCCCGGCGGACAGCTTCTTCTCACTCCAGCGGCGACGGCTTCTATTCTCTTCAGTCCAGTACTCACGGCGGGCGGCTTCTTCTCACTCCGGCGGCAACGGCTTCTATTCTCTTCAGTCCTGCAC
This sequence comes from Pelophylax lessonae, assembly GCF_965119305.1. Lineage (NCBI taxonomy): Eukaryota > Metazoa > Chordata > Amphibia > Anura > Ranidae > Pelophylax > Pelophylax lessonae. The sequence continues at coordinate 621,397,467 of NC_138768.1, read as the reverse complement.
TCCCGGCGGGCAGCTTCTCCTAACTCCGGCGGCGCGTCTTCTCTGGTCCTCCAGCTCCCACCTCCTCCTTGGCCAATGGCATGGGGTTTGCCGTGCGGCCAATCAGGAAGCCGGTATTAGACCGGCTTCTTGATTGGCCAGGAGAAGGATCGGTGTGACAATAGCGAATTTTCATTCGCTATTGTTACACAATGCGTGGGCTCTGGGCGCACTCCTCTGCGCCCCGGGACCACCCTTTGCATCACCCTATTAGAGCCTCTGGCTCTAATCAGGTGATTTAAAAAAAAAAAAACATTAAGCTCCATGTGTCCGGCGCCCTGCATGCAGATTAGGGGGCCGGACGCATGGATGGGGGGGCGGCGCCCCTGCGCCCTCAATACACCAGCCGCCACTGAATCTCCCCCAATGTGTATCTCATGGAACACTAATAAAATGTTGGTACCCCGTGGTAGGTGTGCCCCAGTGCTCTTGGTGTACAGAGGTCTGCACAGACCTGTTGGAGGGTCTATGAATAGCGAAGGACTGATCATCTTTGTAGCACCCCTGTACTCTCTCCTGCCCCCTCCTACCCCACAGAGCTTTTTATTTTCATATATTAAGTTGTAAGAGTGTTAAAACAAAAGTGGGTGCACTGAAGGACTCGGTGGGATTGCCAGTGGGCGGGTTAGATGGGACTGCCATGGGCGGGCCTTCGAGAATAGGGAGTATGCAAAAAAGTGGGTATTGGTGCTGCTTTATAATATCCCCAAATATTATGCTGATTCATATACTGGATATACAAACAGGAGTGGTGCTAATTGGTAAATATATAAAACATTTTAAACAAAAAGCAATACTGCTAAAAGATATATATCACCATAAGAAAATAATCATCAAAAAACACCATATGTTATGTGTGCAAAATGGCAAATTAATTAGAACCTGTGCAAAACATTATTGGTGCAAAATACACCAAAAAAGATGCAGGTGCTAAAATTCCAAACTCACTTAGTGAATACATGTATACGTTGGGGGCAGCAGCCATGCATCAACCCGGGTCTTAGAGAATGTTGGTGGTCAAGCTCGGGGGGCTCAGACCTAAAGCTGTGTAAGGGGTCCCAAAATTTCTGATGGCTGCCCTGCCCAGAAGCAAGACAAATGTCCAACCTCTGTTTGCCATGTATTGATTCTGATACAGATTTGGGTAAAGACCAACTCCAAGCAAAACTGATGTTTCCATTTGCATGGTTTCTGACAAGGTTCATCATACTATTGCATTTTACATATGTCAGGGAACCTTGTTGCCAGTTATCCACCACAGAATTTTTTAAAACACCCAATTATGATGTTTTTAACAAAGTCAAATGATGGTATCTCATTCTTCCAGTGGAATGTCTATAATACACTAGTCTATAGCATTTAATCCTTCATGCAATGGGAATCGGGGAGGAGCATACGATGGCGTGCATAGGGAGCTCGTGCTAGGAGCTCCTGGCATCCACCCACTCATGCAGCAGCATATCTGATGCTCCCCACTGCTCCATCTGCTCCATCCACCCCACCACCCCTCTCTCTGCCTGAGAGGGCTTGGAGCCTCCGGGTTCAGCCTGTTGCAGCAGTGAGAGGAGAGCTGGCCTGTCGGAAGGTGGGCAGGCCGGCGTCAGCTGTGATGCGCAGAGCAGTCTATGATTGGCGGTGCGGGGACAGCCCAAGACAGCCGAGAGCGATGAGCCGACAGTATCTGGCAGACGCAGAGGCCCTGGCTGAGACAAGGAATTGAAGTGGGGCAGGCAAAACCACTATGGACTATTCCCAACCTAAACAACCTTACTAGAGGTAAATTGACCCCTCCCCCCCAAACGCTAGGTATCCATTTTTTGGCAGACCCCCCGGCAGAGTGATGAGTGGATATTCTTCCATCTTCTTTTCTTAACTACCATGGTTGACTTTGCATAGCACTGACTGCCTGCTGAACTCAATCAGCTATATGGGGGAGATTGAAGCACCTCAGGGGTCTGCAAATTAAGGGGGCTGAATAATGAAATAACAATTAAAGTATATAACCATGAGGGGTAAAATGATAAGAGGAGGCGCGACAGCAAAATCACCTAAGATTAGCTCAAGTCCTGGAACAATTAAAAAAATACATGACACAAGATGAGGGCCCAGATAAGCAAATAATAGAAAAACAACAGGGTTCCCACGTAAGTAGTGTTGAGCGAACATGGACTGTATTATTCGTGTTCGTACCGAATAATTGGATTATTGTTACCCGAACACGGACCCGAAAACTTTACTGTATGTTCGGGTTTAAAATCCGTGTTCGGTCATTTTATTTCCGGGTTTGTATGTATTGGCGCGCTTTTAATGGTGGGTTTTCAACAGCCAATCAACAAGCGTTTAACTGGTGTGCCTTAAGCCATCCCAGCCATGCCTACAAATGTATTAGTAGCTGTGATTGGCCATCTGAAGCATGTGACCAAGTCTTTAAAAGTTCGAGACCGAGCGTGGCTGCGTCATTCTGCTGTAGTACAGGGACAGAGCACACATCATGCGTGCTGGCTGCTGATTAGGGACAGACAGTCATGAATTATATTGTGTCCGAAAAAAATTCAGAATCAGGGACAGGTCGGAGTGCTGCAGGCAGGGCGAGTTGTTAGGGCATTTTAGGGCGAGGCTGGAGATAGGCAGGGTCAGTGTTCTACATACATACACCTTTTGATATCATATTTTCTATTCCGCTATTCAATCTACACCTTTGGGGTAAAAACAATTAAATTGTGGGATAGTCTGTATCGGTACGTGTGAGATACACCTTTCCAATTTTTGGGGCACATCTCATACCGCCGAGGATTGCAGGGTGCTTCAGTCTGCCTCCTGCCTGTTCCGAACTCCTCCTACTCCTCATCCTGCCTTTGGGGGTACAAAAAATAGTAATTTGGGCCTAGTCTGGGTCTGTACGTGTGAGATACATACACCTTTTGATATCATATTTTCTATTCCGCTATTCAATCTACACCTTTGGGGTAAAAACAATTAAATTGCGGGATAGTCTGTATCGGTACGTGTGAGATACACCTTTCCAATTTTTGGGGCGCATCTCATACCGCCGAGTATTGCAGGGTGCTTCAGTCTGACTCCTGCCTGTTCTGAACTCCTCCTACTCCTCATCCTGCCTTTGGGGGTACAAAAAATAGTAATTTGGGCCTAGTCTGGGTCTGTACGTGTGAGATACATACACCTTTTGATATCATATTTTCTATTCCGCTATTCAATCTACACCTTTGGGGTAAAAACAATTAAATTGCGGGATAGTCTGTATCGGTACGTGTGAGATACACCTTTCCAATTTTTGGGGCGCATCTCATACCGCCGAGGATTGCAGGGTGCTTCAGTTTGCCTCCTGTTCGGACCTCCTCCTACTCCTCATCCTGCCTTTGGGGGTACAAAAAATAGTAATCGGGGCCTAGTCTGGGTCTGTACGTGTGAGATACATACACCTTTTGATATCATATTTTCTATTCCGCTATTCAATCTACACCCTTGGGGTAAAAACAATTAAATTGCGGGATAGTCTGTATCGGTACGCGTGAGATACACCTTTCCAATTTTTTGGGGCGCATCTCATACCACCGAGGATTGCAGGGTGCTTCATTTTGCCTCCTGTTCAGACCTCCTCCTACTCCTCATCCTCATCCTGCCTTTAGGGTACAAAAAATTGTAATCGGAGCATAGTCTGTGTTTGTACGTGTGAGATCCACCACCGTTTTGCAAAATTTTTCCTATTCCGCTATTCAATATACACCCTGTTTGAGTGTAAAAAATTAAATTACGGCATAGTCTGTATTGGTACATGTGAGATACACCTTTTTAAATTTGTTTGGCGCATCTCCTTCCACCGCCGAGGATTGCAGGGCGCTTCAGTTTGCCTCCTGTTCCGAACTCCTCCTACTCCTCTTCCTCATCCTGCCTTTAGGGTACAAAAAATTGTAATCAGGGCCTAGTCTGTGTTTGTACGTGTGAGATACACCGTATTATAAATTTTTTCCTATTCCGCTATTCAATATACACCCTTTTGGACTGTAATAAATTAAATTACGGCATAGTCTGTATCGGTACGTGTGAGATACACCTTTTAAATTTGTTTGGCGCATCTCCTTCCACCGCCAAGGATTGCAGGGTGCTTCAGTTTGCCTCCTGTTCCGAACTCCTCCTACTCCTCTTCCTCATCCTCCCTTTAGGGTACAAAAAATTTTAATCGGGGCCTAGTCTGTGTTTGTACGTGTGAGATACACCGTTTTTTATCCTTTTTCCTATTCCGCTATTCAATATACACCCTTTTGGGGTAAAAAAAAAATTAAATTGCGGCATAGTTTGCATATTTGACTGTGAGATACACCCGTGCGATACTGTTGTTGTTTTGTTCCGCTGTTCAATAAACACCTTTCTAGGGCAAGATCATAAATTACAGAAATATGAGGAGACCGTCAAATAGGGGCCATGGCCTGGGTCGTGGTGCTGCTGGTAGAGCTCCTGTTGCAAGGAGAGGACGTGGTCGATCTGTGCCAGCTACACAAACAAGTGAAACACCTTCCTCAAGTGTGAGTAGGTGACAGAACCTGCAGCAGTATTTGGTAGGGCATCATGCGCCTCTAGAAGTGATGAGGCCAGAAGAAGTACAGGCGATAGTAGATTGGGTTGCTGACAGTGCCTCCAGTTCCTTCACATTGTCTCCCACCCAGTCTACTGCAGAAAGGTCAGAGTTGGCACCTGCAGCCAATGTCCAACCGTCTTTCACCTCACCCCCTTGCAAATCAGGCAAGCAGTCTGAGCCCCAAGTCATGCAGCAGTCTCTTCTTCTTTTTGATGACTCTGTCAGCAGGGTTTCCCAGGGCCATCCACCTAGCCCTGCCCCAGAAGTGGAAGAGATTGAGTGCAGCGATGCCCAACCACTTATTTCTCAAGATGAGTACATGAAAGGACCATCGCAGCACGTCTCCGATGATGGCGAAACGCAGGTGCCAACTGCTGCGGCATTCAGAATTGTGGAGACCGACAAGGAGGGCAGGGGTGAAGACTGGGTGGAAGATGATGTGGAGGACGATGAGGTCCTCGACCCCACATGGAGTGAAGGTCATGCAGGTGACCTGAGTAGTTTGGAGGAAGAGGCGGTGGTCGCACAGAGCCACCAGCACAGCAGAAGAGGGATCAGGGTGCAGAAGCGGAGCAGCCGTGCCCTAGACACTACGCCTGCTACTGCCCAACGCAGCAAGGGAACGAGCGCACCAAAGCGAGCTCGAAGGAGTTCTCTAGCGTGGAAGTTCTTCAGAAAATGTGCTGATGACAGGACACAAGTGGCTTGCACCCTGTGCAATCAGAGCCTGAAGCGAGGCATAAACCTTCTCAACCTGAGCACAACCTGCATGATCAGGCATCTAAGTGCAAAGCACGAGCTGCAGTGGAGTAGACACCTTCAAAACCAAGAAAGGTCTCTGGCTCCTCCTGCTTCCTCTTCTGCTGCAGTCTCGGCCTCTCCATCCACATCTGTAGTGATACCGGCACCTGCCACCCCGCAAACAGACGATCTGTCAGCAACACCACCACCTGGGTCACCAACCATCTCCACAATGTCCCGTGGAAGCGTTCAGCTTTCCATCTCCCAAACACTTCAGAGGAAGTACCCCCCTACCCACCCACGATCCCTGGCCCTGAATGCCAGCATTTCAAAATTCTTGGCCTTTGAAATGCTGTCATTCCGTCTGGTGGAGATGCACAGTTTTAAAAGCCTTATGTCGGTGGCTGTCCCACAGTACGTTGTGCCCAGCCACCACTACTTTTCCAGGCAAGCCATCCCTTCCCTGCACAACCAAGTGGGGGAAAAAATCAGGTGTGCACTGCGCAACGCCATCTGTGCCAAGGTCCACCTAACTACCGGTACGTGGACCAGTAAGCACGGTCAGGGGCGTTTTGTCTCCCTAACGGCACACTGGGTAAATGCAGTGGCGGATGGGCCTGAGGTGGATAGCAATTTGGCGCATGTCCTTCCACCACCGAGGATTGCAGGGCGCTTCAGTTTGCCTCCTGTTCCTAACTCCTCCTACTCCGCTTCCTCATCCTCTACCGCCTCCTCATCCGGTCAGCGTAACACCTTCACCACCAACTTCAGCACGGCCAGGGGTAAACGACAGCAGGCAGTTTTAAAATTTGCCTGTTTGGGGGAAAAAAACACACACCGCGCAGGAGTTGTGGAGGAGCATGGAACAGCAGACAAATGAGTGGTTGCTGCCAGCGAGCCTCAAGCCCGGCCTGGTGGTGTACGATAACAGGCGAAATCTCATAGCAGCTCTGGGCCTAGCCGGTTTGACACACATCCCTTGCCTGGCACATGTGCTTAATTTGGTGGTGCAGAGGTTCCTTAAAAATTACCCCAATATGTCAGAGCTGCTGCAGAAAGTGTGGGCCGTCTGTGTGCACTTTCGGCGTTCTCACCCTGCTGCTGCTCGCCTGTCAGCGCTGCAGCGTAACTTCGGCCTTCCCGCTCACCGCCTCATATGTGACATGCCCACAAGGTGGAACTCCACCTTGCACATGCTGGAAAGACTGTGCAAGCAGCAGCAGGCCATAGTGGAGTTTCAGCTGCAGCACACACGCGTGAGTTGCTCTGCGGAACAGCACCACTTCACCACCAATAACTGGGCCTCCATGCTAGACCTGTGTGCCTTGTTGCGCTGTTTTGAGTACTCCACCAACATGGCCAGTGCCGATGACGCCATTGTCAGCTTAACTATCCCACTTCTATGCCTCCTTCAAAAAACGATTCGGGCGATGATGGAAGAGGATGTGGCACAGGATGAGGAGGAGGAGGAGGATGAAGAGGTAACATTTCCAAGGCTTTCAGGGCAGTCATTCACAAGTGGCTCCGAGGGTGGGTTCCTGCACTCACAAACGCCAGGGACACAATTGTCCAGCAGGGGCACAGTTCTGGAGGATGAGGAGGAGGAGATGGAGGAGGAGATGGAGGAGGAGATGGAACCATGTTCACAGCAGGGTGGCACCCAGGCTAGCTCATGGCCATCACTGGTGCATGGCTGGAGGGATACAGAGGACACAGACGATACACCTCCCACAGAGGACAGCCTTTCGTTGCCTCTGGGCAGCCTGGCACACATGAGCAATTACATGCTGCAGTGTCTCCACAACGACCGCTGAGTTGCCCACATTCAACCTTGTGCTGATTACTGGGTGGCCATGCTGCTGGATCCCCGTTACAAGGACAACGTACCATCCTTAATTCACTCACTGGAGCGCGATCACAAGATGCGCGAGTACAAGCGCACGCTGGTAGACGCGATGCTGCTGGCATTCCCACCTGACAGCGGGGCCACAGTGGAAGCACAAGGCCAAGGCAGTGGAGGAGGAGGAGGAGGAGGAAGAGGTCGGTAGGTAGAAGAGGTAGTGTTGGCTACCTCGTCCTCCTCCACCGCCGCTTCCACCTATCCGCCACATCCACCACCACCTCAACCTCCCTCCTACTCCATATGGGCCTCGTCCTTCACAGAGGAAGAACATTGTTTTATGTTTCTGTTTTTGTTTGTTTTTTTAAGTTATTTCCCTATCCACATTTGTTTGCAGAGCACTCGCCATGCTCTTAACTACGTTTTGCTGCCATTTGCAGCACTCTAGCCCTTTCCATTGGTGTTTTAGAGCCATTTTAGTGCCTGAAAGTTCGGGTCCCCATTGACTTCAATGGGGTTCGGTGTTCGGGTAAAGTTCGGAAAAAGTCCGGGACACGGACCCGGACTTTTTTTTCAAGTTCGGCCGAACCCGCCGAACATGGACATCCAGGTGTCCGCTCAACTAAGACAAGCAGAGGTAAAGGAAAAAAAGTGGACCAAATATACCATCAATGGGTATAAACACTCTGGGGCAACCAGGAGTGGGACAGGATTTAGAGAGCGATCCAGAGATGGATCAGACTGTTGAACAAAATACGAACGTCCAATTACCTACAAAAGCTGAAATGGTGGCCATGTTTGCGGCATCAGAAAAATCCTTAAAATCCAAAATGAATTTAGAGAGCGATCCGGAGATGGATCAGACTGTTGAACAAAATACGTACGCCCAATTACCTACAAAAGCTGAAATGGTGGCCATGTTTGCCGCATTGGAAAAATCCTTAAAATCCAAAATGGCAGCAATACATAATAACCTGGGCCACATACTATCACGTGTTGAAGATATGTAAATAAGACAATAAAGTAATACACAAATAATAAATGAGCTAAAAGGAGAAATGGAAAACCTAAAAAAGATCAGAGGAACCTGGCCTTTCAAACTGGAATACCAAGCATAGACCTTCTGGAATAGAAGGTAGGACTTGAGAATAAGAGGCCTTCCAGAGCCTACACATTCAGAGGACCTAGAAGATAAAATGAGGAAAATGTTCAATTCATTATTAGGCAGAGGAGAAGCAGAACAGATAATAATAGTAAGAATACACCGGATTAGAAGATCAAAAGGTATTCCAGCGGAAGCCCAAAGAGACAAAATGATAAGATTTCAGAATTATGAAGAAAAAGCCCAAATCTGTAGGTGCTTGAAAAAAAAAAGAAAAGGCACGAGTAAAATATGAAGATGTCAATCTTCAGATCTTTACAGACTTGGCACAGGAAAGACAAAGAAAAAGGAGATTACTGAAACCACTCTTGGAGCTGATGCAGAACCATGGAATATGGTACACCTGGGGATTTCCAGCCTGTCTGATAGGCCAGAGGAAGAAAGTATCACAAAACTGAGATTCGCGGAAGATTTGCAGGGCTTCTGTGAAAAATTGGAAATTCCCATACCAGATATAGTGGACTCGGCCAATGATAATGTAGGTGAAAAAAGTCAAGAACAGGAACACTGGTGATCGTCCTCCAAAAAAAAAAAAAAAAAAGGAACTGAATTGTGAACCGGAATAGAAGAATAGGCAAAGAGAATTGCTGGGGAAGGATCCTGTTGGGGGGGGGGATGGAGGGGAGGAGGAAAGGGAAGAAGTTATGGAACTTAGGATGGAGATCATGGCTTCTAGCAGACCCCTTTTCTCACTCCCCCAAGTAAGGGGGTACAAGATTAATGGGCACAAGGAATAGAGCCCCACCCAACAGCACAAAGAGTAGACGGGCAAAGAAGTGCCCAAGAGGAATAACAAACTACTCTAGGACCACAAGATGGTCAAAATACATCTTGCCAAGACCAGTAAGCTAAGGAAAAGAAAACTAAGCACAAAACTCATAAAATTATTTGTTGCTATTGTCTCCCCTTCTGATCTCTGGGTTAAGCCCCTCTATGCGATCCTTAGAAAATACACCAGTACCCCTATTCGGTTTAGACTGAGGGTGGAGGAGAAAAAAGTAAAGCACAGGAGGAGGGAGGAGAAGGAGAAACAACATAAATACCCTACATTTCTTAACATACAATGTAAGATTGCTGAACATGCCAAATAAAAGACATAAGGTACTAGAAGAAATCAGATATTATTCAGCCAGTGTAATATTCCTACAGGAGACACACATAGCACAAGATACAAATGTGATATTATATTTAAGACATTACCCAGTCTGATACTATGGAGACTCACCAACTAAGAAAGCAGAAAGGGTGTAGCAATTGGCCTGGCAAAGGATGTAAGGTTTGTTTTGGAGGATAGGTTGGTTGACCCAGAAGGACTGTATATACTTTTGAGGGATCAGCTGCAGAAAATGGAATGTGCGGTTGCAAATGTATACTGTTCAAACAAAAATCCTAAGGGTTATTTGAAAAGCGTATTGGAGAGGTTGGTGCAGTTTAAAAAAGGTAAATTGATTATGGAAGGAGATTTTGATTTCTGCATGGATCCACTTGTTAATTGTACATCTCGTGCACAGGTGACAGGAAGTCACCAGCTTAGGACGGTTAAAAAAAAATATATATACAGTGCCTTGTGAAAGTATTCGGCCCCCTTGAACTTTGCGACCTTTTGCCACATTTCAGGCTTCAAACATAAAGATATAAAACTGTAATTTTTTGTGAAGAATCAACAAGTGGGACACAATCATGAAGTGGAATGAAATTTATTGGATATTTCAGACTTTTTTAACAAATAAAAAACTGAAAAATTGGGCGTGCACAATTATTCAGCTCCCTTAAGTTAATACTTTGTAGCGCCACCTTTTGCTGCGATTACAGCTGTAAGTCGCTTGGGTTATGTCTCTATCAGTTTTGCACATCGAGAGACTGAAATTTTTGCCCATTCCTCCTTGCAAAACAGCTCGAGCTCAGTGAGGTTGGATGGAGAGCGTTTGTGAACAGCAGTTTTCAGTTCTTTCCACAGATTCTCGATTGGATTCAGGTCTGGACTTTGACTTGGCCATTCTAACACCTATTTGTGAACCATTCCATTGTAAATTTTGCTTTATGTTTTGGATCATTGTCTTGTTGGAAGACAAATCTCCGTCCCAGTCTCAGGTCTTTTGCAGACTCAATCAGGTTTTCTTCCAGAATGGTCCTGTATTTGGCTCCATCCATCTTCCCATCAATTTTAACCATCTTCCCTGTCCCTGCTGAAGAAAAGCAGGCCCAAACCATGATGCTGCCACCACCATGTTTGACAGTGGGGATGGTGTGTTCAGGGTAATGAGCTGTGTTGCTTTTACGCCAAACATAACGTTTTGCATTGTTGCCAAAAAGTTTGATTTTGGTTTCATCTGATCAGAGCACCTTCTTCCACATGTTTGGTGTCTCCCAGGTGGCTTGTGGCAAACTTGAAACAACACTTTTTATGGATATCTTTAAGAAATGGCTTTCTTCATGCCACTCTTCCATAAAGGCCAGATTTGTGCAGTATATGACTGATTGTTGTCTTATGGACAGAGTCTCCCACCTCAGCTGTAGATCTCTGCAGTTCATCCAGAGTGATCATGGGCCTCTTGGCTGCATCTCTGATCAGTCTTCTCCTTGTATGAGCTGAAAGCTTAGAGGGATGGCCAGGTCTTCGTAGATTTGCAGTGGTCTGATACTCCTTCCATTTCAATATTATCGCTTGCACAGTGCTCCTTGGGATGTTTAAAGCTTGGGAAATCTTTTTGTATCCAAATCCGGCTTTAAACTTCTCCACAACAGTACCTGCCTGGTATGTTCCTTGTTCTTTATGATGCTCTCTGCACTTTAAACAGACCTCTGAGACTATCACAGTGCAGGTGCATTTATACGGAGACTTGATTACACACAGGTGGATTCTATTTATCATCATTAGTCATTTAGGTCAACATTGGATCATTCAGAGATCCTCACTGAACTTCTGGAGAGAGTTTGCTGCACTGAAAGTAAAGGGTCTGAATAATTTTGCACACCCAATTTTTAAGTTTTTTATTTGTTAACAAAGTTTGAAATATCCAATAAATTTTGTTCCACTTCATGATTGTGTCCCACTTGTTGTTGATTCTTCACAAAAAATTACAGTTTTATATCTTTATGTTTGAAGCCTGAAATGTGGCAAAAGGTCGCAAAGTTCAAGGGGGCCGAATACTTTCGCAAGGCACTGTATATTCCACAGTCAACTAGTGGATGCGTGGAAAGTCCAACACCCTAGGGAGAGAGACTACTACTTCCACTCACCTGTGCAGGGGATGTACTCAAGACTGGATTACATTATGATAGAGCACAGAATGCTAGAATCAGTTGTAAAATACATAAATAGGCATTATGACACTATCAGACCATGCTCCAATAACTATGAAGATAAAACTTACAGGACCCCAGAAAAATACAAATAGGTGGAGGATAAATGAAGAACTGACACAGGATGCTGAATTAGGAAAAAAGATAGGGAAAGAACTGGAACAGTATTTTCTGTGTAATGAAACCCCAGATATATCAGATGCTACGGAGACTCATAAGGCTTATATTAGGGGTGTCTTGATCTTGATAGGCACTAGGAAGAAAAAGGAAAGAACCATTAATATAAATAAATTAATAACAGAAATACACAAATTAAAACAGAAGCATATAAAGTGCATAGGGATTGAGATACAACAAGCCCTAATATGAAAAAGGGATGAATTAAAAGAACTAATGGAAGTAGAGACAAGACAGGTCTTTTGTAGAGTTGCTAGAGAAAGATATAAATGGGGGAATAAGCCAGGAAAACACCTAGCAAGAATCTTAAAGAATAAAAAGTTGATTAAGAAGGAAGCAAAATTACCTAGAATATCAGTAGAAAAGCTGCAAGCACTAGAGGTACCAATCTCACAGGAGATAACGCTGGCACTAAAAAAACTCACAAAGGGAAGAGTCCAGGACCCGATGGATTCATGATTTGCTATATTAGAAAGTTTAAGGAAATACTAGTACCAAAACTGTGTACATGGGATAGGAGAAGGAAAGGAAATGAGAGCAGAGTCATTACAAGCGTTCATAATGGTAATACCAAAAGAAGGGAAGGACGCAACCCTGTGCTCGAGTTATAGGCCAATAGCGTTATTAAATGCTGATATAAAATTATATGCAAAAGTTCTAGCAACTAGATTACAAGACTTAATGCCCGAATGGACTGCATTCATCCTAGGCAGAGAAGGGAAAGATAATGGGATTAGAACGTTACATCTATTACATAAATTTAGAGGCACTAAAACCCCAGACCTTTTACTGTCATTTGATGCTGAAAAACATTTGACAGAGTGGACTGGGAGTTTATGTTAGAAACAATAGAAGGTCTGGGTATAGGACCTTGGATGAATCAATAGATAAGAGCACTCTATAGGAATCCGACAGCATTGGTTAAGATAAATGGAAAATTTTCACCCCCTTTCAGAATGTTTAACAGGACAGGACAGGGGTGCCCGCTTTCACCCCTGTTGTTCAACCTATCATTGGAACCATTATTAGCCACCATACGGAAAAGCACAGATATAGGGGGGAGGCGGAAGACAAAGATCATAAGGTATACTGTAGATAATGGGGAATATTCCCAAAGGGTCTCCAAGGCACAAGCCCAAGGTGTGGGGGCATGGGTCTGGATAGGAAGAATGGAAAGAAAAGAAAAAATAAAGAAAGGAAGGGGAAGGAATGGGAAAGAAAGAAGAAGGAATGGGGGAAGGGAGAAAAAAAAAGGAGAGGGAAAGGTCAGGAAAGAGGGAAGAGAAGGGGAGGGAAGGGGAAGGCAAGGGAAGAGGAGAGAGAAGACGGGGGAAGAGAGGAAGAAAAGGCAAAGGGGAAAAGTGGGAAAGGAGGGCCGACGGAAGGTAGGAAAGAAAAAATATAGAAATGGTGAAACAGAGACAGTAGGAAAAAATGTTGAGGGCTGGTGGGACTTTAAAGGTACCAGGTAGAGCAATAAAGGGGAAAAATGTGTTATAAAAACTAAAAAAGTTTATTGGTACATGTTAAAAACAGGGTATATCAAGCAAAATCATAATTTACATAAACATAAACATACATAAACATATATGAGATAAAGTATGAGCTAAGGCATATAGGCGTAAGGCAGCAATTTGTTGTAAATTGGGTCCGATGAGGAGCATCAGACCATTCCCGACATGTTTCGCGGGCACAAGAGGTCCGCTTCTTCAGGGGTGTAAGTCACATAGGATGTAATGTGCCTTGTATAGCCTGTATGGTATAACAACATCGACAGTTATTAGAGTATACATATATATCTGTAGTTATTCGTACATGCGAGTGTAAACCACCAGGTGCATCCAAAGCCTCCACCGTGCAAGTGACAGACTAAGTCAGGAAAAGGGAAGGTGCCATCCAAGAAAAGAGTCTCCCCAGCGGATGTGGAGGGGTGATCAGGACAATGAGCTATCCCACATAGAGGTTATAAGATAAAATGAGAAGGTTGTATGTATAGGTCTGCAGTAAATAAAGAAAATGAATATATTTACCGTCACCATAAAGGATATAAATTTATATATTAATGCTTAGTACCTATTCGTGTTTCCAAAAGAGGACACACATATCTCATATAGTGGGGAGATCAGCCAAGATAAAAATGCAGCTGGAACTTGGATCCTAAGATCATTGTTAGTCCTACATGGGCAGTAAAAAGCATATCAGCACCCTAAGAATATGCATACAGTAAGAGTATAACCTATATTCAGGAGGGTAGATCTGAGAGAGAAAGAGATTACCTTATACGAATCTGCCCAATGGATAAGACCAAATGGTGTAGGGATGGTAGAGCAGATAAGGCAATAGACTGGCTGTATCATTGAAAAGATTTCATGGGTCCAATGTTAGGCCCAGACAATAGATAATCTAAAGAGGCAGAAACAAAGGTGGCAAATCTTAGAGGGGTACGTCAGTAAAGGAAAATAAATCCGTAGAAAAAAGGCCTTCCTGGAGCTTACCTGTACCATGCTGCAATGGCGCTGAACGCCGTCTCCTGAGAGACAGTGTAGTGAAGCTCCGCCTGATATGGCCCTCAACCCGACGCCACATGCGCATGACGTCACGCGCAATGTGGGCGGGTCAGGTCCTCAACGGCGCGCGCACCGTAAGGTGCGCGCGCAGTGCCGCTCTTGTGTGGGCCACAAACGGCAGCCCAGAGTGGCCGCAGCGAAGACAGAGCGGAAACAATGTCCGGTCATCTACGAGCCCGAGGACCACACATCCGCTGGAGAGTCTATGGAGGCACGCCCCCGTCCGGACAGAAAGCATACTGCAACCGGGGACATGAATAGGATGCACAGATGGGGAGTGTACACTCGCATGTCACAATGTAATAGGAATACAGAAAAAATCAGAAATGCATATATACACATATATAAACATTGTACATTGGTAGAACACCTTTTAATACATCAAAATCCATGGATAAAACAGAAATAAAGCAATGAAGGAAGAAGGACAGGGGGGAAAGTAAGAGTCGATCCCACTTGTTCTAATAGTGTAAAATCCGGTGGGCTACATGGGAGAGCCAAGTAATGGATATATCCCAGGAGCCGACCGGATTTGGAGAAAGAATTTATAAATCTTTTATGGACACTGCTGCTATTTAGGAGGATGGATATAGAGTCCAGGAGAGTTATTAATCAGAAAAATAAATAAAGAAATATAACAGAGAATAAAGATAAATGTCACGTGATTGGATGTGACAAGAGACCTGTTCAAAATACATGAAGGTCTTTAACTTACCCAGCCAGGGATCAGGGTGTAAGACGCCGCTAGCACGGACGGGACAAGAATGGACGCAGTCGACCGAGGGCCGGATGTGCTAGGCAAGGAATGAAATAAGGAATAGAAGATAAATGGGAGCTTAGCCCAAAAAAGGCTTATATGTCAAAACCTCGTTGATTCCTGGAGGTGTCGTGGCCTCCAGTAATTCAATCCAATAGGACTCCTTTTGTAATATACGTTTGTCCCAATTGCCCCCTCGAGGGTCCTCGAGGGGGCAATTGGGACAAACGTATATGGACGAATCAATACTGATTTATATCGTAAACCCAGTGCCGGTAACACCATTTTGAGCGCAGCAAGTGCCCATCCCACCCCCCTGGTCGCAAGTATCCCCTATGCCCAGTATCTCAGGCTCCGCAGGAATTGTTCTGCGGATTCTGATTTCAAAAACCAAGCGGATCAGCTGCGTGAGCGACTCCTTGCCAGAGGATACTCCAAAACGTTGTTGAGGAAATCATACAACAGAGCTAGAGCTCATTCTCGAGCCAATCTGTTGTATAAAACCACCACCAAGAAAAATGACACCAATGTCAGATTCATTACCACCTATTCCGCACACGAGGACATTCTTCGCAAAACCTTGAGCCGCCATTGGCCCATACTCACCCAAGATCACACTTTAAATAAGTATCTTAAAGCCAAACCCAGCTTGGTATTCAGACGAGCCACTTCCCTTCGGGATTGTTTGACTCGCAGTCATTATACCAATTCTATTCCCACACATAATCTAAAACATGGGACTTACCAATGCGGCTCGTGCGACAAATGTCCTTGGGTAAAGACTGGTACAGGAATACGCCTTCCTAATGGAAAATGGTTCCATTCCAAACACCATGCTGACTGCAACACACAGGGACTGATTTATCTCATGACTTGTTGTTGCGGAGCTTTTTATGTCGGCAAAACGATTAGAAAGCTCAGCAAACGGATAGGAGATCATATTTACCATTCCGAGGGGGGTACCATGCAGACTAGTGTCACACGTCATATTGCCTTTCGGCATAAATATGACAATTCTGCGGTCACTTTTTTTGTGTTGGAGGTCATCCCCCAGGACCCTCGAGGGGGCAATTGGGACAAACGTATATTACAAAAGGAGTCCTATTGGATTGAATTACTGGAGGCCACGACACCTCCAGGAATCAACGAGGTTTTGACATATAAGCCTTTTTTGGGCTAAGCTCCCATTTATCTTCTATTCCTTATTTCATTCCTTGCCTAGCACATCCGGCCCTCGGTCGACTGCGTCCATTCTTGTCCCGTCCGTGCTAGCGGCGTCTTACACCCTGATCCCTGGCTGGGTAAGTTAAAGACCTTCATGTATTTTGAACAGGTCTCTTGTCACATCCAATCACGTGACATTTATCTTTATTCTCTGTTATATTTCTTTATTTATTTTTCTGATTAATAACTCTCCTGGACTCTATATCCATCCTCCTAAATAGCAGCAGTGTCCATAAAAGATTTATAAATTCTTTCTCCAAATCCGGTCGGCTCCTGGGATATATCCATTACTTGGCTCTCCCATGTAGCCCACCGGATTTTACACTATTAGAACAAGTGGGATCGACTCTTACTTTCCCCCCTGTCCTTCTTCCTTCATTGCTTTATTTCTGTATTATCCATGGATTTTGATGTATTAAAAGGTGTTCTACCAATGTACAATGTTTATATATGTGTATATATGCATTTCTGATTTTTTCTGTATTCCTATTACATTGTGACATGCGAGTGTACACTCCCCATCTGTGCATCCTATTCATGTCCCCGGTTGCAGTATGCTTTCTGTCCGGACGGGGGCGTGCCTCCATAGACTCTCCAGCGGATGTGTGGTCCTCGGGCTCGTAGATGACCGGACATTGTTTCCGCTCTGTCTTCGCTGCGGCCACTCTGGGCTGCCGTTTGTGGCCCACACAAGAGCGGCACTGCGCGCGCACCTTACGGTGCGCGCGCCGTTGAGGACCTGACCCGCCCACATTGCGCGTGACGTCATGCGCATGTGGCGTCGGGTTGAGGGCCATATCAGGCGGAGCTTCACTACACTGTCTCTCAGGAGACGGCGTTCAGCGCCATTGCAGCATGGTACAGGTAAGCTCCAGGAAGGCCTTTTTTCTACGGATTTATTTTCCTTTACTGACGTACCCCTCTAAGATTTGCCACCTTTGTTTCTGCCTCTTTAGATTATCTATTGTCTGGGCCTAACATTGGACCCATGAAATCTTTTCAATGATACAGCCAGTCTATTGCCTTATCTGCTCTACCATCCCTACACCATTTGGTCTTATCCATTGGGCAGATTCGTATAAGGTAATCTCTTTCTCTCTCAGATCTACCCTCCTGAATATAGGTTATACTCTTACTGTATGCATATTCTTAGGGTGCTGATATGCTTTTTACTGCCCATGTAGGACTAACAATGATCTTAGGATCCAAGTTCCAGCTGCATTTTTATCTTGGCTGATCTCCCCACTATATGAGATATGTGTGTCCTCTTTTGGAAACACGAATAGGTACTAAGCATTTATATATAAATTTATATCCTTTATGGTGACGGTAAATATATTCATTTTCTTTATTTACTGCAGACCTATACATACAACCTTCTCATTTTATCTTATAACCTCTATGTGGGATAGCTCATTGTCCTGATCACCCCTCCACATCCGCTGGGGAGACTCTTTTCTTGGATGGCACCTTCCCTTTTCCTGACTTAGTCTGTCACTTGCACGGTGGAGGCTTTGGATGCACCTGGTGGTTTACACTCGCATGTACGAATAACTACAGATATATATGTATACTCTAATAACTGTCGATGTTGTTATACCATACAGGCTATACAAGGCACATTACATCCTATGTGACTTACACCCCTGAAGAAGCGGACCTCTTGTGCCCGCGAAACATGTCGGGAATGGTCTGATGCTCCTCATCGGACCCAATTTACAACAAATTGCTGCCTTACGCCTATATGCCTTAGCTCATACTTTATCTCATATATGTTTATGTATGTTTATGTTTATGTAAATTATGATTTTGCTTGATATACCCTGTTTTTAACATGTACCAATAAACTTTTTTAGTTTTTATAACACATTTTTCCCCTTTATTGCTCTACCTGGTACCTTTAAAGTCCCACCAGCCCTCAACATTTTTTCCTACTGTCTCTGTTTCACCATTTCTATATTTTTTCTTTCCTACCTTCCGTCGGCCCTCCTTTCCCACTTTTCCCCTTTGCCTTTTCTTCCTCTCTTCCCCCGTCTTCTCTCTCCTCTTCCCTTGCCTTCCCCTTCCCTCCCCTTCTCTTCCCTCTTTCCTGACCTTTCCCTCTCCTTTTTTTTTTCTCCCTTCCCCCATTCCTTCTTCTTTCTTTCCCATTCCTTCCCCTTCCTTTCTTTATTTTTTCTTTTCTTTCCATTCTTCCTATCCAGACCCATGCCCCCACACCTTGGGCTTGTGCCTTGGAGACCCTTTGGGAATATTCCCCATTATCTACAGTATACAATTTAGGGATGTGGTACCATTTTTCTACTGATCTATTACAAACATAATTTTGAATTTGAAATTTTGGGTGGATAACACACCTGAGGGCTTCTCTTCGCTTTGGCTTTTAGCCATATGTTTGTATATCTATTACTTAACCCAATATATTATTCTTCTAAGATATACTGACTGCTTAGGTTCTTCTTTTTGTTTTGGAGAGACGATTATCATTATATTTTTTAATAATACACACTCCCCAACAGGAGTGTGTGTTTTTTGTTTTCCCTTCCTTCGGTTTCAGGTCTGTGGACTTCGTTGGCACGGACGGGATTGGACGCAGGGCTGAGTCATGGATCTCCAGGGTACAGCATGGACTGGTTTCATGTCAGGTATACAGCTGGCTTGTGGGTCCCAAACCAAAGTCGAAGAGGACCTTAGAGCCTATCTCAGCAAAATGCAGAATCTTTTGAAACGTAAATCCCACTTGTATTGGCACATAGAGTATTTCCAGAAGTACATCGATGAGAACATCAGCCCTCAAGGCCTGAGAATACACACCCTCCCTACCCTGAGGGACCCCTCAGATACCTTTAAAAAGGTTTGGGAGGATATCCTTAATAATTGTAGCCGCGATCTCATGAAATCTCTGGTGACCCAATACAAGAGGGATATGACATCTCTAGATACTGAAATAGATCTAGTTAACACCAAGTTCAAACATGTCTTTGAGGCACCGACCTTCGCTCCTGCATGGACGGAGGCCAAAGCGAAATTAGAAATCATGAATAAGGAAATTGTTCATAAAAAACAATGTAAATTCTTGAAAGATAGACAGGCCTTCAATGAAGGCTATGCCTACAGATGGAATTCCAAACCCCACACCTCACGCACATTTAGATCACGCACAGGTGATCCTGCCGATATCACGTATGACCACATAGAATCAGATTCCAGCACTGCCAGTTCTCTCTCACAGCAATCACGGTCATCTAGACAAGGACCACCTATTCCTAACAAACGAACAAAAGCACAAAAACGTGGACGAGGCAGTGCCGGTCCCTCACCCACCCAACCTCACAGTCACAATAAGAAAAAACCTGATACACAAGCTCACATGAACACTTCCACACATTTGGCGAATATAGCACCCACACTACAAAAAGTTCTGGCCAAAAACACTACACCTTCTTTGAATACAAGTGATTCCACATCTGCCACTTCAGACGACGGTTTTTTAGAACTACCAACCTCACAAACACCCAGGAATACCAAACAGGGCAACCTGAACATATACATAAAACCCAAAACCAATTAACCATACCAAACTCTTCAAATAAGTTAAATATCATTAATTTGACTACTGTCGACTTAACTCAGGCCCAGGCAGAAGTGCTTGGTTTAGGTTTGGGCTTTTGCCCATCTAGGGCTCTTGATATATCAGAAACCATAAAAGATTTACATTTATTCGCGAGAAATCTCACCTTTAAGTTTATGTTTGATGATGAGAGAAAACAAAAAAATTTAGAAAAACAAATAGCCGAACAAACCAAGCACTTCACCATGGCTGAAAGTCGTGCCCTCAAGGACCTAGTCCTCCTATACGAGGAGGGCAATACTGACGTCGTTGCAGTCATCGACTCTACGGATTCGTCACAAGGAGATGTTCCTCCTATTTCTGTAGTTGCCCCAAGAAAGAACTTTAAACCTAAATCTGAAAAATTTCCGGATCTATCAACAAACCCCAATATCTGGACCTTTGTTCAAAGGGTATCCAGAGAACTTAAAACCAAATCTTGGCCTTCCATATCTAACAACCTAACACAGGAACAAACCGCAGCTTTAACGTCCCTCAAAAACAACGAAAACATCTTGATAAAACCTTCAGACAAGGGGGGCAATATTGTAGTTATGTCCCCCCCTCAATATGAAACCATGTGTTTAGAGGTCCTTTGTAACCGGGAGTGGTATCTTCCTATCACTCCCGATTGCATAGCTGACTTCATAATGGAATACAAGTCTCTGTGTGGGGAGGCCTTTAGTCAGGGCCTCATAGACAGAGATACGTATAACTTCCTTAACATCAAATTTCCCAAAACCCCGACCTTCTATACCTTACCCAAGGTACACAAAAACCTTGAACACCCCCCTGGCAGACCTATCGTCTCCGGCAACGAGTCGCTCACGGAACACGCTAGCAAATTTGTTGACTCTTTTTTGTTGCCCCATGTCTTGGCACTTCCCTCCTATATAAAGGACACCACTGATCTCCTAAAACACCTTGAGGAGGTTCAGATTCCTCCGGATGCCCTGCTCGTAGCAATTGATATTGAGGCTTTGTACTCAAGTATCCCGCACGACCAGGGCATCCGGATGACTGAATCATTCCTCAGGGAACAAGACCGTAAGACTTGGCCACTGATGGACTTTGTCCTCAAGCTTCTCAGGTTTATCCTAAATAGGAATTATTTCACCTTTATGGAACAAACATACTTGCAGATCCAGGGGGTTGCGAT
Source organism: Pelophylax lessonae (assembly GCF_965119305.1). Lineage (NCBI taxonomy): Eukaryota > Metazoa > Chordata > Amphibia > Anura > Ranidae > Pelophylax > Pelophylax lessonae. The sequence goes on along the minus strand of NC_138768.1, from coordinate 621,376,294 downwards.
GGGCACTTGCTGCGCACCCTCATATGCCAACCTATATTTAGGTGCTTGGGAGAGACTGGTGTTCTCGGACGATGAAATGGAACGTTGGATGAATCAGGTTCTAATATGGTACAGGTTCATTGACGACTTGTTTGTCATATGGACAGGTACACATGACGAACTTCTTTCATTTCTTACAGCTCTTAACATCAATAATTTGAACCTAAAATTTACCTACACCATTGATAGACATCATGTTTCCTTTCTCGACCTAGACATCAGCCTCTCCCCGGATGGACGAATCAATACTGATTTATATCGTAAACCCAGTGCCGGTAACACCATTTTGAGCGCAGCAAGTGCCCATCCCACCCCCCTGGTCGCAAGTATCCCCTATGCCCAGTATCTCAGGCTCCGCAGGAATTGTTCTGCGGATTCTGATTTCAAAAACCAAGCGGATCAGCTGCGTGAGCGACTCCTTGCCAGAGGATACTCCAAAACGTTGTTGAGGAAATCATACAACAGAGCTAGAGCTCATTCTCGAGCCAATCTGTTGTATAAAACCACCACCAAGAAAAATGACACCAATGTCAGATTCATTACCACCTATTCCGCACACGAGGACATTCTTCGCAAAACCTTGAGCCGCCATTGGCCCATACTCACCCAAGATCACACTTTAAATAAGTATCTTAAAGCCAAACCCAGCTTGGTATTCAGACGAGCCACTTCCCTTCGGGATTGTTTGACTCGCAGTCATTATACCAATTCTATTCCCACACATAATCTAAAACATGGGACTTACCAATGCGGCTCGTGCGACAAATGTCCTTGGGTAAAGACTGGTACAGGAATACGCCTTCCTAATGGAAAATGGTTCCATTCCAAACACCATGCTGACTGCAACACACAGGGACTGATTTATCTCATGACTTGTTGTTGCGGAGCTTTTTATGTCGGCAAAACGATTAGAAAGCTCAGCAAACGGATAGGAGATCATATTTACCATTCCGAGGGGGGTACCATGCAGACTAGTGTCACACGTCATATTGCCTTTCGGCATAAATATGACAATTCTGCGGTCACTTTTTTTGTGTTGGAGGTCATCCCCCAGGACCCTCGAGGGGGCAATTGGGACAAACGTATATTACAAAAGGAGTCCTATTGGATTGAATTACTGGAGGCCACGACACCTCCAGGAATCAACGAGGTTTTGACATATAAGCCTTTTTTGGGCTAAGCTCCCATTTATCTTCTATTCCTTATTTCATTCCTTGCCTAGCACATCCGGCCCTCGGTCGACTGCGTCCATTCTTGTCCCGTCCGTGCTAGCGGCGTCTTACACCCTGATCCCTGGCTGGGTAAGTTAAAGACCTTCATGTATTTTGAACAGGTCTCTTGTCACATCCAATCACGTGACATTTATCTTTATTCTCTGTTATATTTCTTTATTTATTTTTCTGATTAATAACTCTCCTGGACTCTATATCCATCCTCCTAAATAGCAGCAGTGTCCATAAAAGATTTATAAATTCTTTCTCCAAATCCGGTCGGCTCCTGGGATATATCCATTACTTGGCTCTCCCATGTAGCCCACCGGATTTTACACTATTAGAACAAGTGGGATCGACTCTTACTTTCCCCCCTGTCCTTCTTCCTTCATTGCTTTATTTCTGTTTTATCCATGGATTTTGATGTATTAAAAGGTGTTCTACCAATGTACAATGTTTATATATGTGTATATATGCATTTCTGATTTTTTCTGTATTCCTATTACATTGTGACATGCGAGTGTACACTCCCCATCTGTGCATCCTATTCATGTCCCCGGTTGCAGTATGCTTTCTGTCCGGACGGGGGCGTGCCTCCATAGACTCTCCAGCGGATGTGTGGTCCTCGGGCTCGTAGATGACCGGACATTGTTTCCGCTCTGTCTTCGCTGCGGCCACTCTGGGCTGCCGTTTGTGGCCCACACAAGAGCGGCACTGCGCGCGCACCTTACGGTGCGCGCGCCGTTGAGGACCTGACCCGCCCACATTGCGCGTGACGTCATGCGCATGTGGCGTCGGGTTGAGGGCCATATCAGGCGGAGCTTCACTACACTGTCTCTCAGGAGACGGCGTTCAGCGCCATTGCAGCATGGTACAGGTAAGCTCCAGGAAGGCCTTTTTTCTACGGATTTATTTTCCTTTACTGACGTACCCCTCTAAGATTTGCCACCTTTGTTTCTGCCTCTTTAGATTATCTATTGTCTGGGCCTAACATTGGACCCATGAAATCTTTTCAATGATACAGCCAGTCTATTGCCTTATCTGCTCTACCATCCCTACACCATTTGGTCTTATCCATTGGGCAGATTCGTATAAGGTAATCTCTTTCTCTCTCAGATCTACCCTCCTGAATATAGGTTATACTCTTACTGTATGCATATTCTTAGGGTGCTGATATGCTTTTTACTGCCCATGTAGGACTAACAATGATCTTAGGATCCAAGTTCCAGCTGCATTTTTATCTTGGCTGATCTCCCCACTATATGAGATATGTGTGTCCTCTTTTGGAAACACGAATAGGTACTAAGCATTTATATATAAATTTATATCCTTTATGGTGACGGTAAATATATTCATTTTCTTTATTTACTGCAGACCTATACATACAACCTTCTCATTTTATCTTATAACCTCTATGTGGGATAGCTCATTGTCCTGATCACCCCTCCACATCCGCTGGGGAGACTCTTTTCTTGGATGGCACCTTCCCTTTTCCTGACTTAGTCTGTCACTTGCACGGTGGAGGCTTTGGATGCACCTGGTGGTTTACACTCGCATGTACGAATAACTACAGATATATATGTATACTCTAATAACTGTCGATGTTGTTATACCATACAGGCTATACAAGGCACATTACATCCTATGTGACTTACACCCCTGAAGAAGCGGACCTCTTGTGCCCGCGAAACATGTCGGGAATGGTCTGATGCTCCTCATCGGACCCAATTTACAACAAATTGCTGCCTTACGCCTATATGCCTTAGCTCATACTTTATCTCATATATGTTTATGTATGTTTATGTTTATGTAAATTATGATTTTGCTTGATATACCCTGTTTTTAACATGTACCAATAAACTTTTTTAGTTTTTATAACACATTTTTCCCCTTTATTGCTCTACCTGGTACCTTTAAAGTCCCACCAGCCCTCAACATTTTTTCCTACTGTCTCTGTTTCACCATTTCATATATTTTTTCTTTCCTACCTTCCGTCGGCCCTCCTTTCCCACTTTTCCCCTTTGCCTTTTCTTCCTCTCTTCCCCCGTCTTCTCTCTCCTCTTCCCTTGCCTTCCCCTTCCCTCCCCTTCTCTTCCCTCTTTCCTGACCTTTCCCTCTCCTTTTTTTTTTCTCCCTTCCCCCATTCCTTCTTCTTTCTTTCCCATTCCTTCCCCTTCCTTTCTTTATTTTTTCTTTTCTTTCCATTCTTCCTATCCAGACCCATGCCCCCACACCTTGGGCTTGTGCCTTGGAGACCCTTTGGGAATATTCCCCATTATCTACAGTATACAATTTAGGGATGTGGTACCATTTTTCTACTGATCTATTACAAACATAATTTTGAATTTTTAAAGATCATAAGGTAGCAGCATATGCTGATGATGTCCTACATTACCAATCCTAGAATATCTCTTCCAAATGTAATAAAATAATTAAAAAAAAATGGGGAATTACCAAACTTTAAGATTAATCCAATAAAGCCAGAATTTTTGAATGTTGGGTTAAGCAAGAGAGAAGAACTAGCTCTGCAGAAGGAATTTACATTTACATGGGCAAAATCAGTATTAAAATACCTAGGGATAAACTTAACCTCTTCTCTAAAGAGCCTATATCGAGCAAACTATATCCCTATTATGCTTAATGAGATTAAAGCAGATATTTAAAAAATTGCAATACGGCCACTTTTATGGGTGGGCCGAATAAACATGTTCAAGATGGTAATACTACCCAAAATTTTATATAAATTTCAAATGTTACCAATAGCGATCACACAGACATATTTGAAGTTAGTGAAAACTATGATATTAAAGTGCTTTTGGCAGGGAAAGAAGCCAAGAATACAGTACTCGATACTCAGTAAAGACAAATCACAAGGGGGATTAGCCGGTTCAAATTGAAAACACATTAAATGGAACACAGTTGAACAAGAATATCTGGATACCACCAAAATATAGGGAAACACAGGAACATGTACACAAAGAGACTAGAGTTGTATATAAAACATGAGACGTAATATATAGACAAGCTAGATGGAATTATAATTCACCACTGTTACCATTAGAAGTCACAAAATATTTTGCACCAGAGAATGAGAAACAATTTGGTAACTGGATTAAAAACACGCAGTTAAAAGACATTATATAAGGATGAAAGATAAGGTCATATTATGAACTTAAAATTAACCACTTTACGTCCGCTCACTGTGCCTCTACTGCGGCACAGAGGCTCGTTAACGTCCAGCGACATAGACCTACGTCGCTGGACTCCTCCCCCTGTAGGCGGCGCTCGCGTGCCGCTGGAAGCGCGCTCCCGCTGTTTTCATTCATTCAGTCTGTGTAAACAGAGCGGGCAGATCTCCTAAGTGACAGGGAGTGACAAATCGCAGTGTTAAGCATAGCTGAACATCCGATCTGTCCCTGACTCACTCAGTCACCTCCCCCCCCCCCACACGTCAGTAAGCACCAGGCATACATTAACCCCTCCCTCTCCAATAAAATTAACCCCTTCCCTGCCAGTGTCATTTTTACAGTAACAGTGCATATATATAGCACTGATTACTGCAGTAATATCACTGGTACCCCCAAAAGTGTCAAAAATGTCAGTCAAGGGTCCGATCTGTCCGCCGCAATGTCGCAGTCCCGCAAAAGAAAACGCAGATCGCCGCCATTACTCGTTAAAAAAAAAACACCAAAAATGACAGAAATCTTTCCCTTAGTTAGTAAACGCAATAACTTTTGCGCAAACCAATCAAAATACGCTTATTGTAATTTTTTTTACCAGACATAGGTAGCAGAAAACAAATTGGCCAAAAATTTTTTAAAAAATTTGATTTTTACATTTTTTTGGGGGGGAATTTCATATAAAAAAAAAATTTTAAAAATATTGTTATTTTTTCAAAATAAATGCTCTTTTTTTGTTTATAGCGCAAAAAGTAAAAATCGCACAGGTGATCAAATACCACCAAAAGAAAGCTCTGTTTGTGGGAAAAAAGGACGTAAATTTCGTTTGGATACGGCGTCGCACGACCGCGCAATTGTCAGTTAAATTCGCACAGCGCCGAATCGCAAAAAGTGGCCTGGACGTAAGACAGCAAAATCCTCCGGTGGTAAAGTGGTTAAGGGGGAAAACATGTCTCTGAATGAATGGAGATATTTTCAGTTAAAGCATTTTGTGGGACCCCTACCACAGCCCATTAGATCTGAAAAGGATTTGAATCTAGTGGCAAAATGATGTAACCCACAAACAAAAGTAAAACATAGTATACAGTGCATTGCGAAAGTATTCGCCCCCTTGAACTTTTCAACCTTTTGCCACATTTCAGGCTTCAAACATAAAGATATAAAACTGTAATTTTTTTTGAAAAATCAACAACAAGTGGGACACAATCATGAAGTGGAACAAAATGTATTGGATATTTCAAACTTTTTTAACAAATAAAAAACAGAAAAATTGGGCGTGCAAAATTATTCAGCCCCTTTACTTTCAGTGAAAAAAAGGGGTATAAATACCAAAACTGCGCAAAAAGGAATATGTGTATAAATAAATGTGAATTAGAGTGGAATTTCTCCCACACTGTCAGCTGCTACATAAACATGATAACGTAATACTGTGAAAAGAAAAAAGGTAGTAGCGCTCAACAGAATATATCACTCAATTAAATCAAATAAATCAAATAACATCGTGCAAATGAAATCGTGCAAATAAAGTCTCGAGTGTCCAAAGCAATTGGATCAATCAGAGCGGCCAATGTTGAAAACACAGGCTTGATAGGAGTGATTCTTTAACAAAGCCTTCACCTCCACACGATCACCCAGTGAGATGTATATAAATACCGCTTACCAGATCCACTGGACCCCTTAATTACAGGGGGTCAAACACCCTGTATATTTCACATCAAAATCTTGTGCATCCCATTTCCATAGGTGTACACACAAACAGCCAGAACGATGCCACAATCAGGAAGCCAAGCCATAGATAGGGACATAAAAAACGCTCTCATGGTGCAGTAATTCTTAATAGATATTCATTTATTTAAGATATAATGCACTTACTACAAACTTGTAGATAGAAAGCCTTCAAAGTAAAATCGTTGGCTGGGAATAGGAGACGCCGCTCCACGCTGCGCTCCTCAGACCTCAGACCCGGACGTGTATGGTCTCACGTTCCCGACGTACGTTTCATCAGTCACGGCTGACATCATCAGGGGACCTTTACTTTCAGTGCAGCAAACTCTCTCCAGAAGTTCAGTGAGGATCTCTGAATGATCCAATGTTGGCCTAAATGACTAATGATGATAAATAGAATCCACCTGTGTGTAATCAAGTCTCTGTATAAATGCACCTGCACTGTGATAGTCTCAGTGGTCTGTTTAAAGCGCAGAGAGCATCATGAAGAACAAGGAATACACCAGGCAGGTCCAAGATACTGTTGTGGAGAAGTTTAAAGCCGGATTTGGATACAAAAAGATTTCCCAAGCTATATACATCCCAAGGAGCACTGTGCAAGTGATAATATTGAAATGGAAGGAGTATCAGACCACTGCAAATCTACGAAGACCTGGCCGTCCCTCTAAACTTTCAGCTCATACAAGGAGAAGACTGATCAGAGATGCAGCCAAGAGGCCCATGATCACTCTGGATGAACTGCAGAGATCTACAGCTGAGATGGGAGACTCTGTCCATAGGACAACAATCAGTTGTATACTGCACAAATCTGGCCTTTATGAAAGAGTGGCAAGAAGAAAGCCATTTCTTAATGATATCCATAAAAAGTGTCGTTTAAAGTTTGCCACAAGCCACCTGGGAGACACACCAAACATGTGGAAGAAGGTGCTCTGGTCAGATGAAACCAAAATCAAACTTTTTGGCAACAATGCAAAACGTTATGTTTTGCGTAAAAGCAACACAGCTCATCACCCTGAACACACCATCCCCACTGTCAAACATGGTGGTGACAGCATCATGGTTTGGGCCTGCTTTTCTTCAGCAGGGACAGGGAAGATGGTTAAAATTGATGGGAAGATGGATGGAGCCAAATACAGGACCATTCTGGAAGAAAACCTGATGGAGTCTGCAAAAGACCTGAGACTGGGCGGAGATTTGTCTTCCAACAAGACAATGATCCAAAACATAAAGCAAAATCTACAATGGAATGGTTCACAAATAAACATATCCAGGTGTTAGAATGGCCAAGTCAAAGTCCAGACCTGAATCCAATCGAGAATCTGTGGAAAGAACTGAAAACTGCTGTTCACAAACGCTCTCTATCCAACCTCACTGAGCTCGAGCTGTTTTGCAAGGAGGAATGGGCAAAAATTTCAGTCTCTCGATGTGCAAAACTGATAGAGACATATTCCAAGCGACTTACAGTTGTAATCGCAGCAAAAGGTGGCGCTACAAAGTATTAACTTAAGGGGGCTAAAAAATTTTGCACGCCCAATTTTTCAGTTTTTATTTGTTAAAAAGTTTGAAATATCCAAAAAATTTCATTCCACTTCATGATTGTGTCTTACTTGTTGATTCTTCAAAAAAAAAAAAATTACAGTTTTATATCTTTATGTTTGAAGCCTGAAATGTGGTAAAAGGTCGAAAAGTTCAAGGGGGCCGAATACTTTCGCAATGCACTGTATCTCAGGTTTTTAAAATGCTGACGGAGATGGTGGGTCTAAAAAAGAGATGGGGACACGATTAAAAGAACAATATATAAACAAAATACTGAGTGCTGTCCATACCTTTGCGGTAGTTGTAAATACTACCGAAATAAACTATAAATGTCTGTCGAGATGGTACAGAACATTGGTAAAAGCACAAAAATGTCAACCAGAGTAATCCCCACTATGCTGGAGGGGATGTAACATGAAGGGCACAATGGCTCATGTTTGGTGGGAATGCCCCAAGATCCATGAGTATTGGCAGAAGGTGCAACAATACACAATGGAAATCACAGGAGTAGATATCATTGACAATCCATGGGTTTGTTTATTTCATAAAACTGACAAGTCAAAACAGCAATATAAAAGTACAATTGTACCAAATGCATTAAACACAGCAAAGGGGGCAATTCCAAAAAAATGGTTAAAACTAGAAAGCCAAAACACTAGGAGACTGGTTTAAAAGAAGTGAGTACCTATATAATATGGAGTACCTAGGTAGTAGAGAGGAATATCAGACAGAGAGTTTCTCAAATAAATGGGAAAAAGGGGTAGATATTAAAAATACTAGTAAACATTTACACATTTGGGTGGAATAGGAGAGGAAGAAGGATAGTAAAGGTAAATGGAGACAAAGGCAAGAGGCACATCGGAGGAATAGACAAATAATAAACAAAAAGGAAGGGAAGAGGGAGGTATAAGGAGGGGGTGGGGGGGAATGTTTATTACTACTGCTTTAATACCCCTTTTTTCTGAAACGTATTTTTGTACTCCTAAATTTTTTTAAAATTCAATAATTACTAAAACTATACATAGCATCACAATTACTTTGTAAATCCAGGTGGATTATACCTTGTTTTTTTTTAGGACAAATCAGGCTTTTATTTGATGGTAAATGGTTATAAATATCTCAAGATTTTATTTTTATTATTATTATCAAAGAAAACTGGCCCAAAATAGTAAAAAAATATATATATTTTTTTTAAATTCAACTGTATATTTCTTCTTGCTACCATAACCTACCACCAAAGAACAACCCAAAATAAATTCTCCTGCGCCTGACGATCACAGTGATAGCACATATGTGTATGTTAATTGTTGTTTGTACACCTAGAAACAATAGTGCCCATGTTGGTTTTTTTTTGTCCTACCTAAAACACACTGACACAAATTTTAAAATATGTTAAAAAAATCCTGCCCATAATATACTGACACTGACTTTTGACCCTTACTTGACCCAAACACTAACTCTGGCACTGATCTAGATCAAACATTGATCTAGGTCGTTTTTATTTTTTAATACTTCTTAAATTTTTTATTTTTTTTACACACATTTTTTTTGTTTTCTCTCTGCAAGGAGAGATAAAGCTACAATGTATCTTTCCTCTCAATTCACAGAGAGAGGAACAGAGGTGGGCTTCACAGTGACTGATGACTGTGGAAGTCAATCAGAGGCTACCAAAGCAATCAGGGGACCCAGAATCAGGAGTTCTGAGTCCCGATCATATGGGCAGGGCCTGGGGTGTTCGGTGAGACCCCCATCTCGGTGCTGGGAGTGTGCTGTGGGGCTATATGTCTTACGTCAGCATCAAGGGGTTAAAGTTCTTGAGAGGCCTTGGACTGTTTCTTTAAGGTAAAAATTACCCTAACAATTTTACTTTTTTATTTTTTTTCGAAGATGTAGTGCCAATAACATGTGAAGATGAGCAAGATGCTCTGTTACACCGGTATCTACTGGAGACCTTCCCCACATGAGTGGCCTTAACAATATCTACAGTATGGTGCCATTGTTAAAGTTCTCAGAATCTTTAGCAACATAAGCCACACTACTACTCTTCACTCTTCAGGGGACCCTATATTATAAAAAAAATTAAAAATATGCAGTTGAGCGTCTGAAGTATGACGCGATAATTTTTTCTTGTAAGAAAGGGGAAAAGGAGTCTGAAATCTCTGTGGTTTTTTAAAAGGCAGGTGTTAGATTAACCACTTGCCTTTTCTGGGCTTTTTTTTTTTACCTTCTTCCTGCCCAGTCCACTTTTCAGCTTTCAGCACTGGCATACTTTCAACGACAATTGTGTGGTCATGCTACACTGTACCCATATGACATTTTTATATTTTTTCCCTCAAAATAGAGCTTTATTTTGGTTGTATTTAATCAGCACTGGGGTTTTTTTTTGCTAAACAAACGAAAAAAAAAAAAAAAACGAACATTTACGAAAAAAAAAATGTTTTCATAGTTTGTTATACAAATTTTCAAACAGGTAATTTTTCTCCTTCACTAATGTGCATTGGTGAGGCTACAATGATGGATACTGATAGGCTGCACTGATGGGCACTGATAAGGCAGCACTGATGGGCACTGATAGGCTGCACTGATGAGGCAGCACTGACGAGGAGGCACTGATGAGGCTACACTGATAGACATCACTAATAGGTGGCACTTATAGGTATTGCTAGGTGGCACTGATGGACACTGATAGGCAGCACTGATAGGTGACACTGATGAGGAGTGCCCTGATTATCAGTGGAGATGTTCCTTTCTCACAAGCTGGTTATCGGCTCTCTTCTCCTCTCCTCACACTGTCAGCATGAGGAAAGAAATGCCAATAACCGGTTTGTTTTTACATCATGATAAGCTGTCATTGGACACAGCTGATAACATGGTAAGGGGCCGCTGTGATTGGCCCTTTACCCCAATCTGTAATCTGCTTTGTCCAAAGGACACAGTAAACACTGGGGTGTGCAGGCAGCAGAATCACAGGAGGCCATCCATGGATGCCCTCCCAGCAAAGTAAGCCAGTGCTGTAGCTGTCATCCAGCTATAGCATGGGTGGGAAGTGGTAAATCTACCAAATGCTTATCCAAAAGCAAAATAACAGTTTTGAGTGAAGTTAACCTTTAGGAACAGCTTTTCAAAGCGTTTTATAGGGCAGACAAAATTACTTATGCATGGAGTTGTATATGATAGACATACTAATAGGATTTTAGTAGGATTTTAGTATCTTTTTAGTAAACTAAAAGTTAAAAAATACTCTCCAAAAATGAACACATGTTGCTGATGTATTTGAAATCTATTTAAAACATTGACTTTTTTTGGAAAATTATTATGTAAGAACTGTCTGCAAAATGTGCAGAACACCAAGAAAATTTGTCATAAATAGCAGTGAAGCTCTTGTCACAGAGGAGAAGAATTTAGCTGTAACAACAGCTGACATGTACTGGGTCAGGGCAGCATATGTGCAATTAAAATGAAACAAGTTAATTTTAATACGCCCTAGTAACTGATTGATTTTATAGCATCAGTGTTGACTATAAACTGAGAAACAAATTAGGAGCCAGTTTAAAACAAAGTTTTTAATCCTCGTTTAATGGATTTTAGTACCTCAGGCAGTGCAGTGCTGTAAAAATGATTAAAATGTGCCCCGTCTCTATGTAATCAATAAACCTTCCACTATAAGATTGGTTCAGTTCCAAATACTTCTCACCAGGGTTGGCCATGCTGTGTCTGTAGAATGCTAAATAAGCCATCTATCACTATTTATATACACAACATTCATTAGATACAAAATCCTTTAGCTTATTAACACTGAAGTCAGACAAACAATCAAATCAAAAGGTCACCTTTTAACAAATATGTACTTTAACCAAAACATACATCAAAATTCTAACAGAAGTGTCAAAAGTCAACATAAATGGATATGTTTGTATTTTGATGCAAATGGGTGCCGGCTTTTCAATTAAATAAAATGCAATGACCAAAAAAAAAAAAGAAATAAATAGCACTTGTACCGCTGAAAAGAAACATGCATGCATGCTGGCTTAGCGGGTTGCATAATAATCCTATAAGTGTGACATTGTTCTTACTTTTTTAGTTTAAATGCATTATTGCCAAAACTAAAATACAAATGCTGTATATATTTTGTGCTTGTTTGTGCAACAAAACTAAAATGACCTTTCAGGCCAATTAAAATCAAGCAAATGTAAAGGTGCGCCTAAGCAGGACAGTTTACAGAACAATGCAATGCAAAAAGGATCCCTTGCACAACTTACTATAAAGCACAAAGTCTAAATTTTTTTCAGCCATTTTAGATGCATACTTTTGAAATAAATATGAAGCCTAACTGCCCACCAAGGGCTAGCTGCAACTTTCAATGCAAGCAGCTTGGCAAAACTGGACATCCAACTGTCAATTCACATAGTATGTACTTGTAGATATTTGGCTGAAGAGTCTAGCTATAACAGTACATACAATGCAAATTAGTTGGCCCATTTTACCAGGCCTAACAATATAATGTTTAAAGGCCCGTACACACGTACCGATTGTCGGCCGTAAATATTCGGCCGACGACCGATCGGCCGATTGTAGGCTTGTTAGTATGATGTTTCCGACAGCTGACAGCGCACTTTCGGCCGAAAAGAATCTGTCGTGCAGGCATTAAAATTTTTGTTGGCCAACACCAGAACGGTCGATTGTTCGCCAGTCAGTACAGAATTCGGCCGACAATCAGCAGATTTGCAAGACTGGGCATGCTCAGAGAAGAAAAAACACAGGGAAAGTTAACCATCACATGACATCACTTCTGCAGTCGGCTGTTGTTGGCCGACAAAATTCGTGTGCAGTCTTTTGCAGTTTTCAACAGACACGACAGCCCTGGACAAAAGATGGCCGATCGTTCGGCCGACGATTGGTACGTGTGTACGGGGCTTTAGTTTCAAATGTGTGGTTAGCTGTGGGCAATCTGTAATTATCAAAATGTATTTAGAAATATCAGGGTGTACTGAATTGCAGGCGACAGAGAGATGTGCTAAAGAAAAGAGAGAAAAAAAATCTGGCGGCCTGAGTTAAATCTCGTTAAATTGGCCCATGACTAAAGTGTGAAAGGGGCAGAAAGACTGTAAAGGAAAAAAAGAACAAAACCTTACTCTATTTGACCAATGATGTCATTATGCTATACAATGACCTATCAGGGCTTTCAGATGTATATTACGCTGGGAGTCAACAAAACAAAAAATCTTAAATAGGTAGTACTTCACCCTATAAAAACTAACAAAAATTTCTCCCTGTCACTTCCCAATGTGTAGCAGAATTTATGGCTACACTGGATCCCTAAAGCACATATGGGGGAGCTGTGAAAAGCTCACACCATTTTGAAACAGAATCATGCAAATCATTTCTTTATTGACAAACACCTCTTCTCTCCCAAACCTCAGGCTTGTACTATTGGGAATAGGCAAAGCCTTTAAACACTCAAACAGTCCTCACTCATATCTTGATTGCAGCCAGACTTGCAATAGAAAAACAATGGCAACAAAAAGATTCTCTTTACTGAACATGGTGATACAACTTATTAACACTCGTGATCTCTTTGAATACTTATTTGCTAGTTTCTGTTAAAAGAAGCTGTTTATCTGGACATGGGAGATGTACAGTTATGGTTAAATAAGTTTCAATATTGTTGTTAGAAATTTCAACACTTATTTTGTAATTTCCACTGCTAATGGTCCTGATACGTTATCTTTACCACCCTACTTTTCTTTGCAATATCTACCCAGTAACATGAACATAAACTCGGTACATGACCCTAACTAAGTTGTAACGTAATGTCATAAGTAGTTATCTTCACTTTTGAGACACTTTTTGACCTACCCCACCCATCCCCCGTCACACACACACACACACACACATCCTTGTCTACTTTTCTTTCTTATGAAACATTGCTTATCTTATTTCCTTTTATAATCCAATAAAGGGGAAAACTAATCCTACAGACCAAAGTCATCCATACTTTTCTGAAAGTATTACATTACATTACCTTTTTGTGTAAATTTTCCTTACTTCTATGCTATATATCTTTCCTATATTAACCTCTTGGTGCCTCCTGGCCCTTTAAGGGATTTAAGATGCCGGGGGGTGGGGAGTGGTTTAAGATCACATGACCACCGTGATTGGCTGTCATGGCGGTCACATGATTGGCAAGCTCCTGATAGCAAGCAACTTTCTCGGTAACTGTGCTGGGAACATGCTTTTGGCACAACTGTTTTTGCAATATTGCACACAAATATGTGGCTGCTCGGCACCAAGGCCCACCCTCCGAGAGGCCGCATATTTGCGTGTTGTCAAGAGGTCAACATAAAATGCAGAACATTTTTTAAAAAATACAGGGAACAATAGGGAGTGAATTTTTAAAACAGTAATTTTTTTTCTAATATGTGTTCCCTTTAAATATTCAATCAAGTTTATGGGTATTAAAAAGAATATGAACCTGATTAGTTTTTAAGGTGAGCAAAGACTTTTGGTAAATTAGAAGCAGAGTTCTTTAGACATGTAAACTTTAGAGTTTTGACATTACCTGATCACTGAAGATCACAACGTGAAGGATACCTGATCAGACATTTTAATAAGATTTCCCTGTGACAAGCAAAAAAGTTGCTATCTTTTTTCCATGAGCAATATTTTAGCAATCGTTGTGGAATCAGTCTCCTAAAGGAATAAAATAGTAAAGGTAAATGTTTAAATATTTAAAAGCCATTTTCCAGAGATGAGTATGAAATGAAAGATGTTGGCTCATGGCCAAATGTAGAGATGTTACATGAATTGAGAAGTAAATGGCTAAATGTGCCTTAAGATATGGTTCTCTGGAGACTTTCAAAGTAATAGAAAAATAAAAATAAATTAGCTCATCTTCCACAGTGTGGAAAAGTACAAAATAATATCTGTATTTACCTCACTTTTTCCTTTCGTGAAGATTCATAGACACTTAAAACTGTTCATATTCAGTTTAATGTTTGGTCATTTTAAGTTTTCAAGTACAAATAAATCTTTTGGGTCTGGAAGGGAAAGTAAGCAATAAAGTATAACTCACTGGTGTTGAAAGCAATGCAACACATTTTCCAAATTTTACATATTTACTACATTTAGGCTGATGAAATAAGTGCTTCCACTTCTGTTTTATTTTCAAGGAATGCCCTTTCCAAAAGGTTTTACCAAGAACTAGATTTCATCCTATTAAAAATTTTTTTAGCTAAAACTATAGCATTTTTTTGAAATACCAAAAAAAAAAAAAAAACACATTCCTGGAATAATATAAAAATGTCAACATATTAAAAACAATTGTTGCTATGACCATTTAACTTACTTAATATGTAATTTCTGCATACAGTTAAACCAGGGGGAAATTCTAACTTCCATTATGCAAAGATAACTTTCCTTGTTATGATCCATAATTAATTTGTATGGGGCCACAGCGTAAAGAAAAAAAAAAACTGTAAGAAAAAAAGTACAGGGAACTGAGTGAAAGAGTGGAAATAGGAAATAGATGAAATAAAGTCAAGGTTCATCTCAACAATCTCTAAGCTGAACAATGCCTTTAAATGTCTCCACTCTATTAAGTTATCATTGTTATGGTTTTTATATATGTATTATAGTAGTATACTGCATATGTGTTAATATATATTGTATCTGCATCCACCAACCCCTCTAAAATACATCACCTGACATTTTTTTCACTGGTTGTTGTGAAACTAAGTTTCAACCTACCTTGTCAGCTTATCAGAAGGTGCATTGGAAATATTAGTTTCTCAAAAGCTGTAGCACAGTTGAGTATTGTCCTTGACACTGCTTTTATTAGCACTAACAGCAGAATATGTTTTTTTTGGGGGGAATACGGTTTGAACCAAGAAGAAGGGGATAGAACCTTAAAAGCTTGTTCTGAAACATCAACCGTTAGTGCAAATGAAAAAAACTAACATGAGAATTGCTCATCTGTGTTGTTGCAATTGAACCAATACAGCTACAATCAACAATAAGTCAAATGCTGCAGCAAACAAAAAGAGCTTTAGAAAGTTGATCTGATAAGTGTTGGAATGATCCATCAAAGTTGAAGTAAGCATAAAACAGAATCAAATATTTTTGTGGGTGCACAATTTCTCCTTAACCTCCCTGGCGGTATGATTCTTTCCGATTTTAGGTGCTGAAAGCGGTACAATTATTTTGCATGTAATTCTTAAGGACGAGCAGCCCAAACCAACTATTTACATATGATTTTTTTTTTACTGTTCGTTCTTCTTCATAACATCTCGGGTATGATAACGTTTGAAACACAAAATCAAAAATTATAATACAATAAATAATTATAAATAAGTTAAAGAGTATATATATATATATATATATATATATATATACGTGTACATATATATATATACGTATACATATATATATATGTGTGTGTATATATATATATATATATATATATATATATATATATACATATATATATATATCTATATATCTATATGCACACACGTGTATATATATATATATATATATAAAAAGTACAGTAAAACTGCAGGAAAGGGCATTGGGGGGCAAACTAATATCAGTTTATTTTATTTTGCAATGAAATCAGTGTGCTTGTGTATACAGTATAACTTTTCAAATTTACCACCGGTACCACCCCCCTACGCGCTTTACGTTGCAGGAGACGGAAGCCAGGGCTCTACAGCATCGGGCGGAAGATCCGGCCGCCATATGCCGAAGGGGCACATTGCTGGATCACGGTGACAAGGTAAGTAACCTCTACAAGGATCCAGTGATGCTCCCTGGCGGCACCCCGAGTGTGGCTCGGGGTTACCGCTTATGGCAGTGAAATCCCACTGAGCCACACTCGGGAATACCGCCAGGGAGGTTAAAGGATGAAGCTTTTGTTTACAGGTAATTAGCCCATCAAGCAAGTAGGCCAACACCTCTGAAAAAGGTGTTCCCCCAAGGACTTTTAACTTTTAGAGACTAAGGGCGGCCATAGATGGATCTTTTTTTTTTTTTTTTTTTTGATCAGCCAGCGGGCTGAACAAAAAAGAAACATATTCCATCACCCACACAAGCTAGGTGGATAGAGGAATCCTCTTAAATGTTCCAATGAGTCTGTATGACAGATCTAATGGTTGATTTCTGTTGGACAAAATCGGCCACACATGGATCCAAATTTTACCACTCCCATACAAACCGGAGAAATTTTGTACAGCTTGGGTGTCCCTTAAAATTTTTAAACAACATGTCTTTTTTACTCTTTAATTCTTTTGTACTTAGAAGTCATGGAAGCCTTTTTTTCACCTAAAGGTAGCAGTGGCCTTTGCAAGCTGATTTTCTTTTTCTCAAGAAAGCATCAGACTTGCATGTGATCACTTTGTCGTATTTGAAGAGGTTATCAAATGATCCAGAGACTACACTGATTGTTTCCTAGATCTTTAGTGGGGACCAAAACTGTGACAGCTTGGTTTGACAGCTAGCACCTAATGAAAGAGTCAGCTGATAGCTGTCTAAGGAAGAACATTTATTAAAATATCCTCATCATGTTAAAGAATAATAAAGCAGTATTAAAATTAAATCAAACTTTTATTATATTGCAGCTTACTAACTCTAGATGTGATGACTGTATTAGTTTACTTTTTTAAATGTTCTATATTTTATTTTTATCTGGTAATCCAGCCAGCAAGTCTGTGTTTTTCACAGCACAAACTCTCCAGCAGAATATGTCAGTTTACATGGAGACAAACTACTTAATACTGACAGGGGTGATTACAATGATCAGCATTTGACGGGGGCGTAGCTTGGCCGGGAACCTTGATGGCCGCTCTGTAAAAGAGCTCTGCTGCCTCGTGGGACAAACCACCGCCTTAGTGGGAGACAAGCATCCGACTTCAGGATGGGAAAGGTGGGCAGAAGCGCCTCAGCCTCCAGGACACCCGCCAAGCCCTCCGCTACCCAGCTCAGCCGCAACATCCCGGAGCTGTTCAGCTCCCAGCTATCCGACCGGGAAGCATCGCAGGCCTCATCCCTGCGCTCACCTGGAAGTGAGTCTGACGCCGCCACGGGAATCGAGGGGATGGCTCTCCCTCTCTCACATCCTCTGGTAGCTCCCCTGAGCCTCCTAGACCTCCAGAGAATAGCCTTGGACATCAAAAGTGACATCAAAAACACCTTCACAGCCATAGCTGACTTGAAAGCGGATGTCCAGGCTGTTGCGGTGAGACTTGATGGCGTGGAGCAGACGGCGCAACTGCACTCAGAAGCCATCAAACAGGTACAACACACTTATGACTCCCAACTTGCCCACTTGCTAGACATGCAAAGACACATTTAGGACTTAGATAAGAAGGGACGGTGGCATAATATCCGTGTCCGGGGGATCCCTGACACGGTGGAGAATGACACCATCCAGCCCACACTGTGTGCCATAATTAATGACCTATTAGACAGGCCCCCTGCCTCCCCTGTGGAGATGGAAAGGGTGAACAGGGCCCTGCGTCCCAAACCTCGAGACACGGAGCCCCCGAGGGACATTATATGTTGCCTGGTCAATTTCCCCCTGAAAGAGGACATTATGCAGAGAGCTAGGGAAAGGGGCCGTATACACTTTAATGAATTGGAAGTGAAACTTTTCCAGGACCTATCTCAGCTAACTCTCCAGAACAGAAGGGCCCTTCGTCCCCTGCTGGACGTGCTTAGGGTGCGTGGGATTACATACCGCTGGAAATTTCCCTTCTCATTGTCTGCCACCTCCAGGGTGCGCACCACTATTCTGCGCACACCTGATGACCTTCCGGCCTTCTGCGCTGAACTTGACCTCCCCCCGGTGGAACTTCCAGAGTGGTACTCCTTCTACTTTCCAACGGAACCCTGGAGACCGGTGTCGCACACTCCCTCACCAAAAGCAAAGGCACAGCTCCAGACACAGGAGACTGGACCCAGCTTCAACATCCTCTCACCCGCCACGCAGGGAACTGAACAGGAGGAGCCCTACCCATCCACAGGACCAAGCCTAAGACCTCCCGAGAAGTTTATGCTAAACCACTGCTTTAAACAATGGCAACCTTGCCCTGCTTCCTGAACCCAAGGTTTACCCCCCCCCCCCTTGGAAAGTAGCCCTATCCCTCCTGTCACCTACGGCTGAAGACCCCTCCTCGTTTTAGCTTCAGTTATTCTCAAGGGTGGCTTGCCGGTCACATGACAAGGGGAAAAGATTGTAGGTACAGGGGGTACAGTTGACACTCGGACCCCTGAAGACTCTGATACTTGCACTCTGCTTTAATTTCTTTGGCTTCCTTTTCCACCTTGTCGCACAGGACTTCCTCTATACAGGTCTCTCCGGATCTTGGAGTTCCCTTTGAAGGCAAGAAATCCTCAGCCCAGCTAGACATGGCAGAGACTCGTCTTGCAGAAGGGGACTTTACCTGATTTTGGGGGGTGGGGTGAGTTGGAGTCCAGGGGAACACCAACCCCCGGGCTTTCTATCTGCAATGCCCACACTGGGCCTCTGCCTCCTCGAGGCATGATCCTGCTGAACATGCCGCGGTGACGCTGACGCTTGCTAGTATGGTGTTTTTTTTTATTTTGTGATGGCAAGGATAGTAGACTGGAGACTCCACTCCAGCTCTAAGGCGTGGGTGATGCTGGAATCTCACATGTCCAATACTGCCCTTGGTGCCATGCCCTGGCTTTTGCCGCAGCATCACCCTCCTCAGGCCCGGACTCACCCTCTCATTAATGCCACCTTAACTTGCTTCTGAGTTGCTTGCAGGAAAGCCTCCCTATCATCACTACATGGCCCCTGACCCCAGTGCGCAACAATCCGGCCTTCACTCCAGGTTGTCGAGAGTAGTTGGTTGCCCTGCTAAAAGTGGGTGACCTCTAAAAAGTGCCCAGCATGACGGTGTGCTCTGCTGTTACTGGGATTTGGGTCACCCTGCAGATGCATCGATTGCTCTGTGGATGAGGTCCAGGATATGTGAATATGTTGGGCTTGAGGTCAGCAGAAGGGACCAGATGCCATGCAGGTTGCTAGGGAGTAACTCCACTTGAGTTAGAAAAGAAAAATAAATAAATAATAACCAAAATGAAAACTTATGTCTATATTCTAATGTGCAGTTTGGTGCACTTTCTTTCTGTCCTGAACAGATATCTGTTTGTTTTAGCAAGGTTTTTCTTTCTGTTTTAGAGGCTCGTTCTAATGAAATCACCTGTGTAGAGAAATGTGCTGTGGTAGTATTCTTTTAGCAGTGGTTAACCCCTTAGTGGTTTTCTCTCACATAGCAAACAAACAATTGTTACTTTGCCTCTCTGAACAGCTTAAGAGGAATATGCAGCTGAGGAAGATCTTTGAGCAGGTTTTTTTGGAACCTCCTTTTGTAGGCTGCTAGCATGCCTCAAATGGCAGACGTACCTTCCATGCAAGTATTTAGCACTTCCAAAGGAGTGCATTGCCTTTTTTCCTATGATGTTTAAGCTATAAGATCCTTCTTCAAGAGGGGTGCAAACTGAACAGAAGGACAGAGCAGCATCATTTTTTAGTGGTCAGCACCTTGCAGTACTGGGTTGCTCAAGTTCAAACACCAACCAGGACACTTCTATCAACACTGCAGGATGTCAGATTAAGGTACTTATGGGGAAGAGATTTTCCAGCATAATGAGTCACCTGTTTGGTTGATGTGGCCTTCATCAGCTTAGCCGTATAGATGGAGTTGTCATTGGAGAATGCTGTGCCCTTCAGGGCTATACTCGATCAGGATGATTGGGTGTGTCCTTGGAGGGTGTAGCGTCTTCTGGTGACAGCCTTGTGTTGGACTTGTCCCTAAGGGGTATATCTGTCTGCAGTTGCAGCCTGGGAGGCTGCCTTAACCCTTGTCTCTCTTCAAATGCATTGTAAGTTGGGATGAAGTATATTCTATCCTAAATTATAATTCTGATAAGTGGGACAATCTGGTCTACATTTGTTTATTCAGACCCTTCAAGGGCTAGCTTTAACTTAATGGCAAATAGCTGAAGATGATTCTACAAGTAGAACATTCTTGTCTGCATTGTGAGAGTCTTATGGCACTTTTCCACTGCAAGTACCGGCTCGGCTCCACTCAGCCCTGCTTGGCCCTGCTCAGCTCGGTTTGGTTTTCCACTGCATGGTACCGCATGGTACTGTGTTGGAACGGTTCGGTGCGGTTTGGTACGGTTTGCTTTTCACTAAAGTAGTAAGTGGGTGGGATAACAACGATTCTCTGACCAATCAGTGGCTAGTAGTGACAAACATTCAAGGCTGCATGCAAAGGATTATGGTACCGGTACGGCCCTCTTGGAACCACAACCGAGGTGGTACTGTTTAAGCAAGCCGTACCGTTCAGTTCCATGTAGTGGAAAAGCGCCGCCGTACCGTACCGAACCGTTCCAACATCGTACCATGCGGTACCATGCAGTGGAAAAGCGCAAAAGCGAGCCGAACCGTTCAGTTCCATGCAGTGGGAAAGTGCCTTAACCGCTTTACCACTGCTCACTGTGCTGCTACTGCAGCACAGTGGCTCGTTATTGTCTGGCGACGTAGGTCTACATCACCAGACATTCCCCTCTCTCGGTGGCGCGCGTGCGCCGCCGGAGGCTCGCTCCCGCTGTTTTCAGTCACAGCGGGAGTCGGGCCAGGGGAGGAGCGGCGGCGATCGCCGCTGCTCTTCCCCGATCGTCGGGGAATCTAGTTTGGAGATCCGCCCGCCTGTGTAAATAGAGCGGGCGGATCTCCTAAGTGACAGGCAGGGTCAGATTTCAGGGTTCAGCATAGCTGAACCCTGGATCTGTCCTTGTGTCACACAGTCACCCCCCCCCACACGTTAGTAAGCACCAGGCATACATTAACCCCTCCCTCTCCAATAAAGTTAACCCCTTCTCTGCCAGTGTCATTTTTACAGTAACAGTACATATATATAGCACTAATTACTGCAGTAATGTCACTGGTACCCCCCAAAAGTGTCAAAAATGTCAGTCAAGGGTCCAATCTGTCCGCCGCAATGTCGCAGTCCCGCAAAAAAAATCGCAGATCGCCGCCATTACGCGTTAAAAAAAAAACACCAAAAATTACAAAAATCTTTCCCTTTTTTAGTAAACGCAATAACGTTTGCGCAAACCAATCAAAATACGCTTATTGTGATTTTTTTTTACCAAACATGGGTAGCAGAAAACAAATTGGCCAAAAATTTAAAAAAAAATTGGTTTTTACATCTTTTTTGGGGGGAATTTCATATAAAAAATTTTTTAAAAATATTGTTATTTTTTCAAAATAAACGCTCTTTTTTTGTTTATAGCACACAAAGTAAAAATCGCACAGGTGATCAAATACCACCAAAACAAAGCTCTGTTTGTGTGAAAAAAAGGACGTAAATTTTGTTTGGGTACCGCGTCGCACGACTGCGCAATTGTCAGTTAAAGTTGCACAGTGCCGAATCGCAAAAAGTGGCCCAGACGTAAGACAGCAAAATGCTCTAGTGGTAAAGTGGTTAAACAATCCCCTTAAAGGGCTAGCTTCATTTGATAGCAAATAAGTGGCAATAATTCTACAGGTGAGACAAACTTATCTGCATTGCAAGAGTCTAGCAGTCCCCTTAATGGGCTAGCTTCATTTGATAGCAAATAGCTGGGAATAATTCTACAAGTGGGACAATCATGTCTTCATTGCAAGAGTCTTGCAGCCCCCTTCAAGGGCTAGCTTTATTTGATAGCAAATAGCTGGTAATAATTATGCAAGTAGGAAAATATTGTCTTCATTGTGAGAGTCGAAACAGTCACCTCCAAGGACTAGCCTCATTTGACAGCTAAGATCTGTCTTTAGTCTGGCCTCCTTCCCTCAGAGTATACAGTATGTCTGCTGAGTGAAAGAGAACTGCAATTCAAGAGTCAGTGCCTAACTCCAAAAAGGTTTTCTCCTGCAGTATTAGAAAAGGCATACATTTTGTTACATCATATTCAGCAAAATATGACCAGATAGTGAAAATTGTCAACCGTTGCCTTCCAATTTTGTATACAGATAATGCACTGTACAACATTTTACAGCAAGGTTGTCATTTTTCCAGTAGGAGAGCTCCCACATTAGGAACTATGTTATCACCTTCACTTTTTTGTTCCCACAATGCTCGAACATCTCTTTCTTGGTTGAAGACTGTGGGATCATATCCATATATATCTGAACATTTCAACGATGCATCAAACATCAATGCCAAAAATATTTCTAGTGTGTCTAAACATTTCAGAAAAATCATGGAGGTAACCTTAGTTCTATTTCCTTTTTTGGTTTAGAACAGGTTGGAAGACCAGTTAGAGGAGGTGATATACATTGCACTTTACTACAGCGTGAGGTGTGATGGATACACAAGCTCAATACAAGAGCACCTAGTGGTATGAACAATAGGATGGACATAAACCTGTTTTTGAAATAATTGTGATGTCTATTAAAGGTTAATGTTTATTTTCTTATTGGACACCTTCCTTTATTTTTGACCAACTTGAACACACCACCTCTTCCCTGGTGTTATGTATTGATGTTAATTATTAAATTATTAAGTATGTACCGCCCCTAGTTTTAGGAGCAGTTTTCACACTATATATGTTTGATTTTATTGTACATGTACATGCTATGAGGAAGGCGTAAAGCCAAAACACATCAGAATTTGTCATGTTGTCACTGCTATCCATGCTGGAATAAAGAATTTTACTTGGAAGAAGCTTTTCATGTGCCGGTTTTATTCATATAACATTTGGTCTGGATGTTAAGCCTGAGCACCGACACTTAGCTCTTTACCTTCTCACAGTGTGGTGGAGCTAGGGTGAGTTGTTGTTTATGCTCCTGCAGTTCCGGCCTGGAGTCCAGAAAGAATTGAAGAGAGAGAGTCCTCAACCAAGAAGTCAGCAAAGAGCTCCACTTTTGAGGGAGAGCTTGCTTATGGCCTTTTTCATATTTGTGATACCCATATGTATCTTATGGGCACCTGGTTGCTCCTTTTCTGCTAGGAAGATACAGCTTTGGTCTTAGGCGGTTGGACCTGCAGGTCAAGCACTTCAGGCCATGTTGGTCAATCAGCCACCTTTAACCTTCAGAGCCAAAAGCTGTAACCCCGAGCCACACTCGGGGTACCGCTAGGAAGATCACTGGATCCTGAAAGAGGGGTTACTTACCTTGTCACTGGGATCCAGCGATGTATCCCGGAGGTGTCTGGTGGCGGATCTTCCTCCCGATCCTTTGTGTGCCCCGGCTTCCGTCTCCTGCGACGTGACATTCGCAGGGGGGTGGAACCGGCGGCAAATTCAAATGTAAAACACACCAAACACACTGATACAATGCAAAATAAAAAAAAAAAACACATTAGTTTGCCCCCCCAGTGCCCTTTCCTGCACATTTACTGTACTTTATATATATATATATATATATATATATATATACATACATACATTACATACATACTTTAACTTATTTATAGTTTTTTATTATATTATCATTTATGATTTTGTGTTTCAAACTTTATCATACCCGAGATGTTATAAAGAAGGACGTACAGTAAAAAAAAAATCATATGTAAATAGTTGGTTTGGGCTGCTCATTCTTAAGAATTAAATGCAAAATAATGGTACCGCTTTCAGCACCTAAAATCCGAAAGAATCCTACCGCCAGGGAGATTAAGCCTCTGACTGTGCCAGGAGGAATCCTTTGCTCCAGCGACAAAAAGCAAGTCCTGCTAGCCAGCGTGGTTCTTACCGTCTCTAGGGATGGCAACTCCAATTCCAGCAGATTTGATTTTATTGTTGCTCAGAGGGATGCCTATTTCCAATTCCCAGAGCTATCTTATGACATACCTCTGTCTCTACATGGATTAAGACATCATGCAGCATATATGTCTGCTGCTTGGGTTCTCGGTTCACTCCTCCTCTAGACAGGAATTCCTGTCAAGTAGACGGAGAGAGTTCTCAGAACCCTACAAAAGATTGGTTGGCTAGTCTTTCAAAAATGGTCTTGGGACTCCTATGCAAATCCTTGTGTATCTGAGAGCTTAATCAATCACAGTTCAGGATACATAGTTTTTGCCACTAGAGCATACTGGTGGTAGGATGCTGGGTATTCCTGACTTTCCTCTCTTCACCTGTCAGTGTCTCAATACTGATGATCAGGACCATGGTTTCTCCCATCTCTATATTGTGGTGTGCTCAATGGAAAAGGCCTCCTTTCCTGAAAGGTTTTTTTTTTTTTTCTCCAATGTTGATAATGCGCTCAGGGATTCATGTCTTTCAAACAGGCAGATGAAGCCGTGGGTGCTGGCACAGTAATACATCATCTGTGCTGCTGAGTTATTGACAGTGGAACTCCCCTGTCAGGCAGTTGTTTTGCCAGTAGAATTCCCATGTTGGGAAGTAAGTTTGAACACTCTTGTTTTGCGGCCAGCTCTTTCATGCTCCCTTAATCTTTTGTCACCTGACAGCAGGCTTTTTAGTCTCCAGGGAGGCTGAACAACTTCACAGTGGTGTCCTACATCAGGCGGCAGGTCAGAACCTGCAGGCCACTGAGAAGAGGTAGAGATGACTGTGATCTGGGTGGAGTAGAATTTTCCTTATCTCTTTTAAATCTACATGGAATTTCTGGGAAGAATCCATATTCTGTGGAGCAATTGGGCAATAAATGTTTCCTACATACAGGTCCCTCCAAGTGGATTTTTCTCTGGACAAGATTTCAAAGTTAGATCTGGTACCATCTCCTTACCGTGACAAGCTGGAAAGCTTTTCCCTAGGGGCCTGGGCCAAGCCATAAGTGCAGATGCTGTGTCAGATCAGGAAAGCTCTCACAAGCCATATGCTTTCCAGTTTGATCCATATACAATTTTTTTGGGGGGGGGTCTGTTGTTTAGACCATGGCAATATCTGCAGTAATTCCCTATTGGTCAAACAGGCCTTGGTTCCTTCCTTTGATACCGGGGTATCGGATTGAAGTCCTTTCTCTCGAATGAGATCTTCTGTCATAAAGAGCAATATTCCACTTTTGTTCATCCATGTTGTCATCCTGTCAGAAAGAGATCAGAATCAGGCTTGGCTGTTTCTCTAAGTTAATATCTACAAATCCTAAAAAAGGCTTTTACTAGAGCTTGTTCAAGTTAGACAGCTTTGTTTTCTTTGCTTCAGTCCTCTGGTCAGGTGCGTTTCGGACTTCAACTGATCCTAAAGCTCTCTTAGAGGGCAGATCTCTGCAGTCCCTGTCATATCTAATGTCTCCTGGGTAGACTATCCCTTACTCATCCAATACTTTGATGGGGGGGTTGCATCTGAGACTCGAAGGAGAACCAAGTCTCTCTAGGCAGGGTTTACTTCTTTCTCTGGGCTTCCTTGCCGGCTCTAGAGAAGATCTTTTTGCAGTCCAGCCTGGGTAAAGACTGAGCTATAAAGACATGCAGTCTAAGGGCTATGTCTTCAGCTAGGATGTTTGCCAAGATCACAGCTTTAGGCTAGGAAGGAACCTTAAGTGACTTACAGGCAGCTCCAGATGGGAGGAAGGATTGAGCTATAATGTCAATCTCTCTAGGTCTACATCCTGAGCAGGAAGCTTGGCCAGAATCAGGGCCCAGAAAGCCCCTTGATAGTTTGCTTCTCTAGGTGGAATCTCTTTCATTTCAGTTTTGAGTAAAGTCTCAGTAATGAAGGCAGCCTTTCTATGGGTTCTTTTCCTCAGTCAGGAGATTTTCCGGGATCTGGGCCTTGTGTCAAGAGGGATCCTTGTGTCTTTGTGCCCAGTATGGTTACTGTTTATATCCATACTGGGTTGCAATCTGAGGTGGCTTTGTCATTCTATGAGAACAAAGGATTTGTTCCTCCCATATGCAGGACCACCAAGAATAACTGGTTCCATGCCATGGATATTGGGATTTTTCGAGCATGCTCTTAAGCTACTGTTTTGCTCAGAGTTTTAGGACATACAGATCATCCGAAAAGTGTTCACAGTGCTTCACTTTTTTCACATTTTTTTTATGTTTCAGCCTTATTCCAAAATAGATTAAATGCATTATTTTCCTCAAATCACCCCATAATGACAATGTGAAAGATGTTTGTTTGAAATCTTTGCAAATTTAATAAAAATAAAAAACAAAAAAAATCACCTTTTGCCACATTTCAGGCTTCAAACATAAAGATATAAAAATGTAATTTTTTGTGAAGAATCAACAACACGTGGGACACAATCATGAAGTGGAACGAAATTTATTGTTTATTTCAAACTTTTTTAACAAATAAAAAACTGAAAAATTGGGAGTGCAAAATTATTCATCCCCCTTAACCACTTTACCACCGGAGGATTTTGCTGTCTTCCGTCCAGGCCACTTTTTGCGATTCGGCGCTGTGCGACTTCAACTGACAATTGCGCAGTCGTGCGACGCTGTACCCAAACGAAATTTACGTCCTTTTTTCCCACAAACAGAGCTTTCTTTTGGTGGTATTTGATCATCTGTGCGATTTTTACTTTTTGCGCTATAAACAAAAAAAGAGCGCTTATTTTGAAAAAATAACAATATTTTTAACATTTTTTATATGAAATTCCCCCCAAAAAAGATGTAAAAAACAATTTTTTTAAAAATTTTTGGCCAATTTGTTTTCTGCTACCTATGTTTGGTAAAAAAAATCGCAATAAGCGTATTTTGATTGGTTTGCGCAAAAGTTATTGCGTTTACTAACAAAGGGAAAGATTTCTGTAATTTTTGGTGGTTTTTTTTAACGCGTAATGGCGGCGATCTGCGATTTTTTTGCGGGACTGCGACATTGCGGCGGACAGATCGGACCCTTGACTGACATTTTTGACACTTTTGGGGGTACCAGTGACATTACTGCAGTAATCAGTGCTATATATATGCACTGTTACTGTAAAAATGACACTGGCAGGGAAGGGGTTAATTTTATTGGAGAGGGAGGGGTTAATGTATGCCTGGTGCTTACTGACGTGTGGGGGGGGAGGTGACTGAGTGAGTCAGGGACAGATCGGATGTCCAGCTATGCTGAACAGTCCGATCTGTCACTCCCTGTCACTATGGAGATCCGCCCGCTGTGTTTACACACAGCGGGCGGATCTCCAGACTCGATCCCCGACGATCGGGTAAGAGCAGCGGCGATCGCCGCTGCTCCTCCCCTGGCCCGACTCCCGCTGTGAATGAAAACAGCGGGAGCGAGCCTCCGGCGGCGCGCAAGCGCCGCCCAGAAGGGGGAGTGTCTGACGACGTAGTACTACGTCGTCAGACGATAACGAGCCACTCTGCCGCAGTAATATTACTGTGAGCAGTCGTAAAGTGGTTAAGATAATACTTTGTAGCGCCACCTTTTGCTGCGATTACAGCTGTAAGTCGCTTGGGGTAGGTCTCTATCAGTTTTGCACATCGAGAGACTGAAATTTTTGCCCATTCCTCCTTGCAAAACAGCTCGAGCTCAGTGAGGTTGGATGGAGAGTGTTTGTGAACAGCAGTTTTCAGTTCTTTCCACAGATTCTCGATTGGATTCAGGTCTGGACTTTGACTTGGCCATTCTAACACCTGGATATGTTTATTTGTGAACCATTCCATTGTAGATTTTGCTTTATGTTTTGGATCATTGTCTTGTTGGAAGACAAATCTCCGTCCCAGTCTCAGGTCTTTTGCAGACTCCATCATGTTTTCTTCCAGAATGGTCCTGTATTTTGCTCCTTCCACCTTCCCATCAATTTTAACCATCTTCCCTGTCCCTGCTGAAGAAAAGCAGGCCCAAACCATGATGCTGCCACCACCATGCTTGATAGTGGGGATGGTGTGTTCAGGGTGATAAGCCGTGTTGCTTTTATGCCAAACATAACGTTTTGCATTGTTGCCAAAAAGTTCGATTTTGGTGTCATCTGACCAGAGCACCTTCTTCCACATGTTTGGTGTGTCTCCCAGGTGGCTTGTGGCAAACTTTAAAGACACTTTTTATGGATATCTTTAAGAAATGGCTTTCTTCTTGCCGCTCTTCCATAAAGGCCAGATTTGTGCAGTATACGACTGATTGTTGTCCTATGGACAGAGTCTCCCACCTCAGCTGTAGATCTCTGCAGTTCATTCAGAGTGATCATGTGCCTCTTGGCTGCATCTCTGATCAGTCTTCTCCTTGTATGAGCTGAAAGTTTAGAGGGACGACCAGGTCTTCTTAGATTTGCAGTAGTCTGATACTCCTTCCATTTCAATATTATCGCTTACACAGTGCTCCTTGGGATGTTTAAAGCTTGGGAAATCTTTTTGTATCCAAATCCGGCTTTAAACTTCTCCACAACAGTATCTCGGACTTGCCTGGTGTGTTCCTTGTTCTTCATGATGCTCTCTGCACTTTAAACTGACCTCTGAGACTATCACAGTGCAGGTGCATTTATACGGAGACTTGATTACACACAGATGGATTCTATTTATCATCATTAGTCATTTAGGTCAACATTGGATCATTCAGAGATCCTCACTGAACTTCTGGAGAGAGTTTGCTGCACTGAAAGTAAAGGGGCTGAATAATTTTGCACGCCCAATTTTTCAGTTTTTTATTTGTTAACAAAGTATGAAATATCCAATAAATTTCGTTCCACTGCATGATTGTGTCCCACTTGTTGTTGATTCTTCACAAAAAATTACAGTTTTATATCTTTATGTTTGAAGCCTGAAATGTGGCAAAAGGTCGCAAACTTCAAGGGGGCCGAATACTTTTGCAAGGCACTGTAAGTATTGACAGCCTTTGCCATGACACTCAAAATTGAGCTCAGGTGCAACCTGTTTCCACTGATCATCCTTTAGATGTTTCTACAAATTGATTGGATTCCACCTGTGGAAAATTCAGTTGATTGAACATGATTTGGAAAGGCACACACCTGTCTATAGAAGGTCCCACAGTTAACAGTGGATGTCAGAGCACAAACCAAGCCATGAAGTCCAAGGAATTGACTGTAGACCTCCGAGACAGGATTGTATCGAGGCACAGATCTGGGGAAGGGTACAGAAAAATTTCTGCAGTGTTGAAGTTTCCAATGAGCACAGTGGCCTCCATCATCTGTAAAAGGAAGACATTTGGAACCACCAGGACTCTTCCTAGAGCTGGCTGCCTAGCCAAACTGAGCAATTGGGGGAGAAGGGCCTTAGTCAGGGAGGTGACCAAGAACCCGATGGTCACTCTGACAGAGCTCCAGTGGAGAGAGGAGAACCTTCTAAAAGAACAACGATCTGTGCAGCATTTCATCAATCATGTCTGTATGGTAGAGTGGCCAGACGGAAGCCACTCCTCAGTAAAAGGCACATGGCAGTCTGCCTGAAGTTTGCCAAAAGGCACCTGAAGGACTCTCAGACCACAAGACCCAAAATTCTCTGGTCTGATAAAACAAAGGTGGAACTCGTTGGCCTAAATGGCAAGTGTCATGTCTGGAGGAAACCAGGCACCACTCATCACCTGGCCAATACCATCCCTACAGTAAAGCATGGTGGTGGCAGCATCATGCTGTGGGGATGTTTTTCAGTGGCAGGAACTGGGAGACTAGTCAGGATCAAGGGAAAGATGAATGCAGCAATGTCCAGAGACATCCTTGGTGAAAACCTGCTCAAGACCTGAGATTGGGTCAAAGGTTTATCTTCCAACAGGAGAAGGACCCTAAGGTTGCTTCTCATTCCAAGGTAGTAGGCTCACTCCCAATTTTACCTAAGAACACAGCCATGAATAAAATGGTACAAAAACATCCTCTGAGTGCAACTAATCCCAACCATTCAAGAACAGTTTGTGGGGGGGGGGGGTTATCCCACCTCTTGAGGATTGAGCACAATGAAATTTTGGGTCCATGGCCAGGAAACTCCTTAGACCTTAATCCCATTGAGGACTTGTGCTCAATCCTCAAGAGGTTGGATAACCCCCCCCCCCCCCACAAATTTCTAACCAACTTCAAGCACTTATGCAAGAATTGGCTGCCATCAGTCAGGATATGGCCCAGAAGTTGATTGACAGCATGTCAGGGTAAATTGCAGAGGTCTTGAAAAAGAAGGGTCAACACTAGAGTTGAGCGGACACCTGGATGTCCGTGTTCGGCGAGTTCGGCCGAACTTAAAAAAAAAGTCCGGGTCCCGGACTTTTGCCGAACTTTTCCCGGACACCGAACCCCATTGAAGTCAATGGGGACCCGAACTTTCAGGCACTAAAATGGCTCTAAAACACCAATGGAAAGAGCTAGAGTGCTGCAAATGGCAGCAAAACGTAGTTAAGAGCATGGCAAGTGCTCTGCAAACAAATGTGGATAGGGAAATAACTTAAAAAAAAAAAAAAAAAGAAAAATAAAACAATGTTCCTCATCTCTGAAGGACGAGGCCCATATGGAGTAGGAGGGAGGTTGAGGTGGTGGTGGATGTGGCGGTGTCATAGGCGTGTGCACAGGGTGTGCCGGGTGTACCTGGGCACACCCGAATCACCTAGGGCACATAGCATTATCGCTCTGTTTGCCAGTGAGGAGATGGGAAAGATCTCCCTCTGACCTGCTCTGCTCTATTTCTCTTTGCCAGCAGGGAGAGTAATGTATCAGGGCCATGTACATGTAGGCAAACACATGCATGTGTATTTAAACTTTGGGGTGCACACCCTAATGCAATAGGCTGCGCACACCTATGGGCGGTGTAGGTGGAAGCGGCGGTGGAGGAGGACCAGGGCCGGATTAAGAGCATCATGGGCTTGGTGCTGAAGGGCCTTAAGGGCCGTGCCTTGGCATGCACCCAGAGGAGGAAGGGTGCAGCCATGCATGCCTAATTCAACATGGGATGCTGTCTCTGAAGCCCATAAACACATCCATGCATCGGCAACTGTCCCTCCTTGTCCGGCCTTCATGCTGTGTGGGGAGGTTCTGAGGGAGCTGCCAGGGGAAGCGAGCATAGAAGCCAGACTTCTGTGTTTACAAGTGACAGAAGAGCGGTAACAGTGAATATGGCCAACCCGGGGCCTATATTAAGGTAGGGGCCTGGAGCTGCAGCTCCAATAGCCCCTATGTTAATCTTGCCCTGAGGAGGACGAGGTAGCCAACACTGCTTTTTTTCAGAAATTTTAAATGAGGGTACACCCCAAAAGAGTGAGAAAGAGCAAAAATAGAACAATGGCTGGGTAAGGTCGTAATCCATCGCTATTCTGCACAAGGTACGGAAAAGTCCCGTGGGATCGATGCCTGGTTCATTTTAATGAACGTGAGCTTGTCCACATTGTCTCTGGACAGGCGGCTGCACTTGTCTGTGATAACGCCCGCAGCCGTGCTAAATACCCGTTCAGATAATACACTGGCTGCAGGGCACGCCAGCACCTCCAAGGCGTAAAGGGCAAGCTCAGGCCATGTGCCCAACTTGGAGACCCAGAAGTTGAAGGGGGCAGACCCGTCATTCAGTACGTCTAGGTGTGTGCACACATACTGCTCCACCATGTTGGTGAAATGCTGCCTCCTGCTAAGACGTTCCATATGAGCTGCTGGCGGTGCCCTGGTTGCGTTGGCGACCTCTTCCTCCTCCTCCTCCTCTGCCTTGGCCTTGTGCTTCCACTGTGGCCCCGCTGTCAGGTGGGAATGCCAGCAGCATCGCGTCTACCAGCGTGCGCTTGTACTCGTGCATCTTGCGATCGCGCTCCAGTGAGTGAATTAAGGACGGTACGTTGTCCTTGTAACGGGGATCCAGCAGCGTGGCCACCCAGTAATCAGCACAAGTTAGAATGTGGGCAACTCGGCGGTCATTGTGGAGACACTGCAGCATGTAATCGCTCATGTGTGCCAGGCTGCCCAGAGGCAACGAAAGGCTGTCCTCTGTGGGAGGTGTATCGTCTGTGTCCTCTGTATCCCCCCAGCCACGCACCAGTGATGGCCATGAGCTGGCCTGGGTGCCACCCTGCTGTGAACATGGTTCCATCTCCTTCTCCAGCTCCTCCTCCTCCTCATCCTCCAGAACTGTGCCCCTGCTGGACAATTGTGTCCCTGGCGTTTGTGTGTGCAGGAACCCACCCTCGGAGCCCCTTGTGAATGACTGCCCTGAAAGCCTTGGAAATGTTACCTCTTCATCCTCCTCCTCCTCCTCCTCCTGTGCCACATCCTCTTCCATCATCGCCCGAATTGTTTTTTCAAGGAGGCATAGAAGTGGGATAGTTAAGCTGACAACTGCGTCATCGGCACTGGCCATGTTGGTGGAGTACTCAAAACAGCGCAACAAGGCACACAGGTCTCGCATGGAGGCCCAGTTATTGGTGGTGAAGTGGTGCTGTTCCGCAGAGCGACTCACGCCTGCGTGTTGCAGCTGAAACTCCACTATGGCCTGCTGCTGCTCGCACAGTCTTTCCAGCATGTGCAAGGTGGAGTTCCACCTTGTGGGCACGTCACATATGAGGCGGTGAGCGGGAAGGCCGAAGTTACGCTGCAGTGCTGACAGGTGAGCAGCAGCAGGGTGAGAACGCCGAAAGTGCGCACAGAGGGCCTGCACTTTCTGCAGCAGCTCTGATATATCGGGGTAGTTTTTAAGGAACCTCTGCACCACCAAATTCAGCACATGCGCCAGGCAAGGGATGTGCGTCAAACCGGCTAGGCCCAGAGCTGCTATGAGATTTCGCCTGTTATCGCACACAACCAGGCCGGGCTTGAGGCTCGCTGGCAGCAACCACTCATTTGTCTGCTGTTCCATGCTCCTCCACAACTCCTGCTCGGTGTGTGGTTTTTCCCCCAAACAGGCAAGTTTTAAAACTGCCTGCTGTCGTTTACCCCTGGCCGTGCTGAAGTTGGTGGTGAAGGTGTTACGCTGTCCGGATGAGGAGGCGGTAGAGGATGAGGAAGCGGAGTAGGAGGAGTTAGGAACAGGAGGCAAACTGAAGCGCCCTGCAATCCTCGGTGGTGGAAGGACATGCGCCAAATTGCTATCCGCCTCAGGCCCATCCGCCACTGCATTTACCCAGTGTGCCGTTAGGGAGATACAACGCCCCTGACCGTGCTTACTGGTCCACGTATCGGTAGTTAGGTGGACCTTGGCACAGATGGCGTTGCGCAGTGCACACCTGATTTTTTCCCCCACTTGGTTGTGCAGGGAAGTGATGGCTTGCCTGGAAAAGTAGTGGCAGCTGGGCACGACGTACTGTGGGACAGCCACCGACATAAGGTTTTTAAAACTGTGCGTCTCCACCAGACGGAATGACAGCATTTCAACACAGCAGTGTATGATCACAGTCAGCACAGCACAGCACTGAAGGAAAAACGCTGCACACAGTGACTGATAGAAAAAGACTTTTCTCCCTCCTCCTCAGTGGGCAAAAAAGATTGTGTTCACTGCACCCCACACACAGCAAAATCGAAGTGGACCACTGACATTTGCCTATCTCCAGCCTCTCCCTAAAAGGATTGATAAGATCGGTCACTGCAAACCCCCCCCCCCCCCCACACAGCAATATCGGTTGTAGAACACTGACCCTAAAAATCAGCAGCCTCGCCCTAAAATGCCCTACAACTCGCCCTGCCTAACACACTCCGACCTGTCCCTCAATTCTATCCGGACACAAATGGTTTTTGCCTGTCTGTCCCTAATCAGCAGCCAGCACGTATGATGTGTGCTCTGTCCCTGAACTAACACAGCAGAATGACGCAGCGGCGCTCCATCTCGAACTTATAAAGACTTGATCACATGCTTCAGATGGCCAATCACAGCTACTAATACATTTGTAGGCATGGCTGGGATGGCTTAAGGCACACCAGTTAAACGCTTGTTGATTGGCTGTTGAAAGCCCTCCATAAAAAGCGCGCCAATGCATACAAATCCCGGAAATAAAATGACCGAACACGGATTTTTACCCGAATATACAGTAAAGTTTTCGGGTCCGTGTTCGGGTAACAAAAATCCAATTATTCGGTACGAACACGAACAATACAGTCCGTGTTCGCTCAACCCTAGTCAACACTGCAAATATTGACTCTTTCCTTAAACTAAATGTAATTGTCAATAAAAGCCCTTTGACACTCATGGAATGCTTGTGATTATATTTCGGTATACCATAGTAACATCTGACAAAAATATCTAAAATCGCTGAAGCAGCAGACTTTGTGAAAATTAATATTTGTGTCATTCTCAAAACCTTTGGTCACAGCTGTACAATACTGAGAATTAGTCGCTTTATGAATGACCCATAGCAGCTTTATTGCTACAGAGTGGACGCTCTGTGCAGAATCACGTACATACAGTATACGAGATTCTGCACTTCCAAGTTTTGGGCTTGAGCACGCCGCCAGCAGCTCGTCCCCACTGTGACCCGCCTATCGTTCGGTAAACAAGGCAGACAGACTGTCATTCTGTGAGTACAAAAGACATTGATCCTGTGTTCCAGTGGAGCAGGAACACTGATCTATGTCTTAAAGTGCTAAAAGCACCTCCCCCACAGTTAGTAACTACTACCTTGGCACACGTTTAACCCTTTGATCGCCCCTATTATTAACCCCTTCTCTGCCAATGTCATTAGTACAGTGACAGTGCATATTTTTAGCACTGATCACTGTAATAATGTCATTGGTCCCCAAAAAAAGTGTCAAATGTGTCAGTTAGGTATCCGATTTGTCTGTAATATTGCAGTCCCCCTATAAGTCGCTGATCACCGCCATTACTTGTAAAAAATCAAATAAAAAAAATTAAAAAAATATTCCATAGTCTTTAGGTGCTGTAACTTTTGCACAAACCAATCACTTTACACTTATTGGGATTTTTTTTTACCAAAAATTTGTAGCAGAATACATAGTGGCCTAAATTGATTAAAACAATTTGATTTTTTTTTAATTTTTTTATTGGATACGTTTTAGAGCAGAAAGTAAAAAATATAGTGTTTTTTTTTTTTTTTCAAAATTGTCGATCGTTTTTTTGTTTAACCTCCCTGGCGGTATGATTCTGTCAGGAATTCTGTACCAAAAGTGGTACAATTTTTTTCATGGAAATTTGGCGTTATGTATTATAGGCCTACAATTCTTAGTAATTACTGACTTAAACCTGACCAAAACAAGACTCTAGTAGACATCCCAGATGTGATAAATTTGAAACACAAACGCATGAATTATATTCTAATCAATAATATAATTTTATTATATAATATATAATATTATATATATATATATATATATATATATATATATATATATATATATATATATTATATTATATAATAAAATTATATTATTGATTAGATTATAATTCATGCATTATATTATATATATATATAGGTGTATATATATATATATATATATATATATATATATATATATATATATATATATAGGTGTATATATATATATATATATATATGTATATATATATATATATATATATATATATATATATATATATATATATATATATATATATAAATAAATGTTATGTGTGTGTTTGTGTTTTGTGCAACGTTCAATGTTTGAATTTCCCTCCCTAGTTCCGCTCCCATACAGCATTGCTGCTGCAGGGAACGCAACTAGGAAGTCATCACACCGACGGAGGATGGACGAGCGGCGGGGATCTCAGACGGCTGGCGATCTCAGCAATGGGAGATCATCGCTGGATCGCCAGAAGAAGGTAAGAGACCGCTGCGCGCTCTGCCCATCCACCCCGAGCGTGACTCGGGATACCGATCCTAGCACAGAAAATCCACCCCGAGTCACGCTCGGGGGTTACCGCTAGGAGGGTTAAAGTGCAAAAAATAAAAAACACAGAGGTGATCAAATACCACCAAAGGAAAGTTCTATTTGTGGGGGAAAAAAATTACATCAATTTTGTTTGGATACATCATCGCACGTCCGTGCAATTGTCAGTTACAGCAACACAGTGCCATATTGCAAAAAAATGGCCTGGTCAGGAAAGGGGGCAGTAAACCTTCTGGAGCTGAAGTGGTTAAACCCCAAGACACATTCTGCTGCTCCTACTGACTATGGGGATACCATATGTGTGAGACTTTTTCACAGCCTGGCCACATAGAAAGACCCAAAATACTAGAAGCACCTACAGGCTTTCAAGGGGCATAAATTATGCATCCAATTTCTGGACTACCTATCACATTTTGGGACATTGTGACTGATGATTAGCAACACTGTGACTGGCTACACTATTAAGGCTTGTTCACAAGCGAGGGTGGGGGGTGGTAAAACCTTGTGGTTGTGCCCCCTAGCCGCTACCCACTGCAGAGATAGTAGACAGGGGTGTACATTTGCTGTGGCTGCAATGGTTTGCTTTGCGGTCATGGCATTAATTATACCCCCTGTCACTTTTAACAGACATAGTGCGCACCAATTGTATCCCTTTAAGTGAATAGCAGTGTTTATGTGGGGTCCAAGGGGAAATAACAGGTAGCAGGAAGGGGATACTGCCTGCCAATTGCTCCCTGAAGAGCAATCTGAATAAAAATTACACTTCAGAGAGCTCTGCACATGTGAAAGAGGCTCTAAGATTACACTGGAACGTGTGTGGTGGTGATTGGGGACAATGTGACTTGCTGCACTTTTGGGGCTCCTTCACACATAAGGTTGGGAGGCTGTAAAACTTTGTGGTTGAGCTGAGATTTTTACCACCCCCAACTGATACCCCCCTTTAGCTGCAGAAGCAGCGACCAGGGGTATACACATGCTATGGCTGAAGGTCTTTGCTTCTTAGCAAATAGCAAGAATTATAGCTCCTGTCACTTTTGACAGACATAGTGCTGTCTGATTGCAATGCTTTCCAAAGGGTTAAAGCAGATCCTGAGGAAGCGACACAATGGAGTACATTTACTAAAACTGGTGCACTCAGAATCTGGTGCAGCTGTGCATGGTAGCCAATCTGCTTCTAACTTTAGCTTGTTCAATTAAGCTTTGACAATAAAACCTAGACGCTGATTGGTTTCTATGAAGAATTGCTCCAAATTTTGCACACTTCAGTTATAGTTAGTGACCCCCAATGTCTCCTGACTGCCTGTCAAATGCTCCCTTCATAGGGCACTGCATATGAGAAGGAGGCCTGGTGGTGCACTGGGACTGGTGTGTTGGTGATTGGGGGCACTCGCTTTCTGTGGCTCCCTAAACTGGTCTGGGGACATTGCACTGCTGCGGTGCCAATCAGACATAAAATGACACTGCACTTGCTGTGGTGACAGTATGTAATTATATATATATATATATATATATATATATATATATATATATATATATATGTATAAATGAACAGCGAGATGATTGATGGACGTTATGTTTCACCTTGCAATTTGCAGGGTCAGGATGCTGTTTAGGCAAGTCAAGTTTCTCCGCCCCAAACATGCTTATCCATGTGCTCATGGACCTTGCTTTGTGCACTGGTGCAAATAATTTGGTGGAAGGTGGATTATGGTGTGGGGTTGTTTTTTAGGGGTTGGGCTTGACCCCTTAAAAGCATCAGCATACCATGACATTTTGGACAATTTCATGTTCCTAACTTTCTGGAAACAGTTTGGGGATGACATCTTCCTCTTTCAACATGACTGCACACCAGTGCACAAAGCAAGGCCCATAAAGACATAGATGAGTGAGTTTGGGGTGGAGGAATTTGACTGGCCTCCACAGAGTCCTGACCTCAACCTGATAGAACACCTTGGGGTGAGTTAGAGTGGAGACTGCGAACCAGACTTTGTCCAACATCAGTGCCTGACCTCACAAATGTGCTTCTGGAAGTAGTAATAAGATGCCATTGATTACAGAGCTAACTAAATCAAGTTTGTTATGCATGTTTGTGAATTGAGATGTGAGAGTTATGGGGTACAAAAGGCTTAGTATCATGGAAACAACACCCCAAAAAGACAGAAACAGGTTAGTGAATTGAGCCGATTCTTGTGTTATACTGCAATGTTAGTGACAGCCATGTTAGAGATGCACAGCCCTTTTATTATAGCCTACCTCCACTGCTGTTATGCCTTTCTTCTATTATATCTGTCTACTGTAAAAAAGAGATTTATTTTACAGTTAGCCTTTTGTATGATTAATGTTCCTAGTAATACACATGACAGAGGACTTCAAATTGCACAAAATAAGTAACCTTTCAATGTCTATGGAATAAAACTTTTTCTGTTATATTATGCATTTCTAGATGTGTCAAAGAGATGGAGACATGATCGATAACTTCATATGGACCATTTTGTTTCCCTGCCTTTTAGAAGGAATGTTTTTGTTTGATAATCACAATGAGAATCATATTAAGAGGAGAATCAGGTAGTGCACATTATTACATTTGCTCATCTGAATGTAGAACCACAGAGCAGGGGGGTAGGAAGGGGTATCACCTGGAAGTATTATAAATGTGATTAGATGACTTTAAAGATGGGAGCTTTTTTTTTACCTTTGCAAGCTCTGGACATAATAATAATGTGTGAAGAACTAAAGAGTTTAAAGACAGTTTGAGGATTAAACATGGTGTGAAGCTCTCATTTCGCACATAACCAGACAACATGCACATACTATAACACAGGTAGATGTATAAGTGATCTAACTTGTCAGCTCTCCAGATGCATATACTTTATGCAACTCACCTTTCATTCTGCTTGGAGCATTGTGGTTGTGTGAATCCAGTGTTGGGCCAAAGTAAACAGGAAGATGATGGGATCAATAGCAAAAAAAAAGTGTCAGGAGTTTCACTAGAAATAGGGATGAGACAAACTTCCCTGGGTTGGATTTGAGCAGGGTTCAGTGAACTTTAGAGAAGTGTCAAAGCTGAGCCCAAACCCCATTTGGAGCCAAATCTGTCAAATAAAAAATGCCCATTTTCTGGGATAGTAGGAAATGGGGTGTCAAAAATAGCATGGGGGCGTGCACTGCCCAGTGGAACATGGAAGCTGGAAGCTAGAAAGGCGGTGGGAATTCTACAGGCATTTTTAATGCTTGTGAGCCTTTCTTGAGGAACATAGCGTTAAAATCTAAAACAGAAAATTCCGAATACTGTTTTCCAAAAACATAAAAAAGCAGCTGCTCAAAAAACACTTGTAATAAAACGTCAAATAGTGCAGCGCTAAATAATAATTACATTAATTGTAAGCGTGCAAAAAAACATTCATAATGACAAACTTGCAAAAAATACATAACTGACATAAAAAGAAAAATCTGTGCATGTGCAAAATATGGCAATTTGTGTGTTATTGTGCTGCACATGACAATGAAGGTGTCCGTGAAAGAGTTGTAGTGAATCAACAAAACACAGTCAAACGTACAGAATACAATTAGTATTAGTACTCAAAAGTAGTGTTGAGCGAACACGGACTGTATTATTCGTGTTCGTACCGAAAAATTGGATTTTTGTTACCCGAACACGAACACGGACACTTTACTGTATATTCGGGTAAAAATCCGTGTTCGGTCGTTTTATTTCCGGGTTTTGCATGCTTTGGCGCTCTTTTCATGGCGGGCTTTCAACAGCCAATCAACAATCGTTTAACTGGGGTGCCTTAAGCCATCCCAGCCATGCCTGCAAATGTCTCAGTAGCTGTGATTGGCCATCTGAAGCATGTGACCAAGTCTTTATAAGTTCGAGGCAGCCGCAGCGGCATCATTATGCTGCTTAGATCAGGGACAGAGCACACATCAACGTGCTGGCTGCTGATTAGGGAAAGATAGGCAGGAAAAAAACATTTGTGTCCGGATAGAATTGAGGGACAGGTCGGAGTGTTTAGACAGGGCGAGTTGTAGGCATTTTAGGGATAGAGTCTGCTGAATTATAGGGTCAGTGTGTTCTACAAACTACAATCGATATTGCTGTGTGGGGTGGGGTCTGCACTTAGTTCTCCTGATCTACGATCTCTTCTCAATCCTGTTAGGGACAGAGTCTGCTGAATTTTAGGGAAAGTGTGTTCTACAAACTACAATCAATATTGCTGTGTGGTGTGGGATAGGAGATAGGCAGGTGTCAGTGATCCACATCCATTTTTCTGTGTGTGGGCTGCAGTGAACACAATCTTTTTGGGGTGCAGTGAGCACAATCCTTTTGGAGTGCAGTGAACAAAATCTTTGTGGGGTGCAGTGAACAAAACCTTTGTGGGGGTACAGTGAACACAATCTTTGTGGGGTGCAGTGAAGACAATCCTTGTGGGGTGCAGTGAAGACAATCCTTGTGGGGTGCAGTGAACAAAATCTTTGGGGGGTACAGTGAACACAATCTTTGTGGGGTGCAGAGAAGACAATCCTTGTGGGGTGCAGTGAACAAAATCTTTGGGGGGGTACAGTGAACACAATCTTTGTGGGGTGCAGTGAACAAAACCTTTGTGGGGTGCAGTGAACACAATCTTTGTGGGGTGCAGTGAAGACAATCCTTGTGGGGTGCAGTGAAGACAATCCTTGTGGGGTGCAGTGAACAAAATCTTTGGGGGGTACAGTGAACACAATCTTTGTGGGGTGCAGTGAACAAAACCTTTGTGGGGTACAGTGAACACAATCTTTGTGGGGTGCAGTGAACAAAACCTTTGTGGGGTACAGTGAACACAATCTTTGTGGGGTGCAGTGAAGACAATCCTTTTGGAGTGCAGTGAACACAATCTTTGTGGGGTACAGTGAACACAATCTTTGTGGGGTGCAGTGAACAAAACCTTTGTGGGGTACAGTGAACACAATCTTTGTGGGGTGCAGTGAACACAATCTTTGTGGGGTGCAGTGAACAAAACCTTTGTGGGGTGCAGTGAACACAACCTTTGTGGGGTACAGTGAACACAATCTTTGTGGGGTGCAGTGAACAAAACCTTTGTGGGGTACAGTGAACACAATCTTTGTGGGGTACAGTGAACACAATCTTTGTGGGGTGCAGTGAACAAAACCTTTGTGGGGTACAGTGAACACAATCTTTGTGGGGTGCAGTGAACAAAACTTTGTGGGGTACAGTGAACACAATCTTTGTGGGGTGCAGTGAAGACAATCCTTTTGGAGTGCAGTGAACAAAATCTTTGTGGGGTACAGTGAACACAATCTTTGTGGGGTGCAGTGAACAAAATCTTTGTGGGGTACAGTGAACACAATCTTTGTGGGGTGCAGTGAAGACAATCCTTGTGGGGTGCAGTGAAGACAATCCTTGTGGGGTGCAGTGAACAAAATCTTTGGGGGGTACAGTGAACACAATCTTTGTGGGGTGCAGTGAACAAAACCTTTGTGGGGTACAGTGAACACAATCTTTGTGGGGTGCAGTGAACAAAACCTTTGTGGGGTACAGTGAACACAATCTTTGTGGGGTGCAGTGAAGACAATCCTTGTGGGGTGCAGTGAAGACAATCCTTGTGGGGTGCAGTGAACAAAATCTTTGGGGGGTACAGTGAACACAATCTTTGTGGGGTGCAGTGAACAAAACCTTTGTGGGGTACAGTGAACACAATCTTTGTGGGGTGCAGTGAAGACAATCCTTTTGGAGTGCAGTGAACACAATCTTTGTGGGGTACAGTGAACACAATCTTTGTGAGGTACAGTGAACAAAACCTTTGTGGGGTGCAGTCAACAAAACCTTTGTGGGGTACAGTGAACACAATCTTTGTGGGGTGCAGTGAACACAATCTTTGTGGGGTGCAGTGAACACAACCTTTGTGGGGTACAGTGAACACAATCTTTGTGGGGTGCAGTGAACAAAACCTTTGTGGGGTACAGTGAACACAATCTTTGTGGGGTACAGTGAACACAATCTTTGTGGGGTGCAGTGAACAAAACCTTTGTGGGGTACAGTGAACACAATCTTTGTGGGGTGCAGTGAACAAAACCTTTGTGGGGTACAGTGAACACAATCTTTGTGGGGTGCAGAGAAGACAATCCTTTTGGGGTGCAGTGAACACAATCTTTGTGGGGTACAGTGAACACAATCTTTGTGGGGTGCAGTGAACACAATCTTTGTGGGGTGCAGTGAACAAAACCTTTGTGGGGTGCAGTGAACACAATCTTTGTGGGGTGCAGTGAAGACAATCCTTGTGGGGTGCAGTGAAGACAATCCTTGTGGGGTGCAGTGAAGACAAACAATCCTTGTGGGGTGCAGTGAACAAAATCTTTGGGGGGGTACAGTGAACACAATCTTTGTGGGGTGCAGTGAACAAAACC
Source organism: Pelophylax lessonae (assembly GCF_965119305.1). Lineage (NCBI taxonomy): Eukaryota > Metazoa > Chordata > Amphibia > Anura > Ranidae > Pelophylax > Pelophylax lessonae. Next base: position 621,333,530 of record NC_138768.1, on the reverse strand, counting down.
TTTGTGGGGTACAGTGAACACAATCTTTGTGGGGTGCAGTGAACAAAACCTTTGTGGGGTACAGTGAACACAATCTTTGTGGGGTGCAGTGAAGACAATCCTTTTGGAGTGCAGTGAACACAATCTTTGTGGGGTACAGTGAACAAAACCTTTGTGGGGTACAGTGAACACAATCTTTGTGGGGTGCAGAGAAGACATTCCTTTTGGGGTGCAGTGAACACAATCTTTGTGGGGTACAGTGAACACAATCTTTGTGGGGTGCAGTGAACAAAACCTTTGTGGGGTACAGTGAACACAATCTTTGTGGGGTGCAGTGAACAAAACCTTTGTGGGGTACAGTGAACACAATCTTTGTGGGGTACAGTGAACACAATCTTTGTGGGGTACAGTGAACACAATCTCATACTTCTGAAGCTTTGAGGGTGCTGCCTGTTCTATACTCCTCCTCCTCCTCCTCATCCATCCTTTTAGGTGTACAAACAATAGTAATTGGGGCCTAGTGTGCTTCTGTACGTGTGAAAAACATACACTTTTTTTGATCATATTTCCTATTCCGTTATTCAATAAAAACCTTTGGGGCTCAATTAAATTGCGGAATAGTCTGTGTCGGTACGTGTGAGATCCACCTTTCCAAGTTTTTGGGGTTCATCTCATACTTCTGAAGCTTTGAGGGTGCTGCCTGTTCTATACTCCTCCTCCTCTTCTTCCTCATCCATCCTTTTAGGTGTACAAACAATAGTAATTGGGGCCTAGTGTGCTTCTGTACGTGTGAAAAACATACACTTTTTTTTGATCATATTTCCTATTCCGCTATTCAATAAAAACCTTTGGGGCTCAATTAAATTGCGGAATAGTCTGTGTCGGTACGTGTGAGATCCACCTTTCCAAGTTTTTGGGGGTTATCTCATACTTCTGAAGCTTTGAGGGTGCTGCCTGTTCTATACTCCTCCTCCTCCTCCTCCTCATCCATCCTTTTAGGTGTACAAACAATAGTAATTGGGGCCTAGTGTGCTTCTGTACGTGTGAAAAACATACACTTTTTTTTGATCATATTTCCTATTCCGCTATTCAATAAAAACCTTTGTGGCTCAATTAAATTGCGGAATAGTCTGTGTCGGTACGTGTGAGATCCACCTTTCCAAGTTTTTGGGGTTCATCTCATACTTCTGAAGATTTGAGGGTGCTGCCTGTTCCATACTCCTCTTCCTCATCCTCCCTTTAGGGTAGGAAAAAATTTAATCGGGCCTAGTCTGTGTTTGTACGTGTGAGATACACAGTTTTTTATCCTATTCCGCTATTCAATACACACCCTTTTGGTGTAAAAAACATTAAATTGCGGCATAGTTTGCATATTTGATTGTGAGATACACCCGTGCGATACTGTTGTTCTTTTGTTCCGCTATTCAATAAAGACCTTTCTAGGGCAAGATCTTAAATTTCAGAAACATGAGGAGAGCGTCAAATAGGGGCTGTGGCCTGGGTCGTGGTGGTGCTGCTGCTAGAGCTCCTGTTGCAAGGAGAGGACGTGGTCGATCTGTGCCAGCTACACGCACAAGTGAAACACCTTCCTCAAGTGTGAGTAGGCGACAGAACCTGCATCAGTATTTGGTAGGGCATCATACGCCTCTAGAAGTGATGAGGCCAGAACACAGAGAGGCGATAGTAGATTGGTTTGCTGCTGACAGTGCCTCCAGTTCCTTCACATTGTCTCCCACCCAGTCTACTGCAGAAAGGTCAGAGTTGGCACCTGCAGCCAATGTCCAACCGTCTTTCACCTCACCCCCTTGCAAATCAGGCAAGCAGTCTGAGCCCCAAGCCATAGAGCAGTCTCTTATTCTTTTTGAGGACTCTGTCAGCAGGGTTTCCCAGGGCCATCCACCTAGCCCTGCCCCAGAAGTGGAAGAGATTGAGTGCAGCGATGCCCAACCACTTATTTCTCAAGATGAGTACATGGAAGGACCATCACGGCACGTCTCCGATGATGACGAAACGCAGGTGCTAACTGCTGCGGCGTTCAGCATTGTGGAGACCGACAGGGAGGGCAGGGGTGAAGACTGGGTGGAAGATGATGTGGAGGACGATGAGGTCCTCGACCCCACATGGAATGAAGGTCATGCAGGTGACCTGAGTAGTTTGGAGGAAGAGGCGGTGGTCGCACAGAGCCACCAGCACAGCAGAAGAGGGAGCGGAGCGGCCGTGCCCTAGACACTACGCCTGCTACTGCCCAACGCAGCAAGGGAACGAGCGCACCAAAGTCAGCTCAAAAGAGTTCTCTAGCATGGAAGTTCTTTAGAAAATGTGCTGATGACAGGACACGAGTGGTTTGCACCCTGTGCAATCAGAGCCTGAAGCGAGGCATAAACCTTCTCAACCTGAGCACAACCTGCATGATCAGGCATCTAAGTGCAAAGCACGAGCTGCAGTGGAGTACACACCTTCAAAACCAAGAAACGTCTCTGGCTCATCCTGCTTCCTCTTCTGCTGCAGTCTCGGCCGCTCCAGCCACCTCTGTAGTCATACCGGCACCTGCCACCCCGCAAACAGACGATCTGTCAGCAACACCACCACCTGGGTCACCAACAACCATCTCCACAATGTCCCGTGGAAGCGTTCAGCTTTCCATCTCCCAAACACTTGAGAGGAAGAGGAAGTACCCCCCTACCCACCCGCGATCCCTGGCCCTGAATGCCAGCATTTCACAATTATTGGCCTTTGAAATGCTGTCATTCCGTCTGGTGGAGACGCCCAGTTTTAAAAAGCTTATGTCGGTGGCTGTCCCACAGTACGTCGTGTCCAGCCGCCACTACTTTTCCAGGCAAGCCATCCCTTCCCTGCACAACCAAGTGGGGGAAAAAATCAGGTGTGCACTGCGCAACGCCATCTGTGCCAAGGTCCACCTAACTACCGATACGTGGACCAGTAAGCACGGTCAGAGGCGTTATATCTCCCTAACGGCACACGGGGTAAATGCAGTGGCGGATGGGCCTGAGGCGGATAGCAATTTGGCACATGTCCTTCCACCACCGAGGATTGCAGGGCGCTTCAGTTTGCCTCCTGTTCCTAACTCATCCTACTCCGCTACCTCATCCTCTACCGCCTCCTCATCCGGACAGCGTAATACCTTCACCACCAACTTCAGCACGGCCAGGGCTAAACGACAGCAGGCAGTTTTACAACTTGCCTGTTTGGGGGACAAACCACACACCGCGCAGGAGTTGTGGAGGAGCATGGAACAGCAGACAAATGAGTGGTTGCTGCCAGCGAGCCTCAAGCCCGGCCTGGTGGTGTGCGATAACGGGCGAAATCTCATAGCAGCTCTGGGCCTAGCCGGTTTGACGCACATCCCTTGCCTGGCGCATGTGCTGAATTTGGTGGTGCAGAGGTTCCTTAAAAACTACCCCGATATGTCAGAGCTGCTGCAGAAAGTGCGGGCCGTCTGTGCGCACTTTCGGCGTTCTCACCCTGCTGCTGCTCGCCTGGCAGGGCTGCAGCATAACTTCGGCCTTCCCGCTCACCGCCTCATATGTGACGTGCCCACAAGGTGGAACTCCACCTTGCACATGCTGCAAAGACTGTGCGAGCAGCAGCAGGCCATAGTGGAGTTTCAGCTGCAGCACGCACGCGTGAGTCGCTCTGCGGAACAGCACCACTTCACCACCAATAACTGGGCCTCCATGCGAGACCTGTGTGCCTTGTTGCGCTGTTTTGAGTACTCCACCAACATGGCCAGTGGCAATGACGCCGTTCTCCGCTTAACTATCCCACTTCTATGCCTCCTTGAAAAAACAATTCGGGCGATGATGGAAGAGGATGTGGCACAGGATGAGGAGGAGGAGGATGAAGAGGTAACATTTCAAAGGCTTTCAGGGCAGTCATTCGCAAGGGGCTCCGAGGGTGGGTTCCTGCACACACAAACGCCAGGGACACAATTGTCCAGCAGGGGCACAGTTCTGGAGGATGAGGAGGATGAGGAGGAGATGGAACCATGTTCACAGCAGGGTGGCACCCAGGCCAGCTCATGGCCATCACTGGTGCGTGGCTGGGGGGATACAGAGGACACGGACGATACACCTCCCACAGAGGACAGCCTTTCGTCGCCTCTGGGCAGCCTGGCACACATGAGCGATTACATGCTGCAGTGTCTCCACAACGACCGCCGAGTTGCCCACATTCTAACTTGTGCTGATTACTGGGTGGCCACGCTGCTGGATCCCCGTTACAAGGACAACGTACCGTCCTTAATTCACTCACTGGAGCGCAATCGCAAGATGCGCGAGTACAAGCGCACGCTGGTAGACGCGATGCTGCTGGCATTCCCATCTGACAGCGGGGCCACAGTGGAAGCACAAGGCAGAGGAGGAGGAGGAGGAGGTCGCCAACTCAACCAGGGCACCGCCAGCACCTCAGAAGGCAGGGTTAGCATGGCCGAAATGTGGAAAAGCTTTGTCAGCACGCCACAACAAACAGCAGCACCAGCAGCTCAGATGGAACGTCTTAGCAGGAGGCAGCATTTTACCAACATGGTGGAGCAGTATGTGTGCACACGCCTACATGTAGTGAATGAGGGGTCTGCCCCCTTCAACTTCTGGGTCTCCAAATTGGGCACATGGCCTGAGCTTGCCCTTTACGCCTTGGAGGTGCTGGCGTGCCCTGCAGCCAGTGTATTATCTGAACAGGTATTTAGCACGGCTGGGGGTGTTATAACAGACAAGCGCAGCCGCCTGTCCAGAGACAATGTGGACAAGCTCACGTTCATTAAAATGAACCAGGCATGGATCCCACGGGACTTTTCCGTACCTTGTGCAGAATAGCAATGGATACCGACCTTACCCAGCCATTGTTCCATTTTTGCTCTTTCTCACTCTTTTGGGGTGTACCCTCATTTAAAATTTGTGAAAAGAAGCAGTGTTGGCTACCTCGTCCTCCTCCTCAGGGCCAGATTAACGTAGGGGCTATTGGAGCTGCAGCTCCATGCAGGCCCCTACCTTTTATATAGGCCCCGGGTTGGCCATATTCACTGTGACCGCTCTTCTGTCACTTGTAAACACAGAAGTCTGGCTTCTATGCTCGCTTCCCCAGGCAGCACCCTCAGAACCTCCCCACACAGCGCGAAGGCCGGACAAGGAGGGACAGTTGCCGATGCATGGATGTGTTTATGGGCTTCAGAGACAGCATCCCATGTTGAATTAGGCATGCATGGCTGCACCCTTCCTCCTCTGGGTGCATGCCAAGGCACGGCCCTTAAGGCCCTTCAAAATCCTCAGCACCAAGACCATGATGCTCTTAATCCGGCCCTGGTCCTCCTCCACCGCCGCTTCCACCTACACCGCCCATAGGTGTGCGCAGCCTATTGCATTAGGGTGTGCACCCCAAAGTTGAAATACACATGCATGTGTTTGCCTACATGTACATGGCCCCGATACATTACTCTCCCTGCTGGCAAAGAGAAATAGAGCAGAGCAGGTGCAAGGGAGATCTTTCCCATCTCCTCACTGGCAAACAGAGCGATAATGCTATGTGCCCTAGGTGATTAGGGTGTGCCCAGGTACACCAGGCACACCCTGTGCGCACGCCTATGACACCGCCACATCCACCACCACCTCAACCTCCCTCCTACTCCATATGGGCCTCGTCCTTCAGAGATGAAGAACATTGTTTTATTTTTCTGTTTTTTTTTTGTTGTTTTAAGTTATTTCCCTATCCACATTTGTTTGCAGAGCACTTGCCATGCTCTTAACTACGTTTTGCTGCCATTTGCAGCACTCTAGCCCTTTCCATTGGTGTTTTAGAGCCATTTTAGTGCCTTAAAGTTCGGGTCCCCATTGACTTCAATGGGGTTCGGTGTCCGGGAAAAGTTCGGTAAAAGTCCGGGACACGGACCCGGACTTTTTTTTAAAGTTCGGCCGAACCCGTCGAACACGGACATCTAGGTGTCCGCTCAACCCTACTCAAAAGGGGTGACAGCAATAACATTAGTGTTGCTGAACCAAAAAACAAAAACAAAACACTGCTGACGCAGAAGGAATAGCACCTTCGACACAAAGGGGAGGACAGCAATTATTCCCTAAATAAAATTAGCGCTGCTGCCCCACCAAAAAAAATACACTGCTGACGCAGAAGGAATGGCACTTGTGACACAGAAGGGGGAGTACTAATATTGTAGTAACAGAACTTGATCATGCAAAAAAAAAAAAAAAATGAGAAGAAAAAAATATCAATGAAAAAAATAAATGGGATCAGTGGGGTGACACAGACATGTTGTATACACCAACACTTCAGTGGCCCCAATACACTGTGTTACACAAGAATCACAGCACAACACTACACTGACTGCACTACACTGTGTTACAAAAGAATCAGCTCTACACTACACTGCACTGCTGTACACTGTGGTACACAAGATGAATCAGCACAGCACTACACTACACTGACTGCACTACACTGTGTTACACAAGAATCAGTCCTACACTACACTGACTGTATTAAATATGAAAGCACAATCCACTGACTACCTGCCTATTTTCCACTCCTAATCTCCCCTACCACACTACACACGACTCCTGTGTAAGCAGCCTTAAATAGTGTGGGGCATGGACTTAGCCCCTGAGCCATGACTGGCTAGAGGCACCCTGTCTTTGGCCAATCGTGACTCTGACAGGACATTGTGCTGTGATTGGCCAAAGCATACAGATCAGGTGCATGATTTGGCCAATCACAAGCACTTAATGCACTGCACTTCCCGCCAAGCGCCACATCTGTTTGTGTGTTCAGCGAACACACAAACACACGGTGTTCGAGTTGAACTTACAGTCGACTCAAACGTTCAGCCTATCATTATTTAGGAGCAGTTGGGTGTTTTTTTCAGCAGCCCCTGAACTCTCCTCTATGTTATCTTACCTGTCCATGTACACTGGGTCATTTATACTTTTTTAGAGACAGTTGAGTTTAGTGGCAATTTTTTTAAAGCAAAAAAATGTGTTTAGATGGAAGTTTATTGGCATTTAAAATGCCAAATTCTTGTAACTTCATGCAAACGCGTCTAAATGTGGTAACTTGCATTTATAAGCATTTTGTTTATAGGTGTTTTCGATGAAGATACATTTCTGACCATTTTACAATTAAAAAACGATTTTAAACGCAAACGCCGCTAAACGTGCATAAATACGGCATGTAAATGCAGTAAACAAACGTTTTTAACCGTCAGTTACTAGCTGTCAAATTCCAGTGATCAGGAGAGGTTTTAAAACATCCCATGTATATGAAGCCTTAAAAGATTTTTCTACGAACCTGAATATTCTATGTAAGGCTCATCACTCATCATAACATATACAGTCAGGTCCATAAATATTGGGACATCGACACAATTCTAATCTTTTTGGCTCTAAACACCACCACAATGGATTTGAAATTAAACAAACAAGATGTGCTTTAACTGCAGACTTTCAGCTTTAATTTGAGGATATTTACATCCAAAGCAGGTGAACGGTGTAGGAATTACAACAGTTTGTATATGTGCCTCCCACTTTTTAAGGGACCAAAAGTAATGGGACAACTGGCTGCTCAGCTGTTCCATGGCCAAGTGTGTGTTATTCCCTCATTATCCCATTTACAAGGAGCAGATAAAGGGTCCAGAGTTAATTTCAAGTGTGCTATTTGCATTTGGAATCTGTTGCTGTCAACTCTCAATATGAGATCCAAAGAGCTGTCACTATCAGTGAAGCAAGCCATCAATAGGCTGAAACTGTTTGGAACATCCTTAAAAAGAAAGAACGCATCGATGAGCTCAGCAACACCAAAAGACCCAGAAGACCACGGAAAACACCTGTGGTGGATGACCGAAAAATTCTTTCCCTGGTGAAGAAAACACCCTTCACAACAGTTGGCCAGATCAAGAACACTCTCCAGGAGGTAGGTGTATGTGTGTCAAAGTCAACAATCAAGAGAATACTTCCCCAGTGTGAATAAGGAGGATTCACCACAAGTTGTAAACCATTGGTGAGCCTCAAAAACAGGAAGGCCAGATTAGAGTTTGCCAAACAACATCTAAAAAAGCCTTCACAGTTCTGGAACAACATCCTATGGACAGATGAGACCAAGATCAACTTGTACCAGAGTGATGGGAAGAGAAGAGTATGGAGAAGTAAAGGAACTGCTCATGATGCAAAGTATACCACCTCATCAGTGAAGCATGGTGGTGGTAGTGTCATGGCGTGGGCATGTACGGCTGCCAATGGAACTGGTTCTCTTGTATTTATTGATGATTTGACTGCTGACAAAAGCAGCAGGATGCATTCTGAAGTGTTTCGGGCAATATTATCTGCTCATATTCAGACAAATGCTTCAGACCTCATTGGACGGTGCTTCACAGTGCAGATGGACAATGACCAGAAGCATACTGCGAAAGCAACCAAAGGGTTTTTTAAGGGAAAGAAGTGGAATGTTATGCAATGGCCAAGTTAATCACCTGACCTGAATCCGATTGAGCATGCATTTCACTTGCTGAAGACAAAACTGAAGGGAAAATGCCCCAAGAACAAGCAGGAACTGAAGACAGTTGCAGTAGAGGCCTGGCAGAGCATCACTAGGGATGAAACCCAGCATCTGGTGATTCATTCCAGACGTCAGGCTGTAATTGACTGCAAAGGATTTGCAACCATGTATTGAAAAGCAAAAGTTTTATTTATGATTGTTAATCTGTCTCATTACTTTTGGTCCCTTAATAAGTGTGAGGCACATATACAAACTGTTGTAATTCCTACACCGTTCACCTGATTTGGATGTAAATACCCTCAAATTAAAGCTGAGAGTCTGCAGTTAAAGCGCATCTTGTTTGTTTAATTTCAAATCCATTGTGGTGGTGTATAGAGACAAAAAGATTAGAATTGAGTCGATGTCCCAATATTTATGGACCTGACTGTATATAATCTAGTGGATTTACAATCCAAAAAGGTTTTCACTGGCTTCACTGAATTGGTGTGGTAGTAATTAAACTACCAAAGTATGCACCAAAGCCTCAAAGAGTCCCACCAAGCCATACAAACACAAATGAGAAACAAAGCCCAAAGGGGCATTGAGACTGTGAAGATGCATCAACAAGTCAATTTGAAATAAGCAATAATTATCAAAAGGACAGTCCTAGAAGAAGGATAATGTCACTAATCCCTGGCTCATTACCATTTATGTGCCTCTTTTAAAGAGGCTGAAATGGTGCAGATATCTTAGATGATGAACTACTGGTGGGGGTAAAAAAAAAAAAAAAAAAAAGCTTACCAGAGCCTCTCCTAGTGCCATTATCACATAGAAGAGTAGGAGCAGTACAGGGGGGAGGGGGAGTGGGCAGTAGATTTCAAATTAGCAATGCTCAGTAAGAACTATCTCCATGTGGCTGCACCTCTACCTTGATTTCCGGGCTTGCCGGTCATTGTTTTTTTGGAAAGTCCCTATTTGGGGAAAGATAAGCTGCTGTGGCTGTAGGATTCTAGATTACTTTTTTTTCTGCTGCCTGCTCTTCTCTCTGGCTTTTAACAATTCTGGCATTATTAGAGGAGGGATAGGGTGCTGGTTCTGAAATACAACCTATGCTTTAATGCATCCGCCAAACCCCTTATTTGAAATATTTGTGTATTTTCTAAGTCAATCTTCTATGCTCTCCCCCTTGGCTGTAGAATTTCCCTCAAATTGCTGCTGCTTGCCTTTTTCCCTGCATTATAGAAGGGGCAGGCAACCTATGGCTATAGGTTTTAATCCGGCAACTATGTCTCCAGTGCGCTGGCTATAATGAAATAACATAATTTAAAAAAAAAAATGGGAATCTGAAATTTTTACTAGATTATATGGGAAAATGGTTGCAACACAAAAATAATTAAAGAGAGAAGCAGACAGACAGACAGACAGACATTATACAGTGAATTCTAGAGAGATATAGAGCCAAAGGAGAGCCACAAATAACTATAAACATCCATGCAACCTCTGTTTGTGGATGCCCTTGTAGTAAGCCAGCAGTGGAGTGCTTAAACAATTCCAATGGATCCAGTCATGACCTAGGATAGGTGGGGTACTAAAAGTGTAGCTTTTCTGCAACTCCAGATGGCAGCTGATGCCCACTGTACCCTATGAATCCTCTCTACCCCCCCCCCTTTTCAGCAAATCATTACTTTCCTGCTTTCACTGCTGTCATCCATTCAATATTTATATAGATAGGGTATTCAAAGCTCCAGTGTTTCCATATAGAGAGGGAGATGATGAAACACTCTCATGGTGCAGTATATTAATTTATTTAAGAAAGAAGGTTGTATTGCACTTACATCAAAGAAGACAGGGATCAGCATGTATTGTATAGGAATTGTCGGTTTATGCTCTACCTGCATTCCTGCTGGCTGGTAATGACATATCTCAAACACCACCCAACGCCGTTTCGTCATTCTATGTCTGAGCAGCTGCACTCACAATATTGTACACACCAATAATAGCAAATATAAATTTAACAGTGTTGCGCTGCCATATGTGTATAATACACAACTCAAACGTGTATAAATGTTGTATAAACCAATAATTATAACATTAATTTAAATGCCACAAAACAAATATAATCATGCAGTGTGAATGCAAGAATATAGTGCACAAGATGAGAAAAAGTGTTAATCACATAAAAATTTAGTCCAAAAAAAGGTCCATTAGGTAGTGATCCAAACAGTGCCAGGTAGATTTTTTTCCAACTTCAGTAAATTAACACCCAGTGCTCCCCTTCAAGTTCAAACACACATACTGTAGCCTCTTACCAGAAACTGCCTTAGTGAACTTCACCTCTCACTTTAGGTTTGGGCTAGCTTTCCCTTCTCCAACTGTCCTTTAAGATTGCAATGCTGGGAAGCACCTCACAGTCTCATCCAGGACAGTGTCAGATCAGATGATTCCACATAACAATGAGAAAAGAAGCTCATTGTGCAACATCCAGTAAAATCAAAGATGGTTTATTTAACCACTTCCATACAGAGCAGTTACACCACCTTCCTGCCCAGACCAATTTTCAGCTTTCAGCACTCTCACATTTTGAATGACAATTACACTGTAACTAAACAAAATTTTTATCATTTTTTTCACACAAATAGAGCTTTCTATTGCTGGTATTTGATCACAACTGTTTTTTTTTTTTTTTTTTTTTTTTTGTGATATAAGCAAACAAAGAGCAAAAATTTTGAAAAAAAAACACTTTATTTTAGTTTCTATTATAACATTTTGCAAAAAATTAATTTTTCTTCATAAATTTGGGCCAAAATGTATACTTCTACATATCTCTGGTAAAAGTAACCCAAATTAGTGTATATTATTTAGTCTGTGTGAAAGTTATTGAGTCTAGAAGCTATGGTACCAATTATTGAAAATTGATCACACCAGATGTACTGACGGCCTATCTCCTTTCTTGAGACCCTGAAATGTCAGGACAGTACAAATACCCCCCAAATGACCCCTTTTTGTAAAGAAGATAGTATAAGGTATTTAGTAAGAGGCATGGTGAGTTTTTTGAAGTTATAATTTTTTCCCACAATTCTTGGGAATATTAAGAAAAAAAATGTTTTCTTTTTTTTTTCCACAAAGTTGTCAATTTATAAACTATTTCTAACACATAGCATATACACAGCAATAATTACACCCCAAAATACATTCTGCTACTCCTCCTGAGTATGGTGATACCACATGTGTGAGACTTTTACACAGCATGGCCACAAAAAGAGACTTAGCATCCAAGTAGCACCTTCAGGCGTTCTAGGAGCATAAATACACATAAAACTTTCTTACTACCTATCACACTTTTGAAGACCCTGGAGCACCAATACAATGGAAATGCCCACAAAATGACCCCATTCTGGAAAGCAAACACTCCAATGTATATTCTTTTAGGCATTATGGGTCTTTTGAATATGTCATTTTTTTCCACAAGTTTTTGGAAAATGTGGGAAAAAAATGAAAACCTTTTTTTTTCTACACAAAGTTGTCAATTTATAGGATATTTCTAACACATACCATGTAAATAGCAAAATGACACCCCAAAATACATTCTGCTATTCCTCCTGAGTATGGCGATACCACATATGTGAGACTTTTACACAGCCTGGCCACATAAAGAGACTCCACATCCAAGTAGCACCTTCAGGCATTCTAGGTACATAAATGACACATAATTTCCTGACTACCTATCACACTTTTGAAGGCCCTAGAGCACCAAGACAATGGAAAGTCCCACAAAATGACCCCATTTTGGAAAGCAAACACTCCAAAGTATATTCTGTGAGGCATTATGGGTCTTTTGAGCGTGTCCTTTTTTTCCACAAGGTTTTTGAAAAAGAGGGAAAAAAATGAAAACCTTTTTTTTTTTACACAAAGTTGTCAATTTATAGGATATTTATAACACATAGCGTGTAAATAGCAAAAATTACACCCCAAAATACATTCTGCTACTCCTCCTGAGTATGGCGATACCACATGTGTGTGACTTTTACACATCCTGGCCACATACAGAGACTCCACATTCAAGTAGCACCTTCAGGCGTCTTAGGAGCATCAATGACACATATAATTTCCTGACTACCTATCAAACTTTTGAAGGCCCTAGAGCACCAAGACAATAGAAACGCCCACAAAGTGACCCCATTTTGGAAAGCAAACACTCCAACGTATATTCTATGAGGCATTATTGGTCTTTTGAACATGTCATTTTTTTCCACAAGATTTTGAAAAATGTGGGAAAAAATGAAAACCTTTTTTTTTTTTGCACAAAGTTGTCAATTTATAGGATATTCCTAACACATAGCATGTACACAGCAAAAATGACACCCCAAAATACATTCTGCCACTCCTCCTGAGTATGGCAATACCCCATGTGTGAGACTTTTTCACAGCCTAGCTATATAGAGGGGCCCAACATCCAAGGAGCACCATCATGTGTCCTAGGGACATAAATCACACACATTAATTCCTTTTTTTTTTTTTTTTGAATAACTTTTTATTGTAGTTCGGATAGCAATACAGATTGTAATACTATTGTACGGAACAGAGGCTATAACAATAAGCAATATTCAGTACATGGTAACTTCCTGAGATACACCAAGAAAAGTACATCCAAGCTACATTACGTTTCAAAAAGGAATACAAGAAATAAACTGATTAACCTTTAAGATAAAAGGGGATGGGAAGAGGTTACTGGGGGGGAGGGGGGGATAAAAGGGAGGGCGAGAGGAGAAGAAAGGGGTAGTAAGTTGGTTAGAGAATGGGTCCAGGATGCTTGAAGGAAGGGTAAGGAGAGCAGGGCCCTGTCATAGCAGTGGTCACGAATAGGAAAAGCATAAATCGATCAGTCCAGAAGGGGGGGGAGGGGGGGGGGAAGTATTAGCAGGTCTAAATAGACTAATACATCAAAATGATATCATACGTGAGAGACCCCAAAACGGTTATGAATAGCTATTATATCAGAGTAGTGGTTGGGGTTTCTCAGGCTATAAAGGCACGAGAGGTGTTAAAGGTCAGGCTGTCACAATGTTGATGGTAAGAGATGGAGGCATCAATGAAAACGCGCCATTTTTTGAGAAACAGGTCCGGACGTGATAGTTTGTTTTGATGTATGTCCATCCAATCTCTGCGGCATAGAAGCTGGAGTTCAGACTTAACATCGGATAAGGTAGGCGGAGAGTTGGTGATCCAACGTTTTAGTATGGCTCTCCTGGCAATCATTAGGCAGTTCATTAGCCAAGATCTATGATGTAGTAAGATTTGTTTTTGGGTTCTTGGCAATTGAGACATGAATGGGCGTATGTCCTCAAAAAGTAGGATGTAGACATCTTTAGGTATTGTAAGTCCAATGAGTTGTAGAATGAATCGGAGGAGTCTGTCCCAGAAGTTTGAGATCCGTGGGCATGACCATAATTTATGAAGTAGGGAGGGGCATTTGTGATGACAAAGTGAGCATAATAATTGGTCAGGGTTGGAGGACCATTTCAAGCAGGGAAGGTAAGCTCCGTGGAGTATTTTGAACTGTTGCTCCCTCCAGAATTCGTTATGAACGAAGCGGCAAGTGTCATTATAACCCTGTAGAGCACGGGAGTGAGCCGTCGTGGAGGAGAGGACGGTATTCCAATTGCGAGCCACTTGGGCAGTAATGGGTTCGTTAAGAGTGCGACTCAGGGATGAATAGATATGGGAGATTTTGTGCTGGTCAGTCGAAAGCCATAAATCCATTGCAGAGTGTTTGAAGCGAGAGGAGGAGTCCATATGTAAGGACCGGAGAAACCCCAAGCACTGTTGAACATACAATTGTTGAGAATCGGGTACCCCGAAAGAAGCATTCAGCGAGGATAGACTAGCTGGTTTCCCAGTTAGCGGGTTGAATAACTGGTAAAAAGTGGTGAGACCCTTTTGCGCCCATGAGGCAAAGATACGGGTGTGCTGACTCTGGGGAAACAGGGGGTGACCCAGAAATGGTAAGAATCTGGAAACTCGTTGGGGAACCCCCAATTTTTTCTGATTGCCTTCCAGGAGGCGATAGTGTCCCTGATCAAGATATTGTTCCTGATATCGGGTGGAAGGTCCCTGTTCCCACTGTGTAGCACGGCCGCAAGGTCATAAGGGGCAACCATTTGCATCTCAAGTTCATAATTGGTGTACCTAGATTGCCGCCTTATCCAGTCTAGGCCCCCTCTTAGAATACATGACATGTTGTATAAGCGTATGTCTGGAAGGTCGACTCCACCATTTCTTTTCGGCAGGTATAATTTTTTTAGGGAGACACGGGGGCGTCGACCCTGCCAGACAAAGGCAGAAATTGCTTTATTGAGCCTGTTTACATCCTTATGTTTTAGCAGGAGGGGGATAGTTTGCAAGGGATATAAGAGCTTTGGGAAGCTGGTCATTTTGAAGAGATGACATCTACCCTTGAAAGAGAGGGGAAGGGATTGCCAAGTCTGGAGTTGTGAGATCATTTTGTCTATTGTGGGGGAGAAATTTAGAGTGTACAGTGAGGACGGGTGTTTACCTATTTTTATGCCCAGGTATGTTATGTGTGAGTTAACAATCTTCAAGTCAGTGAGGGAGGCCCACGGCGGGTTATGGGGAGAATACAGAGGAAGTACCTCACTTTTAGAAAAATTTATGCGCAACCCCGAGCATCGCCTAAATTGTTCAAAAATTGTTTTTATGGTTGGGAGATCAGAGGTCGGGTTAGAGGTAAAAATGAGGACATCATCCGCGAAAAGTGCGGAGCGGATGTCTAGGTTGCCAATGGGTATCCCGTGGAGGCGGGGATGGGTTGCTAGCGTCCTAGATAAAGGTTCCATGGCAATGTTAAAGAGAAGTGGGGATAGGGGGCAGCCTTGTCTCGTGCCTTTGTAAAGGCGGAAGACTTTTGAGGAGTGGCCAGAAACTATGAGATTCGCCGTAGGAGCCTGGTACATTGTACAGATCAAATGGACAAAGGCACCAGAGAAGCCCAATTTAGCAAGGACCATGTCCAGCCATCGGAAACTGACATTGTCGAATGCTTTTTCAGCGTCTAATGTGACAATGGCAGTCTCCGTGGCTGGATTGGAGTTAGCATATTCTAGTGCTGCTATGACTTTCCGAATATTAGAGGTTGCGGATCTTCCCTGAGTGAATCCGGCTTGGGCCGGGTGGAGCATGGTAGGTAAGATAGATGCAAGGCGGTTAGCTACAATTTTGGATAGGATTTTAGCATCAAGGTTTAGTAAGGAAATCGGGTGATATGAACCCGGGTTGGTAGGTTCTTTCCCCTGTTTATAAATAAGTTTTATGATCGCTTGGTAACCAGTGGGTAGGTAACCCGCCCCCTGATATATGTGGTTGTAAACTTCCAGCAGGGTAGGGGCTACAGAGTCAACGGTAAGCGCATAGAATTCTGCCGTGTACCCGTCCGGGCCTGGGGCTTTGGCAGAGGCCATGGATTTGATGGTATCTTTGACTTCAGTGAGTGTGATCGGTGCATTAAGCTGTTGTAGTTGGTCTTGGGTAACGGTGGGTAGGGGAAGAGTGCTTAATAAGGAGTTAGCGACAGTGTCATCTATCTCCTCCTGACCATATAATGTCTCATAAAATTGTTGGAAAGTATTTACAATGTCCTGTGGGGCTTCAACTCTTGTCCCCTGGGCCGTCACTAGGGCAGGGACATGAGTGGGGGTATACGGGGGTTTGCATCAGGAGGCAAGGAGTTTGCCTGGTTTGTTACCAAATTTGTGGAATCGCCAATCTTGAACGTTGGCATGTAGTGTCTCCTGTGCCGCGGCCCACGTATCGAAGTCAGACTTCGCTTTCCTCCAGACGTCTCTGGAAGCTGGGGTGTTAGTCGCATTTAGAAGTCGTTGTGCCTCTCTGAGGGAGTTGCTAGCTTTGGCGTAAGCCGCTGTAATCCTTTTCTTGTGGGCCGAGGCCTAGGAGATGATGTGACCCCTCAGTACCGCCTTGCCCGTTTCCCAGAGGAGGGTGGGGGAGCAGTCTGGGGAAGAATTTGAAGCTAGGAAATCAGTCCATACCCGGTGTAGAGTAGTGCTTAGGGCAGGGTCTTTTGCTAGGTATGATGGGAATCGCCATGGGGGTTTAGAGCCTTGGGGTGCTAAATAAAAAAGGTTGATTGATACCGGAGCATGGTCCGATACCGCAATGTCGTGGATGTGTGGGTGAGAGGTGTTGGGGAGTAGAGAGTCGTTCGCAAAAAGATAGTCGATTCTGGAGAGGGAATCGTGGGGATGGGAGAAGAAAGTGTATTCT
Source organism: Pelophylax lessonae (assembly GCF_965119305.1). Classification (NCBI taxonomy): domain Eukaryota; kingdom Metazoa; phylum Chordata; class Amphibia; order Anura; family Ranidae; genus Pelophylax; species Pelophylax lessonae. Next base: position 621,316,763 of record NC_138768.1, on the reverse strand, counting down.
CGTGCGGTTGGATGAGCTAGTCGCCAGGTGTCCGTAAGCCGGAGACCGTCAGCAAATACATGTAGAGGGGTAAGTGTCTGTGCAACTGGAGGTGATCTGCTCTTTACAGTCCCTGATCTGTTTTCCTCTGTTGACATGGTGGAATTGAAATCTCCGCTACCAACAGGGGGAGGTGGGTGAATGGAGCCAGGTGGGAGGTGAGGGATTGGAGAAAGGGTTTTGGGGGGGCATTGGGGGCATAAATGCCCGCAAGAGCCAGTTCCTTATTCAGGATAGATAAATTCAGTATTAAAACTCTTCCGAAATCATCGAAGTGGGAGCCAATTAGTTTGCAGGATAAATTTTTGTGGATGAGGACCGCCACTCCCGCTTTACCCTGAACCGCAGGAGAGCCATAGACCTGGCCCACCCACAGTTTGCGCAGGCGTGGGAGGTCAGTGTCTGGTAAATGAGTCTCTTGAAGGATCGCAATGTCCGCTCTCAGGCGACGCAGATGCCTGAGAACGGACAACCGTTTGTGAGGGGAGCGTAGACCCTTAACATTCCAGCTGACTACCTTAATAGTCATGGAGGGAACCATTGTGGATATGTCTGGCTGATCAGTAGACACAAGTGGATAAAAAGGGCAAGGGAGCTATAAGCCGCAGAACTTAGCTAAAGAAACATTAGGGGCCTGAGGGTACTAAAGGTGGTGGGATCAAGCATCCGGGGGGACAGGGGGGGGGAGAGGGACCCAGCTAGGGTCCAGGAAACAAAAAAGGAAAGGACATACCAGGTGAAGCCTGAGCTTCTCTTTTTTCCTCATGCAATCAGTACTCCCGATGAGGAACAGCGTTACCGCGGAAAGCCTATATGCGCCCATGGGCTGCAAGGAATAGAAAAATAAAGGATGGTGCCACCTTGTGGTGGCACATGTTCGACCCTGTAAAGGAGAAGAACAATGTAAAGTAAAAAGTAAATAAAAAAAAATAGAAAAAATGACGTTTATCAACGGTAATGCTGTGTCTCATAAGCGATTATAATCTAACAGTATAATCAATATATAACCCCAACATAAAACCATATGATGGCCCGGAGGCCGGATAACAGTAAAGAGGCCCTGAGAGGGGAGAAATGCAATCCAAAAGGAACGGAGGAGCCTCAGATATAATGGTACATATAGAAGGAAGTTCAGTCAACATGTGAACTAAATTGGCAGGGTAGTTCATTCCAGCGGTAAATGCGGTTACCAAACGTAAAAACTAGGAGGCAACCTGGATAGAAAGAACCGGCAGGATGAGATATAAGTGATCATCATAGGAAGGAAACCGATTAAGAATAGGGTCTGCCATTGGGGCCAGAAAGCCTTTGTTTCTTAGCAGGATCCTTTCTTGGGCTGCGCTGTTCCCGAGGTGTAGACGGGGGGTGGCGGGGGCCTCCATTGAGATCCAAGGAAACATGAAGGTATGATTGTAGGTAATGTGCCGCTTCTTCCGGATGCGTGAATGATTTCTGATCGCCTGAGGAATCAGTAAAGCGGAGGGTGGCAGGGTATGCCAGGGTGAATTTTATAGCCTTGTGATAGAGGGCCTGACAGATAGGTTGGAAAGTCTTCCTTCTCTTGGACACTTCCTGTGAATAGTCTGCGAACAAAAGAAGTTTGTGGCCATCTAGCTGCAAGGACTTGGAATTCCTGAAAGACTTAAGTATATTCACCCTGTCCATATAGTTAAGGTATTTAACAATGACCGGGCGGGGCGTGCGGCGGTCATTTGAGGGGGCCCCCAGTCGATGAGCTCTCTCGACAATGCAGGGGGAGGCAATCCCCAGTGTAGCCGGTATTCTGGTCACACATATGTCATGAAGGGAATCCGAGTTAAATGATTCTGGCAGACCTATAACCCTAAGGTTATTTCTTCTAGAGCGGTTTTCTAGATCATCCAGTTTTTCTAATATGTAAGTTTGAGTCTGCCTAGCCTGTTGATCAGTCCCAAAGGAGTTTTGCACCTCATCTTCCAGGTCAGAGACCCAATGCTCTAATTCTTGCAGCCTGCCAGCGTGATCCCCCAGCTCCTTCCTAAGCTGTGTGATCCCCTGTGAGATGGCTCTATCCACTGCCTCCATGATGGTAGGAGACAGGAGTGTTGCCACAGCCTGGGCTAGACTGGTGATGTGAGCCTCGGGGAAGACCGGGGGCTGGGTGTCTTGGGCGGGAGCGTGAGGAGGCTGTGAGGCGTCCGCCATATTGGCTTCAGTGGAGGCCTGCTGCTCGGGGTTTCCCCGGGGATTCGGGGGCTGTAAATGGCCGGGGAGGAGGTACTTCTCCATCTGTACCTTGTCCCGAGTAGGTGCGGCGGGTCACCGGCGGGTCGGATGGCGTGGATGGGCTGTGGAGCGGTTTGGTATGCCGATCACTGCAGAGCCGCTGTTTCGAGCGTCTTCTCACATGAGGCGCCGGAACCGGGACACATGAATTCCTAACAACCTATCACATTGTTGAAGGCCCCTAACACATAGCATAATACATACCAAAATACATTCTGCTGAGCAAAGGATAAACAAAAGATTACCTGTGATTTTAGCAGTGCAGTGGTCCAGGCAGTAGGCAGGAACGTAGACAGCGACAGTGAAAGGATTGTCCAGGCAGCAGGCAGGAATAATGTACATAATTAGTACAGGCAGCAGGCAGAGATATGGTCAGTACAGCCCAAGTATTGGTCCAGGCAACAGGCACATGTTCCATAAAAAGTCCTGGGTCAGTGCAGGCAGGGATACTATCAGCACAGCCAAAGTATTGGTCCAGGCAGCCGGCAGGAACATCAAGCTTAGGGCCTCGGTTGGGAAAGAATGGGGACAGGGGTAGAGGCTTTTCCCACCCAAATCGATTTCAAGCCTCCAGACTCCAGACCCTGTTCCGAGATTACAAACCCAGAGAAAACCATAAACTGGTTTTCTCATATCAGAACACTATATTCTGAAGCCCCTAGCAAAAGTGAGACCCCTGTGTCATTTTGAATCCCACTACTACAGTAGCAGGGCGAAAGGTCAGCCTAAGTGGCAGGCAAAAAACATGGCCGTAACAGGCCGAGGTCAGTGCAGGTAAAAGGCAGAAATAGAAGGTAGGCTAAGGCATAATTGATAAACAATCCAGAGTGAGTTCGCGTGAAAGGCAGAAACATGGCGGATAAACAATGCAGACGGCAGGCAGAGGCATAGTCGATATACAGGCCAGGGTCGGTTCACATGGAAGGCAGTGATATGGTTGGTTGAGGCAACAGAAAAATATTCAGCACAAAAATTTAAAAAGGGGAAATGGCAGCCTGATTGAAATATGGGCTAAAAGTTTAGGGCAGTGTAATAGATTTTGAAGCAATCTCCGATGCATAGGCCAGGTTGGGAGGGACATTCGGTACAATTGAAACTGGTTTCTCTCCTAACTCCTTTTTTGCTACACACCCGACACCTTTTTTGGCATCGTCTTTCAGTTCCTGATGGTGGGATATGGTAAGGGAAATGGCGCTCATGAAGTCTGCTGACACGATCGGAACAAATGATTTCTGGGGGGGATCCTTGCTGGTAAATCAGGGCAGTGGCAATATCTTCAATAAAATGGAGGAAGGGGATTGGTGTTATTGTTGACTTTTGATAGGTGACATATGCCTTGTACATGGCCAAATGGAAAAAGTAAACTGCAACATTTTTGTACCAAAAGAGGGTCTTTCATGTCGGGAGATAGGGCTGCAGCATTTGATCATTTAACCCCCCCCCCCCCCCATGTACTTATTGTACTCGTGGATACAACCAGGCTTTCGAACGGAACCGCGTCTTCTTCTAATTTCCACTGAGGTGCCATTGTGGATGGTGGACATGATGTAAACTTCCTTACTATCCCTCTACTTCAAAGCCATTACTTCCTCGTTCCTTAGGCTTGTGGATTCCCCGTTTTGTAATGAAGTGATGCGGTAAGCCCTTCCATTTTTTTCTTACTAAAGAAAAAACAGTAGGTGTAGTTCTACACCTGAAGAAAGAGCGCGCATTCTCTTCACGAGCTTGGCGCACGCTCAGAAACGCGTCGTGTGCACCTTGACCCTGCCTTCGTCACATGGTCGACGCTGAGTCACAGCCCGCCTTGAGAGTCCGGTCCCTGGGAAGCAAGAGCCGGCATCTCCCCGCCATCCCATCCACCGGATAGTACCATCTTGGACGTCTCTACTCTCGGCATCAGCTACTGGACAGCTCGACCTAGGACATTGCATCTTAGCCTTCACTTCCTTGTATCTAGTGAGTCATTTCACACTGTATGTGTATCCCTTCATTAAACGTATTGCACTTAGAGGCGCTCCGCTTGTTTTTTCTTTATCCTGTCTACAGATTGACTCCTGTGTAGCTGAGCCGGCCCTTCGTGCATACGTTCATCCCACAGCCCCTCTCTCTTACCACATGGACTTTGCCCCACTTCTAGTTATATAGGTAATGTTCTCATATACCGATTTCCATTTTTTGTTATACATTTGTCTGATATTTTGCTCCCACATCAGTTGTACCCCAGTGCATCAGAGCGCCAGCCGTCCTTTTCATGTGTATTTTTTTCTTACTGTACCGCAGGCCAAGGTTTTTTTCAGGTACAGGTGGTGGTAAAGAGGCAAACTGGTGTAGTAGTTGTCCATATAAATGTAGTACCCCAGTGCGCATGCGTGGCAGCCCGACATGGACATCTGATCCAGGAGCTCCGTCCCGCTCCGGCAATTAAGAGCTCGCAACACGACACACACGGCACCCCCAGCTCCATCGAGACACCAGCGGCACTCCCGAACTTCCCAGGCACCCTTCTATGTCAGTGGTCCCGGTCAGGCGGAAAATGGAGCGGTCTCTGACCCCGGACATCCCGCGGCCTTCATACGCCAAGATGGCGGCGGCTGCACCACCACCCGGACCTCGAGGAGGGCTAGCGGATTCGGAGGACATAGCGGATCCTCCAGCTACCCCACAGACACCCAGGGACAGTTCAGCTCACCCCGTGAGTACCTCTCCAGCCCCCCCATGTTCCCCCGCCTCCACAGAGTCCTATATAGGCCGCACGCTGGAGGAACTTCTCCTTTCCATGGCAGACTTTTCACTTGGCCCAGACCCGATTCCTGGCCTACAATTGGACGATCCTAATTGCCCCCCTAATATGCAGGGAATGATGGCTATGTTTTCTAAAATGTTGGCTAGGGGCCTCTCCCACACGGCTGCTCAGATCACGTCCACTATTCAGGGGGATTTGCAGAATCTGGGGTCCCGCATAGAAGCTATCGAACAGAAAGGTGATCATACTATAGCCAGAACCAACCAGAACACAGCTATAATAAAGGACATCCAAGACCAGCTTGAGACGGCGCTAGCCAAGATAGACGATTTGGAGACTAGATCCCGTCGTTACAACTTTAGGATCCGGGGGCTCCCGGAATCCATAACGGATGTCACGGCTGCGGTGCAATTCCTTTATCTCTGACCTGATACCTGGCATTTCTGCACACCGCCTTGAATTGGACCCAGAGACATTATCGTGAAGCCCCATCACTACACAGTGAAAGAGGAAGTTATGAAACTTTCCAGATCCTCACCCCAACTCACCGCCATGGGTCATCCAATCCAAATATTTGCGGACATTTCACCATTCACCATCCAAAGGAGACGTTCCCTCAAACCCTTGCTTACGGTCCTTACCCAGAAGAACGTTAAGTATTGGTGGTCTTTCCCCTTTCGCCTCAGCTTCTCTTTCCGTCAGAAAACCTATGGCTTCTCTTCTATGGCTGACGGCGAGAAATTGCTCCTTCATTTGGGTATCCTTTCCCACGACGCACCAATTCCTGGATCGCAGAGATCTTCATCCTCCAAGCGCCCCACACCGTCCAGCCCTGTGATCCCTCTGTGGCAAAAGCAGCAACACAAGCGGTCTAAGGAATCCGAACCTCCCTGAGACTCCCGCATCATGGCTCCGAGTGTTTTTCCTTTTAGCCGGACTGCTTCCCACAATGGGAAGATCTGCCCTTTTTTTTTTTTTGCCATGCCGACCCGGTTCTCGGCTGGCTGGCACTACTAACTGAAATTTTTTTTTTTTAGTTTTTGCTGTTTTTGGTCCTTGTCCAGGACATTACTGGGTATCTTACCCTCCATTTTTCTTTTTCTACCATCTTCTATATATGACAATGTTTTATGAGTTTTATATTTGATCTCCTGGTGCCTTTTTGAGCTTCATTTAAGTATGGTGCTGTTACTTTACAGAGGCAGCATTGTGGGGAGATTTCCTCTCCACGGTGCTTCCTCCGGGTGGGGGAGTCTCTTTTGGCTCTCTTTCCCCATTTTTTGAGCCTTTGCCGGAGCGGCTGTCATGCCACTCCACTTGCTCCGGCGGTTGCACGAGATGACTTTCTTGTGCCCCCCTGGGGCTACCCCGGGTCCTGTTCCCAGGTTCCCGGTGCACTTATCCGGGTTCGCGTCCGGGCGTTGTTTGACCGGTCGCGACCCTGGATGTGACTTTTTGTCACCGTTGTATAATGCTGCTACTGTTAATGCATTTGTATGGTTTTGTTTATGGTCTTCACTAATGACTATTTCTATCCATGTGCTTTTCCGCTTCCTTCCCCCTCTCCTTTTTTTCCCTCTCTTTTTTTCCTTCCCTCTGGTCTCTTTCTCTCCTCTTGTCCTAGGTCAACGTGCGGCTGTGATCCTCCAGCTCTGGCTCCACTCCACGGGCCCTCATCGGGCCGCCCTGTCTGCAGGCTCCACGTCTGCGCAGTTCATCCATTGGTATAATGGTCTCCTCTGACCTACGAGCTCCACCGCTAAGATTGGCTTCCCATAATGTCCAGGGTCTCAACTCCCCCCTCAAGAGGCGTAAGTTGTTTCAATATTATCACACCACACATTATGACATATTATTGCTGCAAGAGACTCATTTTCCCCCCTCATACAACCCCTCCTTTGTCCATGCTAAGTACCCGCTGTTCTATTTGGCGAACTCTGACTCTAAGACTAGGGGGGTGGCCATCTTCTTTTCTGGCAGGGTGAAATTCTCCCCCTCCAAGACAGTCCGCGACCCTGCAGGGCGTTTTCTCCTCCTGGTAGGTGAAATAGCAGGGCAGACGTTCACGTTTGTGTCGTATTATGCCCCTAACAAGGGTCAGGCTAAATTTTTTTCTACTCTGGCTGACCTGATCTCTAAACATGCGGTTGGATCCTTGATCCTCGGGGGCGACTCTAATTTGGCATTTGACCGCAGCCTGGACAAATCCAGGCCGTTGTCTTCTCCGTACAAACAACCTCCTCGACAGAGCTTTAGGGTCGCCAAGACGATCTCCTCCATGGGTCTTGTCGACATATGGAGGGAGCAGCATCCTACTTCTAAGGACTACTCTCATTACTCGGCCCCTCATCGCACTTATGCTCGGATTGATCATGTTTTCTTCCCCGCTTCCTTTATCCCTCATGTTTACAAGTCTGACATTCGCGATACACCTCTATCTGACCACTCTATAGTCTCCATCTCCTTTTCCATTCCGTCTTGCTCTGCGGCTCCGTCGTACTGGAGACTTAATGAATCTATTCTAACCAACCCGGCCCACTGCACGATGATCGACAATGGGATAAAGGAATATTTTAGACTGAATGACGTGAATGATATCTCCCCGGTATCCCTTTGGGCGGCCCATAAAGCCGTCACCCGGGGGCATATCATACAACTGGCATCCAAGCTCAAGCGTGAGCGGCGACTCGATCTGATTACTCTCGAACGCTCCTTCCACTCTTTACGTAAAAGTCACAAGCGACACCCCACGGCGGACTCTTTGCGTCTCCTGGACGAAGCCAAGGTGGCCCTGAACATGGCGCTTACCACGGCTGCGGAAAAGCATCTTCGTTGGACCGGCGCGCGCTTTTACTCAGAACGCGACAAGATAGGCTCCCGCTTGGCCTCCAAGCTGACCCCTAGGGCCCAAGCCCGGGCTTTCCCTAAGATCAGACTGCCTACCGGCGCTTTATCCCAAAATCCTGCCCCGATTATGGCGGCTTTCCAGAAATTCTTTTCTGACCTGTACGACTACGGCTCCCACGCCCCAGGGGCGTCCGAACGTTTCCTGGACTCGATCCCCCTCCCTACGCTCTCCTCTTCTCATAGGAAGAGCCTAGAAGACCCAATTTCTGAAGCCGAGGTCCGTGATGTCATTAAGAATTTGAAAACCTCTTCAGTCCCTGGCCCTGACGCTTTTTTGCCGATATATTACAAAACGTTCGCTGACACCCTAGCCCCACACCTAATGAAATTTTTCAACTCATTGTCCTCCGGTACCCCGCTGTCCCCAGATCTCAATGCTGCTCTTATCTCGGTAATCCCCAAACCCTCTAAGGATCGTAGTGAGGTTTCTAACTATAGGCCTATTTCCCTCATCAATAATGATGTCAAAATCCTCACTAAGCTACTCACGAACAGACTGAATGCTTTTATTTCCCAATAGGTTCATAAGGATCAGGCTGGGTTTATCCCAGGTAGACAGGGAACGGATCACATTCGACGTGCGGTGGACTTGATCACGGTCCTAGGCTCCACCTGGGATGGAGGGCCCCCACAGAAGGGATTTCTCCTTTCCCTTGATATTCAAAAGGCCTTCGACACGGTGACGTGGCCTTACATCTTTGGGGTGCTCGGGCGATGGGGTTTTGGACCTCGTTTCACGAACATCTTCATGGATGCTACTCTGACCCTTTCCCTATAACCAGAGGAACCCGCCAGAGCTGTCCTCTTTCACCATTGTTGTTCGCGATTGCGATCGAATCATTGGCAATTGCCCTTCGGCACGACAGCGACGTATCGGGGGTTCGTTGTGGGGACAGGGAACATAAATGTGCGTTGTTTGCGGACGACATGGTTCTCTTTGTCACTAATCCCGTGGTCTCCGTACCTGTAATTCTTGAACGACTTAAAGTATTCGGCGCTGCTTCAGGTCTGCAGGTCAACCTGTCAAAATCCTGGGCAATGAATGTCTCGTTAGACTCATCGCAGGTGGCCTCTGCAAAAGCCGCCTTTCCTTTCTCCTGGAAAACGGACTCTATCCTGTACCTGGGTACTAAACTGACCCCCTCCATTGCCTCTCTATATTCGGTCAATTATCCCCCTTTGTTCAAAAAGCTTCGTGCTGATCTCGCTACCTGGTCCACGCACTCACTGTCTTGGGTGGAGAGAATTCATGCGGTGAAGATGACTTTGCTCTCCAGGGTCTTGTATCTTTTCCGGGCACTTCCAATCCCGGTTAACTCCGGACATCTAGCGGAGCTTCAAAAGGCAGTTATCAAATTTGTTTGGGGTTCTAGAGGTCATAGGTTCGCCAAATCGGTACTTTTTCGTTCAAGGGACAAAGGAGGTCTTGCCCTCCCTAATCTGCGTTGGTACTACCAAGCGGCCCAGCTTGCCCAATTCTCTGCTATTTATAGGCGCTCTGCCAAACCGGACTGGGTACATATTGAAAGACAAGCAACCCCGAATCACACGCTGGACTTCCTAGCCTGGAGGCCCCCTAAATCTAGACCTCCAATTCTATCCCCTACACTGTCGCACTCATTCTCCATTCATGATGCCCTATCTAAGCACCCCAACCTGATCTCTCCCATGAAACCACTTACGCATATTTTTCATAATCCCGATTTTCCCCCTGGTCTCAATATCAGAACGTTTGGCTGGTGGCTCAATAAGGGACTCTTTCGGATAGGTCATTTCTTTAATTCTATGGGCCCTCTATCTTTCCCACATTGTGTCAGTTCCCTCAAAATGCCTCTGACTGAAAGGTTCCGCCACACTCAGATTTCCCATTTTCTGCACTCAATTTGGCTTACTAAGCCTGACCCTCCACAGGTCACTTCCTACGAGCGGTGGTGTTCGGAGGCCAGTGACCCTAAAGGGGGTATATCACTGATTTACAGCGCGCTTTCTGACACTACTGAGAAGCCAAAATACATGTTGGATTGGGAAAGGGACCTTGGTGTGGAGCTGGAGCTGGATGACTGGAGCACCCGATTCAGACGCGCCTTTAAAGGTATTGTTAATGTTTCCTTGATCGAGGCCAATGTGAAATTGCTTACTTGCTGGTATTTGGTTCCTTCACGTTTAGCTTGCATGTACCCTAATTCATCTGCTCTATGTTTTCGAGGATGTGATATGTCAGGGGACTTCCTTCATACCTGGTGGTCCTGTCCGAGGCTCCGAGCCTTTTGGTCGTCCATCTTTCGTATGGCCCGGAAGGTGTTGGATCATCCAATAGACCAGTCTCCCCTAATAGCCCTACTTAATGGTAGAGTCTCGGGCCTGCCTAAATTTTCCCAAAAACGTCTACACTTTATCCTGTTAGGAGCCAAACTTACCATAGCCAGGGCGTGGAAGAAACCACGAGTTTCGGTTAGGGAAGCTAAAATGAAGATCTCCTGGATCATGACCCAGGAGAAGCTCTCGGGTATTCTCTCTGACCGGGTGGCCCAGTTTGAGTCTACTTGGGAGCCATGGGCTAAATATGTTCATGTTGATCTGTGATGTTAAATCCTTCATGTTTGACCTAGGATCCCCTCCTTTCCCTCTTGATTCTCCCTTTCTTCTGGCCTTTCTTTCACTCTTTCTTCTTTCTAATTTGTTATGGTATCAACCCGGTACTCTGGGCAGGGTCTCCACCTCTGGCCTACCGCTCAGGGGGCGGATGTGTCGCCACCTTATAGGGGCACGTCCTCTGGTGCGGGACGCTGACTGGGGGGGGCCTTGTCCAGTAGGGTCAACACTCCCTTCCCATCTACTTGGACTGAACATGCCTTGTTTGCAGCAAGTTATTGCTTCTAGAACCAGTCCTCCCTTGTGCTCCCACCTTGTCGTTGGGTGGGATTCGCTAGGACGGAATATGTTGTTTTTCACCTGTGTTTCCCACAGTAGTTTTTATGGTTTAGTGATATACTGTTCCTGTTGTACCAGACTGTACATTTGCAATATTTTTGCTGCCTTTTTGTTTTTGTATTTTTTGATTCCTGAAAATCCAATAAAAACTATTGAAAGTAAATGTAGTACCCCTTTTGCAACAGTGGGAAGGCTAGTTCCCAGACAATCTTGCCACTTATTCCCATGAAGGTTGGGCACTCAGGGGGCTGGAGCTCGGAGTCTCTGCCTTCGTACACGCAAAAGGCGTACACGTACCCAGGTTTGCTTTCACATAGCTTGTTTAGCTTTAAGCCGTACCTAGCCCTCTTACTGGGAATGTCCTGCTTAAATCCCAGCCGGCCTGGGAAATGGACCAGTGATTCGCCCACAGCAATGTTTTGGTCAGGGACATAAACTTTGGGAAACCGTCTAGAAAATAAATCAATTAGGGGGCGAATTTTATAGAGTTTATCAAAATTGGGATCATCTCGGGGAGGGCACTGCAAATTATCTTTGAAATGCAGGAAGCGCATTATAATATCATAGCGGGACCTGGACATGACCGATGAATAAATTGGCATATGGTGGATGGGTTTGGTGGACCAATAGGGTTTTTTTTTTTTTGTAATCCCCATATTGATGGTAAGGCCCAAAAACACTTTTAGCTCTTCTAATGTTAGGGGTCTCCATTCAAAAGGACGGGCATGATATGAGGTGGGGTTGTTCTCTATGAACTGTTGGGCAAAAATATATGTTTGGTCCACGATGCCTTGAAGGAACTCAATAGGGAACAAAATTTTCGGTGTTGACCTGCAAACCTGGCTGTTCTGTGAAGGTGGGGGGGGATTGTTGCTGACCCAGAGCCAGAAGGCAGCCACAATGGGTTTGCCAAGGCATCCGGAAGCTGCATTTGAGCTCTGCTTCTTTGGGGCTGGTGTGAATATCCAGTGCTTGTACTGGGCATTTCCTCCTGGGGTCCAGCGCCGTTGGCGTTTGCCGATTGGCCAATTGGCGCTGCTTGTGTCTGCCTGGTTTTCAGTGCGGCGTCTTTTCAGTTCCCAATGTAAAGCCTTCAAAGGGCTCAAATTCTGAACCAGATTCAGAATTGGTTTCGGCATCGGAAAGTGAGAGCTCCCCGCTGCTCTCATCCGTCATTGTTAATAATTGATAGGCCTCTTCGGCAGTGAAAACGTTTTTGGACTTGGGCAAGGTGGCTGTATGAAGGGTGACATGTACTCGGTTACTTTGCTGGGTAGGTGACAGACAGGTGACAGGTACTCTGGTACTGATGAGCAGGTGGCAGGTACTCGGGTACTCCGATAGGCAGGTGACAGGTACTTGGGAACTCTGATGGGCAGGTGACAGGCAGGTAATAGGTACTCGGGTACTGATGAGCAGGCGGCAAGTACTCAGGTACTTGAGGCGGCAGGTACTCTGATGAGCAGGTGGAAGGTACTCGGGTACTCCGATAGGCAAGTGACAGGTACTCGGGTACTCTGATGGGCAGGTGACAGGCAGGTGATAGGTACTTGGGTACTGATGAGCAGGCGGCAAGTACTCGGGTACTTCAGGAGTAAGGTACTCTGATGAGCAGGTGGCAGGTACTTGGGTACTCCGATAGGCAAGTGACAGGTACTCGGGTACTCTGATGGGCAGGCGACAGGCAGGGGACAGGTACTCGGGTACACTGATGGGCAGGTGACAGGAACTCTGGTGACAGGTCCTCTTTATTTGGTGGGGGCAATCAGGGCACAGTAATTTACAGTACTCTGTGGTAACTCACTGTTTTCAGATCTCCTCCTCACACTGGATTGGTGTGTGAGGAGGAGAGCCTAGTAACAGTGAGTTACCACTGCTTTGTTGACATTTGTGACCGGCTGTGATTGGACACAGCCGGTCACGTGGTAAAAAGCCAATTTTATTGGCTCTTTACCTAGATCGGGGATGGGCTCTGTCCGAGGGACGAGCCTAGTCCCTGATCGCCGCGCTGCGCACTCCCGGGGGTGCGCGCTTCCGGGGGTGCGCATTGCAGAGAGAACGAGCGGCTCGTGCTGGAGCCGCTCATGTGATCGGCTGTGATTGACACAGCTGATCACGTGGTAAACAGCCAATTTTCATTGGCTATTTACCTTGATCGGGGATGGGCTATGTCTGAGGGACAAGCCTCATCCGTGATCGCCGCTCTGCGCACCCCCAGGGGTGTGCAGTTGCGGCGAGAGCGGGCCGCCGTCATATGACGTTGGCCCAGATCGACAAAGACTTCCTGCTGCCGTCATTTTTCAATGAGGCGGGAAGGAAGTGGCTAAATTCTAATTTCAGGAGCGAGGATAAAAACAAGCATTGAAATAGACACAATCCATCCCACACCCTCTACGGGCATGCTGACATTACCGCTTTTTCCTGTGACTTTAGGCCTTTTGGGTGTTAATTCACTGAAGTTGGAATAAGAGCCACCTGGCACTGTTTGGATCACTACCTTACATAGTTACATAGTTACATAGTAGGTGAGGTTGAATAAAGACAATAGTCCATCCAGTTCAACCTGTGTAGGTGTGTGTGGCTGTAATCATCTCACATAGCCCTTAATGTCCTGATCCTTGAGATGTAAGTCTAAGAGTCTTTTGAAAGCCACCATACTACCCGTAGAAACCACCTCTTGTGGTAGAGAATTCCACAATCTTGTAGCCCTAACAGTAAAGAACCCCCCTCGTTGCCTGAGGTTAAAACGCTTCTCGCATTGTATGTCCTCGAGTCCTCATGCAATTCCTTCGAATGAACAGTTTTTTTTCTAAGCTGAGATCCCCATTAAGATATTTATAAATTGCTATCATGTCCCCCCTCAGACGTCTCTTCTCCAGGGAGAATAAATCGAGCGATTGCAGCCCCTCTTCATAGTTAAGGTCCTCCAACCCCCTAATCAGTTTAGTTGCCCTTCTCTGGACTCTCTCCAGCTCCAACACATCCCTCCTGAGGACTGGCGACCAGAACTGGACAGAATACTCCAGATGCGGTCGGACCAGAGTTTTATAAAGTGGAAGGATTATAGTCTTATCTCTGGAATACATCCCTTTCTTTATGCATGCTAATATTCTGCTGGCTTTGGCAGCTGCCGCTTGACATTGCATGCTGTTGCCTAATCTATCATCAACCAAGACTCCCAGATCTTTCTCCATTTTTGATTCCCCCAAGGGTTCCCCTCCTAACGTGTATTGTGTTTTTATGTTTTTAGTCCCCAAGTGCAAAACCTTACACTTCTCCACGTTAAACCTCATTTGCCATGTCGTTGCCCACTCCGTTATTTTGTCCAGGTCATTCTGTAGGATATCTGCTTCATGCTGTGTAGTTATTGCCCTGGCCAATTTTGTGTCATCTGCAAAAACTTATAACGAACTACTGATCCCGTCCTCAATGCTGTTTATGAATAAATTGAACAAGGTTGGTCCCAGGACTGAGCCCTGGGGCACCCCGCTTACTACCTCAGACCAGTCTGAGTAAGTGCTGTTTATTACCACCCTTTGGACACGGCCTTTTAGCCAGTTTCGTATCCAAGAGCAAACCCTGCTGTCGATACCTGCAGATCGTATTTTATAAATTAAGCGCTTGTGGGGAACTGTATCAAACGCCTTAGCGAAATCCAAGTACACCACATCCACTGGTCTGCCCCTATCTAGCTCACAGCTCACCTCCTCATAGAATGTTAAGAGATTGGTTAGACAAGAACGCCCATTTGTAAACCTGTGCTGATTACTGCTGCTGATGATGTTGTTGTCTTTAGCATACTCTACGATATAGTCCCTTATCATCCCCTCCAGAAGTTTACATATTATTGATGTCAAACTGACAGGCCTATAATTTCCCGGGATATGCCTCTGGCCCTTTTTGAATATCGGAATCACGTTAGCCTTCCTCCAATCCCCTGGTACATCTCCTGTCCTAATACTGTCAGCAAAGATCAGGAACAGTGGTCTAGATATAACCTTACTGAGTTCCTTGAGTACTCTCAGATGTACGCCATCCGGGCCTGGTGATTTATTTGTGTTAAGTTTATCCAGCCTTTCCCTGATTTCACCCTCTGTTAGCCATAGTGGCAAGTCCTGTGTATAACTATTAATCATACAGTCATGGTCAGTGTACCCCTCCTTTTCCTGTGTAAAGACTGACGGGAAAAAAGCATTCAGCACGGTTGCTTTTTCAGTGTCCTCTGTAACCATCCTCCCATCATCGTTAATTATGTGTGCAATATGCTCTGCCCTAGTTTTTTTGCTGTTGATATATTTAAAGAATTTCTTTGTTTTTTTTTTACTATCCTCCGCTATTTGTCTCTCAAAGTTGATTTTAGCCATCTTGATTTCTTGTTTACTTTTCTTATTTGCCTCCTGGTATTGCTCGAAAGCCGATACTGTGCCCTCTGATTTATATTTCTTGAAGGCCATTTTTTTCCCCCTAATAAGTTTTTTGACGCTATGGTTTAGCCAGCCAGGTTTGGCTTTGTCTCTTCTAAATTTATTTCCCATAGGAATGCACTGCAAGAGGCATTTGCTTAATATGTTCCTAAAGCATTCCCATTTTTCCTCTGTGGTCAGTGATCCCAGGGTTTGGTCCCAGTTTACCCTTTCCTTCAATGAGTACAATTTTGGAAAGTTTGCCCTTCTGAGGTTTAGGGTTCTTATGTTCCCCACTTGCCGTGTTATATTGTTATTTATACTAAATGTGATCATCCTGTGATCGCTAGAGCCCAGGTTGTCCTGGACTCCTACCTCCGAGATTATGTCTGGGTCATTAGTGATCAATAGATCCAGGACTGCGTTTTCTCTAGTAGGAGAGTCCACCAACTGTGACATGTAGTTGTCCTGTAAGGTTTCCGTGAATAGACGGGCCTTCTGTAAGTGTGCAGTCCCCTCATCCCAGTCAATGTCGGGATAATTGAAGTCCCCCAATATGATGACTGATCCCAATCCTGCCACTTTACCCAAAAGTGCTAAAAATTCCAGCTCTACCTCCTCCCCTTGGTTAGGTGGCCTATAGCAAACCCCCACAACTACTTTTCCCTTTTCTCCTTCCCTATGGAGTTCAACCCACACAGATTCTAAATCCATGCTCATCCCATCAGTAATGTCACTCCTTTCTATCACCTTTATATTGTTCTTGACATAGAGACATACCCCTCCCCCTCTTTTTCCTACCCTGTCCTTCCGGTACACCGAATACCCTTGGATATTGGCCAGCCAGTCATATGAGGGGTCAAACCAAGTCTCTGTTATTCCCACAAGGTCTATGTCATCCTCATGTACTAACATTTCCAATTCATCCATTTTATTAGCTAGGCTCCTGGCATTAGCATATACCCCTCTTAGTTTCACGGAAGTTAAGCGTGATTGGAGGTTGTGTTTATTCCTGTTTGGTCTGAGGTTTTCCCGCACAGACCTGCCAATTGACGTTGTGGACCTACTGTCGCTGCTGACCCTACCACTGCCTTCAGTCCTTTGCTCCCTCCTGACTGATTCTACTTCTGGGCCCTCCCCCCCGTCTCCTAGTTTAAAAGCCCCTCCAACTTGGTGGCCATCTTTCTCCCCAAAAGAGCTGTACCGTCCCCATTAAGGTGCAGCCCATCCTTGCTAAAGAGCCAGTAGCCGACTGAGAAGTCAGCCCAGTTCTCCAGGAACCCAAACCCCTCCTTCCTACACCAGTTCCTCAGCCACTTGTTAAGTTCCCTAATCTCCTTCTGCCTCTCCTGTGTGGCTCGAGGTACAGGCAGTATTTCAGAGAAAACCACCTTGGAGGTCCTTTTCCTCAATATATTACCTAAGTCCCTGAAATCGTTCTTTAGGATCCTCCACCTACCTTTTACTTTGTCATTAGTGCCCACATGCACCATGACCGCTGGGTCATCCCCAGCCCCGCACAATAATCTGTCTGTCAGATCTGCGATGTGCCAAACGCGGGCGCCCGGTAAACAACATACTGTTCGGTTACCGAGATCTTTCTTACAGATTGCCCTCTCTGTCCTCTTGATAATTGAGTCGCCCACTACCACAACCTGTCTAACCTTTCCTGAGTTACGGCCCCCCTTCTTCCTGGAGCCGCCCCTCCCCTGGCAGCTGGGGGAGGGTGCATGCTCCAGCTCTGCCACCCCTGAGTTGATATCCCCCTCAACCTGCAACTCGGCAAATATGTTAGGGTGTACCAACTCAGGACTGGCCTCCCTGACACTCTTCCCACTAGGCTTCCTAACGGCCACCCAACTGCGTACCTCTGATGCCTGCGTCTCCTCCACTCCTTCCCCCTCTATGCTGGCCCCTGCCAGCACCTGATGGGTAATGTCCAAGCTCCTTTCCAGGTTGTTGATGCTACGCAGTCTTGCCACTGTGTTCTCTAGATCCACGATGTGGGCTTCCAGAGCAACAGGTCGCTCACATCTTGCACAGCAGTATTCGTCCTCGATTGGTTCATCAAGGAACGCATACATGGCGCAAGAAGTGCACTGAGTGGCATCCGCAATCCTGTCGGACATTATTACCCACTACTCTATGGGGATAATATTAACGACCTGCTCTTCCTTACCTACACTACCTCTATCTCCCCTGGTACTAAAACTGGGGTACTCACCAGTCGCTAATACCCTCACCAGTCACTAAGATACTCACCAGTCGCAAGGATACTCACCAGTCGCAAGGATACTCACCAGTCGCAAGGACTCTCACCAGTCGCAAAGATACTCACCAGTCACAGGGATACTCACCAGTCGCAGGGATACTCACCAGTCGCAAGGATACTCACCAGTCGCAAGATACTCACCAGTCGCAAGGATACTCACCAGTCGCAGGGATACTCACCAGTCGCAGGGATACTCACCAGTCGCAAGGATAATCACCGGTCGCAAGGATACTCACCGGTCGCAAAGATACTCACCAGTCGCAAGGATACTCACCAGTCGCAAAGATACTCACCAGTCGCAAGGATACTCACCAGTCGCAAAGATACTCACCAGTCGCAAGGATACCCACCAGTCGCAAGGATACTCACCAGTCGCAGAGATACTCACCAGTCGCAAAGATACTCACCAGTCGCAAGATACTCACCAGTCGCAAAGATACTCACCAGTCGCAATGATACTCACCAGTCGCAGGATACTCACCAGTCGCAAGGATACTCACCAGTCGCAAGATACTCACCAGTTGCAAGGATACTCACCAGTCGCAAAGATATTCACCAGTCGCAAAGATACTCACCAGTCGCAAGGATACTCACCAGTCGCAAAGATACTCACCAGTCGCAAGGATACTCACCAGTCGCAGGATACACGCCTGTCACACTCAGGTAGTACTAGGTAGTCACAGACACTCAGGTAGTAATAGGTAGTCACAGACACTCAGGTAGTAATAGGTAGTCACAGATGCTCAGGTACTGCACTACACCCTCAGTCTGTGTTCAATCCCAGTCACCAGTCTTACTTACCTAATGTGTGTCCCTTTAAGCCTGTCACTTGCAGTACCTGACGGCGATTCCTCCCTCCTCCCTCAGTCAGTCAGTCTTAGTCTCTGTACCCGCCTCCCTCGGTCACCTCCCGGTCAGCCTTAGTCTTCTCCCTCTTCTCCCTCTCTGTGGGGGGTTTACCGCACCGCCTGCTGCAAAAGAGGGGGGGGGGTTTGCTACTCCGCTCGCCGCCCGCAACAGGGAGGGGGTTACCGACCCGCTCGCCGCCCGCTGCCCGCTTTTACTTTTGGGGGGGGGGTCTAGCACTGCCTGCCGCCGCTGCCGCGGAAAGGTTCTTTTGCCGCCGCCGATCTACTGGGGGGGGGGGGTACTCACACGCGGTTGGTCGGTCGGTCACACACCGGCTCCTCTCGCACTGATCCCGCTCCTCTCACACTGATCCCGCGCTCTGCTCTGCTCTGCTCTGCTCTGCTCTGCTCCACAGCACCACCTACCACTACCTAATGGACTTTTTTTTATATGAATAACAATTTTTCTCATCTTGTGCACTACATTCTTGCATTCACACTGCATGATTATATTTGTTTTGTGACGTTTGAATTAATGTTATAATTCATTAATTTCAAACAGAATTCAATAACCCCCCCCCCCCTTTTCCCTTCCCCAGGCAAATTTTCCCATCCCTACCTAAACAGATAATAATAGTTAAATGAGACCCAAACCAAAGCTACGGTTACTCAAATGTATTTAAAATGCTTTTGATAAAGCCTCTATTCTGTGTGATTGTGTGACTTAAATACGGAACACAATGAGTTATAATCTGCAAATCAAAACACCTTGGGGCATCACATCGAACACTTTCATGCTGTTTACCTCATTTAAAAAGATTGTATTAATCATCTACACATTTATGTGATAGTAGTTCTCTATTAATCCACTCACTAGCACCAAGCTGTGATCTGATTTCATGACTTTTAGTGCAGAACAGTGTAACAAGATTAATGCAGTGAACTTTATTTCATCTTAGGTGACGGAAAGGCGTGACATCTGTTCCATTTCTGCATCTAAAACATTTTAAATTAAAATAGGCATCAACAGATCAAACTAGTGGCTTTTACTTTTAACCTACTTTTTAGGGCAACTTTAATGGTCTTACAGATTATAAATTGAAATAAGTTATAAAAACAAGTATAAAATGATTGCTCAGAGCAAGAATTGTCCTATTTATTCACTTACAGTTTCAATTTAGCTTGGTTACGTTTTTTTTTTCCTTACTTTACAAAAATATATGGTGAGCATTCTTTTCTATATCAATTTCCATATGAAGTTATGAAGTTATAAAAAAAAATAGAATTGTCATGATGTGGAATGTATATTAGGTCTGTAACTTAGTTACTGAATCTCTATAAAAAAAAGATTATCAATGTCAGTTTGTAGATCCAATATTTCTGTTTTCATGGTTATTTTCATGTGTATGCATAGACTGCATGGAATGTGCGTGCAAACTGAGCACATTTGCACTCGGCCGGGTTCACACATATGCGGGTTTGTGCCTCGGGTCCAATGCGTCCCTTTTCAGGGGTTCCAGTGTGAATCAGGTTCGAGTTTTCCCCTGAATTTGCACCTGAATAAGACACAAAGACGCACAGGAACCTTTTTGGATGCGGACCATGTCCTCCCCGGACCTGTGTGAACTGGCTCCATTGAGAGCTGGTCACACTCTCCTGTCATGTGAAATGGATGTGGGGAAAATGTTATGACATTAGCATTGTAATAGCAGTATAAACAATAGTTATTTTTGAGAATCCAAAATAGGCTTACTTTAAAAGTCTCCTTTCATGTTGTGAGTGCTGCCTGTCTCCTGGTTATCTCCTTCCACATCTTCCTGGATTTTCTTCATACTTTGTAGCACCTTCTCTGTTATTTTCTTTCAATTTATAAGGAATACATATCCCATGGTATGTTATTGTCTGTAAGCAGTGCTCTCTGTAACAATTCTACCTTCTGAAACTCCTCCTCTCAGCACCTCTGTAATTCAGAAGGCAGGATCTTTGAAATTTGTGACACAGCGGGGCCTATTCACAGGGCATAGTGAATTTGTGTCACAGAATTGTATCAAAAAATTCAGCAAGGTAAATGTGTAGGGGTCTTCACGAAGTATGTTTATAAACTTCAATATTGTTCAGATAAATATGAGCATGCTAGAAATAATTGAAATTCAATGTGGATATAAATATATAGCAGTATTACTGTTAGAAACCGGGGCTTTCTGCTGATCCCCCCTTTCCCCCTTTCCCAAAGGCAGGCGGATCTTCTCTCAGACAGGCAGGGACAGATCATCACTTTCAGCTAAGCTGAAACTGCGATCTGTCTGTGTCTGTCACAGTACCCCCCCCCCCCCCCACACACACACACACAGTTAGTAAGCATATAGGCACACATTAACCCCTTTGATCACCCACAGGGTTAACCCCTTCCCTGCCAATGACATTATTACAGTAACACTGCATATTTTTAGCACTGATTACTGTAGTAATGTCAATGGTACCCCCAAAAGTGTCAAAATGTCAGTTAGGGGTCCAATCTGTCCGCCACAATGTCGCAGTCCCACAAAAAAAACACAGATCGCCGCCATTACTAGTAAAAAAAAAAAAAAAAAAAAACAATAAAATCTTTCCTGTACATATTAGACTTGATAACTTTTGCGCAAACCAATCAAAATACGCTTATTGCGATTTTTGTTTACCAAAAATATGTAGCAGAAAACAAATTGGCCTAAAATGTTAAAAAATTTTGATTTTTTAATTTTTTTGGGGGGGAATGTCCTATAGCAGAATTTTTTCACAATTGACACATCAAGCGTATTTTGATTGGTTTGCGCAAAAGTTATCAAGTCTAATATGTACAGGAAAGATTTATGTCATTTTTATTGTTTTTTTTTTGTTTTTACTAGTAATGGCGGCGATCTGTGTTTTGTTGCGGGACTGCGACATTGTGGCGGACAGATTGGACCCCTAACTGACATTTTGACACTTTTGGGGGTACCATTGACATTACTACAGTCAATGGTACCCCCCACAATTTCACAATTTTTTTGTTTATAGCGCAAAAAATAAATATCGCACAGGTGATCAAATACCACCAAAAGAAAGCTCTGTTTGTAAGAATAAAAGGACATACGTTTTGTTTGGGTACAGTGTCGCATGACCGGTAGTGATGTCGCGAACATAAAATTCGCCGTTCGCGAACGGCGAACGCGAACATCGGCGAATGTTCGCGAACCGGCGAACATTGCGAACCGCCATAGACTTCAATAGGCAGGCGAATTTTAAAACCCACAGGGACTCTTTCTGGCCACACTAGTGATGGAAAAGTTGTTTCAAGGGGACAAACACCTGGACTGTGGCATGCCGGAGGGGGATCCATGGCAAAACTCCCATGGAAAATTATGTAGTTGACGCAGAGTCGGGTTTTATTCCATAAAGGGCATAAATCACCTAACATTCCTAAATTGTTTGGAATAACGTGCTTTAAAACATCCAGTGTGTGTATACGATCAGGTATGATGTTGTATCGATCAGGTAGTGTAAGGGTTACACCCGCTTCACAGTGACAGACAAAACTCCCCGTTTAACGCACCGCAAACAGACCAGAACCGACCAAAATGGGACAGGAACTGGGCTTTAAGGGTTAGGGTTAGGTTTAGTGTTAGGGGCTAGGGTTAGGGTTACGGTGAGATACTTAGGGTTAGAGTTAGTAACCCTACCCCTACGCCTCTAACCCTAACCGTCTAACCCTAAGCACTAAAAATAACCCTAACCCTAGCCCTAACCCTAGCCCTAACCCTAATTCTAATTTTTTTTCTGGTTCTGGACATGCTACAGAGCTGAAACTTCACAGGTACACTTTTTAGACCCCCAGACACTGAATCGCACAAAAAAAGTTCTTAAAAATTGTAATTTTTTGTTAGAGAGCCAATTATTGGAAAAATTTTAAAAAAATAAAAATAAAAAATTTCTTTGGATTTAGCATCTGGGGGGGTCTAAAAAGTGTACCTGTGAAGTTTCAGCTCTGTAGCGTGTCCAGAACAAGAAAAAAATATGAATTAGGGTTAGGGCTAGGGTTAGGCTTAGGGCTAGGGTTAGGGCTAGGGTTAGGGTTAGGGTTAGGGCTAGGGTTAGGGTTAGGTTTAGGGTTAGGGTTATTTTTATGGCTAGGCTTAGAGGGTTAGGGTTAAGGTTAGAGGGTTAGGGTTATGGTTAGAGGGTTAGGGTTAGGTTTAGTGTTAGGGGCTAGGGTTAGGGTTACGGTGAAATACTTAGGGTTAGAGTTAGTAGCCCTACCCCTCTAACTCTAACCCTCTAACCCTAAGCACTAAAAATAACCCTAACCTTAGCCCTGACCCTAACCCTAGCCCTAACCCTAACCCTAGCCCTAACCCTAATTCTATTTTTTTTTCTGGTTCTGGACATGCTACAGAGCTGAAACTTCACAGGTACACTTTTTAGACCCCCCAGACACTAAATCACACAAAAAAGTTATTAAAAATTGTCCTTTTTGATAGAGAGCCAATGACTGGAAAAATTAAAAAAAAATAAAAATAAAAGATTTCTTTGGATTTAGCATCTGGGGGGTCTAAAAGGTGTACCTGTGAAGTTTCAGCTCTGTAGCATGTCCAGAACAAGAAAAAAAATATGAATTAGGGTTAGGGTTAGGCTTAGGGCTAGGGTTACTGCTAGGGTTAGGGTTAGGGTTAGGGCTAGGGCTAGGGTTAGGGTTAGGTTTAGGGTTAGGGTTATTTTTATGGCTAGGCTTAGAGGGTTAGGGTTAAGGTTAGAGGGTTAGGGTTATGGTTAGAGGGTTAGGGTTAGGTTTAGTGTTAGGGGCTAGGGTTAGGGTTACGGTGAGATACTTTGGGTTAGAGTTAGTAGCCCTACCCCTACCCCTCTAACTCTAACCCTCTAACCCTAAGCACTAAAAATAGCCCTGTCCCTAGCCCTAGCCCTAACCCTAGCCCTAACCCTAATTCTATTTTTTTTCTGGTTCTGGACATGCTACAGAGCTGAAACTTCACAGGTACACTTTTTAGACCCCCAGACACTAAATCACACAAAAAAAGTTATTAAAAATTGTCCTTTTTGATAGAGAGCCAATGATTGGAAAAATTAAAAAAACATAAAAATAAAAAAATTCTTTGGATTTAGCATCTGGGGGGTCTAAAAAGTGTACCTGTGAAGTTTCAGCTCTGTAGCATGTCCAGAACCAAAAAAAATACGAATTAGGGTTAGGGCTAGGGTTAGGGTTAGGGTTAGGGTTAGGGTTAGGGCTAGGGTTAGGGTTAGGGCTAGGGTTAAGGTTAGGGTTAGGGTTAGGGTTATTTTTATGGCTAGGCTTAGAGGGTTAGGGTTAGAGGGTTAGGGTTATGGTTAGAGGGTTAGGGTTAGGTTTAGTGTTAGGGGCTAGGGTTAGGGTTACGGTGAGATACTTAGGGTTAGAGTTAGTAGCCCTACCCCTACCCCTCTAACTCTAACCCTCTAACCCTAAGCACTAAAAATAACCCTAACCTTAGCCCTGACCCTAACCCTAGCCCTAACCCTAACCCTAAGCCTAGCCCTAACCCTAATTCTATTTTTTTTCTGGTTCTGGACATGCTACAGAGCTGAAACTTCACAGGTACGCTTTTTAGACCCCCCAGACAATAAATACAAAGAAATTTTTTTTTTTAAGTTTTTTTTTTTTTTTAAGTTTTCCAATAATTGGCTCTCTATCAAAAATGACAATTTTTAAGAACTTTTTTTGTGTGATTTAGTGTCTAGGGGGTCTAAAAAGTGTACCTGTGAAGTTTCAGCTCTGTAGCATGTCCAGAACCAGAAAAAAAGATCATTTTTCAGTAGAGCAGGGATGGTGGGAACCCCTTTTACACCTATATGATCTTTTTTTTCTGGTTCTGGACATGCTACAGAGCTGAAACTTCACAGGTACGCTTTTTAGACCCCCCCCCCCAGACACTAATCCAAAAAAAGTCATGCCTGCCACCGTATATATCAGTGGTGGGTGGGCAGTGGCACTGCAGTGGGCACAGTACACTCTGTGAACCTGACAGTCACTGGCACCCAGGCAACTGCAATTATAAAAAAATATATATATTTTTACTTTGCAAGCTTCTGTGCCACCGTATATATATCAGTGGTGGGTGGGCACGCAGTGGCACTACAGTGGGCACAGTACACTCTGTGGACCTGACAGTCACTGGCAGCCCAGGCAACTGCAATAATAAAAAATATATTTTTTTTCAAATTGCAACAAGATGCTGTGCCACCGTATATATATCAGTGGTGGGCAGTGCACTGCAGTGGGTACAGTGTACTCTGTGGACCTGACACAGCACTCACTGCAATTATGACAGAGGAAAAAAAAAATATTTTTTAAAATGCAAGGTACTGTGCCTGTGCCACCCGAAATGAGTGTGGTGTGCACACAATACAGTCTGTGGTGGGTCTGTGGCCTCTCACACACAGCGGGCAGGCAACTGCAGTGTACAATAGATATATATATATATATATATATATATATATATATATATATATATATATATATATATATATATATATATATATATATATATATATATATATATATATGTAAAATACTCAATTACCAGCCCTTAAAAGGGCTTTTGGGTACAATATATATATATATATATATATATATATATATATAAAGAAAAAACTCAATTACCAGCCCTTAAAAGGGCTTTTGGGGACACTAGAGATATATATATATATATATATATATATATATATATATATATATATATATATATAATTACACAAATACCAGCCCTTAGAAGGGCTTTTTGGGGTGCTGTCAGGATGCGGATGCTGTCCTTACTGCCTCTTGGCAGTAGTGGACCAAGAACACTGACTAGCAAGACCAGGAACACTGACTAACAACTGTCCCTAGCTATTAACAGCAGCAGCAGCAGCAACACTCTCCCTGCTCTCACTAACACACTGCTTCAGAATGATCTAAGATGGATGCTGCCCTTGCTTATTTATAGGAGGTGGGAGGGTGTGGGAGGGAGGTATGCTGATTGGCTGGAAATGTGCCTGCTGACTGTGAAGTTCAGGGTCAAAGTTTGCCTCAATGATGTATTATAGGGGGCGGACCGAACATCGCATATGTTCGCCCGCAGCGGCGAACGCGAACATGCTAAGTTCGCCGGGAACTGTCCGCCGGCGAACAGTTCGGTACATCTCTAATGACCGGGCAATTTTCCGTTAAGGTAACGCAGTGCCGAATTGCAAAATAGGGCCTGGTCAGGAAAGGGGTAAAATCTTCCAGGGCTGAAGTGGTTAAGGAAACTAGCTACTGACAGGGGTAAATTACCACAGGCTTTCACTACTAAAATACAGCATGACTTTGTTTTTATGATACATCCCTGTATCATAAAAAACAAAAGTTGAAAAGGATTAAAAGAGGTGCATAAAAGCCAGTCAGCCCCCATTCTGATGTACTCACCCTCCAGTCTGCCACCAACCAAGTAGACCTGTCTCATGATATAAATAAAGAACAGGGGTTTAGTTGACACGCATTTGCAAATGCACATGTAAGCTGCAGGGCCACTACACGGCACCCTGTGTCACCTGCAGTCCTAACACTTTCTAATTTGAGTGTCTCCACAATGGAAGCACATGGCTGCTAATGGATGGATGGGAGACAGGTGGGAGGGAGCAGCCCAAACCTCCTCCAACCCACCCCCATCCATGACTGGTCTAGTATATCAAAACTCTAATAGCGATGTTGTAGCGATGGTACAAACTGAAAAGGACCAGCTGAGAAGCATACACCTCCATCCCCTTGGCGGATGCAGTGTAAAACAGAGATTGGGACTTTATATGAGGCATTGGCCTGTAAAGCACAGTGCCTCCATCCCTAATTTCATAAAATATTTGGGACTTTACATGAGACAAGCAGGTCATGCTATTGATCTCCATCCCTGTATAAGAAAAACTGGGGTCAAATCAGACTGCATCCACGAAAAATGCACGAAAATCGCACGGTGGGATTTTAAATGAAGCGCAGCCTGTAGGCAAGGCGCCTCCATCCCTGGTTAAATAAACAATGTAGGCTATGTGGGACTTTAATTGAGACACCAGCAGGTAATGCCCAGCGTCTCCATCCCTGTATCAGAAAAAACAAAAGTTGAAAAGGATATTAAAATCCCTTAGTTTTTCTAAATATTTAAAACTCACCCTTATTAATTCAAACTAAACTCCAGCTTTAACTGAAGTTCAAATACAGTGTAGTTTATTTGGACCAAGTTGGTCCAAATGAATTACTTCCTTCACTACTAGATGTGCCCGCTGTGTGCACTATTTAAACTGTAATTACATATAGTACTGTATACATACAGTATGCAGTGCTGTGTTCCAGCAGTGGGATGGAAACTTGTTGTCTCTCTCCCGAAACAAAATCGAGTCGGGCTGATGGCTGCTCAACCATTTACAGAGAGCATTGTATTCTATGCTAGGAGCTCCTGCTGTCAAAATAAAAGAGCATAGTAAGAAGTATTTCTTCATCCACCTCAAACGTGTGGATTGGTAATCATTTTTTTTTTTTCTTTTTGAACAGCCAACTGGCTGCTCATAAAGAAAAAATCCATCTATGGCCAGCTTAAGATCACATCTGCTGTAAAACTGTTTCCAACTTCATCCTTCCCTGCTAGTGGAACAATTACAAATTGCATAGTCTTCTTATACTTTTTTTTTTTTTTAAAAAGACAAATCCATGTTTAGTAAAGTTGTGATAGTCTTATCTATCAGGCCCCCTAACTAAAACTATTCTAGAAACCACCGACTCAGCAACTTATCGGATAATAGCGGAAGACCCCTCTGGTCTTTACTTCCTTTGAACGAAAATCTTATTTGGTGCCAGCTGCACCTGTGCAGCAAACTCCCATATAATTTAATAGAATAAGTTTGAGTGCCTTCAGCAGTGATGGAAGTAACTGCGTTTAAGTAAACGACATTACTTAACGCAGTTACTTTTGAGGGTGTAACGAGGAATCTAACTGAATACTCGTGCCCTCCCTGTAACGCCGTTGCCGCTACATTCGGCTGCGTTACCGCAATTACATCTACCGCCACTAGATGGCAGTAGTGTAATTGCAATTCCCCCTCTCCTCTATGACCGCGGCCGGCGCTGTCCGCGGTACTGGAGACAGTGGAGAGAGAGAGGAGGAGGAGACTTGAGGAGAGGCGAGCAGCAGAGTACAGCGCGCCAGGCCCAGGAGGGCAGAGCATGGGACCAGTTGACCATGGAAAAACGGAAAGTAAGTGTTTGTTTGCACTGTATCTTGTCCCATCTGCCACCTTCTCCAACTGAAACACAATTCTGACTAGCCAACAACTGACCAAAAAGAAGGCACAGATGCAAGTCAAAAACATACTGTATATCCCAATCTAAATGAGTAATTCAGTAAAGCTGGCCATAGATGGGTTGAAATTCGGACTGTTCAGACCTCTGTACAACCAGCTTGATCAGCACCGGATGGTACAGCCAGCAGAAGCACTGATCAGTCTATTCTTATAGCGGGAAAGTCTCCCTGCCATCAGAAAACAATATCTCTGCAGGGAGGATTCCCTATCCACATTGACTGTGTGGAGGGGAGAAATTAGTCATTTCCTTTTTCTTTTTTCCATTAAAGTGTTTTTATTAGGTTTAAAAGGAACAGTACAGTTTATGACATAGCATAACAAAGAAAAGAAAATACATATTGCAACACAGATATGTACAGCATGTAAAATTGTCATACAATTATACCGATAAGAGTCTTGGGCGGACCTTTCAGGATGTATTATGTCACATATTACAGTATACGTCTGCCGACATGGGTGCATATAAAGATTTGGTTGTGGTCTACAAGAGGGAGAGAAGGGGGGAGGGGAGGGATGGGGGGAAGTAGTAGGAAATGAGAGAAATGGGAAGAAGGGAGAATGGGGAGGGAGAGCAGGAGATGCATAGGAAGGGGGAAGAGAATAAAGGAGGGGAGGGGGAGATAAGGGGGTGGAGGAGGAGAGGAGGGGGGTATAGGGGGGATAGAGAGAATTGGAAGAGGAATTGGCCTGAGGAAGGAAGGTTGAGAGAGGAAGGGGAAGGAGAGGAGGAAGAAGGGCAGGAAGAAGGAAGGAAGGGAGGGATAAGTGACTTGAAGAGGAAGCGTAGCTGAAAGGAGGGAACTAGGAAGGGAAGGAAGGAGGGGACAAGAGGAGGAGGAGTAGATGAAGAAGAAAAAGGGGGGGGAGAGGGGAAGGGGGTAAGGGGGGAGGCGGCGGGAAGGGGTTAGAGGGGGGGAGGGATGGGAGGAAGCGTATTAAGGAGGGGAAGAAGAGAGAGGGAGGGGGGGGAAGGGAAGGAGGGGAGGGGGAGAGAGGGGGATGTGGGAGACCACAGGGTAGGAGGACAGGGGAGAGGGGGGGAAAAAACTTGTGTATAGATTGTCTGCAGATCATCATAACATCGTGTTCAATAGCCATATCCAGCAATAAATAGGGGAGTGGTGAAATTAGGGGATAACAAGTAAACGTAACAAAAAATAACAAGAACAACCGGTCAGCAGAGTAATCCAAAATCAAATTTTCAGCAAAGTAAAATTATCAACCCTTAGTTGAGATCCAAGAGGACCACAAGGACCATTCACGGTCAAATCTGGCGCTATGACCAGCTTTGCGTGCGAGAATGCCCTCATAAATAGAATTCGTTTTGACCATGGCAATAACCTCTGAGGAGTTGGGTACAATATCTGATTTCCATTGTCTAGTCATTAGGCTGCGGGCGGCCAGTAGTATATGAGTAACTATGGAGCTACTTTCTACAGGGAATCTCTCAACCCCAATATCGCTAGTGCTGGAGATGGGCGGGTTATCACCCCAGTAATATCTGAAATTATAGAGAATATCTTGTTCCAGAAACTGGTTAGGTGTCTGCAAGACCAGAACACATGAACAAGGTGGGCTACTTCGCCACACCCTCTCCAGCACAGGGGTGAATAGTTTGGCACGAACTTAGAGAGGCTGTATGGGGTGAGGTACCATCGCAGGTTAATCTTCTGGGACAATTCCCAGTGATTAGTGCAAGATGAGGCTTGTCTAACCGAGCGGAAGGCTGCTTTCCACTGCTCATCAGTAAATGAATCCCCCAGATCCCCCTCCCATTTTGTAAGTGGGACACTTTTGCAATAATCCAACTTGTGAAAAAGGTTGTAGAAAAGGGAGGTTCCTTTAATCGAGCGAAGATTACCCAGCAGGAACGTCCAGCCTCTTAGGGGCAAGTGGATATGAGGGGATGTCAGGGAGCGGAGGAAATGAGAGACCTGTAGATACCTGTAATGTTCAGAGGAGGGAAGCGCGTATTCCGCCTGTAGGTTTTGGAAGGGTTTGAGGCTGTCGCCTATCAGAATATGGTCCATATTTGTAATGCCCCTGCTAGTCCAAACTCTGAAGGAGGAGTGAGGTATAACTATTTCCAATACTCCCGTAGGGATAGGGACCCTTGTTTTTTGGGATGACGGTATTGTACAGGCCGTGAACGCCCGCCAAGCCAGCAGCGAGGCCCTGACAGAGATGGGTAGCTTCTCTAGCGGTAAAGGACGCCAAACATCTGCCAGGAGCACCGTCCGCAGGGGAAGGGGAGAGCAGACGTCCTCCTCCAAAGAACTCCACACTGTATGGAACCCTGGAGCCACCCAGTGTTTTAATTGAGCCAAATGCGAAGCGAGGAGATAGTCACCGACGTCTGTCATGCCCATTCCACCGGCGGTCCAGTGTTTGGAGAGAAGGGAGTGGGCACTTCTTGGCCTCTTCCCCTTCCACACCAACCCCTTCAGTGCTGTTTGAAGTGATGCAAGAATTTGACGGGGAACAGGAATTACTAAGGATCTAAACATGTAGAGAATTTGGGGTAGAATAAGCATTTTGAACGAGGCAAGGCGGCCCGACCAGGTGAGTTCAGTTTTCAAGATTCTCTGGCACTCCTGCGTAATTTTAGTTATTAAAGGGGGGAAGTTCGTAGCAGCCAATTTATCCACCGTTGGGGTCAGTAAGATCCCCAGATAAGGTATATTATCCTGTTTCCACGTATAGGGGTACAAAGTTTGTAATTTACGACATAGTTGTTGAGGTAAGCCTAGGGGAAGGATCAGGGATTTCGTGAAATTAGCCTTATAGTAGGAAACCAGGCTAAACTTTTGCAGCAGTGAATGTGTAGCCGCTAAGGATTTCTCTGGGTCTGTCATGAAAATTATAACATCATCTGCGAACAGGTTTATTACATGGGAACGCAAAGGAGTTACAAGGCCCTTGATATGGGGAGAGGATCTAACGGCCTCAGCCAAAGGCTCGATAAAGAGCCCTGCCTCGTTCCATTTGTGATCGGGAATGTCTTTGAGAGCATATTAGAAGTGTACACCTTTGCGGAGGGGTTGGAATAGAGCGCTAAAATCGCACTTAAGATAGGTCCCTGAAAGCCAAACCGCTGTAACACCCTGGTCATATATGTCCAATGGACCCGGTCGAATGCCTTCTCCGCATCCAAAGAGAGCAGCAGAGAAGGCACCCGACCGGACCCTGCCCTGTCTATAAGCCCTATGACCCTTCTTGTGGCATCTGACGTCTGGCATCCCCGAACAAACCCGGATTGGTCTGGGTTGATGAGATTTGGCAATATAGGGTGAAGTCTAAGGGCCAAAACCTTAGCATAAAGCTTGACATCTGTGTTCAATAAGGATATCGGTCTAAAATTGGGGGGAGAAGTAGGTTCTTTGCCAGATTTGGGTAAGGTAACAACATATGCTTGGAGTAACTCCCCTGGCATGGAGGCAGAGGCCACAGCAGCCGCAAACATCAAAGCTAAGTGAGGGCTAAGCGTCTTTGCAAACTTTTTATAGTATAAGTTGGGGAGGCCATCAGGGCCTGGGGATTTACCGGAGGGAAGTGTGTGTATGGCCCGTTCCACCTCAGCTTTTGTAATTGGGGCATTCAGAGCTTGCAGGTGGGAGGGGTCAAGCGTCGGCAAGTCCACAGACACCAAGAAATCTGAAATAAGTTGGTCAGTTGGTTGAGGGGTGGAAGGGTCATCTTTTAGGTTATATAAGGATTCATAATATTTAGCGAATGCGTCAGCTATTTCCTGCGGATTCATGATTTTTGAGTTTGTGGTGGGGTCTAGGAGGTAGGCAATTCTGTTTTTGATGCGTTTGGCCTTAAGTTTATTTGCTAATACCTTCCCGGCTTTATTACCTGCCGAGTAGTGGGAGAGCTTAAGGGCTCTAAAATATTTGTCTTGGCTTTCAACCAGTAGATCCCTTAGATCCGATCTAA
Organism: Pelophylax lessonae; assembly: GCF_965119305.1. NCBI lineage: Eukaryota > Metazoa > Chordata > Amphibia > Anura > Ranidae > Pelophylax > Pelophylax lessonae. The sequence continues at coordinate 621,285,044 of NC_138768.1, read as the reverse complement.
GTTTGATTAATTGTTGGGCCAAGCGAGGGTGGGGGGTATTCTTATTCAGGGGTTCTATGCGCTTGATCTCTGCCATGAGGTGGTCCAGCTGCCGTGCCCTCTGCCTCCTAAGCCGTGCACACATTTTAATAAGTATCCCCTGAATAAAGGCCTTGTGGGCACCGTGGGGTCAGAAACCGAACCCTCGTTGTGCAAAAAGTATTCCTCAAGATGTCGCTCTATCTGAGAGGCAAATTGAGGGGAGTCCAGCACCTGTGCATTCGCTCTCCAGAGATATGCTGGGCCCGGAGTACGAGCGTCCCGCACAGATATGGATACTGGGGCATGGTCGGACCACGTGATATTGTGAATGCTCGAGGTTTGAGTCAGTTGTAACAGACGCTTGTCAACCAGGATCATATCAATGCGGGAGTAGGTATTATGCCTTGAGGAGTGGAATGAATAATCCCGTTTCCCCGGGTGGTGGCATCTCCATACATCAAACATCTCCACCTCGTGAAATATGGAGTGTAGGGCTGGAGGTGATCGCTTGGGTGAGGAGGAGATGTCCAATGAGGGATCTGCCGTTGAATTAAAGTCCCCACATACTACCAAAGAGCCATATTTATGCTTGTCTAATAATTGAAACATCCTCCGCCAGAAGCGTGTCTGACGCGTGTTGGGGGCATATGCGTTCAAAATCGTATAGGGGACATTGTTCAGTTCGCACTGCAGTATGAGATATCTTCCCAGTGGATCTGAAACAACCCTGTGTTGGGAAAAGGCGACAGAGTCTCTTACTGCTATCAGAACTCCTTTGCGTTTGCAGTTGTCCGAGGCTGTATAAATATGAGGGAAATTTCTGTGTGACAGTGTAGGGGCCGATGACTGCATGAAATGAGTCTCTTGCACACAGAGGAGATCACTATTAAGCTGTAGAGCCTCACGCCACATAGATGCCCGTTTAGCAGGATGGTTGAGGCCGTGTACATTGAAGGAGGTGATCGTGACAGCCATCATTCAGGTGTATAGAAGGAGGTGATGTTACCTGATCCAGTACGTCTTCTCAGGGAGCACAGAGATATCTGTCCGTGGAGCCACAATGAGCGAAGAGGGCAGGGGCCTTCCGCAACAAACGTCCATGCGAGGTGTCTGTAGTCCATGGTTGTAATCTGCTGACCAAAAGGGGACAGGAAAAAAAAGAGAAACAACAAAACAAAGGAGCAAAGGTGAAATGCTCGTAGTATGCGTAAAAAATTGAGAACAAACTCGTGAGCAGGTTTACTGCACATAATCATGGGGGATGTTTGGGTGGGCACTATGGCCAGACTCAGGGAGAGGGTCTTTGCAGAAAAGCTTGAGGTGGCGACCCTTTGGGCTGCTTCTTCCCCTTTTTCATATGGGTGACCGTTTGCCAGTCCTCAGACAGTGGGGAGATGCGACCGGATGGTCTTTGAGGGGTGTTGTCTTGGTCTGGGAGGAGACCCCAGGACTGAAGCAGGTCCAGGCCAGCTTGCATGGTGGTGACAACATGGGGCTTGTTATTGTACGTGATCGTGAGCTTCACAGGGAACCCCCACCTATAGATAATGGAATGATTCCTGAGGATTTTTGTTAGTGGATGCAAAACCCTTCGTTGTTGCAGGGTTTATTGTGACAAGTCTGCAAATAGTTGGAGTCTGGAGTATGCTTCCGGGACAGGATCCCGCTTTCTAAATGCTGACATGAGGCTGTCCTTTACATGATAGAAATGTATCCTCATAATAACATCCCGGGGGATCTCCTCCGGTAGGTGAGAAGGTTTAGGGAGGCGATGAATCCTGTCAATGACAAGTTCAGACTGTGGTGTGTTTGGGAGGACCGCCAAGATAAGGTCTCGTGCATATTGGTCCAGGGCACCGGGGTGCACCGACTCTGGGACCCCCCTGATCTTGACATTATTCCTTCTCGACCTATCCTCTATGTCAGCCAATTTAGATTTGAGCTTGTCAATCTCATCCTCGTGAGTGTAGTGGGCATCTATCAGTTCATTGTGTGAAGCTGCAAACTCCCCCATCTTGGATTCAACCCTGTCCATACGTCCTCCTAGGGCCTGCGCCTCCACTTTGAATGCAGCAACACATTCCATCATATCTGCGTGCATGGAAGCACGCAGGGACATCATCATGTCTCTGAGTCTAACTTCAGAGACCGGCTTCTCGCTGGCAGGGAAGGTGTCTATGTTAGGGGACAGTTCCCGGGTTGTGTTAGTGGATGAAAGGTCCCCCTGGCTTACCTCCACGGCCGACATGTCCCCTGATAGTCTGGGCTTACTCTTGACAGGACTCCTGGACATCGGGGTGGAGGCCGCCGGGGACCTAGGTTGTCCCGCCTTCTGTGCCGAGGTGTGTGGAGGGCTAGGCGAGGAGTGAGATGTCCCGCTGGATGAGGCCGGAGATCCGCCGCCGCCGCCATCTTGGCTGCGCTGCTTGTCCTGGGCCATAAAGAAGTGCTGGAGCTGCCGTGGCTGGCAGGTATCCTTTTTCTTTCTGGCCATCGGTAATGAAGGCAGGGCGAGTCCAGCAATCACACAGGTAGGAGCAGGTCGAGTTTCGAGGTGTTAGGGGCGCCGATGGTGGTGGATTCTCTCCCTGGTCTGGCGGAGCTCTGTGCTCAGACGTCCATGCTGTTACGCAGCGGCCACGCCCCCCCCAGTCATTTCCTTTTTCAATCAACCTGTTGGCTGGAAAAAAATAAAAAAAATAAAGACTAAAGCATGATTTTTTGTTTTGTATATGGCAATGCTATTTAGAACTGAAAGAAACAAAAGCCCATCTAAACCCAAGAAAAAAATGTAATATATTGCCGCCTATCAATCAGATGTGGTGGCTGCATTTGTTTTCTTTTTTACAGGACTTTTCCCTTTATTTTCACCTGGGGATCCTAAAAGAAATCCCCAATTATACTATATCTAAGGAGGAGCGACATTGTCATCCTAAGAGGGAACACCTTTCCTTCTTCTCTTTTCCATAATAGGGGGGCTATTCTGTATTCCTTAGAGAGAGCAGCTTGGAAGAGTAACTACTAAAAGTGCAGCACAGGTTGAGTGAAAATGAGTTAATCAGCTCACATGTTTTCTAGTAGGATCAGTGTGCCACACCACCACCACCAGTGTGCCACACCGCCGCCACCACCAGTGTGCCACACCGCCACCACCACCAGTGGGCCACACCGCCACCACCACCACCAGTGGGCCACACCGCAACCACCAGTGGGCCACACCGCCGCCACCACCACTAGTGGGCCACACCGCCACCACCACCAGTGGGCCACACCGCCACCACCAGTGGGCCACACCGCCACCACCAGTGTGCCACATCGCCACCACCAGTGGGCCACACCACCAGCAGCCAGCCACTCCAGGCAGCAGGTACCAAAAAACAAAAACAAACAAAAAAAAAATACAGTTACTCAGACAGTCAGGAGGACTCAGACCCCCACAGTGTGCTACACCGCCACCACTATTAAAGATCTTATAGAACATAATTGCATTATAGAATAGTAAAAAAAAAGTCACAGTTACTTTACTGAGTAACTAATTACTTTTTCAATGTGGTAACTGAGTCACTAACTCAATTACTTTTTGGGAGAAGTAATTAGTAACTGTAACTAATTACTTTTTTAAAGTAAGATGACCAACACTGGCCTTCAGTCACAAAATGCAGCCCATGCAAGCCCATTGGAGCCATACGGTACGAGAAATAAGACTTTATAGGTTGAGGGGACTAGAGAGCTAGCAGGGAGAATTTAAATTCATAAAGATCACCCACATACAGTCACCATATTTAAAATTACTCTATGAAACCAAATAGAACATTTACAACGTGAGCATAAATTACTAACTATTATATGTATTTATGTATTTCAATATGGTATCTAAAAATGAATATACACATTATATACATATACATTTTCTAAAACACTTTTGGTATTCTATAACGTTATGCTCCTATTTGATTATTCTAGATATCTAACTGTAGTTCTCTGGTATTATGTAACTGCTAGAAGAAACCCTGCAGCAGATTAATAATCATTTCTGCTGATATGTAAATTAATTTACTATTGAACACCATACAAAAAGCTATAAATCTGATAAATGATTCTTACCCTGCTGTGTTTTCCACAGGGCAAAGTGAATATACTTTCCTGTGCACATAACTAAATCAAAACAGTGTGATATTTATAATTTCCTTTTACAATACAATGAGACTCCTTGTCAGTCTTGCAAGTACATTGTCATTTATATGTACCTGTTATTAAGATAGAAACCTAAAGATGGTGCATTTGCAAAGCTACACCCAGATATTGTCTGTTTTAGGCTCTGGTGCTGCTCTCTTATTCCTGAAACTCTGTGGGCAGAGCCTCTGTGTCATTACAGACAATTCAGAGCTACTAACCCTGAATTGTACATAGTAGAAGCAGAAGTGCAACTTCCAGAAAGAGATTACAAAAGTGGATTTTATGGACCAGTCACATGTATCGAGGGAGTGTGGTAGAGTGGGGAGAAGGTAAGTAACGCAGTCTCCTCTACAACCCCCTAGACGTAATGAGAATTTATTCCTTGCAGTGATGGCATATTGCTGGTGACATGTCCTCTTTAAGGAATCATTAGTTGTCTGTTAGACCCCTATTGTAACATATGGACCTCAAAGCAGCTGATCAAGCACAGATGTTTTTTTTTATCATCTTCATCCCTGGCCACAGCTCCCACGAAATTACAGTCCTGAACCAGGAAGTGATGTAAAATAGGTCACTTCTGGATTCATTCACAGGAGGAGGGTTAGCAACTGGATATTTGTTGAGCTCCCGCCTCTCGACCTATCGACATCTGACATACTTGACTGGGGCCCATGGGTGGCATAGTAGAGGCTGGTATACATGGCAGGGGTGCTTTCTGGTGCTTATTGAAGTGATTCCCAAATAATTTCCACCAGAAAGTCAAAAATCAACTTGGCAAGTATATGTATATACACTGCTCCACATGCACTGCTGGTGGCTGAAGCTGGGATTGTGTGAAAATACCCCTGCTGCAGCTGAGGTAACCCTTTCAGCATTGGTGGGAGTGAAAAGGGTAAAGTAAAAAGCATTTTCCTTTTATCTCAGCCTATCAAGATCCAGGTAGAAATCATTTTTGCCTAGAACACAGCAATAGTTGACTGGCATTTAATGTACAAGGTATGGTCTAAAAGGCACAACAAGTACTGGTCATTAACCACTTGCCAACTGGGCACATTTACCCCCTTCCTGCCTAGTCCAACTTTCAGCTTTCAGTGATGTTGCACTTTGAATGACAATTGAGCAGTCATGCAGCACTGTACCATATGACATTTTTAGAATTTATTTCAAACATATAGAGCTTTCTGTTGGTGGTATTTAATCACTACTGGGTTTTTAAATTTTTGCTAAAGAAACGATTAAAGACAACATTTAAAAACAAAACAAAACATTTTTATTAGTTTCTGTTATCACATTTTTGAAGCAGGTAATTTTTCTCCTTCACTGATGTGCGCTAATGAGGTTGCACTGATGGACACTTATAGTCAGCACTAATAGGCTTCACTGATGAGGTGGCACTGATGAGTCTGAAATAATATGCGGCATTGATGGGCACTAATAGGTAGCACTGATGAGCAATGATAGGTGGCACTGATGGACCACTGATAGCCAGCACTGAAGGCCACTGATAGGGCCGCTGATGGCAATGATTGGCAGCACTGATGAGCACTGATTGGCATCACTCATGGCCACTGATTGGCACTGATAGGCAGCATTGATGGATACTGCACTGATGATCAGTGCCCTAATTATCAGTGCAGATGTCTCCTTTTACACTTGCCACTTACCAGCTCTCTCCTCTCCTCGCGCTGTGACAGAGTGAGGAAAGCTGATAACCGGTAAGTGTGTTTGAACACAGCTGATCACGTGGCAAAGAGCTGCTCATTGGCTCTTTACCCTGATCTTTCTGGTGGAGACAGATATCACAGAGCACGCCACCCGCATCATCGGGCGCGATTACAAGGGGACATCATATGATGCTCTCCCACAACTGGCCGACCAGTTAAAAAATTATTTTAGCCATCATTTTTCTATAGTGCAGTCGGCAAATGGTTAACTACATGTAGCATTTGCATGATCACTAAATACTTAAGATTATTTTCACTCTTTCTATTTTTTCTACGGTCAATTGACTTTCTTTTAGATTTTAAAAGTATGATTCTGTTCTCTAGTAAAAAAAAAAAAAAACATTTTCTCAATAAATGATCATACAGATATCTGTTCTGGCGTATGTTTCTCTGTTAAATTTGCTGTAGGTGGTAATCAACCAAAATAGATTATTTTAAGTTCTTTGCAATCAGAGAAATGTGACAGGAAATAAACATAAGGGTAAGAATCCACTTTGTCTTTTATGATAAGTTTCCATTGTTGCATTACCCTTAGGGCTCTTTCACACGGGCAATCCGATCAGATCCGCCTGTCAGTTTTTTAGGCAGATCTGATCGGATCCTCCATGCAGCTCTATGGGGCAGCGGATGTCAGCGGAGACACCTCCGCTGACACCCGCTGCCATCCGTATCCGATCCTGTCCGTGAAATCTGGACGGATGGAAACCCTATTTTTCCATCCGTTCAGTAATCGGATCGGATTGGATGAGAGCGGACAGGCGGTCCGCTTTCATCCGATCCCCATAGAGGGCAGCGGGAGCTGAGACACCTCCCTCTCCGCTCTGCAAGCGGAGACGGAGCTGTCATCCGCCGGCTCAGCGGGGATCGCGGAGCGATCCCCGCTGAGCAACACGGATCCGCCTACGGAGGCGGACCGTGTGAAAGAGGCCTTAGTTGTTTCTTGCAGAACATATAGACTCTCCAAACCACCAGTATTCGCCTGTGATTTTATGTAAAAATCTTTTTGATTAGTGGCCAAAATGCCTCTAGGTATTTAATTGTACAATACTGTACCACTGTCATCTACAAACCCAATTCCAAAAAAGTTGGGACACTGTACAAATTGTGAATAAAAACAGAATGCAATAATGTGGAAGTTTCAAATTTCAATATTTTATTCAGAATACAACATAGATGACATATCAAATGTTTAAACTGAGAAAATATTATTGTTTTCTTATAGATATATTTCGAATACATTGATCTCTGAAGAAGGGAGATGTTGCTCCCGAAACGCGTCAGTTCATTATGTAATATAACCTATCATTATGGAAATATAATATTCAGGCTATTATTGAAATCAAGTGGATACACCAAGATGTTTTGCCCATATGTGACGTAACATTGTTGACATTGTTTATGTTGTATACATTATATATTTTAGCCATTGAGCTATGTCATATGCTATTCAAGCACATGTTACTACTTTTATTCATATAATCTGTTTATACAATGCAATAAACATACATTGTTTTACTTATCTATTGTGCAATTCATTGATCTCCAGCCACTAGCACCTACCTCATATAAAGTCCCCTGGGCCAATTTCTCTTTGTTCCAAACTGAGAAAATGTATCATTTTAAGGGAAAAATATGTTTCTTTTAAATTTCGTGGCATCAACACAACTCAAAAAAGTTGGGACAAGGCCATGTTTACCACTGTGTGGCATCCTCTCTTCTTTTTATAACAGTCTGCAAACGTCTGGGGATTGAGGAGACAAGTTGCACAAGTTTAGGAATAGGAATGTTGTCCCATTTTTATGTAATACAGGCTTCTAGTTGCTCAACTGTTTTAGGTCTTCTTTGTCGCATCTTCTTCTTTATGATGCGCCAAATGTTTTCTATGGGTGAAAGATCTGGACTGCAGGCTGGCCATTTCAGTACCCGGATCCTTCTTCTACGCAGCCATGATGTTGTAATTGATACAGTATGTGGTCTGGCATTGTCATGTTGGAAAATACAAGGTCTTGCCATCCAGACGATGTCTGGATGGGAGCATATGTTGCTCTAAAACTTGGATATACCTTTCAGCATTGATGGTGCCTTTTCAGATGTGTAAGCTGCCCATGCCACACGCACTCATGCAACCCCATACCATCAGAGATTCTGAACTGAGCGCTGATAACAACTTGGGTTGTCCTTGTCCTCTTTAGTCCGGATGACATGGCGTCCCAGTTTTCCAAAAAGAACATCAAATTTTGATTCGTCTGACCACAGAACAGTTTTCCACTTTGCCACAGTCCATTTTAAATGGGCCTTGGCCCAGAGAAAATGCCTGCGCTTCTGGATCATGTTTAGATATGGCTTCTTTTTTGGCCTATAGAGTTTTAGCCGGCAACAGCGAATGGCACAGTGTATCGTGTTCACCGACAATGTTTTCTGGAAGTATTCCTGAGCCCATGTTGTGATTTCCATTTCAGTAGCATTCCTGTATGTGATGCAGTGCCGTCTAAGGGACCGAAGATCACGGGCATCCAGTATGGTTATCTGGCCTTGACCCTTTTGCACAGAGATTGTTCCAGATTCTCTGAATTTTTGGATGATATTATGCACTGTCACTGCCACTCTGAGAGGCTCTTTTTATACCCAATCATATTGCCAATTGACCCTAATAAGTTGCAAATTGGTCCTCCAGCTGTTCCTTATATGTACATTTAACTTTTCCGGCCTCTTATTGCTACCTGTCCCAACTTTTTTGGAATGTGTAACTCTCATGAAATCCAAAATGAGCCAATATTTGGCATGACATTTCAAAATGTCTCACTTTCAACGTTTGATATGTTATCTATATTATATTGGGAATAAAATATAAGTTTATGAGAATTGTAAATTAGTCCGTTCTTTTTTTTACTCACAATTTGTACAGTGTCCCAACTTTTTTGGAATTGGGTTTGTAAATTCATGACTGCTTGAATGGAAATAGAATCTCTTGTCTCTAGTTTATTAGATGGTTTCACCAGTCCATTGACTAACTCAAGTTTTTTTTTTTTTAGGTAGAACTAGGTAAGTAGTCTAGGCTCTTGTAGTGTCCTGTCCAAAACTGAGGAGCAAATCATAACACACGTGAGCCTATGCTCATCTTACTGCTTAGTTACAGGTCATTGGGAGTAATAAGGGTGACAAGACTTGTCCTAAGGTGACAGTTTTATACTCCTAAGATGGGAAATCTTAAATCTCAGAGTTCAAATCTTTCTATCTACTGGGAGAAATTTTAATTTTGTTATGAAGAATCCAAAACACACACTGCAACCATTTCATTAAGTTTGTTCATTTTCTCAGAGTAGCCAATAGTCTGAACACCAAAGCTTGAAACGCCTTTTAAGAACACAATATTGGTTGTGCATCCTTTAGGTCCTTTCCTATCAAATTGACTCCCTTATTGTAGAAATGTGTTGAGGTTCTTGACATTTGGACTGTTCATGAATAAACAGTTGGATTTTATTACTGAGAAAGGTGTGGATTAATAACCCTAACCGGTTTACTAAAGCAAACTGACTGATCAGAGAATATATAAAATTCTCCAGGGCTTCCTGGGGAGGCTGGAACGATGGAGATTAGTCATTTTGAATGTATGGAAAGGTAAATGGTTGAACTCTAAGGAGTAACCCTGCCAAAAATTCCCGTGAACCAATGATTTGATGTTTTTTTCCAAACAAATTATTTAAAATACATTTACAAAGACAAAAGTATAAGCTTAAATGTACATTGTATATAATCATAAACAAACAATTAGGTTATATCAGATATTTATATAAAAATTAAAAGGTTTACATTGTAATTGGTTATTAAAGATGTAAAGGTTATTACTGTTATTAGTTGTGAAGTTCCGTTATTGCATACACATTTATGAGTACAAAACTATGTTTTTTATAAATCCATCTGTAAAAATTTTTTTAAATACTTGCCAGGTTTTTGTTTTTCAGCTTTCAAAGTGCAGGTCACGTGATTAATGTTCATGTAGAAGTGATTCAAGGGCTTGGAAGTGGGTGTGTACAGAGTGAGGCACTATGTCATTGCAGGAAGTGAGGTTTGCCACCAAGAGTCCTTGTTTCCAATACGATGAAAAACAATAATAACCAGTGGTATTACATCACTTCCCCTTTCCCAAGCCTGTGCAATGCAGTAACATTCCTTTGTATGGAACAGGTACAATATGGTGCTGGGCAGGGGCGTAACTACAGGGGTTGCAGGGGTTGCAATTGCAACCGGGCCCCATGCTCCAGGGGGCCTGTGCGGCTCCCCTGTACACCTGGATAGGAGGGACAGTGGGGGCAGCATGTAGAGAAATCACTGTCCTCCTTTTTCCTCCTGTAGCTGCAGGAGGAAAATGGAGGAGATTGGTTCCTCTGTATGCTGCCTCCACCACTCCTCCTATCCAGTACACTTGTGTTCTGCTGTCTCTGGGCCCCTGTGTGCTCCCCTGGTCCCCCCCCCAATGTGCTGCCCCCTCTCCTCACTGTGCTCCCTCCCCTCTGCTGTTGGCTACTGCAGGGGATGTGTCACAATAGAGAACCAGGAAGGGGGTCAGTAAATATGTAATTTACCAGCTCCTTCCTTTTTTGAATGGACAGAGTCATAGTCAGTCACATTGTAAAAAAATTAAATAAAATGATAAAAAATAACAAAATAAAAATACCAAAAAAATAAAAACTACTGACACCGGTGGGTGAACTTCCAGGATCGCAAAGGTCACACTTGAGACCAGGCCCTGGCATTCCACCACCGTGGGGTGGCCCCAAGATGGCAGGAAGGGGGCCCACTTTAGAACTTGTGAAAGGGTCCCGCTGGAGGACCGTAATAAAGGGCCCCGCAATGAAAGTAAATGGCCCCAGGATCAGTGGGAAGAGCCCCAGGCTTGAAGGGAAGGGCCCGGCCAGGGTCGGGGGGGGCCTTCATGGTTCCTTGCACCGGGGCCCTGAAGGTTCTAGTTACGCCTCTGGTGCTGGGTAAGCCACTGTTAATTAAAAGAGGATGGATGAGCAGGAGGCATGGTCTTACACTGACCATGGAAGATACAAGCAAGCTGTATGCTTGCATAGCATGCCTGTATCTGTTTTGGATTTGGACCAGAACAGTCCGGGATTATATCTACTGCCTTCCCAATTTGAGAATTAATGTGCGCACAGAGAATAAACCAAATTCTGACAATCAGTTCAGCTATTAGTTCATTCTGATTTTATTAGTTCCTCTTTTGTCTTTATAAAGACTGAGGAAAATCCATTACAGGAAATAGTCATATATAATACGTATAAGCTAGCGATTGGAGTATCTATGTACATCTAAGTATAGTATATCTGTATCTAAGATTTTCTTCCAGGATATGACAGCCTTCTATTTTGAGTGGAGTCTCTCTCTGGAGGCGCCATCTTGCTTCTCCGAAGGGAGGGGTGATCTAGCAGTCACTTTTGAGTAAGGAATAAAATGCAGCGGTAACCTATAAATACACATAGAGTATGCATCATAAGGTGAAATAGGCATTTCACTAATATAACCAGTATTACATTTATTACATATCTAACAGCAGAATGACAGAGGACATAATCTGACCACATTAGTGTGGATTAGCTGCCATACTTAGCATGGTAATTTACTACCAAGAAGGGAACTGGCAGGATCAATCAGGTAATAGAGTAGCACCGCAGGCACAAATAAAACATTGATATTAAAAAGCTCATAAAAACCACTTACAGACACAGAAAAATATGTTTTTATTTCTAAAGTTACAAACTGTAACAGATCAACCAGCACCCCGACCGGGTACCTCCGTTGACGGATGCTCCTAGTGCTTCCCGAGCGCTCCAAGCACTCCACCAGACACCGAAACCACTTCAGACCCCACAAACTACGGCAGCTTGGTTGGGGTCTCGCCATCTCCTACCCACCCTGGACCTATGACAAGGCTCCAGGTTCCCGTGGGTGAACCTCTCTTTCCCCAGAGAGTGCAGCAGGAACAGGAACAAGCTCTTACACAAGCTCTTACAAGAGCTTAGTGATTATCTAAGGGAATATGAAGGACATAGCAATCCCTTGTAGCATATTCCCCCAATGAGAGACAGGACTTTAGATTGAGGGTAAAGTATAACTCAAACTTTAATGGTACAGCTGCTCTTTTATACAGTTTTCCCCCACAAGGTTACCGCCCAGGTGGACCTTGTTGGGGACAGGACATGACATTAACAATTCAATGAAAACAGAGTTTTACACTCCCATACAGTGTACACAATCCCTCCCCTCTGACTGATTACACTATCATATGCAGATGAAAGTGTATACAGGAACTAATTATCTAGCCATCTGGACAGAACATTGTGAGGTCATTAACATTTAGCAATGGGACAGACACAATCCACATTCCCTCCAAATACACAAACAATAGGGAAGTCTGCCAATAACAGTCTGTGTGTCTCTCTCACAGACAAGCACACGGAATACACATTATCTAGAAGTTAGACTTCATGACAATGGTCTATAACAGTCTAAGTCTCCCAGTTTAAAGTGGGAATAAATCTTCATATTTCTATATGAAGATATTGCTGACAAATATTACTGTCCCATCTGAAGCAATTCAAACCATTAATTATCTGCTCCTCACCTCCAGTGATGGTGAATATGGTCACACAAACACTTTAGCGCACATACAAGTAGAATCATTTTCTGTGGATTAGTTCTCATTCTGAATATTTATCTACTTTTGATGGTTAAGCTTTTTCTCAACCTGTAGGTAATAAATGTGCATATCTGCTGCGTGTATTACAGCATAGCAATACAATCATTAAAAGAAAAGCTCAAACCTTAAACCAAATATCATAAAAGTAATGTAAAATATAGTTAGCTTCACTATTTTAGCAGTGTACATTTTAAAGGATGTATATTTTATTGGTTTCCCAAACTTGTCAACTTAAATATTGCCTAAGGTGTGGAAATAATTGTAATAATTTGCTAGAACCACATTTTGTTAGTTAAATGTTATCTATATTTTCTCTCAGAAACTCTAAGGCCCCATTCACACTGGAGCGACGCTACTTCCCAGGGCGACCTCACAGGTTGCGGCGCGCTGCTCGCACCGTGACCTAGGACCAGGTCGCCCCAGTGTGAAAGGGGGCTTATTGTCTGTTATAACATGAAGATTGAAAGCATTTTTTGTTTTTCTGAGAAATCAAATGTTTTATCAATAAATTGTAATCAGAGTTGAAAAAATAATTTGGTTTGAGAGTTTCTATTCACACATAGCACATCACACAAGCACAGATGCCAGTTTTTAAAGGTTATGTTCACCTGTGATAAAACATAATAAATGCTAATAAGGGGTTTGAAATGTTGTGTTCATAGTAAAAAAGGCTTGTAGTCAGCATACTGACAGTTATCTCTAGACAAACCATTGTTAGCCAAATATTGCCTACAAAATTAGTATGTTTACTTATTGGTTCATTCAAATTACTTAATGATAAAACAAATTATATTTTCCTTTAACTCCTTTCCCTTTTTATTTTAATACAAAATAATTATTTTCTTATCAAATTACATTTTTTTGATATCTTAAAAGAAAACTACAAAGGAATGTTTTTAGACTGTACAGCAACTACATTGACAAGGAAGTAGACAGTCGACAAAACCTTCAGGTTATGAAAATAACATTTAAACATTCATATTATTATAGTTTTACACTAAATTGCAAGTTTCTTGCTATTTTTAACAGTTAGTGACTTAGTAAGTTAGTGACTTCGTAAGTTTTTTTTTTTTTTTCTCACTCACAGGTAAGCTCTAGACAATGAGCAGCAGAGATATACTTTAAGTAATTTTTTACTGTTAATATTTTTATCATCATTGTCATTAATAGTATTTGCCATCCAGTCAATGTCACAAGGATAGTGTTTCTACAGGATCTGCGCAATGATATGTTCATAATTTTTCTGTTAGTTGCATTTCCTGTTTTCATAACCTTAGCTTTTTATACATTTAGCTAAAGTCCTATCTTCGTGCTCTGTTACTTAACATTATTTATGAAGTTCTTGAGGTCTTCCACTTTTTCATCTATGAACAAAGTGTTATTGCCATATTGAAGATTGTTGAAGTTTATTCCACCCTTGATCTTCCTGCAGCCTAGCTTCTCCCAACCACATGAAAACTGGCATGTTAAAATGTCCTGGGCAGTAGGGAAGTTTGTCACTCAGTGCTGTCACACTTTGAATGATAATTGCTTAGTCAAGCAACACTGTACCCACATTCATTTTATATCATTTTTTGAGACAGATAGTGCTTTCTTTTGATAATATTTAATCACCACTTTTTCTTTTTTTTGCTATATAAAGAAAAAAATGAAAAGTTCGAAAAGTTTGCTTCGTTTCTAATATGAAACTTTGCAAAGTAATAATATTTCTTCATACGTTTAGGCAAACATGTATTCTGCTACATTTCTTTGATCAAGGGTCCTTTCACACGGCCGCTCCGTGTGAAAGGTCCGCTGCGGGACTTTTTTTTTTTTTTCCACGGAGCGGATGACATTTCTGTCATCCGCTCCGTGTGCCCGCATATCATCCCATCCGTTTGCGGATGATATGCGGACATAATGTAAGTATATGGTACTGCGGATGTCAGCGGATGACAATCCGATTTTCCTTCCTTTCCGTTTTTTACACGGAAGAAAAAATGGGGTTCTGTTCCATTCGTAAAAACGGAACAGAACTGAAAGGAGGAAAATCGGGTGTCAGCGGATGGTATTCCGCTGACACCCGCAGTGCCATTCACCTACATTATGTCCGCAAATCATCCGCAAATGGATGGGATGATTTGCGGACACACGGAGCGGCCGTGTGAAAGGACCCCAAATAAAAAAAAATGAATCATTGTATATTATTTAGTCTTTGTGAAAGCCATAGCTTCTATAAACTATGTTATATATATTTATATAAAAAAATATTAACCCTGATGTGCTGACTGCCTATCTTAGTTTTGAGCCTCTATAATACCAGAACAGTATAAACACCACTAGAATGACTCATTTTTATTATTTAGTATTTAGTAAGAGTTTTTTGAAGTGGTAATTTCTTGCCCCATATTTTGGAAAATGAAGAAAGTTAGTAAAATTTCCTGACCACTTGTCACATTTCTTGAGTACTTGAAGTGCCACAACAGGAGACTTACCCACAAAATGACCACATTTTGGAATGCAAACACCCCAAGATATCTTCTAAGAGGCATTGTGACTTTGTGAGTCTTTTAAAGACTACATTTGTTTGCCACAAGTTTTTGGAAAATGCAGAATGAAAATACATTTTTTTTTACACAAAGTAGTAAGTTAAGAAGATATTTCTTACACAAAGCACAGGCATGCTTAGAATTAGAGATCGACCGATTATCGGCAACACCAATATATCAGTGGCCGATATGCACTTTCCCCGATATATCGGAATCAGACTTTGGATTTATCGATAATTAGGGAAAGTGCATGTACCGGGGTGATGCCTGCAGCTAGAGGCATCACCCCGATACCGGTGTCCATAGCCGACAGTCGGCTGACTTGTAATGACAACCAATGCGGCTGAGAAGCTGCTCGGCTGTCATTACAAGGAGCGAGAGGGGACGTCCCCCCCTCCTGCCGCCTTCCTCGGCTCGCCCTGGGTCTCCTGTACCGCCGGGAGACCCGGGCATCCTTCCTGCACCACCGCCGTCTGACCGGGTGTCCATTATTTTTAATTTGACGTGGAGTACCCAGAAATGATGTCATGACATGACTTCACTTCCAAATACTGGCGGCGCCAAATTAAAAAAACTTACAGCATTCAAAACAGCCAAACTTGGCGTTTTGAATGCTTTTTTTTTATAACCAAATTTTTATTGAGTTTTTGCAAGAAGGTTAGGTACAAACATTGTAGTAGCATAATAATGAAGAAAAGTTAGCACATTAGTCACAGAGTTGAAACAAGAAACATGAATGTAATATCGGATCGGGTCTAGTCAATTCAAGTGAACCTTGCCTGCAACACAGGAGTGTTGAACTTCCACCATGTGAGGTCCCAACATTAAGGTACCCCGGACTCCGACTACCCCACATGGGAACCAACTGTAGTCAGGCCCGGGTACAAAAAGGGGAGTATTGTAGTTTGGGGTCTACAATGATTAACTTGTAAACAGGATAGAATTGCTGCGCTATAATCATACTATTAACATAAAATGTATATAGCAAACGGTAAAATCTTTTAAAAGGAAAAGTAGCTGACACAAAAAGACAAGGAAACAAAATCTTCAATAAAATGGTAGGAGATGGTGCCGCGCTAATCCACATGTGCAAACATTGCTGTCAGAAAAAGGTAAAAATCCCGAGTGCTGTTAAAAAGTCCAAGCTTAGAAGTGGCAGCCCTAGATGTCACTGCTATCTCTAACACCCGGGAAAGCAGTCCGTCTAGAAGAGGTGGTGAGGGGACTGTAGGTAGGCCTAGACAGTTGGTGGTAATTGGGGATTCTATAATCAGAAGGACTGATAGAATAATTTGTCACCAGGATCACCTCAACCGAATGGTTTGCTGTCTGCCTGGTGCCAGGGTTCGGCATGTGGTGGACCGGGTTGATAAATTACTGGGAGGGGCTGGGTATAATCCAGCTGTCTTGGTCCACATTGGAACCAATGACAGAATATATGGAAGATGGAGGCTCCTTAAGAACCAATTTTATGAACTAGGCTGCAAGTCGAAGGGAAGAACCTCCAAGATGATTTTCTCTGAAATATTGCCTGTGCCATGCGCAACACAGAAAAGACAGGAGGAGATTAGAGCGCTGAATGCATGGCTAAAGACCTGGTGTAAGAAGGAGGGATTTGGGTTTTTAGAGCACTGGGCTCACTTTTCATTGGGGTTCAACCTATATGTTAAAGATGGTTTGCACCTAAATGG
Source organism: Pelophylax lessonae (assembly GCF_965119305.1). Classification (NCBI taxonomy): domain Eukaryota; kingdom Metazoa; phylum Chordata; class Amphibia; order Anura; family Ranidae; genus Pelophylax; species Pelophylax lessonae. Next base: position 621,268,198 of record NC_138768.1, on the reverse strand, counting down.
AAGGGGGTCTTTTGTGCTAGGGGAGAGGTTTATGGGAAGGCTGGATGAGTTTTTAAACTTGGTGTGACAAAATGGAAGTTTTGCCTGTAAAGGAGAGGTATAGTTATCAACACTGTCTCTCCAGAGGTGTGAAGATTTTGTTCCAAGTTGCCATGGCTAAAGACCTGGTGTAAGAAGGAGGGATTTGGGTTTTTAGAGCACTGGGCTCACTTTTCATTGGGGTTCAACCTATATGTTAAAGATGGTTTGCACCTAAATGGAAGGGGGTCTTTTGTGCTAGGGGAGAGGTTTATGGGAAGGCTGGAGGAGTTTTTAAACTTGGTGTGACTAAATGGAAGTTTTGCCTGTAAAGGAGAGGTATAGTTATCAACACTGTCTCTCCAGAGGTGTGAAGATTTTGTTCCAAGTTGCCATGCTGCTGTGTACTTCTTGTGACAGATGCTAATGTCATCAGCTCAACCCTCTGTCTTCTCAGACATCATTGAATATGCTGATTTACTCCTCTGTTTAATAATGCATGTTGTAGTTCATGAGCTCGAGGACGGCCGTCTTCCAGGTAATTGGCTCAGGTTGATTGAGTCATTGTCATCTGTTAAGAATGCTGTTTGTGGTCGTTATTCCTTAGAAATGTTAATGAACTCCCATTGCTTCTGTTCAGAGGGCTAGATAATTAGTTGAGTTCTTGTATACAATTTCATCTACATGTTATAATGTAATCATTCAACCCCTGACCTGTGTGTAGTAATTTGAGGAGGAGAGGGATGGGTCCATGCTGTATATAAATTGACTGTGTGTGAGTTTAATAAAACAGTTTGTTTTATCCCATCATGAAGTCTGGACTCATGCTTGGGGGGAATGGGGAGCTATTTTCACTTCTTAATGGTATTTTCACTGGGATTTCGGGAGAAGCTGCACGGATCTCTCTCATAGAGACTATAGGATCCGTTACACTGGTGGCAAGCGGTGGGACTTTTCTCCCGAATGGATATCCTGAACTGAAAGAGGTCGAAAATGGTGCTTATATACGAACGGCTGAAACGAACGACGCTTAAGGAACTGCTGGAAGCTCGAGGCTTAGGGGCGAGCAACAAGCCAAAAGCCACGATAATAGCTGAACTACTGGAGAGCGACCGAACCAGCAACCTGCAAATGGCAAACACAGAAGAAACAGAGTTCCAAAGGGATGTAAGATGGAGACTAAGTATGTTGGGACCTAACCCCTCACACGAAATTGTGGTGCAAATCATGGCACAAGCTACTGAAGCACAGAGTATCCAAGAAGCTCGGGAGGCCAGAGCCAGATCACCACAAGGGGATATGTTGTCGCTACCTGGATCTACAATAGGACGGCCACGTAAGATCAACTATGCTGCATTTAAAAGCTTCACAGAGGGTGAGATGGATATTGATAATTATTTGCAGGACTTTGAGAGACAGTGTGTATTAGAGGATCTGGAAAGAGCTAACTGGGCTGCGATATTGAGCAGCAAGTTATCAGGCAGAGCAGCAGAAGCCTTTAGAGCAGTGCCTGACGAGGACATTCACAATTATGACAAAGTAAAAGAAATTTTGTTGGCTCGTTATGCTGTTACACCGGATGCACACAGGAGAAAATTCCGGGCCCTCAGGAGACAGGGCAAAGAGTCATATACAGAGTGGGCATTCCACATGCACCGCGCCGCCAGCAATTGGATGCAGGGATGCCAGGCGACTACATTAGCGGATGCCATACATTTGCTATTGCTAGAGCAATTCTTCGACTACACTCCAGCAGATGTCAGAAACTGGGTCAAAGACAGGAAACCTCAGACAGTGGAGGAGGCAGCCAGGCTGGCGGACGAATTCTATGAGAGCAGGCGGGTCGACCTTCACAGAGGATCATCAGGATTATGTCCCCTGTACTATCCTCAAGCGCCAGCACCACAACAATCAGGGCTAATCCCTAACCCCCAGGCAAATCGATACCATAGGCACAATGGAGTGCAGTGCCATTTGTGCAAGAAATTTGGGCACTATCAGAGAGACTGCACTCAGAAACGGAACCACGCTTCATGGATTCGAACAGGGCCACCTTCCCCAGCGCAAGCAGCAGTTCACTACTACCACACCCACAGTCGGACACCCAGATACCGGTCCCACAGTGGGGTACAGTGCCACAGGTGCAAGCAGTTTGGGCACTATCAGCGAGACTGTACCCAGAGCAGGAACCAAGCTACATGGTTTCCGACCAGGGTCACCCCCTTCAGCACAGACAATGGTCCCCCACTATCCCGCAGACTTTTCCCCAGTCATACCCAGGTTTGAACCCACTGAGGAGCAATTGGGTACCCTTCACGAGGCTAACCCAGTGCAAGCAGCTGAGGACAACAGGGCTCACCACAGACAGACAGTGAGACTAAATGGACAAGAAGCCAGGGGACTGAGAGACACTGGAGCCACCATAACCCTGGTACAACCGCACAGGATTAAACCCTCACAGCACACTGGGCGTGCTGTGGCAGTAAGAGTGGCAGGGGGAGCCATCCACAAGTTACCCGCCGCCAGGGTGCATATTGATTGGGGCACCGGGGCTAAGTCAGTGGAAGTGGGCATCATGCCAGATTTACCAGCTGAGGTCTTGTTGGGGAATGACTTGGGGTGTTTAACCTCACAATTTATAACCCAGACTTCAAAAGGAGCACTTCCAGTCACCACCAGACAGCAGGAACGAGCTATGAATGCCTCACCCTCTCCAGATACCCAGATGCCTCAATGTTTGGACTGGGAGCTGTTTAAGCCAGGTTGGGGAGGATGGCATGGAGCATCTGGTGGCATATCTGAGCAGAAAACTTCTACCCAGGGAGATCAGTTATGCCACCGTTGAAAAGAGTATTTGGCCCTAGAGTTTGGCACTCAAGAAACTGCAGCCGTATTTGTATGGACGTTCCTTTACAGTAATGACGGACCATAACCCACTTATTTGGTTCAACCGAGTAGCCGGAGATAACCCCAGACTGTTGAATTGGAGCTTGGCACTGCAGCCTTACAACTTCACTATACAATACTGGCCAGGGAAGCAGAACGCCAATGCTGATGGGTTATCCCAGCAGACAGAGCTGGAGAAATAGACTTTACTCCCCGGACATCCCCGAGCCGACCCGTTAGGGTCTAGGCAGGTATGCCGTCCCATGGAACTAAGGGGGAGCTATGTGACAAAATGGAAGTTTTGCCTGTAAAGGAGAGGTATAGTTATCAACACTGTCTCTCCAGAGGTGTGAAGATTTTGTTCCAAGTTGCCATGGCTAAAGACCTGGTGTAAGAAGGAGGGATTTGGGTTTTTAGAGCACTGGGCTCACTTTTCATTGGGGTTCAACCTATATGTTAAAGATGGTTTGCACCTAAATGGAAGGGGGTCTTTTGTGCTAGGGGAGAGGTTTATGGGAAGGCTGGAGGAGTTTTTAAACTTGGTGTGACAAAATGGAAGTTTTGCCTGTAAAGGAGAGGTATAGTTATCAACACTGTCTCTCCAGAGGTGTGAAGATTTTGTTCCAAGTTGCCATGCTGCTGTGTACTTCTTGTGACAGATGCTAATGTCATCAGCTCAACCCTCTGTCTTCTCAGACATCATTGAATATGCTGATTTACTCCTCTGTTTAATAATGCATGTTGTAGTTCATGAGCTCGAGGACGGCCGTCTTCCAGGTAATTGGCTCAGGTTGATTGAGTCATTGTCATCTGTTAAGAATGCTGTTTGTGGTCGTTATTCCTTAGAAATGTTAATGAACTCCCATTGCTTCTGTTCAGAGGGCTAGATAATTAGTTGAGTTCTTGTATACAATTTCATCTACATGTTATAATGTAATCATTCAACCCCTGACCTGTGTGTAGTAATTTGAGGAGGAGAGGGATGGGTCCATGCTGTATATAAATTGACTGTGTGTGAGTTTAATAAAACAGTTTGTTTTATCCCATCATGAAGTCTGGACTCATGCTTGGGGGGGAATGGGGAGCTATTTTCACTTCTTAATGGTATTTTCACTGGGATTTCGGGAGAAGCTGCACGGATCTCTCTCATAGAGACTATAGGATCCGTTACACTTGGATTCAGAGGAGACGGTGACTTAGATTATAATGGGGCAGACAGGTCAGGCAGGGGTCAGCCCCTATTGGTGGGTGGAACGGGGAAAGATGGGGGGGGAGAGTTATGGCAGAGGATAAGAAGTTTCCCATGTTACAAACAACCATTGGAAATGGTACTATTTAAATATGCAAAATAAGTGTGCAAAATGTGACAATGAATTAAAGTGTTTGTTCACCAATGCCAGAAAATTGCCAAGCAAAATAGGTGAGTTGGAAGCTCTGGTGCACAAGGAGAACTGTGATTTAATTGGTATTGCTGAATCTTGGCTTCATTCTTCACATGACTGGGCTATTAATATTCCTGGCTATGCTCTCTTTACAAAAGACAGGGTAAACGGAGGGGTGGTGGTGTCTGTCTCTATGTGAGAAGTGATCTCAAAGTGAGTGTGAAAGAGGACCTAGTTGATGGAGAGTGTGCTGAGTCTGAAGCAGTATGGGTTGAAATGTACATGAGTGTGCGTAATACAAAGGTTATCATTGGAGTTTGTTATAGATCTCCCAGTATTGACGAGGAGGTGGAGACTCAGCTCCTGGCACAGATAGAAAGGGCTGCAAGGGCTGGGACAGTGTTAATAATGGGTGATTTTAACTGCCCAGACATTGACTGGAGTAATGGCACTGCTGGAACAGTTAAAGGTCAAAAATGTATAAACCTCTTACAAGACAATTGTATGGTGTAGTTTATTAAGGCCCCCACTAGAAATGATGCTCTGTTTGACCTGGTAATCTCAAACCATGCAGAGCTTATTAATAATGTTCATATAAAAGAACATCTGGGTAGCAGTGACCATAATAGGATTTCATTTAATGTTAGCTGTAAGCAAAAAATGCATACAGGAAATATAAAAACACTTAACTTTAAGAGAACAACTTTTCCAAGGATGAGGGCTACTCTCCAGACTGGGAGGGAATATTGGCATCCATGAGCACAGAACACAAATGAGAAATGTTCAAATAGACTTTATGCAAACTCACTGCAAAGTATATTCCCATGGGTAATACGTTTAAAAGGCTAAAAATAAAACCTATATGGCTCACGGCCAAAGTTAAAAAAGCTATAAATAAAAGGAAAAGAGCTTTTAAAAAATATAAAAATGAAGAAACACTATCATTGTTTAATTGTTACAAAGAATATAACAGAATATGTAAAAAGGAAATCAAGGATGCAAAAATTCAAAAATGAATGACAGATTGCAAAAGATAGTAGGACAAACTCCCAACAATTCTTCAAATATATTAATAGTAAAAAGGTCAGGTCTGAGCATGTAGGTCCTTTACAAAATAATCAGGAGTGGGTGACTGGAGACAAAGAGAAGGTAAATGTATTAAATACTTTCTTCAGCTTTGTGTATACAAAGGAGCATGGGGGAGCTCATGACCATAATGAGGATGGTATTGGCACAGCCCCAAATGATCTACAATGGCTCAAAAGTGATATGGTCCAGAAATATTTAGACATAATAAGGGTGGATAAAGTGCCTGGACCAGATGGCATCCACCCACACATCCTAAAAGAATTGAGCGCTGTAATTTCAAATCCTTTGATTCCAATTTTTAGGGACTCGTTAAGGACTGGAATAGTACCACTGGATTGGCGTAGGGCCAATGTGGTTGCTATATTTAAAAAGGGATCAAAGTCTTTGCCAAGTAACTATAGACCTGTTAGTTTAACTTCTATAGTTGGGAAGATAATTGAGAGTTTAATAAAAGTCCACATAGATGAGTTCTTGCTGGAAAAAAAATATTTAAGCAACAGACAGCATGGATTCATGAAAGACAGAAGTTGTCAAACAAACCTGTTTTTTTTTTTTTTTTTATGAGGAGGTAAGTAAAACCTTGGACAGAGGGGTGGCTGTGGACGTAGTATACTTGGATTTTTTAAAAGCGTTTGACACAGTTCCCCACACACAGCTAATGTGTAAGGTAAATTCTACAGGCTTGAAAAGATCAGATTGTAAATGGACAGAAAATTGGCTAAAAGATAGAATTCAGAGAGTAGTGGTTATTTGATTCTTACTCTGAATGGTCTAAGGCTATCAGTGGTGTACCCCAAGGTTCAGTGTTGAGACCCTTACTTTTAAAATCTTTAGAAATTATATAGGGTCTGGGATAAAAAAGTACAATTTCAGTCTTTGCAGATGACACCAAGTTTGCAGTGGAATACCTTCTTTACAGCATGTCTCCAACTTACAAGCTGACCTCAATGTGCTGTTTCATTGGGCAACTATGTGGCCAATGAGGTTTAATGTTGATAAATGTAAAGTTATGCGCATGAGGGGGAAGAATATGCATGCATCATACATACTAGGTGGAGTAGAACTGGGGGAATCCATAGCGGAGGAGGATCTGGGTGTTTTGTTAGATCATAAGCTTAATAATAGCATGCAATGCCAAGCTGCGGTTTCCAAAGCAAGCAAAATCCTTTCTTGTATTAACAGAGGCATTGACTCCAGAGAGAGAGAGAGAGATAAGTTTGCCCCTGTATAAATCATTAGTAAGACCTCATCTGGAATATGCAGTTCAGTTTTGGGCACCAGTTCTTAAAAAAGGATATCGAGGAACTGGAGAAAATGCAGAGAAGGGCAACCAAACTGATAAGAGGCATGGAGGAGCTCAGCTATGAGAAAAGATTAGAGGAGCTGTATACATCATAAGTAAGACCTCATCTGGAATATGCAGTTCAGTTTTGGGCACCAGTTCTTAAAAAGGATATCGAGGAACTGGAGAAAGTGCAGAGAAGGGCAACCAAACTGATAAGAGGCATGGAGGAGCTCAGCTATGAGAAAAGATTAGAGGAGCTGAATGTATTCTCTCTTGAGAAGAGGAGATTAAGAGGGGATATGATCAACATGTATAAATACATAAGGGGTCCATATAGTGAACTTGGTATTTAGTTGTTCACTTTAAGGTCAACACAGAGGACAAGGAGACACTCTTTACGTCTAGAGGAAAACAGATTCTGTCTCCAAATATGGAAAGGTTTCTTCACCATAAGAGCTGTGAAAATATGGAATAGACTCCCTCCAGAGGTGGTTCTTTCCAGCTCACTAGATTGCTTTAAAAAAAGTGTTCTTTCCTGGGTGGACTTAATATAAGTGGGTACTAATATTTATAGGTAAAGTTGATCCAGGAAATATCGGGGGATCAGGAAGGAATTTTTTTCCCCTGCTGTAGCAAATTGGATCATGCTTTGCTGGGGTTTTTTCTCCTTCCTCTGTATCAACTGCGGGTATAGGATTGTGTATATGGGATTGTATGGTTGGGTTTTCATTACTGTTTTATTTATTTATTTATTTATTTTATTATTGGTTGAGCCAGGTGGACTTGTGTCTTTTTTCAACCTGACTAACTATGTAACTATGTAACTTAAACGCCATCTCATTGCCACTCAAATGATCTCTGAAAATCAATCCGAACACATACTACTCTTCAGAAAGCACCACAGATATGAATGAGGATTAATGGTGACACTGGGCATGGTATATTGGTGATTGGGGCTTCAGTGATCTGATGGCATTGTACTGCTGTGGCAGTGATCAAACAATGGCTGGCTGCACTGACATTTAATGACATCAGAGCAGCCAGCCATTGTACATGATCACCTGCTACAGCAGTACAATATCACCATAGTGATACTGTAAAAGTTAATAGATACTCTGGCACTTCCTATATAAAAATACCCTCCCTTATGAGCTGCTTGCAGTCATTATTGTGTGTTTCCACATCTGTTAACATATAAACTGTAAAAAAGTGCTGTACTGTCCCAATCTATCAATCAAAACTATGTATAAAACAAATAGAACTTTTGTTTGCGTTAAATAAAAAAAAATAAAAAATGAACTTCCAAATGATATTACAACAGTAAAATATATAGACTTAATATCACATTATCCAAACAATATGTGCAATATCCATGCATAAACAGTCTCTAACATGATAGTCTCTGGTGAGATTTCCTTCAGCTACTTCAGTGCTCCAACACAAACTGTAAATTCACACATGCTCCACCTCAATGTGTTCAGCCTTTCACTTTGTAGTTTGGACCTATGAGTGATATAATGTAGATATGAATCCACTTTACCCCCTATGGAGTTAATAAATTCCCAGCTTTCCTTCTTCAGGATCTGATATGGATTTTAAGGGGGAGTCATAAGCAAAAATCAAGATGTTTACATCCACAAATGACTGGAGCAGCTCTGGAACGATGTTTTGTATGTTTTGTTTATACGCAAATACTCCTGCTATTGCATTGGGAATAAATAGTTCAAAATCAAAAGAAATTTCTAATGTTAATTGCACTGGCCAAGCCCACTGGTAGGTTTCTGGTAACGTAGGACCTTCTCCTTCTAACCTTAACCTTTCTCCACCTATTATAATACTTCCCCTACTTCACTTCCAGATCTTATAACCCCATTATTGATGTTACAACACATGTGTGGAGGAATAGCTATTTTTAAGTTCACACCACCCTTCTGAATATTTGTCAGCATACATTTGCAAGATGGCATGGCAGAGAAAGATTATCAACAAAATAACCAATATTTTTTATCATGTTTTAGTGACTTTGCTAATCTTTCACTTCACTAGGATGCTGAAAAAGAAGAACAAAAGCCTAATCAAATTCCAATCAGCAGTATGATCCCTTACATTGGTCTGCATCAGGGCTAGTACAGGGGGGGGGGGGGCAGGAGGGATAGCTGCCCTGGGCATCTGTAGCATGGGAGGTGGAGGTGAAGGGGGAGGGGAAGCTGCCAGAACTATTCACTGACAGGAGAAGTGACAGCAGCATCACTACTTCTGTTAGCTTAGTGTTGTAATGCAGATTGGGATATTCACCAAAATTCACCAATTGTGCAGTGACCGCCACCAGTGGTATAAACTGCTTACAAACTGCTGACGTCACCGGAGTGAGACGAAGGGTGGGCGGAAGAGCCGACCGGCCGGCGGCTTGTGTGTTAGACTATTTGTGCACTCCTTTTCTTCAGTTTGTTAGTGCATTACTTCTCATTGCTTTTAATAAAATTATCAGTTTTACGCTATGGGACCATTTATCTTTATTCACATGTATGCGATTTGATGGTGAATGTTTCCAATACCTATGAGATCATGGTCAAAACCTTGGAGGTGTAGTTACATAGTTACATAGTTACATAGTAGGTGAGGTTGAATAAAGACAATAGTCCATCCAGTTCAACCTGTGTAGGTGTGTGTGGCTGTAATGATCTCGCATACCCCTGAATGTTCTGATCCTTGAGATGTACATCTAGAAGTCTTTTGAAAGCCACCATACTACCTGCAGAAACCACCTCTTGTGGTAGAGAATTCCACAATCTTGTAGCCCTAACAGTAAAGAACCCCCCACGTTGCCTGAGGTTAAAACGCTTCTCCTCTAATCGCATTGTATGCCCCCGAGTCCTCATGCAATCCCTGCGACTGAACAGCTTTTCTTCTAAGCCTAGATCCCCATTGAGATATTTAAAAATTGCTATCATGTCCCCCCTCAGGCGTCTCTTCTCCAGGGAGAATAAATCAAGCGATTGCAGACGCTCCTCATAATCAAGGTCCTCCAATCCCCTAATTAGTTTAGTTGCCCTTCTCTGGACCCTCTCCAGCTCCAACACATCCCTTCTGAGGACTGGTGACCAGAACTGGACAGCATACTCCAGATGCGGTCGGACCAGAGTTTTATAAAGTGGAAGGATTATAGTCTTATCTCTGGAATACATCCCTTTCTTTATGCATGCTAATATTCTGCTGGCTTTGGCAGCTGCCGCTTGACATTGCATGCTGTTGCCTAGTCTATCATCCACCAATACTCCCAGATCCTTCTCCATTTTTGATTCTCTCCAAAACCTTACACTTCTCCACGTTAAACCTCATTTGCCAAGTCGTTGCCCACTCCGTTATTTTGTCCAGGTCATACTGTAGGATATCTGCTTCATGCTGTGCTGTTATTGCCCTGCCTAATTTTGTGTCATCTGCAAAAACTGATATTGAACTACAGATCCCGTCCTCAATGCTGTTTATGAATAAATTGAACAAGGTTGGTCCTAGGACTGAGCCTTGGGAGACCCCGCTTACCACCTCAGACCAGTCTGAGTATGCGCTGTTTATTACCACCCTTTGGACACGCCCTTTTAGCCAGTTCCGTATCCAAGAGCAAACCCTGCTGTCGATACCTGCAGACCTTATTTTATAAATTAAGCGCTAACTGTATCGAACGCCTTAGCGAAATCCAAGTACACCACATCCACTGGTCTGCCCCTATCTAGGTCACAGCTTACCTCCTCGTAGAATGTTAAGAGATTGGTTTGACAAGAACGCCCATTTGTAAACCCGTGCTGGTTACTACTGATGATGCTGTTGTCCTTAGCAAACTCTACGATATAGTCCCTTATCATCCCCTCCAGAAGTTTACATACTACTGATGTCAGACTGACAGGTCTATAATTTCCTGGTATATGCCTCTGACCCTTTTTGAATATCGGAATCACGTTAGCTTTCCTCCACTCCCCTGGTACATCTCCTGTCCTAATACTGTCCGCAAAGATCAGGAACAGTGGTCTGGATATAACCTTACTGAGTTCCTTGAGTACTCTCGGATGTACGCCATCCGGGCCTGGTGATTTGTTTGTGTTAAGTTTATCCAGCCTTTCCCTGATTTCACCCTCTGTTAGCCATAGTGGCAAGTCCTGTGTATTACTACTAACCATACAGTCAGGGTCAGTGTACCCCTCCTTTTCCTGTGTAAAGACTGACGAGAAAAAAGCATTCAGCACGGTTGCTTTTTCAGTGTCCTCTGTAACCATCCTCCCATCATCGTTAATTATGTGTGCAATATGCTCTGCCCTAGTTTTTTTGCTGTTGATATACTTAAAGAATTTCTTTGGGTTTTTTTTACTATCCTCCGCTATCTGTCTCTCAAAGTCTATTTTTGCCATCTTGATCTCGTGTTTACACTTCTTATTTGCCTCCTTGTATTGGTCGAAAGCCAATACTGTGCCTTCTGATTTATATTTCCTGAAGGCCAATTTTTTTCCCCTAATAAGATTTTTAAAGCTATGGCTTAGCCAGCCAGGTTTGGCTTTGTCTCTTCTAAATTTATTTCCCATAGGAATGCACTGCAAGATGCCTTTGCTTAATATATTCCTAAAGCATTCCCATTTTTCCTCTGTGGTCAGGGATCCCAGGGTTCGGTCCCAGTTTACCCTTTCCATCAACGAGTACAATTTTGGAAAGTCTGCCCTTCTGAAGTTAAGGGTTCTTATGTTCCCCACTTGCCTTGCTATATTGTTATTTACACTAAATGTGATCATCCTGTGATCGCTAGAGCCCAGGTTGTCCTGGACCCCTACCTCCGAGATTAGGTCTGGGTCATTAGTGATCAATAGATCCAGGATTGCATTTTCTCTAGTAGGAGAGTCCACCAACTGTGACATGTAATTATCCTGTAAGGTTTCCGTGAATAGCCGGGCCTTCTGTGAGTGTGTAGTCCCCTCTTCCCAGTCAATGAGTATAGCGGGGTCACCGGCTCTTGTATTACCCGGGTGGGAAGGGGAATATAAGGACGCAGAGCAGGGAGGGAGGGTGCTTTTGTTTATTTTCGGTTTCAGTTTGGTGGTGCTGTGTCACCGGCCTGTACTGTGCTGTATGGGGACACCCCCTGTACTAGAGCTGGGGCTGCACATGGCATTGATGATCTATAGAAGACATAAGAACACCGAGGGCCATCACATAGCAGTCACTGTATGATTCTCCTATTAGCTGGACAATCATTAACCCCTTTATGACTGGCAAACACCTAATGTGGGGTGCTGAGGCGTGGTCATTATGGCACACATGTTGCACATATGTGTCGCTGGGCCGCCTTTGTTTATGTGCTGAGATTGTGGTCCCAACACAAAGACTGAGGTGTCCGATACCGCCCTCAATCCGGGCTAAAGATCAGTATCCAGCGGGACCGACTCCCATCATGTGACCGCAACGACAGCGCACACATGATCGCTGATCCTCAGCTGAGCGCTTCAAACTGCATAATATTACGGTCACACGTGTGCGTGTGCTGTTCTTGTTTTTCACACATTTTTTCTAGGAAGCGACTGGTTGTTAAAGAGATTGTAGACCTCCTAAAATAAAAACCTGTAGGACGGGGGCATGGTGGGCTGGTGTGTATCGCACACTGGCTCATTGTGAAGTACCTTGGAACGGGGCCTTTCCAGCAGCCACGGCTGACCACTGACACGGTCGCCCGTCTTCCTTCTGGGTTTGCGTCCTCCGGCCTTCTGGTTGGCTGGGGCCGCCGTGGCGTCACTCCTGTGCATGCGTCCAGGAGCTGCCATTCACGGCGCGGGGCTTTGGGGGAGGGGCACGGGTGGCCGGTTCTTCGCGGCGCGTCCGCCGGTGGTGTCGCTGGCTGCATGTAGGGTGGGTGTCTCCTGGATGGTCCCCGTTTGTGAGGTATTTGCAGTGCCTATGGGTGGGCCTTGTCGAAGGCTTGGCTATGGGTGCAGATTGCAGAGGGAAGTTTACTTCCTCTTTTACTGCTTCCCACCTGTCCTGTAGACAAAGACCGGCTAAACAGGAGCTCTCTCATCCTGGGTGGACATCGTATGGCCCCTTGCCATTTATGCGCACCCTAAAGAGTACACTGTAGCGTCATCTGTCACCTGCTGCGTCCACCAGACACGTCAGATAACAGATCACTTAATGGGATATCACAGAGATCACATCAAAGTTGTACGCAATTTATAGCCATTCATTAGGGTTGCACCGATACTGTTTTTATTTTTTTTTTCATCGGCGACTACTCGCCGACATCAAATACAGATGCTTTCGGGCCAAGTACTCGCCCACGCCGAGTACGGATGCTTTCGGCCAAATACTCACCCATGCCGAGTACGGATGCTTTCGGCCAAATACTCACCCATGCCGAGTACGGATGCTTTCGGCCAAATACTCACCCATGCCGAGTACAGATGCTTTCGACCAAATACTCACCCATGCCGAGTACGGATGCTTTCGGGCCAAGTACTCGCCCATGCCGAGTACCGATTCTTTCGGCAAAATACTCGGCCATGCCGAGTACCGATGCTGTCGGGGCCAAGTACTCGGCCATGCCGAGTACCGATGCTGTCGGGGCCAAGTACTCGGCCATGCCGAGTACCGATGCTGTCGGGGCCAAGTACTCGGCCATGCCGAGTACCGATGCTGTCGGGGCCAAGTACTCGGCCCATGCCGAGTACCAGAGATTTTTGGTGCGGTTTGCTTCTATACAAGATGAATGGGTGCAAATCAAACCACAAGGAGTTGCGTGTGATTTGGATGGGGGTGCGGTGCGATTCCTTTCCGGGTCGCGTGCGATTTCCCCCGCCGCTCCTGTGGGAGTGAACCCAGCGTGGAGGGGGGGGCGCCATCGGGTGCAGCAGTGGGCAGTTTATTCAATATGTTATTAGCGGGGAGTATCGATACTTTTAAAAGACTCTTGGGCGTGCATCTCAAAGAACACAATATTCAGGGATATGGGAAATGAATATTGTCACTGACACACACACACACACCTGCACAGGTTGAACTGGATGGACTGTAGTCTTTATTCAGCCTTAACTACTATGTAACTATGTAACTATGTAATGTCGGGATAATTGAAGTCCCCCAATATGATGACTGATCCTAGCTTTGCCACTTTACCCAAAAGTGCTAAAAATTCCTGCTCTACCTCCTCCCCTTGTTTAGGTGGCCTATAGCAAACCCCCACAATTACTTTTCCCTTTTCTCCTTCCCTATGGAGTTCTACCCATACGGATTCTAACTCCATGCTTATCCCATCCGTGATGTCACTCCTCTCAATCACCTTTACATTATTCTTGACGTAGAGACATACCCCTCCCCCTCTTTTTCCTATCCTGTCCTTCCGGTACATTGAATACCCTTTGATATTTGCCAGCCAGTCATGTGAGGGGTCGAACCAAGTCTCCGTTATTCCCACTAGGTCTATGTCCTCCTCATGTACTAACATTTCCAACTCAACCATTTTATTAGCTAGGCTCCTGGCATTAGCATATACCCCTCTTAGTATATGCTAATGCCAGTGGAGTTTTCATTCCTGGATTGCCATTGATGTCCTGAGATCCTGAGTGATACCCCCCCCCCCCCCTTTATGGCTTGCATTCATGTATTTCTGGTAATCAGTTTGTACCACTGGTGGCGGTCACTGCACAATTGGTGAATTCTGGTGAATATCCGAATCTGCATTCACTATCCTTTGGGATCCTCTTGAATAAGAGACTTTATGAACTTTATGAACTTTATTCAATTATTTTTCACTATATATTGTTTTGCACATCCATTATTTAGGATTGGGTAATGATATCATCTCATACAATTTGACATATTATTTATTCTATTATATGATTACTCTTTTTGGTGTTAAATCATTTGCACATTTGATATACATTTTTATTTTAATTGATATAAACTTTTTTGTTTTTATTTTTATTTATTGCTATCACTCATGATTGGGTGATATCATTTCACATAATTAGCGCAGCTTGTTTTATTTGTATTACGTTTTGGGTGTTGTCACACTTGAAGCTGCAGCTTCTCCTTTTTCACTTAGCGCAGTTACCCTCTTATTATATACTATGTTGTATGATATATGCTAAATCGGGAGAGGAGGTGAGAGCAGGCTGTGCTCTCTCTCTCTCTCTCCTCTACAGCTTCACACTCCTGTCACTAGTGCTCTTCCATCTGGGCTGTAAAATTGGGACTTTACAGTTTGCTTCCCCCCTTCCCCCCTATTTCCTCCCAGCAAACAATGTGGGTAGAGGGCAGGTAAACAAACTCTGTATAGTCCTGAGCTGACATCCCAAGGCACAATCCTATTCCCCTTCAGCAGCGGCATCTCTTCTGCCAGCTATCTGTGCAAAGGTTTAGAAATCAGTTCCCCCCCCAGGCTCCTCCTCAGCTCTGACATGTCAAGATGAGGAGGAGCCTTAGAAGAAGGGCATCACAGAGTGATGTGCCATGCTATATCTGAGGTCTGTGTGTTTGAAACAAAGCTGCAGCCAAGCCGAGGGAAGGGAGAACTGCACTGGGGACACAAGGGGGAATAAGAGTATTTGTACAAGGAGGGGTAAGGAGAAGAGGATTACCTCAACGTGGGATCGATATGGGGGGAGGGTATTTGTGCTATTGTGCTAGGAAGGAAAATCTGGGGAAGTTGTGCTAGGATGGGGAATTTGATGGGTCACAGGATAAGATTTTTTTATTTTCTCAATAAGGGTATTTGGAGGGGATATGTTCTAGGAGGGGGGATTTGTGCTCTGGGATGGGAGGCAGATTATTTGGACTAGGGGGCGGGATTTGGGGTGGTGTTGTGCTAGAAAAGGTGATTTGTGGGGGGATTTGTACTAGGATGGGACATTTGGGGCTGTTATGGGGATGGGGGGGGGGTTTGTGCTAGTATGGAAGATAGGGGGCATTTAGGGAAAAATTTGGGGGCGGGAGGGTTTGTGCTAGGAGGGGGGATTTTGGGGGACTGACGGGGTAAGATTTGTTCTAGGAGGGAAAATTTTGGGGATGTGAAAGGAGGGGTGATTGGGTGGTTTGGGGGGTATTTGTGTTAGGAAGGTGAATTTGGGGGGGGGGTAACAGGCATACAATTTGTTCTAGGAGGGGGTACTTGTGCTGGAAAGATGAGGATTTTTGCTAGGTGGGGGCCTTAGTGCTGGGCGGATGATGATTTCTGTTAGGAGGGGGATTTGTGCTGGGAGGATGAGGATTTGTGCCAGGAGAGGGGATTTGTGTCGTGGGGATCGGGTAAGAGGATATTTGCTAGGAGAGGGGATTTGTGCTAGGACAGGAAATATTGGGGTTGTTAGAAATGGGGATGGGGAGAGGACTTGTTCTAGGAGGGGGAATTTGGGTGGGGGTGGCTAGTAAAAAAAAATGGGGGGGGGATTTGGGGAAAAGGATTTGTGCTAGTAGGGATGATTGATGGATGAGTATTTGTGTTAGGAGGAGGGGAGTTTTGCTAGTAGGGATGACAGGGGGTATTTGTGCTAGGTGAGGACATTTGAGGGGGGGATTTGTGCTGGAAGGGGGGATTTGGAGTGGGGGAGGATCTGTGCTTGGAGGGGAAATTTGAATGGTGAGGTTGTGTGCTAAAAGGGTATTTTTTGGGGAAGGGACAATTGTGCTAGCAGGGAAAATTTGGGATGAGGGAGGATTTAAACTTAGAGAGAGGATTGGGGGAAAGATTTGTGCTATTAGGGGGGATTTTAGCAGGGAGAGATTGATACTGGGAGGAAGGGGAATTTTTATTTGGGGAGAATTTTGGCTTGCCAAGGGAATTGATGCTTAGGGCTAAGCATGCTGATTAGTGCTCATTTTTTTGTTTTGGAGGGGGAGGGAGAGGGGGAGGGGAGGGTTTTTTTGCTAGCACATGATGCTCATACATCTTGGGGGGGGGGGGCACAGTTTGGCATCTTTGCTCTGGGTGCTAGATGACCTTGTCCCGGCACTGGTATGCATGTATCCACTTTTGTACCTCTCTCATTCTCATGCATTTGCCACTCTATTTGCCCAGAGGATGGGCACATGATTGCTAAGGGTCATAGTTACTGGGAAGGATCCTGTCTTGTTCACATCTGACAAAGACTTAAAAGCAAATTCAAAGTTCAAATTGAAAGTTTTCACCATAGCCTTTTTTAAAGCTTTATGCTTTTGGGAAGTTTCTTTCTCTCTAGGTGCCATGTTTTTGCAGCAAACTGAAAATACCTTGGTACCTGTACCTGCAACTGGTCCAAAACTTTGTGCATTTTTCTCAGAGTGGTACAGAGTATCAGGTCTGCTGGATAGCTGAGGTTCATCATTCTCCTCATCATCATCAAGTTATTTAATCATGTACCAATTACTGCAGATCCATGTATAGCTATTAGTATTAAAGGTACAGAGTCAGACAATTCTTTCCTGATTGCAATACCATATTTTTAAATCTATCTCTTACAGTGTTCTGTCTATCCTCTCTATGATACATGAGGATTGCGGATGGTATGGCATGTGAAATCTTTGCTCCACCCCAATAGTCCACAGATGCTCTTCATGATCTGCCCATAAAATAAGTCTCTCTATCTGACTTCAGGACTCTGAAGAACTCCCACCTTGACAACATCTTGGTCCACAAAGATTTAGGCGTGGCTTTAACATAATCAAAAGGTAGAGGTTCCACTCATTTTGAAAAAACATCAACTACTACCAATAGATATTTGCATCCTCCAGGGTTAGCTTGGTAATTGACCTACAAAAACAATATGTGAGTTCTCCCAGGGTTCCTCCAGTACCCTTGCTGAGGCAAATTTCTGGCCTTTTGGCCTTTGGCTCATTTGCACACAGACACTCCTGCACCCTGAGAAATAATGTTATTGATTTTTTCTCAACAGTATTTTCCCTAGCCAATGTATGTTCCCTGGTACTTTGAACAACCATGTGGCCTGTCAATACAGTGTTTATAATTTTTCCTG
The DNA here is from genome assembly GCF_965119305.1 of Pelophylax lessonae. Lineage (NCBI taxonomy): Eukaryota > Metazoa > Chordata > Amphibia > Anura > Ranidae > Pelophylax > Pelophylax lessonae. The sequence goes on along the minus strand of NC_138768.1, from coordinate 621,250,559 downwards.
GCTAAGTCACTTTGATGCTTATAAAGTACAACAAATAACAGACCTTTTAGCGCCGGTTCACACTATTGCGACGCTACTTCCCAGGGTGACCTCCGAGATCGCGGTGCGAGCAGCGCGCCGCGACCTCGGAGCGGCCGCCACGGACTTCATAACATTAATGTCTATGGCGGTCGCCTCCTGGTCGCCCCAAAGAAGCTCCGGACCCCTTTTCTAAGTCGGAGCGACTTGTGTTGCTCCTATTAGAACGGGTCCGCAGCTTCCCTATGGGAGGCGACCTGGGGTGACCTGTGAGGCAACCAGGTCGCCTCACAGGTCGCCTTAGTGTGAACGGGGGCTGAAAATCTCTCTCAACAAGAGATTATCTTGTAACAAATCATTTTGAGGAGCATCTGTGAAATTTTTCTCTAAATTGCATTTTGATGTAACTAAAGGCATCACCATTATCTTGTTCCTCTGCTAAGAATGGGTATGTGTCTTTAACACAGACAAGGTTCCAGGCAATCCTGCTACTCAAAATCGTATTCTTTACAGGCCTGATTTCCCAGAGGCATTGCTAAAACACCCTATGTGCCACAAATGCATGTACTCAGTCAGTGGCCTGGTGACATAGGTGCTGTCAGAGAACATGGCTACTAGGCCTAAATTTAAGTAAATAATGGCTTCTCTCACTCTATCTGGTTCTGATGTTTGGGCAGAAAAGCTTCAGGGACATCTGACCAGGATCTGCTCATTGGTCTCTAGGCAGCACAGAGCCAACCCTGTGTGGAAAGGTCCTCCATTCCATACTTGGATTTATCCACCCAGAGTTGAGGGTGTTCCTTACCTGATGTTAACCTAAACATTTCCCGTGATCTGGTCTGATGCACCTCTCCCCCCCAACAGTCATGCTTTTCAGGATGGTACTAGGAAATTATGTGTTCTGTGGTGAGAACTGCCCAGTGCAGCGCCAAAAGGTTCCTGGCACATTCATCACACCTCCTCTCCACCTGGTTCAGCACTCTGGAACAGTATCCAACAGGTACCCCAGAAAATTAGCTATTATTTACTTGAATGGACTGCCCCATATGCAGCAATCGCTCAAGAGAAGCTCCAGAACTTTTTTTTGGAGCGGAGCATGGTGCGCTACCTCAGTTAGTGGTGCTTTTGCTGCACTTGGGGTACCTTTATAATGCAATGACAAAACAAGCACAATGCACATTTGCAGCTCTTCTGAACCGCATTGTAAAGCAAGCACTTTCTGTGCAGTTTGCATTGCGTTTGGAAACACACAGATGTGAATGGAGCCTTATTGTTTTTGGTAAAAGCATCAATTTCACTTTCAGGTCCCATTCACACCTAGAGTAGTGGGAGAGCATGTTTTTGGCTCATTTTTCCAGTGACACACATAGGGCAGTCCGTTGGTTTCAATGGGCTGTGTTACCCTTGGCAAAGTAGCTCATGGGACATTTTGGCGTGATGCGAGTTGGACATTTTTTACTGCATTTGTCATCTGTTTTTTTTTATGTGGCTAAATGTGTTTTTGCTTTGTGTTTGGTGTGCCACAATCAATGACACTAAAAGTTTTACTAGGCAATTTTAGGTGTATAAATGTGGCCATACACTATACAATCTGATTGTACAATCTCCTTTAGATTTACCAAAACTATATAATAGGAGGACACACCATTTATCCAATCACTCTGTATCCAATCAGGCAGGCCCTTGCACTACATCAGAGGTGTCCCGTAGGCTGGTTCCAGCCCCAATGAATTTAGTATGCAGCCAGAGCCCATCTGAGGAGACACTGGGGAAGCAAGGCAAATACCGGAGATGCTGTGAAAACTTAGTTGATGAGTGAAGGGTGTGTGCTAATGAGGATAGCTGGTAAACTGCTTCCTGTGTCTAACTGGTTTCTCTGTCTTAGATCTATACCAGGGAGTCTCTGAAGCTTTCTAAGAAATATAGCAAGAGCTAATGTAAGGTAAGGTTCTCAAAATCAAAGAAATCTTGTATTTTTCTGCAACCGAGATACATTAATGATATATTGGTTCATAGAGGAGCTGGATTTTAGAAAAAATAAAGGTGAACTTAGCCTTTAAGTCTATACAAAAGCCAACAACCCCCAACAAGTACCCCAGTGCTGATTTCGTTTTTGGTTTTGTTAATTTTGCGATAGGTTCACATTTGTTTGGGTTAAAAATTCCCCCTCTGTGAAATTATTGCACCCCCCAAAAGAAACAACATCTTTATCAATTGGGCCTTTTTAGGATTATTGCATATTGCTGTTCTCACATTTCCATTTGAAGAATAATGTTGTCTACATGCAAAATGGTTTAAATGGCTTAAGAATGTCAATTATACAGATGTTGATCTGAATTTGAACCTTTTGGCAACCCACAGAAGACATAGTGTTTTCCCTGAAAGTGAGAACAGATTTGTACTGACTATACTCATGTATAGTAATTGAAAAATAGTCATTCATTAGATCAGATGAGCTGTCCTCATGTCTGGCATTTTAGTGATTGCATTTGTAAAAGATGGGGTACACTTGTTTAGAGAGTTGGAAATCTAAAGTGATCCTCCCCCTTTTTTTTCTTGTGAGAGGGCTGCATTTGTTTTCAACTGGTAATTTTAATTACATTGTGTGCCCATACATTCTCAACTGTGCACTTTATATATGAGATAGACTCAGGTGGAATTTTGTTTTTGTGGTGGTGGATTCCAGTCCAATAACTTTAACAATGATGTATGTTTGCTGCACTGAGCCTTAGATGTTGCCCACATTTTGTCCTGTTGCCACAAAATTTACGCCAGTACCTGGCCATCCATTTTCAGCAATGCCATAGGTATCTATGTACTTCCTCTTTAATGTTCCAGTTTGAAGATTGTTACATTTGATGGTTTTCTGAATGTTACTTGTTACTACTATTTAAAATATGGACTTTCACATACAATACAATACAAGGCAGGCTATACTCTATGGTAACAGAAACAGTTTTGCAATTGGGGCTGCACTTGTTTTCCACATGACCATATAGAGTGGAGGCACTAGCGCTTATTAGAGATTTTGTCCTGTTCTCCCAAATATAGTGAAGGCTCTGCTCCTTAACAACACACAGTTGTCACCATAGCACTCCGGTGGGTTGCAGAGGGTATAAAAATAGGGCTATAGAAGTAACTTCTTTAAACATTGCACAAAGCAAACATTTTTCTTCTAGCTTTTAATCTAAAAAGTTACATCTCAACTACTTTTGACTGAGCTTTTTTGAAGTGGCTAAAATGTTTCAGCTTTTTCTTATTTAGCTTCTTAGTATGCTTTTAAGTTTTTTTTTTTTTTACTGTTTGTGACATCGTGAAGCATGGCAGGCTACACCACAGTTAAACATTTCAGCTTTTATGCTGTACAACCTTTATTATAGCCCATCTCATGCTACCTATTCTACGTATTTTGCCAAGATAACTATCTGCCGTGATAGGGGAAGCCTAGCCCAGGCATCCCAGAAGTCACCTCAAGCTGCCTCCTTTTCTAGTGGCTAAAACTCCAATCCTAGGTTAAGTGCATGTGATCGCTTCTCTGTTGTTTTGTCTTAGATATTTGCATTTTATCTTTGTGGACGCTCACGGATATAGAGATATGGGGCAACTTAGGAAACAGTGACCACAGGTCAATTAGTTTCAGTATTAACATAGTAATAGGAAACACAAGGGTAATATAAGAACACGGAGGAAAAATGGGAGTGCTTCAAGAGCATACTAAACAAAGGGATTGGCCAGTGCATTCCAAAGGGAAATAAATTTAAAAGAGCAAAACTAAACCCTGGGTGGTTAAACTCCAACATAAAAATGCATATTAATACTAAAGAAAAGGCCTTCAAAAAATACAAGACTGAGGGGTCATTGGCAACATTCAAGCATTACAAAGAGTGTAATAAGAAATGTAAAGACAAAGTCAAGGCGGCTAAAATAGAACACGAGAGACATATAGGGGAAGAGAGTAAAAAGAACCCCAAGAAATTCTTTAAGTATATAAACAGTAAGAAAGCGAGGCCAGAACACATTGGCCCCATAAAAGACGACAAAGGAAATATGGCCACAGAGGACAGAAAAAAGGCGAAAGTGTTAAATAATTTCTTCTCTTCAGTCTTCACAAAAGAATCGGGGGGGCTACACTAACCCAGCTTGTAAGGCTAAACTAAATAATACACCTCAGGAAGTACCGCCATGGCTAACAGAAGATAGACTTAGAACTAAACTAGAGAAACTTAACATAAATAAATCACCGGGACCGGATGGCTTGCACCCGAGGGTTCTTAAAGAGCTCAGCCAGGTGATTGCCAGACCATTATTCTTGATCTTTAAGGATAGTCTACAGACGGGTATGGTGCCAGCTGATTGGAAAAAAGCCAATGTGGTACCAATATTTAAAAAAGGGCCGAGATATATCCCGGGTAACTATAGGCCGGTCAGCCTAACATCAGTAGTCTGCAAGATTTTGGAGGGGATGTTAAGGGACCACATACAAGACTTTAGTAATGAAAATGGTATTATTAGTAGTAATCAGCATGGATTCATGAAAAATCGTTCTTGCCAAACCAATCTATTAACCTTCTACAATGAAGTGAGATGCCACCTAGATAAAGGTAAGCCTGTGAATGTGGTGTATCTGGACTTTGCAAAGGCCTTTGACACCGTTCCCCACAAACACTTACTGTACAAACTAAGGAAGTAGGTATGGACCATAGTGTGAGTACCTGGATAGAGAACTGGCTCCAGGGGAGAGTCCAGAGGGTGGTGATTATTGAGGAGTACTCGGATTGGGCAGGTGTGGAAAGTGGGGTCTCCCAAGGTTCTGTCCTGGAGCCAATCCTGTTTAATTTATTCATAAATGATCTAGAGGAGGGGATATCAAATATAATCTCAGTATTTGCGGATGATACAAAACGAAGCATCCCAATATCTTCTATGCAGGATGTGGAAACCTTACAAGCGGATCTGAACAAAATAATGGGGTGGGCAACTACATGGCAGATGAGGTTTAATGTTGAAAAATGTAAAGTAATGCACTTGGGCGTCAGAAACTCGAAAGCAAGCTACTCACTTCAGGGGGGAAACCTCTGGGTGAGTCTAGGATGGAAAAGGACCTGGGGGTACTGGTAGACAACAGGCTTGGCAGTGGCATGCAATGCCAAGCCGCTGCAAGCAAAGCCAACAGAATACTGGCATGTATAAAAAAGGGGATTCACTCCAGAAATAAAGAGATTATTCTCCCACTCTACAAGACTCTGGTCCGGCCACATCTAGAGTATGCTGTCCAGTTCTGGGCACCGGTCCTCAGGAAGGATGTGCTGGAACTGGAGAGAGTCCAGAGAAGGGCAACAAAAATAATTAGAGGAATGGAGGGCATTGGCTATGAGGAAAGACTACAAGCACTGAACGTATTCTCTCTGGAGAAGAGACGATTGAGGGGGGATATGATATCAATGTACAAATACTGTACTGGTGACCCTAGCATAAGGAACACACTTTTCAGAGAAAGGGAATACAATAAGACACGTGGCCACTCACTAAAACTAGAGGAAAAACGGTTTAACCTTAAAATATGTAAGGGGTTCTTCACTGTCAGAGCAGTAAGGGTGTGGAATTCTCTTCCACAAGCTGTCGTATCAGCAGGGGGCATCGATAGTTTCAAAAACTATTAGATGGGCACCTTAAAGACCACAGCATACAGGGGTATACAATGTACGGTTAACAGCAAACACACACACATCATAGGTTGAACTGGATGGACTGATGTCTTTTTTCAACCTCACAAACTATGTAATAAATTTATACTTTTTTATACATATGATTGTCAGCACCCCTCTTTCTATGGCCCTTAAAATCCAATCTTATTATTTTTTCTTTCCAATATTAAATTAAGAAAAATATAATAGGTAGTTTTTATGATAAAATAACATGGATTTATCTTCTTAGTAGCTGTTCAATGGAGGCCCTTTAAAACGTATCATTTCACTGTAAGCATGTCCTTAATTAAGTGAATCCAAAAACATCTCGAAAATGTGTAAATTAATTTTGGCTTAACCGAATAGATCTCCATTTTTTTCACTACTTACCCTGATTTACAGTAGCTGTGACAACATAAACAAGCCCCTGTAACTGCTTTAAAATATATGGTCTCCATGAAATGTGCATCTTCATGAAGTATTATTATTTATCAAAAAAAGCATTTAAGAATGTCTTTCTTTTAAACTATTTAGCACCTATTACTACATATTTAGTCAAATAATTATTCTTTGCATACTAATTCCTATGACAGCTATATTCACAGTAACCACAATACTTATTATATAGTGAGGCTTGTTAAAAATTGTGATTCAACAAAAAAATGTAACTGTGAAGTAGACTAGAAAATCTGACTGGAAACCCCACAGGGAAATTGTGGTTTTTAGAGCATTTTTAAGCCTTAAAACTCAATAAACAGAATGTTGAATAACTTTCAGTATTCTCCACGTCAGATTTTATTGACTTCAAAAGATCAGTGAGTAGTATGATTTTCAACTAGATAAGATACTTCACAATTATGAATTTCACCTGAATTCAAAACTGAAACGTATGCATACTTTTACTCGAGGCACAGTATTTTTCAGAGTGACCTGTTTTTTTAAATGGAATTCCATGTAAAACTTCAAAAAAAGATTACAATGTTCTCCTTGTATCTATAATGTAATGTATACTGTTTATTAAAGTTAGCTAATGCTTACAGGAGATACTTTCTTAAATATGACAATAGATATGATGAGTAGTATTGTTAAAAATGTTTTCCTAATTTTGATTCTTGTTAGGACTTTACCTTAATCTTTGATTAAATCTGCCATTCCTTGGTTACTCTCTGGTGCTTGTTGATGGAGAACTGAAATTGGAAAATAACAGAACTCTTGAGTTTATGAAAATCTATATCTACCCCCAAAATCTAAATAATAGGAAGTCCTATGACACAGAAGCAAAATGGTTCCTGCATGAAAGTTTTATGTTGATGTGTGTACTAAACAGCTTCATGTAGATAATCCCGGACAACCCACATTCCACTTTTGGTGAAAACTTTCTATGGCTGGTACCTACCATGAGCCAGCATGTACATTCTGTCAATGCTCCTTTGTTAGCATTTGTCTTCGCTTGCTCATTTCAACTAGTTCCTGATAATCCAGTCCTCCATTTCTTGCCTTGAACTCCGGCTTGTCCTGTCTGGCTAGATTCTGATGTGATGGGGTTTTTATTTTGCATAGAACTTTTAGGTTGTCTCCAAATGCTCATTTGATTTGTCCTGTTGCTACCTCAGTACAGTATGCCCCAAATAATGATAATAATTTTAAATCCTTCAAATATGGCTTAGATTTTTCCAAATTCTATTAATTTTTATTGATATTGAATTGACCATTATGGGACAAATAAAGGCAGAGAACAACATGATCTACACATAAATATTAATTGCATTATTTTGGAAATTTTGCAAAATGTAATTCTAAGCTCAGCCAGTCAAATGGCTGCAGCCCGTGACCCCGGAAGGAAGACCAGGTGAAGATGGAAGCCCAATGGGAGCAATGAAAAGGCTCTGCTGGGGGGCTTTGTTTCTTGGGTAAGTCTTTCATAATGTATGCGATATATACTAGCACATTATGCTCTTAACTTGCAGCAAGAAGATTTTTTTGTTTTCTTTTGCATTATTCAATAGTACACAAAAAAATCTAAAAAGTATTTTAGAAGAAAATTGTAAAGGAGGCAGATTTGAACTTTTCCCAATTCTGTAGATTATAGGATATTGTAAAACAGTATTATTAATCCTAACCTCTACTTACTATTTATTAGTATACTACTAGAAATCAACTGGACATTATTATTGTTGAAACTGCTTAAAAATAGAAGAGAGTGAGCTGTGTTTGGTTTCAATAGATTTCTTTGCAAATCATTGTTGTTCTCTCTTAGAATTTCTTCTTCATTATCAGAAATTTTCTTTAAGCCTTTCTCACTTCATACCTTTTACTTTTCAGATATTCAAAAAGTACTATTTCTCACTGGTTTTCACAGACAGATATTTCTTCTCTGATGTTTAAGTCATTGCTTCAGTTCACTTGCTATGTCTATTGCTCCATAACTTCCGTTCTACTGGATTACCATAAGAAAAGGTCAGATCTGTTAATTTAGATATCCAGTAGTAACGGAGTCATGCTAAACTCAACTATGAGTCAAAAATCTGGGACTGAATCAAATTGCATTGTCATGTATGGCTATCGATTGTGGACCTTCTGCACATCCTGCACTCTTGATAGTAGTGTGCTAGGGGGGCTACAGTTGACCAGGTTCAGAGAAGTACTAAGTTGTAGAATTAAAAATAGGGACAAGTGTAGGGGAATCTTACGACACTAGATTGCTGTGCTTACAGGCAGGAATACAAAGGGCTCTAGGAGAATTGGGGTACTGGAACTCAATGGAACACACAAACCCAGGGGGTTTATTGGATGGGATGTACAAGCACCATGGAGGTTCACAGGTTCCCTAGAGGATGTTGGTATGCTGGATATACCTGAGTGCATGTTGTTGTGTGTTAAAAATTAAGCATGGTGGGGGGGCGGAGCCGGCAGCCGGAGCGGATGGATGAGTCTGCACCGCTCTGCACCATCGGGTATTCACAAGCCTTCCACAGCAGTCACCCAGACTCTCCAACCGGCCGAATCACTTCCTTAGACCACCGGCAGATACCATGTCCAATATGGGGAAGAGATAGCAGCTGGATCGGCCAAAAAAGCACACAGAATTCTTCAGCCCTGCAGCAGGCTGCTCCTGTAAAGATGACGCCGGCACCAGGTCCCGTGATGCGGCCTCGCAGAGAGAATAAGCAGGAGGTTCTGCAGCAACATCCCCTGAGATCGGTGAGTCCCACAGCGATCCTCAGCCACTGTCAGCTTCTCCTTTCACCAGCCCCCTTAAGCAGAGAAGGAGGCTGATGGGGGACAGGGAGGACAGGGAGCTGGAAGACATTGGCAATGAGGAGGGGGAGTCCATGGAACAAACAAACTCATATGGACAGCAGCTAGATGCATATCCCACAATTGGCCAGGCCATTACTGACACAGCAATGAAGGATATGATGAGGACACTGAGAGGGGCTTTACAACAAGATATGGCAGCCTTTATGAGATCTACCAGTAGGGAAATCGCTGTACTTGGAGACAGAGTGGACTATACAGAGAATTAACTGAGAGAATTCACAGGGACACATAATGATCTAGTAGATGCCCATTTTGAGCTGGAGAAGGAACTCAAACAACTTAAGCTGAAAGTGACGGATTTGGAGGACAGATCCTGCAGAAACAACATTAAATTCAGGGGGATCCCAGAATCGGTGAAACCAGCGGATCTGTCCTCCTTCCTGCAGAAACTTATGTATACAGTTCTCCCCTCACTTACTCAGGCGGACCTTCTTATTGACAGGGCCCACAGGTTGCGAAACCATCTCATATCCCCGAGGCTGTTCCCAGGGATGTCATTGCCCGCATTCATTTTTTCCATGTAAAGGACCAGCTCAAGCGCTTCTCCAGACAACACCCTGCCCTGCCAGACCCTTATGCTGGCATCTCCTTGTTTACGGATCTCTCACAGGCAACGCTTTCAGCTAGACACAACTTAGTACCCATAACCAAGATTCTCAGGAACCATAAGATCATAAATAAATGGGGCTTCTCTGCAAAAATCACTGTCACTGTCAACAACGTGTCCCACTCCATCACGTCACAGGCTAAAGGCTTGTAACTTCTCAGACGGTGGCGAGGAACTGAATGTGGCAACTCCTCCGGGGCAAACACACCGCCACTCCAACTCTCATGCAGCAAACAACTGAGGTATTTTTCTTGCCAATTCGTTATGCCCTCCGGTTACCACTCTCCTGTTATCCGTCCATCCCGGCCGGAGCACAGCACACCCGTTGTGTTTTTCCCCTGACTTTGATTCCCCCAATGCTTCTGCGTGGGATTCCCTGTGCCCTTGCTGGATTGCTTATTTTTGTTTCCTTTTTTTTGCTTTTTTTTTTTAACTTCTTGATCTGTTCCAGGTTCTACAGACCCAGTCATCTGCAGTTCACTATGTCCCCATAGAACCGGATGAGCTGTACCTGTCCTCTCTGTTTTTTGCCTCTCCTTCCCCTTCTCCCCTTCTTGCCACCAGGAGTTCTACCAGCAACTTCTTCTACGATCATGTTCCTTAGATTGCTGTCCCTCAACGTCAGAGGTCTGAACAGTCCCTTCAAGTGGAGGAACCTTTGGAAGACAGTGTTGGAACACAAGAGTGACATTGTTTGCATCCAAGAGACTCATTTTGCAGGTACCAAAGCACCCTCTTGCACTCACCCAAAATTTCCACACGTTTTTACAGCTAATGATTACACTAAAAAGAACGGTGTTCTTATTGCCCTTAGAGACTCGGTAATGTTCAAACTGTTACACAAGGCAGAAGATATCCATTGCAGAACCTTCTTGTTAATTGCAGAAATCAATGATTCAATGTACACAATTGTTAACATATATGCGCCTAATAGGCATCCTTTAAAATTCTTGCGGAAAACCATTATCTGGGCTAAAAGGCAAGCTAAGGGAAACTTCGTGTTTTGTGGGGATTTTAATGCAGTTATGAATGCTGACATGGACTGCTCCTCAGTAGGGCAGAGACGCCGGCCAAATTTAGGTCCTCTTTGTGTCGAAGAGGGGCTGTTTGACCCATGGAGATGTCTCCGAACCACTGAGAGGGACAATTCATTTTCTCAGCGGTTCATGGCAGTTATTCCAGAATTGACCTGTTTTTGACTGATAAATATCTTTTACAGAAAGTTATAAAAGCAGACATCCACTCTATCACATGGTCGGACCATGCCCCTATCTCCATGGATCTAGTAGATGGCTCTCAAAAACATCATGCTCCCATCTGGCACAATGACACCTTTGTCTTAGCCCACCTGGAGTATTGTGCAGAGCTCAAAGTTAAGATTGCAGAATATTTTGATCTTAATGCTAATGGAATTACCTCACCTGACGTGGTCTGGTGTGCCCATAAAGTGGTGGCTCAAGGCCTCCTGATTCAGCAGACGGCTAGGGACCGGAGGAATAGAGCGGCTCACATTACCACGTTGCTGACTCAAATAGCGGCCTTAGAACAAATCCACAAGGTGGGAAGCGCGACCACGACCCATACTTTGACCAAACGTACTGCTCTTCGGAATGACCTCCGGACTACCCTTTTACGTGACTATGACGTATATTTCAAACGCTTAAAGGTGTCCTGTTGTTCCCAAAACAATCGAGCGGGTAAGCTCCTGGCTTCACAACTCAAAAAGAAACGGATTAAAACAAATATCCCTCAGATTAAACATCACAGCACTGGTGAAGTGTTCAAAAACCCAAAGGATGTGGCTTATGTTTTTAAAGATTACTATAGCTCCTTGTACAACTTGAAAGACGACCCCGCCACATACTCACCCTCAGACCTCGACATTGACAAATTCCTATCATCGCTTTCTCTACCCTCATTAGATGCAGTTTCTCTTAAAAACTTGAATGAACCCATCTCCCAGGACGAAACTCAAGCAGTCATTAACTCTCTTCCCCTACATAAATCTCCAGGGACAGATGGATTTTCGGCGGAATATTACAAGCTAATGGCTCCCACTATTATTCCCCATCTCACCCTAAACCAGGGTGAGGCCTATCTCCCTACTTAACGTGGATCTGAAAATCTATGCAAAAGTGATAGCAAACAGGCTTCTACATTGTACCCCTTTCCTATTAGGGTTGGATCAAGTAGGGTTTGTAAAAGGTAGGCAAGCCACAGATGGTACCCGCCGTATGATTGATCTACTGAAGTACGTTGAGGAACACCCCACTCCAACGTTTTCTTTGGCACTAGATGCCGAAAAAGCCTTCAACAGGGTCCATTGGGGTTATTTGTCAAAGACTCTCCACAGATATGGTTTTCATGGATTCATCCACTCAGCTATTATGGCCCTTTACACTAGCCCCTCGGCAAGAGTCCTTACGGATGGGATCTTGTCCGATTCTTTTGCCCTCACAAATGGAACTCGCCAGGGCTGTCCCCTTTCCCCAATCATTTTCTCTCTGGCGATAGAACCGCTTGCGGAAGCCATTAGATCCAATAGCCGTCTTAGAGGTATACAGGTCGGTAACACTGAGCACAAACTAGGACTATTTGCAGATGACATAATCCTGACTATGACTGACCCGAAAGCATCCTTACAGGAGCTCCAAGCCATTATTCACCAATTTGGTCGTGTGCCATATTATAAAGTTAATACCGGTAAATGCTTTGCTCTTCCAATTTCTATCCCGTCTGCTGATGTAACTTTGTTTAAGGCCATGTTCCTATGCAATTGGGATGCCCCCTCTATTACCTACTATTACCTACTTGGGTATTCAACGTACCTCACCAGTAGCTAACTTGTATGAGTGTAATATGTTGCCGCTACTTGATCGTATTGAAGAGGAATTCTCCCAGATCAGGAAAGTTCATCTCTCCTGGCTGGGTAGAATTGCAGCATACAAGATGCAGGTCCTTCCAAAACTTCTGTATTTCTTTCGGATGCTCCCCATCCCTGTCCCACAGATGTTTTTCAATAAATTGGCCTCTCGGCTGCGAAAATTTATCTGGGATGGAAAACCACCCAGAATAGTGCTCTCCACCTTATATAAGCCCCATAAACTTGGGGGCGTAGGACTCCCCAATGCACAAGCTTATTATAGGGCTGCAGTGTTATCTCAGGCACGTTATTGGTTTGTGAATCAGGAAGACAACCTGTGGAACCAAATAGAGAGACATGTTACCCCAGGTCAAAACCTGCATGCGCTAACTTTTGCTGCCCCCCTGATCCACAACACTAAGATCCCCACATTCCCTACCATTCAAGCTACAATCAGTGCGTGGACCCATCTCCTTGGACGTCATTTCCAGGATGAGGAGTGTGTTCAACTCGCTACTCCCCTGGCGGTCTATGATATCCTAATCCCTGGGGTCTCGACCCTCCCATTGAGGAGACGAGGCTATCCTTTCTCCACCACGTCCTTTCAGCCACAATCGGCCATAGACATATTAACTGCATACCAACTAGCAGCCTTTAAGAGAACTCACAAATCCATAATCCCCCCTTTGCCCAAAAAACTTTGGGATTTCCTCACTGCCAAGTCAAATCCCAACACTAAGGGTGTTTCACTGTGCTACAAGTATTTCAATTATCATCCTCCATTACGTAAATCTCCAACTATACTCAAAAGAGAGGGCGCGCTAAAACAATAATTTTCCATATATCAATGGATGAGAGCATTCCAGGCTAACCGCTCATCTTCGGCATGTGTGGATCACTGGGACAACTCCCAGAAGCTCTTTCATAGACATTATATGATGCCTGCTAGGCTTCACACTATTGATAAAAAACATTCCCCTTTCTGTTGGAAGATAACTTACTGCATATCTTCTGGGGCTGTCCAGTGATCCCACCTCTGTGGAAGGCAGTCTTTGATTGGGCGTCCCAAATCTTGGGAACGACATCTGTCCCCTCGCCAGCTTTGGCCTTGCTGGGTCTAGGACTGGACTCATATCCGCCTGGCCTCCGGAAGGTGATGGCACATATACTGTTTGCCACAAGAATTGCGATTGCAGCTAACTGGCGGACTACAAGTCCCCCGAAACTTTCTGTCATAAAACACAGAGTAGCTAACCAATATGAAATGGAAAAGATTCTCGCTTTCAGGAATAGGAAGGCAGTCGTTTTCCACCAGCAAAGGCATATGTGGTCTCGTCAGCCCTCTGCACCTATATGATAAAATATGTGATGATGGAATTTCTCTTGAACTAAACTCCTTTTAGTGATGCTTTAGCTCTCTGCTTACACATATTTATATCAGCCCCCTGGTGGCAGCCCCCTAGCCCATTCCCCTCCCCCCCTTCCTTGTTTCTTGTTTCCATCCTCCTACCCGTATTGTACATAGGTCTTAAATCTCAGACTGGGAATAGACTCACAGGTAGTGGCGACACCTGTGATCTTGAACCTAATTTAGGTGGGATCCGTCCCCTCACAGTTTGTACCCAATTGGGGTGAGGGCCTGGAAGTCCACAACAACTGAGCAATTCCCTGCTCTAAGTATGTTGTCTGGCGGGTTGCACTAATATGACCTTTATGGTCTCTGTGTAGTATCATAGAGGTCTACGGCATGTGGTTATATTGGTTATATTCGTGTGTTTTTGTTTTTGAGTATGTGTAATTACTGACAATTGCACTGTAACATGGATTGATCAAAAGTGGCAACTTTGTACATATTTATGCTGCATATTATCTTTCATGTATTGTTATCTGGTTTTTCTTCAATAAAAATGTATTTACAAAAAAAAAATTAAGCATGGTGTCACTTTCATGATGCATTGCCACTTGTCAGCCGCCTCCATTAATTTTAATGGTAGCATGCCATAACTGCCCTGTAACCATGCCTATAGCATTTACAGTGCATTATTGAGGCATTTATCATGTGTTATCTGGGTGCTAGGGGAGAGGCTGTGCAGGTTTCTGTATCCCAGAATGCACAGGTAAAAAAATAGAGAACTAGGATAGAGCAGTTCCAGCCACTTCCTCTTTGTACAGAGCATCATTTGTTTCTGTGTGCAAGCAAAAGCATCAAGCCAGCCAGCAATACTGAGTGCCAGGCAGGAGCAGAGGCATTGAGCATCTTTGCCAGTAACAAAGTTTGTTTTGTGTCAGCAAAGTGTCAGTGCCAGCAAGCAACCATAACAGCAAGTGTTATTGCCAGCAAGCAACCTGGCCAGTAAGTGATAGTGCAAGCAAGTAACCGTACCAGCAAGCTTGGGTGCCAGCAAGTGACCATGCCAGTAAATGACATGCCAGCAAGTGACCCTTATCAGCAAGTTTTGATGCCAGCAAATGACTGTGCCAACGGGTTTGGGTGCCAGCAAGTGAACATGCCAGCCAATGGGCCAGTTTTTCCATGATCATCTTGAGATGGACCAAGCAAATTGTCAAAGAGATCAAAGTGTACAAATCTATCTTGCAAAGAAATCACAAAAATGCCTGTTATCACACCACAACCTAAACATACCTCAGAACAGGCCATTTCCTCTACATCTCATCTCTTTTAAGCATTCCTCCCTGGAAAAACAACACTTTTTCATCATAAATGTTATAGTCACGATCAGGGCTTTTTTTCAGTGGGAATGCAGTTCTGGCACCTCTAGCACCTCCAGCATGGATTGTACGTAACGGCAAAGGGTGGTGGGATGTTCTGGAGGGTATATTGGTGCTTGCTTCTGGGGGATCTATTTTTACTGGGAGGTCCATTGTTTCTGGAAGGGATGTATTGTTGAGGGGGGCTACTGTTGCTGGCTTCTGAGAAATCTATTGTTGCTGGAGTGAATCTATTGTTAAGGGGGGGTACTTTGTTGTGGGGGGTTCTGTTGTTGCTGGGTGGTGGTTTCTTGTTGCTGGGTGCAGGAGATCCATTTTGCTGCTTTTCTTGTTATCATCGTCATCATGAAAACCAAGGGACAGTGCTTGGAGGTGGGTAGGGTGTGGCAACAAGGAATGACTTGTAAGGGGGGAGTACCTGCACCTATTCTCTGAGAAAAAAAGCCCTGGTCATGATAATGAGTATTGCCTCATTCTTCATAATCAACACATGTGTTATCCAACTCATAAAAGCAGCCACACGTTTTGACACAGTTAAAATTATATAAACCTTTTGAGAAAGGAGAAGAGGAAGGGATTTCAAATGTAAATGTGTGAAACAAATGAACCGCAGGTACAATATGCCTCTTTTACTTTTCAGGATTTGCAGGCATGACTCATTTTCAAACAATTGCAGCAGGAGTCATTTGGGGGTTCTGGTTATTCAAATATTGATGTAGGTAGATATACAGATACATTTTTGTTATCCAATTTAAACAGGGAATTCTGCAGTAAAACTGTTCCAGGAAGTGATAGAGAAGGAATTGCTGCATTTGAAGCAGAAAGGTAATTCTTAGAGAGCTTATAGCATCCCCAAAGCCGAATTTGATACTATACAAACTTTAAAAGGTAACAAAGATTTGAAAATTAAAAATGCTGGTTATGTGATTGGGGTGAACACCCAGGACTATGAGAAAGAAGCTGAGACAACTGTCAGATGTCTATTGGAATAATGATCCCGTAGCAATGTTCCAGAATATGCAATTTGCTCTTGTGTTGGCTGGGGAATGTATGGGTGTTTTTAGCAGGAAGGTGAACATTTGAAGGTATAGACATCGATTACCCCAAGTTTTATCATTTACTTGAGGTGGGAGTCCTGGTATAGGAATGACCCATTGCAATGGGTATTCCTTCTAGAAACCTTTGGGAGAACCTATGGACCTGCACCCACAGCCACCTGTCTTGCATATCTCTGGCTACATTGAGGATATCAAAGCAATTCTTGCACATATAAAAGATCTTATTATGCAGGATGATTTTTTTTTGAGTCACCTTAGTTGTAAGATCAATGTATTTCTCAATTACTCAATATTTAGCCATAGCAGAATTTAGGTTTTATCTATCTGGATATAGTGGCTACTGACAGAGACCGCAAAAAGCCTTATTATGGCAGTTATTATCTACTGACCCCCAATGTATTCCTATTTGGGGGGTTTACTACCTGTAGAAGTCTGATGCTTCTATGGGAGCTAGATTCTCCACCTCTCTCACCAACCTATAAGGGGGTAGGGGGAGGAGCTCTGGGTCTTTGTGGATGTGAGCCCCTCAGTAGGGGTATTGTTTGATATGGGAAGTACATACTGTAGATAACCTGTTGATGAGCGGCTTAGCCTGCTCCTGGGATTCCAGTGTCCACCTGGATCAATCTTTTTTAGACATTTGTTTGACTTTATTCGTTCTTATCTTCACTTGGCATGATTGTTTATTCCATCTTGCAAATTTCCTGAACTTCTGCAGCTTAAGGAACTGGGTAAAAGTATCTCCTATCATATATCATATAGACCATTGGACTACATCCCTTATCTCAGCTACCATGTTTGATCTTTCTTTCTTTTGTTTTTGTGTTGCACTGTGTCTTTACAGCATTAATATCTGCCCATGACAATCAAAACAATATCGCTCAATGTTAAGGGCTTAAATAGTCAGTTTAAGTGAAAAACTATGTGGGTAGAGGCTCAAAAACTAAATGGGAAAATATATTGCATTCAAGAGACACATTTTCATGCTGCGAAAGCACCTAAATGTTCACATAAGTTGTATCCGCATGATTTCTTTGCTAACACAGAGGCCAAACGCAACAGTGTTCTCATAGCCGTCAAGAACACAGTGGTGTTTTTGCTGCTCTAGTCTATTATTGATAATAATGGGAGATTTATCATTCTGGTATGTACCTTAAATGACGTGTTATACACTTTATTGTAGACATACGCTCCTAACCAAGGTCAACTAACCTTTCTAAGAAAACTTCTAGACAAGGTCACGGTGGCAAGGAAAGGAATTCTGCTATTGATTGAGGATTTTAAGCTTGTAGTAGACCCAAAATCAGTACGTCACCAGGCATCCAAACATAGGGTAAATCTCTATAATATTTTTCACAAGGAATCTCTATATGATGTAAGGAGGTGCTTACACTCTGGAGAGAAGGGCTACACCTTCTTCCCCAACCCCCCATAAGTCGTACTCTAGAATAGATCTTTTAATCACGGATCTTCCCTCAATGTGCAAAGTGACTAACATACAAATAGGAAATATCACGTGGTCAGATCATGCCCCGCTAACTGCAGAGGTAAATGAACATAAGAATGACCCCAACATACTACTGTGGCGAAATAACACCTGTCTTTTTAATTCCCTGACATTCAAAAAACAGATTCACAAACATCTGCGTGAATTCTTTCAAATTAATGATACAATGGATTCCAAGGAAACCATATTATGGTGTACTCACAAGGCATATATTAGGGGTATACTATTGCAGATGGCCTCAAGGGAAAAAACTAGTTAACTGGCAGCAATCACATCCATTTTAGATAATATTAAGTGCCTAGAATCTCAAAATAAACAACAAATCAATGCTAAAACAATGGAAGACTTTCAAAAATATAGGACAGAACTCTGACAACTCCTTGTAGCTGGTCATGAGAAATTTTTATTAAGACATCTCACTAGTACCTATATAGCAATCAGTCAGGCAAATATTTAGTGCGACAAATACAAGCCAGACAGGCGAAATCCAGAATATCTCACCTGATACATCCTGCATCAAGGACAAAAATTCATCATCCTAAAGATATTGCTAATACCTTCAGTGAATACTATAAAGCCCTTTATAATTTCAAGCTAGATCCATCCACAACTCAACCCTCTCAGGAGAGCATCATAAACTTCCTCAATTCTATCACACTCCCTACAATTGACCCTAAACTACTGGAAGGATTAAACGTCCCCTTTACGGATGCAGAGAAAAAAAAAAGCTATACAGAAGCTCCCTCTCCATAAATCCCCGGGGATAGAGGCCCTATTGGCAGAATATTACAAAGTCATCCAGGATGTATTAATTCCATAACTAAAAAAGGTTTTCAATGAGGCTGCAGTCACTGGTGAACTCCCGCAAGAAATGTCGAAGGCGTTAATAGTGACTCTAGCTAAATCAGGCAAAGAACCAAATTCTCCACAAAATTTTAGGACAATTTCATTGCTAAATTTGGATTTAAAGATGTACATAAAAGTAATTGCCAACAGGCTAGATAATATTACACCAGATTTATTTGCTCCTGACCAAGTGGGATTTGTAAAGGGAAGGCCAACTCTGGATGGCACTTGTATAATTCTAAACCAGCTTAGGCTAGCGGAGAAACGTAAAATCCCTTTGGTCTTCCTAGCGCTAGATGCGGAAAAGGCCTTTGATAGGGTCCATTGGGGCTATCTGCAGGCCACTCTATCTAAATTATGATTTGCAGGGTTCATTTTGTTGGCTATATTAGCATTATACACTAAACCCTCTGCACGGGTTTATATAGCCACTGCTCTGTCAGATTCATTTGAAATCTCTAATGGCACTAGGCAGGGATGCCCTCTCTCCCTGCTCATTTTTTTCTTAATAATGGAACCCTTTGCGGAATCCATAAGATCCTCACCAGACATTTCTTGAAAACAGGTTGTAGGAAGAGATAACCTGTTGATAATATGAAGGAGCAACACATCTATGTTGAAACTAGGGATGAGCTTAAAGTTCTAGTCGAACGTAAGTTAGTATCAAACATTGGCTGTTCGCTTGTTTGTCAAATGAGGAACAAATGGGCTTCTTCGCAGGAACTTCGAGTTCCTGCATTATCATGGACTCTCTGACTTCCAGTAAAGAAATCACTGGCTGGCAGGGGGATTTAAACTCACAGCTCTTATCATTACAAGCCTGGCATTCTACCACCTATGCCACCAAGCCTGCTTAAGCTAAACATACTCTCTCTAACTTTTATCTCATCTACTGTGTGAAGGGTGACATAGGAGTTAGTTATTCAAGTGTATTACACATAGCTGTACTTGATGGTGGCGTAGCTGGTAGCATACCAGATCTGCAATGGTGATGGTTGGGAGATCAAATCCCAAGTAAGTATATATCTATAGAGACTTCAGCTTATGTCAGTAAGTAAGAAAAAAAATGCCAAAATTAAAAAAAAAAAAAAAAAAAAAGGCATGGGGTTCCCCCTAAAATCCATACCAGACCCTCATCCAAGCACACAGCAAGGATGGGGGTGGGGGCGAGTGAGTGCCCCCACTGAACCATACCAGGCCACATGCCCTCAACATGGGGGGTGGGTGCTTTGGGGCAGGGGGGGCTCTGTCCCCTCCACCCCAAAGCACCTTGCCCCTATGTTGATGGGGACAGGGGTCGCATCCCCACAACCCTGGGCTGTGGTTGTGGGGGTCTGTGGTGGGAGGCTTATCGGAATCTGGAAGCTCCCTTAACAAGGGCACCCCCAGATCCCGCCCCCCCCCTATGGGAATGGATATGGGGTACCAGAAAAGTGTACAAAAAATAATGACAAAAGCCGGTTTTGGAAAAGTCATTTATTAAAAAATAAAAAAATACTGTTCCCGATGATCAGTCGCCGGCCGCCTGAAAAATAGGAAAAAAAAAAAGAAGAAGCTCCTAGAGGCTTCCCGCCGAATGAGCTGTTTTGATTTTGACAGCTCTTTTATAGTGACCTGACATCACAAGCCATCCCACAATGCACTGCTCAAGTGCAGTGAATAAATTACTGATGTCAGTAATTTATTCACTGCCCCTAAAGCAATTAATTATGGGAGCTGTCAAACTCAGATAGAAGCTAGTTAGCCAGACAGAGTCCAAGATTAATTAGCTGGTTGGGTGGTCTAGCTGGTAGAGTAACCAACTTGCAAACAAAAGGTTTGTGAGTTTCAATCCCCAGGCCAGCAGGTGATTAATAGTAATTATGGATTTTAATTAAAACCTATTAATTGTCCTGCCCCTTCTGAAGTGACGTCAGTAATTTATTCACTGCACCTGAGAAATGGATTATGGGGCACTGGTGATGTCAGAGCTCTATAAAAGAGCTTTCAATCTCAGATAGAGAATTGTTAGGCAGAGAGAGTCTTAGGTTACTCAGCTGCCTTGGTGGCGTAGGTTTTAGAATAACAGACTAGGAAATGAGAGGCTGTGAGTTTGAATCCTTGGACCAGCGGGTGATTAATAGTCACTTAAATTTAAGCCTTAAAATAAGGACTTGTGATTTTTCATGTTCGTATGTTTGCTAGAACATTTCCCCTGTTCGAAATTTTCTGTTGCGAACCGAACAGGGGGGTGTTCGGCTCATCACTAGTTGAAACAGTTGGTACAATATTGCAATGCCAATGATCTTAACCTTTTTTTCACTTGCACGTGGGACCCTGTTAGTATAAACCTTCTGGATGTAACTTTTATGGGAGATGTAAGAACTTGAATGTTATCCTCCATTACATTTCATAAAGAATGTGCTGGCAATAGGACTCTGAAAGCCACAAGCTTTCATTTCTCCAATACTATTCAAGTCATCCTTAAATTTATTAGTGTGGTGAAATCACTCCAGTGGTGACTTTTTTGAGTAGAAGTCCATAAGCATCATCCTAAATGGTCTATTTAGCGGGCTAAAAGTATAGCTCTACAGAAATCATTACAGTTATTAACTTCCCTGGTGGTCCAATTATGTCAGTATTTTTAAATGTCAAAGTGGTACATTGTTTTGCATGGAAATTTGTTGTTTTATATTGTAGGCCTGTAATTTGTAGGAATAACTCACTTAAATCTGTCCAAACAAGAGTCTAGTAGACATCCCGGGTATGATAACGTTTGAAACACGAAATCATAAATTATTCATACAATGTAATCAAACCAAAAACACTGAAATTTTTCCAAACAAGGGTGCAATATTTATTACTAGTCACTGTAATACTAGACACTGCATATCGGTTTAGTAAACATCCCGGGTATGAAAAATTTTGAAACATGGGACTGCACAAAGTCCGGTCTCAAAATTAGGACAATGGAACATGGTTTCCTTTCTGATTTTCTTTCCACAGTTATCTCGCTTTAAGCAACAAATCACGCATATCCTTGCAGGTGCTGACTTTTTCTTGGTTGGTGGGATGTAATCCATGAAGTAATGACCAGTCAGGTGTTCCAGGTTGACAACGTCAACAGCACGATGTCCAGCTTTATTCACAGCCATTGATGGTGTTTGGTTGTTTTACAAAGATACATTCGGCAGCTTTCCAAATTAAGTCAGAATGAATCACAGGCTTGTTACTCTTTTTTTTAGCAGAATGTAGGCATTCAACAAGCATTGCTCAAGAAGATCTTCGTCAAGTACTTATTTTGCTGTTACCTCATTGTTGGGTGGAATGTCATTGCTTGGTTGGCTCTGTCGACACCTACCATAGTGTTATTGTATTCTATCACTACTTGTGGCTTCATAATTTCTTTCCCACTAGGAATGAGCTTCGTGTTCGAGTCGAACCTAAGTTCGACTCAAACACTGCCTGTTCGCCCGTTCGCCGAACGGCGAACAAATGGGCTTCTTCGCGGGAACTTCGAGTCCCCGCATCCATAATTAATTTATTAGGTTTTATTTAATATCCATAATTAATATTAATTATCTGCTGGCCAGGAAATTGAACCCCCAGCCTCTCATTTACAAGCCCGTTATTCTAGCACATACACCACCGAGCCAGCTGTGAGACTCTCTCTACCTAACTAACTTCTATCTGAGTTTGACAGCTCTTTTATAGGACTCTGATGTCACCAGCACCCCATAATCCACTGCTCAGGTGCAGGAGAAAAAATTACTGACGTCAGTGTCACACCATCGCAGTGCTATAATTTTGCCTTTCTGCCAGGCAACCATTTCTCCAGTCTTCAGCTTCTTATTGCCAAACATTGGCGGCAAGCGACTAACGGTTCCAAAGGCATCTGTTTTGTTTTGCAGAAGAAACTCATAAAGTTCAGGAGTTGTATAAAAGTTGTTGGTTGTTACGCAATAGCCCTGATTTAGCAATGGCTCAATGAGTGAAAAAACAAAAGATGTTGCCATTCCATAGTTGCTGTATTTTAGATTGAATAGTGTTCTTTTTAAAGTGTATATGACTGAAACCCACATATAGCCAGTTGACGATTCACATAACATGTAAGATTTTACGCCAAATCGTGCTCTCTTTGATGCAATGTATTGTATCCAGCTGAGCCTTCCCTTGTAGACCATTAGACTTTCATCTATGCATCTTTCTGGCACATAACTCTGTTAGAAATTCTTTAGAATCATTTGAGATACTTCCCAATTTTTTTTTTAGTTTTTGTGCAGGATGAGTAGTTTCATCAAATTCTTCTTTGTTTTCGAAGTGTAAATATTTCATGATCAGGGAAAATCTGTACTCTGACATGACTGAGCCAAAGAATAGAGTGGCAAGTAATGTATTAGTTGTCCAATACCACTTCTGCAGGGGTTTCCCCACCAATCCCTGAGGTATTTTTAGGCCCAGAAATTTTCAAATATCATCTTTTGTCACTGGTTCTCACTTTCTGCTTCTTGGAAACTTCAGATGCAGAGTAGCTAATTGTTGCTCTTTGTACCGGTTTGTCTCAGTAACTATTTATTTTTTCAATAGCCTCATCAGTCAGAAATAATTGCAAGTATGCCAAGGGGTTGTCGTGTTGAATGTCTACTTTCATACCAGATGCTCCAGTAAATGGGAATCTTGGGGGCTCTGCCTGATCTCTACCACAGTCAATAGAGCACCAAGTTCGCACATCACTGAGCTCAGTTGCAGAATCGTCGCTGTTGTCACGTTCAGTGTCGTTTGACAAATTTTCTCACGAATCACTATCGCTCAATTCTGCAAGTGATTCTAATTCACTGTTTTCTAGCTGGACTAAAACTGCTTTTGACCTAAAGGGATGCTTTTTAGATGCCATGGATGTTCACAAGTTTCCAGGCAGAAAGAACGGTAACAGTACAGGCAGGGCACTGGATGAAGACTAGGGACACAACTGAGGTGAAATGGTTTGATACAGCAATGTAATCCTGACAGATTACAATGTATTGTGTGTATGTCAGGGTTTGTTTACTTTTTTGAATTTCCCGCCCAATTCCGCCCGCTGCGTTGCCGGCGTTCGCAGGGAAGGGAACCAGGAAAAATGATGCGGGCACATGTGTTTAGTAGGATTGTGACCCACCTTTGAATGTTTAAGTCTGTTATGATTAAGGCTGCAAATTGCCAAAGAGCATTAGCAAACTGTCCTATGTGAACTGTTTATTGTATAATGTATGTAGCACTGTCCCTGTAGCGCTTGCTGTATGATAACTTCTTGGACCTCCTCCAATTACCTGCATACTCCCAATGGCTCGTTACTCAAAAAAACAGTCCTGGGGGTTTTGGTTTTTGGTATTTATTGTGGAACTTGGATGGGAGAAGGGAATAGTGGGATACCCCAACTTGAACTATTTACAGTTGATAATAACAACTATCAATTTGGCCTCACCAGGTTTCGTTTTAAAGCAGTCACACTGCTTTACCCAACCTGCCACTTGTATGGAAAGGTTAAGTCTTCTTGCTCTCTCCAGCAGTAGACTGGATGAAACAGCATTATCTTCAGGACACTTTCCAGCGTCCACTTGACTGACACACATACACTGACTCTGAAGAGATGACCCTCTTAGAACAGGCACCATGACATAGATCTGTACTTACTGTATGCAGAATCAGATCCTTTTCAGTGTCTCCCTTCTAGTCAGCTCTGCAGGAAATCCATGTTTAGCTCCTCTCTGACTCTCAGGCCCTCAGGTCAACCACCTGAGGCTGCATGGAAACTTCTACAGAGGAGGGGCAGACCCCACCTCCCTCCGGGACCCTGCTCTCCAGCTGATTTGCACAGTATCCCAGCATGGACCAAAGCACTTTCCTCTGGCAATCACCAGGGCTGTACTAAATGCATGTGCATTCATTTGTCAGGTTTCCTCCCACTGCCCAATATGCCTCCCTATTGGACCAGTGTGAAACACTTCAGACAAACTGAGCTGCACCTAAGCACCGTGAGCCGACCTCAGTAGCATATCTTGATCTCTGGTAGGCAGAGCAATATAAATTTACCTGGCAATTTCCCTGATCTAAAAACTATTTTCTCTCTTCTAGCACCTACTTAGGAGGGTGCTACCTGTACATATTTTGGAATAGGCTGATCAATCTTTCCCTCTGGGTACTCTAATATTCAAGACTAATATTTAAGAAATCTATCACTTTGAGTAATTCAAGTTAAAGTAAATGGTTGCCTCCATCCCAGGGGATGGAGCCCTCCAAGATGGCCGACTAGGCCCGGAGCTGCGTGGCACCCCGACATTGTCTCCCGCCCCAAGCCGGTGACCAACCACTCCCAGCGCCGAGAAACGCAGGATCGGCAGCCCCTAGACTTAAGGACCCAGTACATGTCCCATAACCGAGCCTAGAGGGACCTCAGACCACAGTACCAGGCAGCAATAGCGGAGACCGCTCCTCTCAAGATGGCGGATCCGGCGCCTCAGATGACAGACATGGAGGAGGGAGATCCGACTCCGGCCGTCCCGACCACAGAAGGCTTTCAGCACCTCACTCCACGGGGCACAGTGAGTACACACTTGCTCCTCACCCCATCCCCAGCATCCACAGAATCCCTGTTGGGACGGATGGCGGAAGAATACTCACTGTCCCCGGCCTGTGTCTCACCCACTGCGTGCCAGGACCGCTCCGGCCTGTGTGACGCTGCCAGGCCTGCATCCCCACTGCCAGATGATATCCTCTCCAGGATGGCGGCCCTTCTGGATTCAGGACTAGCTCAGGTAGCTTTCAAAATCACTTCTGACCTTAGGGTAGACCTCCAGAACCTGGGGTCGCGCATGGAGCTGATTGAAAACAAATTAGACGGACTTCCGGTTCCGGCGCCGCATGGAGTAGCAGGCTCCTAAGCAGCTCCCGCGGTGCGCCCCAGCAAACCGGCTTGTAAAACCAGCCCCAAAGCATCCAGCCTGCCCCCAGCACCCTCTGCTGTCTCGGGACCCCCCCCCGGACCCGGCCGCTCTCTACCCCTCGTTCCGGAATGGAGCGGTTCCTGGAAAAACCGGCCGCGAAGCCTCCGCCGGGCCCGGCGCAAATCGAGGCCGCGGTCGCGGCCTACTCCGGTTCGGCAGCGGAATCGGCGGCCATGGACACTAGTAAGCAGGCGGAGGGTGACCTCCGACCACCCAACACAGCCTCCTCCTCGGCCCGGACCCCTCTACAGAGAGGATTGCGAGAGCGGTGGTGGAGCTGCTCACCCCCACCATACAGGCATCGGTTGAACAGGCTGTGGCTGCAGGCATGGCGGTGATTAGGAAGGAGCTGGAGTCTCACTCCCGCCGCCTCACTGAAGCCGAATCCCGGATCTCCAGTGTGGAGGACGAAATATACCAGATGCAGGGCACAGAGCAAACCCAGGATAAATTCAATCGTCTGGTTATGGACAAGCTGGAGGACTTGGAAAACAGGTCTCGGCGGAGTAACCTGAGATTTATCGGGATCCCGGAATCCGTCCAACCCTCGGCCATTCCAGAAATCTGTGCCCGAAAAATTCCTGCGGCACTGGGCATACAAGGGACCTGTGTGGTTGAACGGGCCCACAGAATGGGACTTTATTCGGAGGAGCGCAAGACCCCTCGCCCAGTCATCGCGAAATACCTCAACTACGCAGACAAGTCTGCCATCCTTCAGAAATTCTGCCAAACTCCACATTTCCAGATCGAAGGTATGAAAATCCTCATTTTTGCAGACTACTCAGTCGAAGTCGCAAAAAAACGCAAGACTTTCCAAACCGTATGTTCCCAGCTACACCAGGAACACATCAAATTTACCCTGGCCTATCCGGCGACTCTGCGCCTTCGGGCACCGAACGGCAACCAACTGTCATTCCAAGATCCAGCGGAGGCAGAGAAATTTGTCCGCTCACTGCACCATGGCGAACCGGGTCATGGCAACTCGGCCACATCCCTTTCCTTCTCCAGACCGGACGTCCCTCACAGCCCTAGGAAGGAATCCCCGAAACGGCGACGCTACTCTGACGTGGTTGGCTCTGGCCGCGGAGGTCACCCCCGCTGAATCGTCTGTGTGACCTTTTGGCTTTTCCTTTTTACCTCTGTGGGACCTAGGATACGTCTATCCTCCGGGAACTGCTCCTGGGTGACTCTGTCCAGGCAATGGCAGATAGCGTAAGATAGTTTTCTTGCCCTGGAGACCTATTCTGTGTTCAACTGCTTGGTAGCCAATGTTATTTGTTTTTACTGTTTGTTGTCTTCTTACGGTGCCTTTTGTCCGTGATGCTATATGCCATGGCTGCCCAGCACTAGGTTGGAGGTCGCGACCCAAGTCTCTGCGGACAAGATCTTTGACAGGGCTACACTTGTCCCCTGCTAGGTCTGGAGACGCACTTGGGGAGCTGTGCTCCATCGCATACGCATGCGGAAAAAAGAGAAGTCTATGCGACTATGTTCTGTTCTTGTTTTACTCCTATGTTTTCCTACCCGGTTTTCCAGTTCCCCCTTCCCCCCAGTCCCTTTCCCCAGGGGTCAAACTCCTTCTGATCTGCACACACGCATGGCGGCCCTCTCTTCCCAGGTGGCGATCTTTATTTACTTGTATGAATCTAGTTACCCTCATGATAATGGTTAGGCGCAGACCGGACTGTCGCAGGTATCCAGCCCCTTTAGATGAACTATGACGCTAATATCCTGGAATGTCAAAGGTCTTCGGTCCCCGGCTAAGAGAATGAAAGTCCTGAGGCATCTCAAACGTCTCCGGGCTGACATCGCTCTTATTCAGGAATCGCATCTTTCCTCTGTTGATATGGCTCGGATGGAGAAACTCTGGGTAGGCAAAGTGGTAGGTTCTGCAGCACTTGGACGCAAAGCAGGTGTCCTCATTCTGTTTCATAAAAGGCTCTCGGTAGAAGTTATTGCAGTGGATGGGGACTCGGAAGGCCGTTATGTCTCGGCGCACGTCCGCATCAACAGCAAAGAACTTATTGTTTCTAACGTCTATGCTCCCAATGTTTTTGATCAGTCCTTCTATTCCATGCTATCAACCCGAACCCTGGCTTTTCCCCCCATCCCTCATTTGATGGGGGGCGACTTCAATGCTGTCATGGACACAGTCCTTGACAGGTCCCGACCACCTACGGATGCGCGGTCTAGCCCGGGCGGTCCCCCCACTCCTCTAGCCATTCTTACTGACTCCCTCGCTCTGACAGATGTCTGGCGACATTTCCACCCGACAGATAGAGAATTTACTTTCTACTCCCACCCCCACAAAATTTTCACGAGGATTGACTACCTCTTTTGTACAGAATCGCTACTACCAGTCACTCAAGACGCAGTGATCCACGAAATAGCAATATCCGACCACTCCCCACTCTCCCTAACCATTGACCTCACTGGTTCCCCTCCTGTTCCCCTGATATGGCGCTTCCCCTCTTTTCTGGCCAACAACGAGGACTTTAGGGTTTACCTTGAGCGGGCATGGCAGGAATAAGTCGACACCAATGCGGCCCACGTCTCCTCCCCCCATTTGTTTTGGGAAGCGGGTAAGGCCTTTCTGAGAGGTCGTATCATCTCCTATGCGGCGGCCTTTAAACGACATGCGAACAGCGGCTATAAGGCGGCGAGTAATCGTCTTAGCGAGGCACATCGTAATCTAGTACTAACCGATAGTCAACCGAACAGGGATCAATGGGTCTTGGCCAAAAAGAACTTTGATGAATGGGCCGATAAGGTCGAACGTATTCACACGGCGCATTTTGCGGCCTCCTTGCACAGGTTCGGCAACAAGGCTGGCAAACTGTTGGCGAGGATGTGCAAGGGGCGACCGTCTCCCACACATATTGGATCCCTGCGAGATCCGTCGGGTGTTGTGGATTCCACCCCCCAAGGCGTCCAACGTATTATGAGAGACTTCTACTCTGAGCTCTACGGCCCGGAGGAAGTCGATGATGCCTCGGGTGAGATGTTTTTATTAGATACGGGACTCCCCCGCATCACACCTGCCCAGCTCGACATGCTAAATTCACCTATCTCGGCGGAAGAGGTCACGCACACTATTAAGCATCTCACGGCAAGTAAATCGCCTGGTCCAGACGGCCTTACGGGGGAATTTTACAAATCCATCACGGCAAG
Organism: Pelophylax lessonae; assembly: GCF_965119305.1. Taxonomy (NCBI): domain Eukaryota; kingdom Metazoa; phylum Chordata; class Amphibia; order Anura; family Ranidae; genus Pelophylax; species Pelophylax lessonae. The sequence goes on along the minus strand of NC_138768.1, from coordinate 621,221,795 downwards.
CCTGGTTCCCACTTTGGGGGCGGTCTACGCCAGCATTTGGGAAGGTGGGCCTTATCTCCCAACGGGTAATCAAGCCATTATTAAATTACTTGCAAAAAAGGGTAAAGACCCCCTAGAACCAGGATCCTACCGCCCTATCTCGTTACTTAATCTTGATGTGAAAATACTGTCAAAAATCGTTGCCTCTCGTTTGGCTATCATTATGCCACATCTGATCCACCCTGCACAGTCCGGCTTTACCAAGGGACGGTCGGCTTCGGTGAATATCCGGAAGGTTTTGCTGGTACTGGAGCAGGCACGTTTGTTCCCCTCGCGAGACTTGGCCATTGTGACCCTTGACGCCGAAAAGGCATTCGACAATGTAAACTTTGTCTGGCTGCGTAGGGTCTTGGATGCCATGGGCTTCCAGGGCTCGTTCGTTCGCCTGATCACTTCCATGTACGCTTCCCCGACGGCCAGACTCTGTGTAGGTGGTGCACTGACTGAAGACTTTCGACTGTTTAAAGGTACCCGCCAAGGTTGCCCGCTGTCCCCACTACTCTTTAATCTGGCCTTGGAACCCCTATCTAGATACCTCTCTGGTCCTGCACCCCTTCATGGGATCCGTCTGGGTCACACAGACCTGAGGATTTCTTTATTTGCAGATGATGTCCTCCTATTCACCTCGTGCCCCTCTGCAGACATCCCTGCGATTGTGTCCACGTTTAATGCGTTTAGGAAATGTTCGGGCCTTAAAATAAATTTTTCCAAGAGTGAGATTCTCCCCTTGGGGCTGGACACGGCCTGAAGTTGGGAATCGGACTCCCCTTTTAAAATAGCGCAACACTCTATCACTTACCTAGGCATAAAAATCGGTAGGACCCCCTCCTCCATCTATACCCTCAACTACCCACCATTGTTTGCTAAAGTGAAGGGGGAACTGGAAAACTGGAAGGACCTGCCGTTGTCTCTTCTGGGGAGATGCCATTTGATCAAAATGGTCAGTTTTGCCCGCATCCTGTATTTTCTCCAGACCCTTCCCCTATTGATTAAGCACAAGGATGTGCAAGACCTCTCCAAGGCGTTCTCCAGATTTCTTTGGCGGGGGAAGAGACCTCGCATCTCATTGAATAAGTTATGCCTCCCCAGGCGAGACGCGGGTATGAATTTTCCGAGTATACGTTTATATAATTTGTCCTGTCTATTGAGAGTGGCACTGGACTGGATATCTCAGTCTTCTCAATTCGCCAATGTTGAGCTGGAGTCTCAGATGTCTAGGCCTTTTTCACTCGTCTCACTTCTTCACACCAAATGGACTCAACTCCCACCCTCACTGCGCCATAATCTGCTCCTACGGGACACGGTTATTGCGTAGAGGGAGGTGAGGAAACTTTTGAAGATACCTCTGTACTTCTCCAAATACCTTCCCATTAGAGGGAACCCCACTTTCCCCCCCGGCCTGGACCATGCGGTCTACGAAGAATGGAAGTCAAAGGGACTGGTCAACTTCTACCAATTTTGTGACCCTCAAACAGGAATACTGCGCTCTGACGCTGACATGATGGACTTGTTCACTCTGCCCCCCTCAGAATCCTTTTACCTGGCGCAATGCCGTCACTACATCCGGGACACGCACACCAAACCTGATGGCAGGATTAAGCTATCTCTCATTGACACTTTATTGGACTCTGGCAAGTATACTATTTCTGACATATACAAACCACTTATCCGACTCTGCCCACCTGCTTCCTTCACTTCTTCAGCAGCAAACTGGCTCAAGGTCTTCCCGGCTGATGACACTTTGCCCAAGATTATCAGCGGTCTTCGGACCACCCTGGCTCTTACTCCCAATTCGGTGTGGCAAGAAACCCAGCTCAAAATATTCCACAGAGCACACATTCCTTTCTTATCAGACAAAACTGTCCAAGATGCCCACAAATGCACTATGTGTCGCAAGGAGCGCCCCTCACTCTTCCACAAATTTTGGGACTGCGCCCCGATCTCTGCATTCTGGGACCAAATCTTGAACTTTATAACCACAGTGGCCGCAGTCACCGTACCAAAGGATCCTATGTTATTGCTCTTTGGCTACTGGGACAAGCGTCTACAGAAATGGTCCGACACCGCAGCGAATCCACCTCGCCTCTGGATCCTGACCGCACTACTCATTGCAAGGCGTTTGATACTAAAACATTGGATTGCCACCTCCCCCCCCCATGTAGCCATGCTTCGGTCAGAGCTAACCACGCTCCAGTCCATTGATCGCCTCAATATGGACTCGAAGGCCCCACGTGCGATTGCGGCCTTCAACGCCAAGTGGAGTGTCTTTTCGAAATATGCCAATAACGTTTTGGACTCTCCCCCTGACTCCTTCATATTTCCGAACCGTCATGATCTCTCTATTGCAACCCCCACTTGATTCCCCATTGTTGGACTCTATGTTTTGGAGATTGGTCCCGCCCCCTACTCCTTGCCCCCTTACCCTAGTTATCGGCAATGGACGTGTTGCCCCCTACCCCCACCGCATATTGCTGTTTCGATATATGTTATGTACATGCATGTCCATATCCTATGTTTTGTTAAATTTGAAAATTTTAAATAAAAAAAAAAAAAAAAAAAAGAAAACAAATTAGACATGACTGTAGCTAAGACCAACCAGCATACCGGTCTGATCCAAACACTCCAAGAACAATTGGACTCTGCCTTATTCAAAGTTGAGGACTTGGAAAACAGATCGCGTAGGGAAAATTTCAGACTGAGGGGTCTTCCCGACACGGTCACTGACATTCCCGCAGCTATTCACAGCCTGATCAAGGACCTTATTCCGGGGATCCCGGACCACAAGCTAGAACTGGACAGAGCCCACAGGGCCCTAGGCCCCCCCAGAAAGGACGGCAGCCCTAAAGATGTGGTTGTTAAACCACACTTCTACTCGGTGAAGGAGGAGATCATCAAAAGGGCCAGGAATGCCCCTCAGCTTACCTGTATGGGTCATCCAGTCCAAATCTTTACGGATCTAGCCCCATCCACTATTCAAAGACGAAGAGCACTGAAACCATTGCTAACCGTCCTCTCGCAAAAAGAAATAAAGTACTGGTGGGCCTTCCCATTTGCTCTTAAGTTCTCCCACAAGAACAAAACCCACTCCTTTTCCAGTCTTCATGAGGGTGAAAGGCTACTCCTTCACCTTAATCTTCTACCACAGCCGCCGGAACGACAGAGTCCATCCACCAGCTCAAGCTCATCTAAGTGCCCGATCCCGACGAGCCCTCTGACACCTGTGTGGACCCAGGCCAAGTTCAAACGCTCCAAAGACTGTAATCCTCCATGATCTCCCCAGCTACTCCTCAACATCTTCCATCCACGAGGACGTGGTTCTCTACAGTTACTTCTCTCTGAAGTTTGTTATCATTCAGGTCCCACCTGACTTCCCAATTAGTCAATTGACTTGCTATACCGGTTGTCTTGCCCGCCCTTTTTTTTTTTTTTTTTTTTCCTTCCTTTTGGAAACGGACTCCTGTTTTTGGACTTCTTTTTCCCTTGGTCACAAATTTTTATGAGGGGCCGGGAACGTCTAATGTTCCCGTCGAGTTTCTTACTGCCTTTTAACATTTTCGCAGTAACCATATTTTTGGCTAAGCCGTTATTGTTTTCATTCCAGGCTTGTTATAAGTTTGTACTGCCTTCAAGTTCACTTTAATGTAATGTTGGTCACCTTGCATGCATACTTTGGTATTATTTTTCTTTTTCAGCATGTTTCAGATGGGCGGGAGCCCTGTCGGGGTGGTCTCGTGCCGCCTCCACCTGTCGCCGGGAGATTCCCTTTATTGGTTGTCTCCTGCGTGACAGCTCCCCGTCACCCAGGACTGGGTGTCGGGCACTTTTCTATGCCTCGGAGCGGATTGATGCAGACCACAATCCGCTCACTCAGGTCCTTTTTGGACGATGGTCTGCCACCTCTACTTTCACTTTTCTCATCTCCCTCTTCCCTTCTTCCATTGCAGCCGAGCTCCGGAGGGATGGGCCAACATCTTTTAACATCCCTAAAGCTACTCCGTTTCGGATTCCCAATGTCTCTCATGTTGTGGACACACTGGGGGTAAGTGGTTTACTGTTCCATGGGCTTCCTTCCTCCAAACAGGATGTCTTCTTCTAAGGTTCCCGCTCCACGTCTCCGCATAGCCACTCATAACGCTCAGGATCTTAATTCCCCTGTGAAACGCAGGAAATGCATCATAGGAAAATTGATGTTCTTATGCTTCAGGAAACGCACTTCTCGAAGACGTATAGACCCAAATTCCTCCATGCCAAGTTTCCCACATTCTTCTTAGCAAATGCAAACAACAAAACACGTGGCGTGGCTGTTTTATTCGCTAAATCTTGTAGATTCAACCTGATCTCGGAATTTGCAGATGCGGACGGTAGATTTCTGCTTGTTAAACGATCGACGGGCAACTATTCTCTTTTGTATCTTATTACGCCCCTAATCTCAATCAGGTTAAATTTTTTCAATCCATGTTCCAACGGCTCCTCCCACATCTAGAGGGCCACTTAATCTTTGGTGGTGACTCCAACACGGCCTTTGACTTTAGCTTGGACAAGTCCAGACCGCCGGGTTCCCAGTCACTAAGACCCCCAACACATAGTGTGAAACTGGCAAAATTGCTTAACCAAACGGGATTGATAGATTGCTGGAGGGAAATGAATCCCACGACCAAAGACTATACTCACTTCTCCCATCCACACCAGACATATGCGAGTATTGATCACATCCTTGTATCCTCTTCTATTCTCCCGTATGTTCAGTCCGCTTCCATTAAAGACACGGTCTGGTCGGACCACTCGATGGTGGCGGCCACGATAACTCGACCCCACACCACTAATACAGCCTTCCACTGGAAACTCAACGAATCTCTACTTAGCGAACCTTGCTGAGTCTCAGAGATTGAAAAGTCGCTTTCTGAATATTTTCTTCTTAACGACACAGGAGATGTTTCCCCAGAGGTTATTTGGGCGGCTCACAAATCCACTATTAGGGGTAAACTAATTCAAATGTCTTCCAAACTTAAACGAGATAGACGGGCTCATATCGCTAAATTGGAACAAGAGTACTCTACCCTTCTCTCCAATCACAAAGCTGATCCTACCTTGGTCTCCTTGCGCGTCTTAGAAGAAGCTAGAGCTACTCTTAACCTGGCTCTCACCGGCTCGGCCGAAAAGTACCTGAGATGGCAGGGAGCCAAATTTTACCATCATAAGGATAAAATAGGTTCCATGCTAGCCTCTAAACTGCTTCCCCAATTTCGCTCGATCCACATTCCTAAATTTTCTATTGCGGGGGGCCAGAATCCCAAACGCATACTGCCGGCCTTTGCGGATTTCTTCAAAAAACTATATACTTCTGACAGAACAGAGGCCGACCCTGATTTAGAAAGTTTCCTCTGTGATCTCCGTATCCCTGCCATTGCCACCGAACATAAAGATTTACTAGATGCACCCTTCACGGAGGCGGAGATTGCATTGGTGATTAAATCACTTAAGCTGGGCTCGGCTCCTGGTCCGGATGGGTTTTCTAATATCTACTATAAAACCTTCCGAGAATCTTTAACTCCTCACCTGGCCAGGTACTTCAACATGATTCATTCAGGCAACCCGCTGGATAAAGATAGTAACTCAGCCTTCATCTCAGTGCTCCCCAAGCCCGACACAGATCCTGGAGAGGTGAGCAATTACAGACCGATATCATTGATTAACAATGACTTGAAAATACTAACCAAAATTTTAGCTAATAGGATGGCTTCTTTTATCACAACGTAAATTCACAAGGACCAGGTTGGCTTTATGCCAGGCAGGCAAGGCCCGGATCAAATTAGAAGGGCGATAGACATTGTCTCCCTACTTGGATCAGGCTGGGACGGCTTGGGGAGTCAGGAAGGACTCCTTCTTTCAGTGGACCTACAGAAGGCGTTCGACTCAGTCGAGTGGCCTTACCTCTTTGCGATACTGTCCAAATGGGGCTTTGGTCCCAAATTCATAGGTATCATGCACTCCCTGTATTCTACACCCACAGCCAAGATTAGGTACCAGGGGTTCTACTCTGAGCCCTTCCCTATTTCCAAAGGCACGAGACAGGGATGTCCCCTCTCACCATTACTTTTTGCAATAGCAATAGAAACTTTGGCGTTGGCTATCCGAGCGGATCCCAACATCAAAGGGGTTTCCTGCGGACCCTCAGAACATAAGTGTGCTCTTTTCGCAGATGACCTCTTGCTATTCGTTACGTCTCCCACTACTTCTCTTCCGAACATTTGCTCCTTATTAGACAAATTCGCAAAAATCTCAGGCCTACGGGTGAACTTCGCAAAATCTTCCATCCTTAATGTATCCATCAATCCCCAAGAAGCTCTTCGTCTCCAGCCCTCATTTAAGTTTAAGTGGAGCAACTCTCACATTAAATATTTAGGCATAAATTTACCTTCCAGAATTGAACTCCTTCACAAATTGAACTACACAGCAATCTATCAATCCCTGGGGAGGGACTTGACGGACTGGTCTTCCTATAACCTATCCTGGCTTGGCAGAATTAACTCAATTAAGATGAATGTACTCCCCAGACTCCTGTACCTATTTAGAGCTTTACCTGTTCCCATAATCAGGGACCAGCTCAAAAAATTTCAAAACACAGTAATTAAATTTATCTGGGGCAAAACGGGGCATAGGCTGCACCGCAAAGTTTTGTTCCGGCCTAGAAAACAAGGGGGTTTGGGCGTACCAAATTTTTGGGCTTATTACCGGGCGGCGAGGCTAGCGCAACTTTCAATAGTATATTCCCGATACGAAAAACCGGACTGGGTTCAAATGGAGAGGCAGACGGTCCCGACATACACTCTGGACTTCCTCCTCTGGGCCTCCCCTAGACAAAGACCACCCATACTGTCCCCCACACTCTCAGCGTCTTTTGCACTTTGGGATTCTCTGCGAACCCTGCCGGCTCTGACATCCTCTCTCCAACCGCTCTCACATATATTCAACAATCCACAATTCCCTCCGGGCCTGAACATCAAAGCATTTCAATGGTGGCTCGACAAAGGCCTCTACCGCATAGGGCAGTTTTTCACCACTAAGGGCCCATACACTCTGAAACATTGTCACGATAAACTGCAGATGCCCACCTCGGAAGCATATAGGTTTCTGCAAATTTCTAATTTTCTGCGCTCGATCTCTACAGGGATGACTCCCCCATTTACTTTCATGGCCTATGAGACGTGGTGCGGAAACTCAGCGGCACAAAGGGGTGGCATATCTCTGATATATTTAGCATTAATGTCGGAAGACTCCAAACTACCCTACATGGAAGCATGGGAAAGGGATCTGGCGGAGGCGTGGGGGGTGGAGGAGTGGGGAAACATGTTTTTCCGCTCTTTCAGGGGCATCAGAAACATATCCTTGATAGAAGCAAATATAAAAGTTTTAACTCGCTGGTACTTAGTACCCACGCGAGTCCATAAAATGTTTCCCTCCTCCTCTCCACTATGTTTCCGAGGATGCCGGGTTCCTGGCGACATGCTCCACGTGTGGTGGGATTGCCCGAGGTTACGGAGCACATGGAATAGAGTACACCACATGATATTCAAAGTCACCGAACTTAGAATCCCCAGACGAGCGGCTTATGCCCTGCTGGGATCTAGAGTGCCCAAGATTTCTAAACACCTGCAACAACTAATATTTTTTATTTTTCTGGGCACAAAAATGACTATTGCCGCAGCCTGGAAGCAACGAAAGGTGCCCATGAGACAAATCAGAAACAAAATCACGTGGATTATGTCCCAAGAAAAGATGGTGGCATCCCTGACAGACACGGTAACTACGTTTGAAAAGATTTGGGAACCATGGGCAGCTTATGTGGGAATATCCCTTGTTCCGGGATTGACTTAGGCCATGAGGTTGGGGCGTGCCTCTCTGGAGTTCGGCTGCTTCCCCCTCCCCCTTTTTCTCTCTTCCTTTTTCTACTTCCCTCACCTTTCCTTTCTCGCTTCACTCTCTCTGTTCTTTTCTTCTTCCTTATGTTCAGCAGTCTGGGTCAGTTTTATCTTAGATAGGTCCAAATTTGTACCATATTTCTATGCAGTCCTTGACCCACCCGACGATGCTGTAGATTCCTCCCACCTACTCAGCTATGAGGGAGCTTGGACTTTTTAGCCATAACTTAGACTGTAATTACTCTATGCAGTCAGTCCTTCTCCTTATTGTTAACTTAATTGGTGCGTACTTGGTATCACAGCTCCCAGATACATCTCTGTTGTATTTCTCACTCTAGCCTCATCTACGCATTGTCATCAATGTTGGATCTGCTTTATTGTACAACAATCTTATGTAACCCAGATTGCAAATGTTTTGATTGTTATCTTCTTTATGTTCTTGCTTTTGCATTATTAAAATAAAATATTTGAAAGAAAATGATACAACTGACAGTTTTTATATACTAACTGGCTAGATATTTATTACCTAAACTATAGGCACACAAGTTTTGGCACCCTAAGTAACAGCCCTCTGCTGGGATCAAATATTTCACATAACATATCTATGTTTATTAGTTTTAAACCAAATTCAAATATTGGGTACTAGGAAAATAAACATACACAAATATGAATATTCCTATGAATAATGGAAATAAATTAATGGAAATTAGGCCTTTTTGCCTCTGACACCTTTAGGCCTTCTCTGCCTAAAGGTAAACAAGGATAAGAAATTATTCAAACTTTTATTTGCCCAAATAACAGTACAGGATTTCCGCTCTTGCTATGACAACTAAGGACTTCCATTAGTAGCAAGGGTAACCAAAAATGCTTCAACATACAATAAAAACAATTGCATAGACAACCCTGATGTGCATGGAAGATGACAGGCTTTAGCACATTCTCACATCTTTTCATATCCAGCCCCTATGGAATGTCGGTATACTTCTGCTTCAAGGTTAAAGTTACAGTCTAATAATCATATTATTTTAGCTCATTCAGAAATGCATAGTGTGTGATTATATTTAAATTCATGAAGTGTTTAAAACCAAACTTTGAATATTAATAAAAATGTATAATTGCATGGATAATCAAAGTTCCAGTAGTCCTACATATATATCACTTTTAACTCCGTACCAGGTTTCCAAGATTTTGCTTTACTGCTTGTTGGCCAAATAAAAAGTGAAATCATTTAACCATAACACAAGCAAGAATTCTCTATCTCCTTCACATAACCTAGACATACATTTATCTTTCAGTTCCAATTACAATGGATACGCTATTTGTGAGCACTTCAAATGTAGTAAAAACGTATGTTTAAGAGAAAATCCACAGGAGGCCAAACAACATCAAAGCAAACTGCAGGGCAAAACAGTTAATGTACTCAATCACAACAGTTGGTTGGACAAATGTTTGCTGTCACAAACATGCAATCTTAAAAAAAGACATAAATACTGAAAAGTGTTTCAGTCATACACTACAAGCAGCAAGGTGAAACATTAGAGAGGACTGTTTCCACTTATTAGTAAATGTCTTATTTATAACATGAAATATGTCATTTAATACAACATATGCCCAGACCCATACAGCCCAATGCCCAGATTATTATATTATGAGTAGTCATACATGGGGACATCACCATTTGTATGATTCTCATATAAGACAGTCATTGTTCCATGGACATTATGGGTGCTCAGCACATGTTAGACGTTCCTATGCATGAGCAAATCTTTTGTAGATTTCTACAAAGCACATACTTGTAAAAAGCTGTTGTAGACATGACTGCTCACAGCTGAGAAGTGTTGGCTAAAAAGTGGGAACAAGTTAATGTTAAATGCCTAGATCATCAACAGAATATTCCTATTTGCAGAGAATCATACAACATATTGTACATACGACAATCGTCTGGACTCCTAAACTGTGTGATTCCCCACAAATCAGAGAGATGTGCATGACTGAATCATTGCTTTTAACTTATACTGTTATAACAATAAAATTCAGAACCTTACATATGTCTCTACATTAACTGGATAGTCAGTTTTGTAAAACCACATTTTTTTTAGATAGAGCAGGGAATGTTTTTTTTTTTTTTTTGTTTTTTTTTTTTAGTCACAAGGACAAACATAGAAGAAGAATCTCCTCAATTAGGAAACAGGCACCAATGCTTCCACATTCTGTACAAAACTAAAAAAAAAAAAAAAAAAAAAAAAGAAATGTATCTTTATAAACACTTAAATAAATTTACTACAAACCAATTGATGATGTTGGTGATGAAGAGTACCAAAGTATCTGATCCTTATGCTGAATTCTAAAGAAAAAAAAAATCAAGGGTTTGTATCCCTTCATCTTCAATATAGTATTATCTGAATAAATCTACAATGTATACATGTACACTAGCCCACCCTGATCGCGGCCGCAGGAAAATGCAAATTTTGCCATGACTGTTTTCCCCATGTCCAGCGGTAAAAATATTCCTACTCTGAACACAATTCTTCCACGTTCAGTAAAGCGAAAGTAGGGTTTAACCTCACCTAACCGCAGCAGCTCCTAAACTCAAATTTAGGAGCTGCCAGGAGCTGCTAGTGTAAAGGAAGCCTTATATAGGTCATGATAAGGATAAGAAGAGAAAGGGACAGAGAGAGCTTGTTAAGTGAGAATAAATTCAGTCTGCATTTTCTAAACAAACCTCAGGAAAATGTCTGAACCATTTACCTTCACAATTCACTACTTCTGTATTGGCCACACAAATCTCCTTCCTCCGATGCAAAGGAACAACAACCCCTTCCCCTGCATGTATTAGGTGGCAGTGCAATATTCTGCAACATTTACTTCTCAGACACTTCTAAGACAGATGGGGGAGGCTTAGTGGGGCTTATAAGGAACATGGCAAGTACATTTAAGAAATGTAAGAGGATATTTCTTTTGTTGCTAGGAGTATCCTCTTTTATCTTGTACATGATTGAATGATCAAAGTGAACTCAGCTTCGTTTTATATGCTAAACTTGGCAAAGTAAACATTCCTTACCTATTATTTAGTAAATCACCACCTATGATTTTAGGTAAATTCTTTGTCATTTCACATCCTATCAATGTTGCCTACATTAGCCAATGTTATATAAAGCCTGCTTATCAAATTAAAACAACATTATGAAAAGACCAGACTAACCATTGTCTGCATAACCTGTTTACCTAAATGGAAAGCCTAATTTGACTGGAAAACATAGAATCTTGGAATGAGTTTTTGCATATGCATTAATATTCTGGTGATTATAATAATGTCAATAGCCTGTTTTATGTTTGTTATTTATGGAAAAATGCATAACTGAACTGTTCATATTGGTTTTCAATTTACACATGATTGCAAATGATTTGCTTGTTTTGTCATATTTCCACAGTGACAAATGTTTTACAATACATTAATCCGAAGCATTAGGACTCTCAAATAATTACTTTAGAAAATCTGTCAAGTTACCAACTTTGCAGCTCATTTTGTAAAGTCGTTCTGGATGTGTTTGTGTGCAAAAAAAGAAAAAAGAAAAAGAAAGTACAACAGTTTAAATATTTTCAATGTTTTACACTTGCATTGTTGTGTTTGTTTTTCTCTTATTCAGGCCCAGCGGGTTTATTTGTTTTTATGTTACTGTTTATTGTATTATTAATTGAGCATGTTAATTTGTTAATTACTTTTTCTCAAATTATTTATTTTGAAATAAATTGTAAAGGAATGCAGATAAAAAAAGTTTAGGAAGCCTGTGTCTGGCAAAGCAGAAAATAGGGGGTATGAGTAGATTTAAACCACACCACTAACTTACAACACTAAAGGAAGCCATACAACGATCAAAATTTGGCTGGTTCAATGGGGACTGGCCGAATTTCGATCCATAAATGGCCAGACTGGTTGTACACAAGTCGATCTATCAATCAGCTTGTCTACACCCAGCCTGTAAGAAAATGTTCGCTTGATCAGCACCGCTGGCTACAGCCATCAGAGCTAATGAGTGTATTCCAATGGTGGGAACATCTTTCCACTGTCAGAATTCAATATCTTAGTGTGAGGGATTTCACCATCTATATCAAATGTTTGGATGGAGGAATCGAGTCATTTGTTTTTGTTGAACCAGCATGTTGAAAGAAAGAAAATTCCTTGGGTATGGTCAGCCTTTGGGCATATTTATAAAGCAGTGGATATAAGGTTGCTGTGTGTGTGTGTCAACGGCGCACAGACTATAATTTCTTGGTTTGCTGCTGCTAAAGTGACTCCCTACTCAGGATTGTGAATGAATAACAAACATTGAATAGCTGCACTAACCTTAAATGTGCAAAAAACAATCTTTCTGCTCATTTAATTCACACCTAAAAAGATGTGCAACCAAATCTTAAGAAACTATGTAGTGAACATTGTGTCCCCAACACTAATATATCAGATCTCAAATACAAACTTATGAGTAACGAAGAAAAAATATCAAAGAAAAAATATAAAAGTGTCCATTAGTCCATTCCGTGCCAAGATAATAGAATATAAATCTTATTAATGCAGTGCTTCTCCCAGTTGTGTGTGAATCCACCACCTGTGAAAATGCACACTGACCAGCAGATGTTGTAATATGGGTTTTAACACTATTATGCCTCTGTGAATCCCTCTTGTAGGTCTTGCTTATGGTCCTGACAGCTGTGGCAATGCTCCACTAGGTCCCAATCTGTTCCTCTTAGATCCCTTATTGTGTGTATATAGAGTAAACAATAGCCATCATTGTGCAACTTCCATGTAAAACGGTGTAGTGGAACATTTAAAAATATATATACACTCACATCTGTTGGTGCCCTTAGATTGGCACTAAGTCTATCCAGCTGTCTCTGAGGCCATACAATCGCCGTTCCATGCACTGGAGGCAGCGCGCGCTTCAAGCTTTGATTTCGTTATCGCGACCGGAACCATAAGTACATCATCCATGCTCCCCTAGCCTCAACGCATTTCGCAATTACACATGCATCATCAGGAAGCTTCCTGTTCTTTTTTTTTAACACAAAATGGTGCTTTATTGAAGTAATGAAAATACAACAAAAGAAAAATATTTCAGCATACATTCGTAAACTTGTACATTAAGATACATAATATTTTAAGTAATACCGGGGAGGCGTAGAGAATAAGATACAAAAGTATAACATACTCATTAACCCAGCCACCTTTTAGCCCAATACAAGCATGTAACTTAAGTCTTATCTTCAAACAGTGATAAATTAGGCAAAAGTATTCATAGGTGTCGATGTATCAAGAATTAAACCAAGTTATTGGGTATTGTAGGTATAAGTAGTTGAGCAACAATCTGACTCCAGCTCACCGACAGGGAAAAGAGAAGAAGTCCCGTCTAATGAGTGGAGTGAAAGTAGAGAGAAAGAGGAGAAGAAAAGAGAACAGACTGACAAACACAGAGAGGGAAGGGACAAGGTGGGGGGGGGGGGAGTAAGGGAAGGTACACGGCCTCCACTGTGGGGAGGTTATAATCTGTAAACTCGCACTGCATGACTAAAGTGCTGTGATTTACTAGTCAAAAGATTGTCATCTAACATGAATCAAGGGAGAAGAGCATTCCAATGGAAATACTCCATTCTACGTGGGAGATTTTAAAGCCTGGTATTCTTGTGAGGTTGTAAACAGTTTCCAGTTGGCCCATAGTTTGTGAAAAAGGTAGTTTCTTTCATATTTCATAGCAACCGCCCTTTTCATTTCAAAAAGTTGGTCAAGGTGTATGATCCAATCCCTAAGTGTGGGGATATTAGAAGAATTCCAGTGTAAGGGAATCAAACTTTTGGCACTATTCAGCATATGTCTAACCAGGGAGGATTTATATTTCTTATATGAGAATGTAGTTATATGAAGCAAAAATGTCGAAGCATCATTATCTAGTTCGATCCCTGATATATGCTTAATCCAATGAGAAATTGACCTCCAAAAAGGCTTGATCCTAGGGCAGGACCACCATATATGCAGAAAGTCACCTCTGTCAATATTGCACCTCCAGCATCTATCCGATGCATTGGGGTACCACTTTTTAAGGATAGCCGGGGTTCTGTACCACTGACTTCTGACCTTGAATGCGTTTTCTTGTAACTTCGTACTAATGGAGCATTTGTATGAGAAAACACATGACTTCCTCCATTGAGCCTCAGAAATTTTTTTGCCAAGTACCCTTTCCCAGTTACATTTGTAGAGGTCAAAAGAGTTTCTATCTGTGGCGTTCAGCCATTTGTATGCCAAGGAGGTAATCCCCCTTTGAGGGGTTCCAAGCAAGCAGTGCCTTTCAAACACTGTGGGTTCTCTGAGGAAGAGGGATCTGGATTTGCTACTTTGGAGGAAGTCATGGATCTGCACGTAGTTCCAAAATGTCAAAGGGTGGTCTGAAGAACATTTCAGTTTTAGCTGTTCAAAGCTCAATATTTTACCATTATGAAAACAATCGGTAACATATAGTGGCGTCAACTTCCCATTGGTAATCCTCAACAAAGATTTATTCTGTGTCCCCGGGGGGAAGTCCGGGTTATTAAATAAGCATGTAAGTGGGCTGGGGAAGGATGATAGATTATATTTTATCATGCATTTGCGGAAAAGATCAAGGGTCGGTTGTATCAGGGGATGTGCTTTAATTTCCTTCGGATGAGACAAATGACTGGACCATAGTAAATGTTGGGTGTGGAAACATGTCCAGTGTCTTTCAATATTAACCCAGTCCTTCGTCTCATCATGGCAGTGCCAGTCAATAACCCTGGTAAGATGAGTGGCCACATAGTACTGGTAGAAATTAGGAATACCCATCCCTCCTTCCTCTCTGCTTCGTTGTAGGTAACCAAAGTTAATCCTAGGGTGCTTATTTGCCCAGATAAATTTTCTTTGGATATTAGTTAATTTCCGAAAAAAGGAGTTAGGCAAGTGGATCGGGAGAGCGTCGAACAGATATAATAAGCTTCCTGTTCAAGGCTTGAAGTGTACTCCAGCTCCAGTGCACAGAGCAGTGATTGTACGGCCTCAGAGACTGCTGGATAGACTTAGTGCCGGCCTGAGGGCACCAACAGATGTGAGTGTATATATATTTATTAATGTTCCACTAAATCGTTTTACATGGAAGTTACGCAATGATGGCTATTGTTTACTCTATATATGCTTACGCATGAGATGGGATCTAAGAGGAACAGAGTGAGACCTAGTGGAGCATTGCCACAGCTGTCTGGACCATAAGCAAGACCTATAGGATAGACCCTCAGAGGCATAATAGTGTTAAAACCCATATTACAAGATCTGCTGGTGAGTGCGCATTTTGGCAGGTGGTGGATTCACACACAACTGGGAATGAATAAGATTTATTTTATATATTTTTGCCACGGAATGGGCTAATGGACACTTTTATATTTTTTCTTTAAATATTTTTTCTTTGTTACTCATAAGTTTGTATATGAGATCTGATATATTAGTGTTGGGGACACAATATTCACTGCATAGTTTCTTGGGATTTGGTTGCACATCTTTATAGTGGTGAATTAAATGACCAGAAATATTGTTGTTTGCACATTTAAAGGGCAACTCAGCAAATAAAGAAAAAACAATATAGCATGTACAATTGCGACACAAATAATATTGTGATTGAATGTCATTAAAAATTACCTTTACTTTCCAATCTGCAGCTTTTGTAATTTTCTGAATATGCAATGCAATTACAAAATGTGTACTGACCACACCCCAGAAACATAATTCCCTGCTTGTGTGATTGGCTCACCAATTTTCCCAGAAGTCTGCCTAAAATACAAGTCAGATTTCCGGCATCCCCTGCAACAAAAATTTTTGCTGAGATACTTCCAATAGGAACACATCTAAAGGGATGCAGGCCTAGTAGATTTCCTCATTAGAGCCCTGCAGCTGCCACAGCTAATAGATAATTATGAAACCACTCCCATTTGACCCACTCAGCACAGAGGCACAGAAGAACAAACAATGATTTCTTCAGAATAACAAAAGGAAGGAATCTGCAGCAAAGTTTGTTAACCACTTTAAGACCGGAAGATTTTCCTGCTTAATGACCAGGCCCTATTTTGCGTTTCGGCACTGCGTTATTTTAACGGACAATTGCGCAGTCGTGCAATGCTGTACCCAAATAAAATTGATGTCCTTTTTTTTCCACAAATAGAGCTTTCTTTTTGGTGGCATTTGATCACCTGTGCGATTTGTATTTTATGCGCTATAAACAAAAAAAGAGCGACAATTTTTCAAAAATAAAAAACAACAATATTTTTCACATTCTGAAATATAACATTCCCCCCAAAAAATGTAAAAATCAAAATTTTTTAACATTTTAGGCCAATTTACTTTCTGCTACATATTTTTGGTAAAAAAAATATTGCAATAAGCATATTTTGATTGGTTTGCGCAAAAGTTATTGCGTCTACTAACTTAGGGAAAGATTTATGTCTTTTTTATTTTTTTATTTTTTTACTAGTAATGGCGGCGATCTGCAATTTTTTGCGGGTCTGCGACATTGCAGCAGACAGATTGGACCCCTAACTGACATTTTTGACACTTTTGGGGGTACCAGTGACATTACTACAGTGATTAGTGCTAAAAATATGCACTGTTACTGTAATAATAATGCCATTGGCAGGGAAGGGGTAAACAGTGTTGGTGGTCAAGGGGTTAAATGTGACCCTATGGGAGTGATTCTAACTGTGAGGGGGTTGGGCTGGTGAGATGACAATAGAGACATGCAATCCTATATAGCAGGATCACATGGTCTCTGTGTTCATGTCAGGGAGAAGGACGGACAGCTTTGTTTACATCAGCTGTCCGTCCTCTGTCAGCGGGGGGAGATCGCCGGTGTCAGGCGGCAATCGGAGCTGCCTGACACACACGCTGGCTCCCTGTCTCATGAGTGGGGGCGGGAGAGCACCGCTGGTGGTGGTGGCTCGGCCCCTAGCCTCCTGAGAGTGAGCGACGTAGAGCTACGTCATTTTGCCCTGGAGCGGCTGCCTGCGGCGGGCAGTCATCAAGTGGTTAAAATCCCTACAATGTACAGAGATCACCCAGAGGGGAATCTTTTTTTTCTCAACCAATGTGGAGTTACGCTTTAAGGTTAGTGCAGCTATTCACAGTTTGTTAGTGGATATAAGGTGAATCAATTACTTTCATTTGTACACATTCACAAGGAAGAGCTGCAGTGAATTTTTGGTAAATGTAACATTCACTGCTTTTTTAACTTTACCCTTACAGAACTGTAGCTTCACATTTGTCTTCAGGTACTTTTATTGCTAATGCTTCAGATGCAAATCTCTGTTTTGTAGTTTTGAGAGAAAGAAAGAAATCTAATATCATGGACCTAATTTTGCAAGAGGCAATGTCCGCCGGCCACCCACGTTTGCTCCCCAGGGAGACAGAACAGTGGTCTCCTGATGTAAACAAGGCAGACCATAGTTCAGTCAAAGATGAACATAGTGATCTTGTGTTCATGCTATTTAGGAACACGGATCTCTGTGTTCATCTAGTGAGTCCGTCCCCCACACAGTTAGAAAGCATCTCCTAGGGACACACTTAACCCTTGACTGCCCCTAGTGTTAACCCCTTCCCTGCTAGTGTCATTAGTACAGTAACCGTGCAAATTTTTAGCACTAATTACTGTAGTAAGGTCACTGGTTTCCTTAAAAGCGTCAGTCAGGTGTCTAATCTGTCTGCCACAATGTCACAGTCCCACTAATAATTGCTGATTGCCACCATTACTAGCAAAATTGTATTGTAGACCCAATAACTTTTGCACAAAACAATGAATATAAGCTTATTGAGTTTTTTTTTTTTTTTTTTAACAAAAATATGTAGCAGAATACATACTGGCCTAAATTGATGAAGAAATTAGAATTTTTTTTATTTTTTTTTTTATTGGATATGTTTTATAGCAGAAAGTAAAAAAAAATTTTTTTTTTTTTTTTTTTTTTTAATTTGTTGGTCTTTTTTGTTTCTTGCGCAAAAAATAAAAACGATTGAGGTGATCAATTACCACCAAAAGAAAGCTCTATTTGTGGGGGAAAAAAAGGACATCAATTTTATTTGGGTATAGTGTCCACAGTTGTCAGTTAAAATAAATGCAGTGCCGTATCATAAAAAATGGCCTAGTCATAAAAAGGGTAAAACCTTCTGGTACAGAAGTGGTTAAAGGGGCAAGAAATTCTTTGAAAAAAACAGGTCCCCCCTGCAGGTTATTGGCATAATGTGCCAGAATGTGGTGCATACTAGCACATTATGACATATTTACTTGAAAAAAGGACTCCCACCAGCTGTCACCGCTGACAGAGCTTCCATCTGCACCCGGTCTTCCCTTTAGGTTTGCGAGCTCTGGTCATTTGAAAGGCATGTGCATGGGAGTCAGGGTCACAGGACAGAACTCTGGATTGATGCCGCATTCAGTAAGCCCTCAATTCAGAGCACAGTGTGCATGCAACAGTGATGGCACAGGCTGCAGAAATTGTGCATTTCTCCTAAATGGTGCACGTTTAGGAGAGATTCATTGTACCTACAGGTAAACTTTATTATAAGCTTACCTGTAGGTACAAGTGACCAAGCAGTGTTTACTACAGCTTTATTATGTTTTGGTAGATAGCTACCTGGACAACACGGGAAAGATAAAAGATAACCGTGGTGTGGTGCCCCCTTTTTTTTTAACCACTTCCATAATGGGCCAATTCTGGCACTCCTCTTCTACATGTAAAAAATCATAATTTTTTTGCTGGAAAATTACTCAGAACCCCTAAACATTTTTTTTTTTTTTTAGCAGAGACCCTAGGGAATAAAACGGCGGTCATTCTAACTTTTTATGTCACACAGTATTTGCACAGCAATTTTTCAAACACATTTTTTTTTTAACTGTTTTATGAATAAAAAAAAAAACACTAAAGTTAGCCAATTTTTGTTGTATAATGCGAAAGATGATGTCATGCCAGGTAAATAGATACCTAACATGTCAGGATTTAAAACTGCGCACACACATGGAATGGCACCAAACTTCGGTACATAAAATACTCCATAAGCAGTGCTTTAAAAATGTTTACAGGTTACCTGTTTAGAGTTACAGAGGAGGTCTTGGGATAGAATTGTTGCTCTTGCTCTAATGTTCATGGCGATACCTCACATGTGTGGTTTTTATGCCATCTACATATGTGAGCACGACGTACGTATGCGTTTGCTTCTGCATGCGAACACGCGGAGACAGGGCTCTTTAAAAAAATGTTTATTATTGTTTATTTTATTTGTATTTTTTATTTTTACACTTTCCCTTTAAATTATTTTTTTAATCACTTTTATTCCTATTACAAAGAATGTAAAAATCTCTTGTATTAGTAATACAGCATGACAGGTCTTCTTTATGGAGAGATATGGGGTCTATAAGAACCCACATCTCTCCTCTAGACTAAAAAGCCTAAAATAAAAAAAAAAATAAAACAATTTTGGCTTTTCAACCAAATACACGGCAGTTTTTACAACTGCCGGGGCTGGGTGTGACATCATAACGTTGCGACCGGCCTCCAAAGGTCATAGGGACTGCCGGGGAGCATCTGGTCCAGGTTATTCTCTATGGTGAACTTCCACTGGTGACTGATTCCTTTCCGGAGGGTGGGGGGATTGGGCTCTGAGGTCTGCAGTAGGTAGGGCAGTGTTCAGAGGTCAGTAGTATGTAGGGCATTGTACAGAAGTCAGTAGTAGGCAGGGCAGTGTACAGAGATCAGTAGTTGGCAGGGCAGTCTACAGAGGTCAGTAGTAGGTAGGGAAGTGTACAGAGGTTAGTAGTATGTAAGGCAGTGTACAGAGGTTAGTAGTATGAGGAGCAGTGTACAAAGAATGTAGAGCAGCGCACAGGGATGAGCAGGACACAGGATCAGGATGGCAAAAGACAGGGGGTCAGCAAGGTAATGCACAAGGGGCTCAGGAGGGCATGATACTGGGGGCTCAGGAAAGCACTGTATAGGGGATCAGGAGAGCACACCTGGGTGAATCATGAGCCCACACTAAGGGGATGTCAGAGGGCACACCACGGGGTGGGGGGGTCAGTAAGGCACGCCACGGTGGGGTCAGGGGGGCATATCACAGGGGATTGTTAGGAAACCACACCAGTGGAGGGGGTCAGGAAAGCAAAACACTGGAAGGGGTTAGGAAAGCACACCACTGGGAGGGCAGGATGTCACACCACTGGGGGTCATTAGGGCCTACCATTGGGGGCTCAGGGGGGCACACCACTGGGGGGGGTCAGGAAGGCACACCACCAGGAATTCAGGAGGGCACACCACTGGGGCATTAGGAGGGCACAGAAGTGTTTTTTTCTGGTGCAGAGCAGTGCAGGGAAGCTGCTGGGGCAGATCTACTTGTTCTAGTTCTTATCTTAGCCAGTCCTCCTCTCTCGTACATATCGTCATATATCGTCACTTTATTCTCTTTTTTGTTCTCTTATTGGCGCTATTTATTATTTGTCGGATCCGCCAATTTGAGTTGTCTCTATTTCTGGTTTGTTGACATGGTGCATTGATATGTCCTAACTTCCGGTACAGCGGTCCGCCGCGCTTTGCTGACATCGCTTCCGCCCAATCCCGGATGTGATGTCGGCATATCCGGGTCTACAATTCAGATAGAGGCTTGGGGTGGACGATGGTTAATGCCGTCCCCTCTAGATGTTTTGACGCTGACATCACTTCCGCCTAATCCCGGATGTGATGTCAGCATATCCGGTTTTACAACTCAGAAAGAGGCTTGGGGTGTACGATGGTTAATGCCATCCCCTCTAGACGTTCTTTCACAACATCACTTCCTGTTATTATTTTCCCCTTATAATTGAATAGGCTTATCTTTTTGGCGCTATACTATAGTGAGGCTTGGAACGCACGCCGGTTTTACTTCCGGTTTCCATGCAGTCCACTGCCTATTTCCTATAGGTGTACCCAATTAATCTACCTTTATATATATATGAACACTGGCTACCTGCTGACTTTATCTTTTGAAAAAGGCATTTATGCCGAAACATGTAAAGAGGACTTGGTCAGCCCAGCTGTTTTACATCTTATATGCCTGTCTTTCACGGATGTCTGTAAGTGTATCAGCTTTATTGTTAATAAATTGATCTTAGCAATATTACGCTATATGTCCCTCCATTTTTTTCGGATTTACCACCCACCATGTTGAAGGGGAATCTCTGAACTATCTCATCTGCCGGAGATTTGCATGGTTTCCATTGGAATCGGTGAAAATCTGTGGGGACACTCCATCATTCATAAGCCTGTTTGACTCCTACACTATAAGGTGTTTTGGGGTCCCATCCATCTGGTGAGCGCAATATATTTCTACCTTCACTGGTGACGGGATTTGCTGCACTTATATGATTTGCACCAATATATATTGGACTTTTTTCTCACTACCCACTGTCTATGTTATTTGTGGAATGCTTCCTGCGATTGGACAATTTATTTTGTTGGGAAATTTTTCTTCTAGCGCTGCACATATTTTTGTATTCGTACATCCCACATAATGTCAATCACAAGCGCTTTGGATTGACTGAAGAAGAAGGCTGGTGGGGCTCAGCAAAGTACACTTTGGGATGAACTCTCGCACATTCGGACAATAGCCTGAACCCACCCAAGCTAGCCCAACTGAAAGTTTTTATAGGCAGCAGAGGCATTCTCTGACCCATAGCCATATGTAAGAAAAGGACGTGTTGTGGGGGGGGGGGAATGCCTTTGGCGGCTTGGATTGGCAGCTCACGGCTTTCCTGCGTAGTTCTGCCAGTTGAGAGTTGACAAAGCAGGAATGATATCATGATATATTGGTCACCTGCCCGAGGTGGACCAGTAGATGTCAACCAGTGGGTTGCCGGCCCCCGATTTACATATATTATAATGAATGTACTGACTAAGTACCCAGACCAGATTGTTTTGTTCTCAACAAAAGTGGAATTACACATTAAGTTGTCTTACTCTCGCTAATTAAAAACATGCTGCTATGTTCATTGGGGTCAATGTTACCCGTAGTGTATGAGTATGATAGTAAAAGTAGACTGTAAGCTCCTTCAGAGGCAGAGACTGATGATAATTTTAGTACTCTAGTATATGTTATATGTGTGGTACATTGCATGTTTATAATAAATATATTAAGAAATATATGTCCAATCCTTTTCCCACAAGATATGGATTGTTATGATTTATACATCATTATTTGTTATCCAATAGACTGCAAGTTAAAATGAAGGCCCTGTTCACACCTGGGTTTTTTTCAGCTCGTAAAATGCTCATCTCTGAAGTCTCATAAGGCCCAACAAGCAAAATCTAATTTATTTAAATAGCCCCTGTTCACATATGAGCATTTTTTATTGCCTTAAGCAAAACGCTGAAGATCAAAAAAGTACATGAGCTTCTTTTTTGTCAGGTAACACCTGTTTTTTTCAGATGTCAATGCCTGCCTCCAAGTCCAAACACCTGCAAAAAACACTTGAAAAATGCCTGAAAAATTGCCTGATAACTATACGCTCAGGTGTGAATGGAGCCTAAGACCAATTAATAAGTTCCAATTGAGAAATAAGTTAATGGTTTTTGGCTTATGAATGAGTCATAAAACACTTGTATGCATTACTGCCCAATCAGACAATATTTTAGTTGCAGACATGTTATCTGGTGAAGTGTGCCATCTCATTTTAATTTAATGTATCATGGCGGTGAGTAACAACTGAAAATGAAACTGGGATGTATATACTGTATATGTGTACATCCTGAACCCACTGCCTTGACCCAGTGTACCAGTGCTTCTGTATCTGTTACCCTGACCCTTGCTGCCTTGAACCTATTCCCCAGATCCTGCTGCCTCATTCTGTTCCCCTTGTACCTGATCCCTGCTGTGGCTTAGCTCGTGACCTGTCTTACCTTCTGTTCCTTGCACGTGCTGCCTGACCCACTTTACCAAATTTCTTCCCTTGCTTTGTATATAGTTTATTATAGTTATACTTTTTATTTCGTTTTCTTGATTCATTTGTCACAAGTGTTTCACTTTTGCTCATATACTGCTTGTGGTGTTGGATGGTTTTGTCCCTTAATGCATTATCAATAAATTATATTATATTTGTGATTGGCTTGAGGCCACTTTCCTTTATGCAGCTGGGGGTATTTGATGGTTGTGTGTTGTCAGTTTAAATTTTTTATTTATTGTTTCAGTGTATTATTTTTTTCTTACTGTGAATTATTAACCACTTAAGCCCTGGAAGATTTTACCCCCTTCCTGACCTGGGCCTATTTTGCGATTCGGCACTGCGTGACTTTAACGGACGATTGCGCGGTCGTGCGATGCTGTACCTAAATTAATTTGATGTCCTTTTTTTCCCACAAACAGAGCTTTCTTTTGGTGGTATTTGATCACCGTGCAATTTTTTGATCATGCGCTATAAACAAAAAAAGAGCGTCAATTTTGCAAAAATAACAATATTTTTCACATTTTTTTCTATGAAATTCCCCCCAAAAAAAATGTAAAAATCAAAATTTTTTAACATTTTAGGCCAATTTGTTTTATGCTACATATGTTTGGTAAAAAAAATTGCAAAAAGCGTATTTTGATTGGTTTGCGCAAAAGTTATTGCGTTTACTAACTAAGGGAAAGATTTTTTTATTTTTTGTTGTTTTTTTTTAACGAGTAATGGCGGTGATCTGCGATTTTTTTTTGCGGGACTGCTACATTGCGGCGGACAGATCGGACCCTTGACTGACATTTTTGACACTTTTGGGGTTACCAGTGACATTACTGCAGTAATCAGTGCTATACATATGCACTTATACTGTAAAAATGACACTGGCAGTGAAGGAGTTAACTTTATTGGAGAGGGAGGGGTTAAGTGTGTCCCTAGGGGCGTGTTTCTAACTGTGATTGGCTGTGGCTACTAGTATAAGAACAGAGATCAACGGTCCTACATAGCAGAACCGTTTGATCTCCATTCTTACACAGGGAAGAATGACAGGCGGCTTTGTTTACATTAGCCACCTGCCTTTCTTCCGGTGTAACGTAAGATCGCGAGTGCCCGGGCACACGCGTGGGGGGGTACGTGACTGCACGGGAACGGGAGCGCGCCTCCGGCGGCGCACGCTCGCTCGCTCCCTAGACCCTATTTCGCTTTGCCTGTGAGGGGCTGACTGCCGACGTAAATCGTCGTGCGGCGGTCGGCAAGCGGTTAAATAATGAGGGTTTTTTATTTCAAAAACAGCTCGATGATGGATAGAATTTGACTGTTTCATCCATTTTAGGATAGCATTTCCTTTTTTAACTTTTTTCTATTCACATAGAATGAAATAAAAATTGCAGCTTACCTTTTTGATGATTCTGGACCCTCCTGTTGCCTAGTTCACTTTGTTTATGAGGGGGCTGGGCAGTAGTGTTTGCCATAATAACCTTGTCTATACTGTGCAGGAAGATCTTTATTTTTTTTAACCTAGATATAAAGACTGTCTATATATATATATATATATATATATATATATATATACAAACACACACACACATATATGTGTAGCCTACCCCCTTGGGGGTTGCTGATTAGTGGGTGCTCTTCAGCACTACCGTGACCCTGTGAACCGTACAGCCCACCTGACACTCTAGGTTCAGACATGGTGTATACACCTTTAGGAAACACACTGATACAGTATAAATGAGCTTTAACGTTTACTCAATGAATAAGCAAATGATATTATGTCAGCTAAACCCCGCATAAACTATCAGGCTTCAGCAGGACTGACACAGAGAAAACAACAGATAAACAAGATGTTATTATATAAAGGAAAAGTATTCAAGCTAATATTCTATAGGTATATGGATGTTCTATGCTGTAATAAAGCAATACTCAAGTTAAAGGAGAACTCTGAGCTAATCTATACCGCCAGTATTACAATTAAAGATATAACAGTATAGCTAGAACATGTCCCCTATAACAACAATTATACAGCAGTGTCCCTCCCCCTTAGCAAGTCCTTGCTAATGTTCTTTGCAGGCAGTTGGAGCTCATAAAATATAATTCCCACTGTGATTGAATATAGCAAGATGTTAAATTGTAATCCTAAGGGGTTTGGTATCTGCTTCACTGCTTGTGTTCAGGGTAAAGTTAAGGTGTATACTTGCAGTCTGGATCCAAGACAGGCACCCTCTCACCAACTCTGATGTCTATCTCTGAGGGCCCTATGGAACAGGCGTTGCAGTCTCCCACGCTCCAGCGTCTGGAAACCTTGCTGCGCTCTGCTGCCTCAGGACATGCAGCCATCCTCCCCTTCTCTCTCAGCGATACTGCAGTGACATCCACAGTGTAGTGACAGGCATCCACTCTGCTGAGGCTGAGTTCTAGAAGCAGGTCAGGCCTCGAGCAGTAGGCCGCAATCTGCTGTCACACACACACTCAGCAGGCTGATGTGCATGCCGTGGGTCCCAGGAGCAAGAGAGCTTCCGATCTGTGCAGCAGATAGTTTTAAAACCCCTCCGATGATACACCACTCACCCTTTGCTTCCTGGGAAGGTAGTTTTCTGAGCAATATAAGCTCATGATCAGCGCTCTGAAAAAGACTACAGCTCCCACAATGCCAATCTTCCAGTTCCTGCAAGATGACGATCCCATCTAAGTCCAGCATTAAAGGGGAACAAGAACGATTCCAACCAACAAAAGATAAGTCTGCACACATAAACATGGTAGTTTGGACCCGGCTACATCTTTATATATATATACATATATACAGTATATATATATATATATATATATACACACACACACTATATTACCAAAAGTATTGGTACACCTGCCTTTACACTCACATGAAATTTAATGGCATCCCAGACTTAATCCGTAGGGTTCAATATTGAGTTGGCCTACCCTTTGCAGCTATAACAGCTTTAACTCTTCTGGGAAGGCTGTCTATGGGAATGTTTGACCATTCTTCCAGAAGTGCATGTGTGAGGTCAGGCACTGATGTTGGATTGGAAGGCCTGGGTGGCAGTCTCTGCTCTATTTCATCCCAAAGGTGTTCTATTGGGTTGAGGTCAGGACTCTGTGCAGGCTAGTCAAGTTCCTCCAACCCAAACTGTGTGTAGGGTAAGTTACAGGCACACATAGATGCAAGTATATGCATAATCCAGGGAATGATTATTTATATGTTGTTATTATTATAAGGCTTTGTCTAGGTATTTTTTTACTACTTGATGGTTCCATAGCTGAAAATCTTATTATTTCTATTTTTTATTTGCTCTTACTTTATTTTTTTTCTTTCTTTTTGATAACAGGTGCCTCTCAGATAGTACCTTTTAGGATGTGTGGAGAGCCTATTATACCTGTTAAGCCCCGTACACACACGCAGATCGTCGTCATACAAATGTTCGTCTTTTCTCCCCGGGATGTCGGTGTCTGTTGAAAAGTGCAAAGACAGCACAAGGACAGCACAAGAATTTTGTCTGCAGACTTCAGCTGACTGCAGAAGTGATGTCATGTAATGGTTAACTTTCCCTGTGTTTTTTATTTTCTGAGCATAGCCAGTCTTGCAAATCTGCGGTCTGTCGGCCGAATTCTGTACTGACAGGCGAACAATCGTCCGTTCTGGTGTCCGCAGACAAAAATTTTCATGTTTGCAAGAAAGACTTTTGTCCGCGGATTGTGCGCAGACAGCTGTCGGAGGCACCATACTAACACGCGTACAATCGGCAGATCTTTCGTCCGCCGACGTTTGTATGCCGACGATCGGTACGTGTGTACGGGCCTTGAGTTCTTTAATTTCACTCACATGTTGAGGATAAATGTATAAACGATTTGGGATTATTTGAAGCATTAGTGAGATTGGTTCTATGTGTTCTAATTGAGCTATATATACGACATGTTTTGTATGATGACAGTTGTATGTATTCGGTTTGAAGAAGGACGCTATCGATACAAGCCCAAAACTGTTACCATGAATACTGTCGATACTATGTCATTTTATACTTGGATTCAAATTACTTTCTTGTTTCTTGTGCAGCAATCCCTCTGGACTTATATATATATAATATATATATATATATATATATATATATATATATATGTGTGAGGGGTGTACTCACTTTTGTGAGATACAGTATGTATATATATATATATATATATATATACATACTGTATCTCACAAAAGTGAGTACACCCCTCACATTTTTGTAAATATTTTATTATATCTTTTCATGTGAAAACACTGAAGAAATTACACTTTGCTACAATGTAAAGTAAAGTGTGTACTGCTTGTATAACAGTGTAAATTTGCTGTCCCCTCAAAAAAACTCAACACACAACCATTATTTTCTAATCTGCTGGCAACAAAAGTGAGTATACCCCTAAGTGAAAATGTCCAAATTGGGCCCAAAGTACCAATATTTTGTGTGGCCACCATTATTTTCCAGCACTGCCCTAACCCTCTTTGGCATGGAGTTCACAAGAGCTTCCCAGGTTACCACTGGAGTCCTATTCCACATCTCCATGATGACATCAAGGAGCTAGTGGATGTTAGAGACCTTGTGCTCCTCCACCTTCCATTTGAGGATGCCCCACAGATTATAAATAGGGTTTAGGTCTAGAGACATGCTTGGCCAGTCCATCACCTTTACCCTCAGCTTCTTTAGCAAGGCAGTGGTCGTCTTGGAGATGTGTTTGGGGTCATTATGTTGGACTACTGCCCTGCGGCCCTGTCTCCCAAGGGAGGGGATCATGCTTTGCTTCAGTATGTCACAGTACATGTTGGCATTCATGGTTACCTCAATGAACTGCAGCTCCCCAGGGCACTCATGCAGCCCCAGACCATGACATTCCAACTAGGGATGATCGAACTTTTGAAAAGTTCGGTTCGACCAGAACACCTGAATTTCCCGAAAGTTCAGTTCGGATTCCAGAACCCCATTGAAATCAATGGGACCCGTACTTCTGGAATCAAAAAAGTCCTAAAACCCAATAAATGCCCCTAAAAAGTGCATAGGGTTCTGGGTCATGCCCCAGGGACTATGAATCAGGCAAAAAAAAAGTTCTTAAAAATTGTCGTTTTTGAAAGAGAGCCAATTATTGAAAAAAATATTGAAAAAAAAATGGATTTAGTGTCTCTGGGGTCTAAAAAAAGTGTACCTGTGAAGTTTCAGCTCTGTAGCATGTCCAGAACCAGAAAAAAAAACAGATTATTTTTCTTAGAATTTCAGTAGCGTAGGGATGGTGTTACCCTCCTTTCACACCTGGGCGTTTTTGTTTCAGGGGTTTTATGTGTGTGTGTGTATATATATATATATATATATATATATATATATATTGTGAGGGATTAGCTCGGTGGCGGGTGTGGATGACCCCTTGGGGGGTGCGTTTTCCCAGAGAGGTAGCCGACAAGTGCTTGCAAACAAACAGTGTGGTTTATTAAATGGTGTTTTCTTCACCAGGCTGTATGCAGCAAAACATCCAAAATAAAATAAAACAGAAAATAAATCCTTGCCTCTGTGGGCGGCTACCTTCTCACAACTGGAACCTGCCTAAGTGTCTGTCTCCAACCTACCGTCGGGCAGACTTCCTTGTCCTACAGCGGACACTCAATAGTCCTTTTATAATAGCTTCAAAGGCCAACACAGTCCTTTGTTTCTTTCACATCAACAGTTCGTCTTCTCACCTTTGAGACGTATTCACCCTTGGTTACCGTCCCGGGCACACATCACTCCGGGGGGTCTTCTCCCAGGCCCACACATCCTGTCGGGAGGCACACGCTGACTGTCCTCCTGCTCCCAGCCCACATGGCTTCAGGACACAGCTTCTGGAGGCAGCAAACAATAGGAATTTCTCTGAACAAATTATAGAGCCTTAACTCCCTCATTCTGAACAGGTGAAGGCCTTTCAACTTCCTGCTGGCTAGCTCTGTAGCCAACACCCTAAATTAATTAATGGACTTTCTAAATCAGGTGGAAATGTATCTCCTTCCTGTGACTACATTCCCAGATTTAGCTGACTTCCTGTTACATACCCCCCCCTCTTGTTTCAACCCTAGGGTTGGGACACAGATTTCCAGGCACGCATGTGTCAAGCACTGCTGACTCACTGATAAGCCTCCTATTATCCTCAAGCTTCCGGATGAAACTGTTTTGTCATCTTCATTGACGGATTTCTCATAAATGCCACACAGTTTGTCTCTCATCTCATATACACATTCTTCAACTGCATTTTTGGCATCATTTCGCTCCTTCTCGTTTCTGTCATCTTCATTGACAGCTTTCTCATAAATGTCAGACAGCTTGTCCCTCATAACCGTCTGTCCAATCCACCACGGAGGACCGTGATCCATAGGCAACTCAATTGGGCTAGTCTTAATGTCTTCAACATTCTTAAGACGCCTCTCTCTGCAATCCATAAATGTTTTCCACAAAACTTTGAGAACCTTTGCTTCACTAAGCTTTGTTCCAAGTAGGGACTCTTGACATCCCTCTGTGACTTGAGTTGCCTCTCCATACAGCTGTACACAATCATTGACTTTTTGTTGTAAAAGGGAATGATCTTCCTTCTTGAGCTTTGCTTGCTCTAAGATGCTGTGCAGAGGATTTTCCAATTGAGACAACAGGCTGTCACACATTTCTTCAAAGTGACCCCTGTTCCTTTTCCCAGAGATATCAATATCATTCAAACATTTCATATTCATAGGCAGATCTGAAGCATTTGCACTCATCAACTTCTTAAACTTTTCGCCCTCCTGAGCGAGTCGCAGTAAAGGCCTACTATTTGATTTGATATTCAGTTTATATTTCTTGCCAAACTCTTCACAGAAGTAGCCAACCAGAACATCATCAACTTTCCTTCCACCAACATAGGGGTCAAAGGCAACAACACAGTTGAACCCAGCGATCTGGGTGGTATCCATTATAGACCTCCTCTCTGCATCAGTGAAGAAGCATGGAACTGCAACACATTCTTTTACAGGTTTCTTCAATGCACTTTCTGCTGAACTATTTGACCGCTCAAGGTCACCTAGTTCTTTTCCTCTATCTGAATTCCACATGGAATGCATCTCAAGATCACGATCAAACTTCTGCCACCCGTCTTTCACCAGTTCCATTTTGGAAACACTCCCTGAAAGGCACTTATTCATTTGCTTCACGTTTTCACCAACAGCCTTAGTTTTCTCCACTAGGTTTTCAGCCTGAACTGAGAAATCACCACATTTCTTACTCAGCTCCTTTGTTTGCTGAAGCTCTAATGATACATTTTCCAATGCTTGAAGTTTTTGAAGGAACGGTTTATTCCAAAGGGGTGATTCAAGCCACGTGTCATCACATTTCTGAGGCTCACTCAGGACAGACCCCAAAACACTGATCCTTTTAAAAACTGCATCAGGCACACTATCCCCTCTTTGGGACAGATCCTCTGTTGCCTGGAATTCCTCTTCCAGTTCCTGCAACGGAATCTTCATCTCTTCTACTTGCTGTTCTAAGGCTCGCTTAGACTTTTCTAGCTCCTGAACGCTTTTCACAACATCATCCTTGGAGCTGACCAAATCTTCCATTTCTGTACACAGCTGTTGGTTAACTCTTTCTAGTTCAACCTTACACTCTAGAGCTTCCTCCAAAGAGCGAGCCAAGAACAGGGCTTTGCTCTCGTTATCACGCACCTCCGTTTCTGCACGGGCGCGTTCTTCTGCATATTTTGCAGACACAGTCTTCTCTTCACCAAGCATGTGATCAAACTTCTTTTTCACATCTTCAACACACTGTAATGAACCAACGCTTTCTTCCATGCGTTTTTTCATATCCGCTATCTGAGCTTGCAATGTTGCGACTTGCTCTGATAGGTTTTTCTTTGCTTCCTCCTCCTCTTTTAATTGTTCCAGGAAGCCATTTTTCTCATCTTCCATTTGTTTGAGCTTTGTGCTAAAACTCAGCCTTTGACACCTCTCTTCCTGTAAGAGTTCCTGCGTGTCTTGCAGCTGCGATTCCAAGATAGAAAAATCTTCCGCAATTTCTCTAGATTTGCTGTCTGCTTGAGAAAGCTGATTTGTAACATTGTCCAACTCAACCTGCAGTCGGTTTGCCTTCTCTGACAGCTTAGCACACAATCGGTCACCTTCTGACACCTTGACTTGCGATTCCAGAAGCTGTGCCTCTACTTTTTCCCTCTTATGTTCACAATCTCCTTTTCCCTGCATAAGAGCCTTCACCTCATTGGCTAGCATCTGGGAATAAGAATGTAATTCTGCCACACAGGCTTCTTTCTCCTTTAACTGCTGCTGGACACGTTGGGCTTCCCCTTTCCAACTTTCACAGTCCGCACGCCATTCATCTACCACATTGCTTAAAGTAGTGAGCTCATACACAGTACTCAGTAATTTAGCTTCTCTTTCACTTTTCTCTTTGTCGCTGAGAGACAATGTCGCTTTCAGAGCAACATTCTGTCCCTGCGACTCCTGCAGGTCTATTTTTGTAGCTCCCAAAGACTGAAGACTTTTTTCCAGCTGATTACGCAACTCCAACATATCAGCCATACTTTGCTTCTGCAAAGTCTGAATTTCACTTTCCTTTTCCATGAGGATGGTATCTTTCTCCATTATAGTCTCTCTGCGTTTTTGCAACTCGACCAAAAGAAGAGCAGTGGATTCTTCCCACTGTGACACATGAGACTTGAGTAGTTCATTTGTTTCCTGCAAGTTTCTATGCTCCATTTTAAGCAATTCCAAGGCTTGTTCCTTTTCTTCCATTTTCCGTTGCAAGGCATCCAACTCAGCCCTGCACACATACTCGGTTTCCTCCAAACCGATGGCCTCCATTGGCTGCTGGCGTCTCTGTTTCCAGCCTGCCATGCTCTCTTGATGAGCCTTTTGTTGAGCTGCAAAGCTCTGCTGAAAATCCGCATTTGCCTGCTGTTGAGCTGCATTTGCTTGCTGTTGAGCTGCATTTGATATAATCAGATGTTTCAACATCTCCTCCATTTTGAGTTTACTTTTCATCTGAGCACACTGCGTCTCCATAGCAGTTTCATCAGTGTTGCTAGGGACAACAACCTTCCTCTTTAGTAGACTCTCTTTAGGCATGGATGGGGCTGGTTCAGACGGCAACATCCCCTCCATCCATAGAATCCGGTCTCTCATTTCATCTATCTTTGCATTTTTCAGGCGTTTGGACCGCCCCATCTTCAATAACTCCACAAACAAATTTTTCACAGTCCAGCAAACAATTTTCAGACCACTGTCTCTTCAACACATGTAGTTTTTCTCTCTCTTGCAGGATCTCTTTTCCTGCGCACACAGTTTGTGCAGTCACTTGCACCAGACACAACAAAGTTCATCAAAAAATTTTGAGACCCCTGTCTCTTTAAAACACTTTTTTTTTTTGTCAGGATCTTCTCTCCTGCACACATAGATTGTGCAATCTCATGCACCAGATAAAGTTCATCAAACATATGCACTTCCTTGCAGGGATCTCTGCTTATGCCCACTGCATACCTCCACCATATGTGAGGGATTAGCTCGGTGGCGGGTGTGGATGACCCCTTGGGGGGTGCATTTTCCCAGAGAGGTAGCCGACAAGTGCTTGCAAACAAACAGTGTGGTTTATTAAATGGTGTTTTCTTCACCAGGCTGTATGCAGCAAAACATCCAAAATAAAATAAAACAGAAAATAAATCCTTGCCTCTGTGGGCGGCTACCTTCTCACAACTGGAACCTGCCTAAGTGTCTGTCTCCAACCTACCGTCGGGCAGACTTCCTTGTCCTACAGCGGACACTCAATAGTCCTTTTATAATAGCTTCAAAGGCCAACACAGTCCTTTGTTTCTTTCACATCAACAGTTCGTCTTCTCACCTTTGAGACGTATTCACCCTTGGTTACCGTCCCGGGCACACATCACTCCGGGGGGTCTTCTCCCAGGCCCACACATCCTGTCGGGAGGCACACGCTGACTGTCCTCCTGCTCCCAGCCCACATGGCTTCAGGACACAGCTTCTGGAGGCAGCAAACAATAGGAATTTCTCTGAACAAATTATAGAGCCTTAACTCCCTCATTCTGAACAGGTGAAGGCCTTTCAACTTCCTGCTGGCTAGCTCTGTAGCCAACACCCTAAATTAATTAATGGACTTTCTAAATCAGGTGGAAATGTATCTCCTTCCTGTGACTACATTCCCAGATTTAGCTGACTTCCTGTTACAATATATATATATATATACGTATATATATATGTGTATATATATATATATATATATATATATATATATATATATATATATATATATATATATATATATATATATATATATATATATATATATATGTATATGAATACCCCTAACGCGGAATCTGCATAGTGGGGTCACCCTGACATGGCAGAGTTCGGTCGCCCTGACATGGTAGAGTCAGTTCACCCTAAACTACACTACGGTCACCCTGACATGGCAGAGTCAGTTCACCCTAAACTACACTACGGTCAACCTGACATGGCAGAGTCAGGTCACCTAAACTACACTACGGTCACCCTGACATGGCAGAGTCAGGTCACCCTAAACTACACTACGGTCACCCTAACACTTAAAGCTATCCCTACAAAAACTAGATTTTTGAATCTAACTATAGTGGTATATAGTACCCTAACTACACTGCATATCCCTTTCCTCACACTTATAATTGCAAAATGACACTGGAGCTTTACAAGCAGCAGGAGAAACACAAATGCTTCAACTCTCTTCCACAGCCTCTGTATTACAGTGCTAGAGTTTTGGCGGGGCTATGTTATATACTGGGGGGCGCATGGGGGGCGTACTCACTCCTGATTGGCCTATGGACCCCGTAGTCACTCCAATCACATTTTACTGATGTTTCTGGGCCAATCACAGGCTTTTAAAGCCCAGTTCCTGTCCCATTGCATTTTGGGCGGTTCTGGTGGCCGAATTCCAAACTTTTACTGCAAAATGTTCGGAATTCGGCCGAATTTCGAACACCCAATGTTCGGGTCGAACCGATGGTCGACCTGAACCATTCGATCATCCCTAACTCCAATCACCATGCTTGACTGTAGGCAAGACACACTTGTCTTTGTACTCCTCACCTGGTTGCCGCCTCACATGCTTGACACCACGTGAACCAAATAAGTTTATCTTGGTCTCATCAGACCACAGGACATGGTTCCAGTAATCCAGGTCCTTAGTCTGCTTGTCTTCAGCAAACTCATTGCGGGCTTTCTTGTTCACCATTTTTAGAAGAGGCTTCCTTCTGGGACGACAGCCATGCAGACCAATTTGATGCAATGTGCAGAGTATGGTCTGAGCACTGACAGGCTGACCCCCACATTAGACATTAATGGCTGTGTGTTATTTTGAGGGGACAGCAAATTTACACTGTTATACAAGCTGTACACTCACTACATTACATTGTAGCAAAGTACAATTTCTTAAATGTTGTCACATGAAAAGATAGAATAAAATGTTTACAAAAAATGTGAGGGGTGTACTTACTTTTGTGAGATACTGTGTATATATATATATATATATATATATATATATATATATATATATATAGAGAGAGAGAGAGAGAGAGAGAGAGAGAGAGAGAGAGAGAGAGAGAGAGAGAGAGAGAGAGATAGCGCAATATAGTAGCCAGTTATCAGTTATTACTGCAGTAAATATTCATGTCTATTTATTAACCTGGATGCTGGATGATGTGATTTTACATAATTAAGAGATTAAAGATAAAAGTAACAGACAGAAGGTGCCATCAACATATATCTTTTCGGGGGCGTGGCCGGACCGGGCATGTGAGCAGACCTATCTCACGGAGCTCCCGCTCTTGATCCTCTAATTCCATCCTTTCCCCGGCCGGATTGCCCTAATCAGTGGACTGAATCTCCTCAGGGGGTTCCCCTGCTTGCCCTGGTGCCTTTTGCTCCCTGCTGTGCGACTGGAAACGGAGGTCCCGGAGGATCGCGGCCCGCGCTCCGCTGCCCTGGATTGCAATCTTCTGCCATCCTCTTGTTACGTCTTGCCCACGGCCTCTACTCTGCCTCTGGGGGCTTCCCCCACATCCCTGCCACGGACTCCTGCTTTTATTTTTCAGGGGGGACCTCGCATTGTGAAGATCCGGCCCGCGGCCTAGTCCCCGGCTGAGGCCGATCGCGGCCTCTTCTCTGCCTCTGGGGGCTTTTCCCACATCCCTGTCACGGACTCCTGCTTCTATTTTTCGGGGGGACCCCGCATCGTGACGATCCGGCCCGCGGCCTAATCACCGGCTGAAGCCGCGGACTTTCCTACAGCGGGCGGCCGATCGTGGCGGCGCCGGGTGGTGCGGAGCTCCGGTGGGCGGCTAGGATCATCTCTGTGGCCCTCTACACACCCCGAACCGCATCCTGCCTCCTCTGACCCTCTGCCATCTCTGGGCTCGCTCCTGCCTCGATCTGTCTCCTGCACAGGCCCCAAGTGCTGCCATACCTCCATCCAGCAGACCGATTCTCCCTCTCCTATCCTAGGCTGCCTTCCTTGCCAGACATACTTACCGTACCTGGATCCTGGTGTTCCAGCACCTCTGTGTCCCTGTCGTATCCGCGGCGATACCACCATGACCCGCGGCAGCAAATCCAAGGAAGACAGCACAATGTCGGCAGCTCAATAAAGACAAGACTGATGATATCGAAAATCGATTGCGGCGCAACAATGCTCGAATTGTGGGACTTCCTGAGAAGATCGAGGGCAGGGATCCTACCGAATTTATTGAATCTTGGCTCTGTGATGTATTTGGCAGGGCATCCTTCTCACCTCTGTTTGCGGTGGAAAGGGCCCATCGGGTCCCCACCATGGCACTGCCTGGTAACGCTCCCAGGCCCATACTGGCAAAGTTATTACACTACAGAGACAGGGAGAAGGTACTGCGGCTGGCCAGAGAAAAGACGGAGATCAAGTTCAACGGGGCCAGGGTTTCCTTCTATCCGGACTTCTCTGCGGAGGTCCAGAAGCAGCGGGCCAAGTTCACCGATGTCAAGCAACGTCTCCGGCGCCTCGGGCTAATCTATGCCATGCTGTACCCTGCCCGTCT
The DNA here is from genome assembly GCF_965119305.1 of Pelophylax lessonae. NCBI lineage: Eukaryota > Metazoa > Chordata > Amphibia > Anura > Ranidae > Pelophylax > Pelophylax lessonae. Next base: position 621,185,746 of record NC_138768.1, on the reverse strand, counting down.
TCGGGTCACTGCGGAGGGTAGGGCGCACTTTTTTGATACTGCCGCTGACGCCGCGAGTTGGCTGGATATACATGAGCCCTCCCTCCGTCAACGCCAACGGGCCGATCCCGGTGAGTGAGGGACACCTTAATGTGAACACTGCATTTTTACCAGTTTGGACCCTGTGAAAGAATTCCCCGGCTGGGGCTCATATCCTTGTTGTACTGGAACAGATGTGCTCCATCCATTGAATGCTTCTTTTTTCACAGGAGTGCTAGCAAATACATCGCACCCAGATTACAAAATGCAGTATGCGCAGTTGTGCACAACAGGCTGGCGGGCCACCACTGGTTTGTGGGGTTGATGCCCCCGGTGGACAGAATGGTTCCTTTTCCCGCCTCCTGTGCTATGATGAGGCACCGTTGTGCCTTGTCTCGTTGGAACATGTTCTTTTTTTCTTTTTCTTTGTTTTTGAGGAATCGCACACACCGTTGGACTGGACTTCTCAAAAGCATCGGCTCCATTCGATCCTGATGTCATACTGTTCCCTGCCGTGGGTGTCGGCTTCTGTGGCTGGTACCCAATTTGCACCATCTTTTATTACATGGCTGGACTACCCATAGTCTCGTGGAATGTGAGGGGTCTTGGTTGTCCTCAAAAGAGGGCCATGATAGCTTCTCAACTGCGCAAGTATCATCCAGCTATTATAGGACTGCAAGAGACTCACCTGGTAGAGGAATCTGTGGGGTGTTTGAGATACTCCTGGGTGGGTCGGGGTTACCACTCCACTCACTCTTCTTATTCCATGGGGGTGAGTGTTTTGGTACATAGGGCCCTTGCCTTCCAGGAGTTGGGGGTGCGGGTGGATCCTGAGGGACGTTTTGTATTTCTGCATTGTAAATTATTTCAATTTGTATGTGCTTTAGCGGTGGTTTATATTCCTCCTCCATTTTCTTCCCAGGTGCTCCGTGAGTTTCTCCTGTTTACCGCTGATAAGGCGGATGTACCCCTTTTTGTGCTCGGTGATTTTAATGGGATATTGGATCCTGCCAGTGATAGACATCCACTTGCTCCCCGGATGGTTTCAGCTAGGGGTACTGCCCTCTCGCGCTTTCTGGGGGAGTTGGGCTGGATGGATATATGGCGTTTGCGCCACCCTGGCGAGGTCCAGTTTTCCTGCTTTTCTAAGACCCATTCCTCTCTCTCCCGTATTGACCTATGCGTGGGCACGGTGGCTGCGCTCGCGTTGGTGGAACGGGTGGAATATGCTTTGCGAGGGATTTTGGACCACTCCCCGTTGGTGGTCTGGCTTACTGTACGGCCTCGGACCGGTTTGCGTAGGGCCCCTTGGCGCCTGAATGCTTTCTGGCTGAAGCTTTTTCCACCAGATGCTAATATCTCCGCTGAAATCACCCAAGTAAATTATCAATTACTTTTTGGATAATATCCAATTTCCTGATTCTCTTGCACGGTGGGATGCCTTTAAGTGCTTCCTTCAGGGCATTTTGATTGCTAACATTAAAAAAGTGCAAAACGCCTCTAAATATTTTGAGGAACAATTGGCTCGGCACACCCATGAGTTGGAGGAGGAGTATATTGCCAACCCTTCGGATGCTACCAGGGATGCATGGCTATCTGCCCAGAAGGTGTGGGTGGGAGAGGTACAGTCTAAAGCGGATAAGAAGCGTTTCTTTGCTAAAACCATATTCTATGAGGAGGGGGAGCGGACGGGCCGCCTGCTATCGCGTATTGTGGGGGTGCGCCCCTCAGCTCCCCCCATTGGGGCCCTCAAATTGGTAGGGGGACGAATGGCCAACATGCCTGATACTATTATGGCTGAATTGGTACGCTTTTATTCTGATCTGTATTCCTCTAAGGTGTCTTATGCACCGGCGGACCTTCGGCGGTATTTGGATGCAATCACTCTCCCGAGGCTGACGGAGCGTCAGAGCGCAGATCTGGAGGCCCCCATCACCGAGGACGAGCTGAGAGAGGCGGCTGCTCTCTTTCCGGGTTCCAAGGCCCCTGGTGATGATGGCCTCCCGGTCGAAATGTATCAGCAATACTCTGAGGTGCTTGTACCAGAGCTGCTGAGGGTCTTCCATGCTGCAAGAGCGGTGGGAGCTCTGCCGGACTCCATGACTAAGGCCAGTATTGTTCTATTACTAAAGCCGGGTAAACCCGCATCAGACCCGGGTTCTTATAGACCTATCTCTCTCCTTCAAACTGACGTAAATATACTTGCAAAGGTTTTGGCTAGGAGGGTTAATACCATTATTGCACATATTGTCCACGAGGACCAGGCGGGTTTTATGCCGAACAGGTCCACCGCAATCAATCTTCGCCGCTTGTTTGTAGCCATGCAGACACCGGCGGATAATGCAGGGGACAGAGTGTTATTATCGTTAGATGCTAACAAAGCCTTCGACAGCGTCGAATGGGACTACTTATGGGCGGTGTTGGAAAAGTTTGGGTTTGGCCCTCTATTTATCTCCTGGGTGAGACTGCTTTATTACCATCCGCAGGCTTCCATCAGGGAGGGTGGCAGAATATCTGAGCACTTTTACTTGGGGAGGGGCACCAGACAGGGATGTCCACTATCCCCGCTCCTGTTCGTGCTGGCTATTGAGCCGCTTGCAGCTTCCATTCGATCGCAGGACGCCATAGATGGGTTTCACTTTGGCCCCCTTCAGGAAAAGATTCTGCTATATGCAGACGACATGCTCCTGATGCTTGGGGACTCGGGGGCTTCCTTGCAAGCTACCATGGCCACCATAACGGAGTTTGGTCGATTTTCTGGCCTCACTATCAATTGGTCCAAGTCGGCCTTACTGCCGCTGGATAAACCGGTGGATCCTCTCCTGGGTACGCTCTGTCCAGTCCCCGTGGTAACTAACTTTAAATATTTGGGGGTGGTGATTTCTGCGGATCCGCTCCACTATTGTAGCTTGAATGTGCACCCACTCCTTGCTCGGTTTCGCGATACGATTAAGGTCTGGGACAAGCTTTGGTTATTGGTTGCGGGACGGGTGAACCTGATTAAGATGGTTCTGATGCCTCAGCTCTTGTATTTCTTGCACAACTCCCCAGTGGTTATTACACTGAAAATATTCAGGGTGGTCAACACGTTATTTAGGACTCTTATATGGTGGGGGCGGGCGGCCCGGTTCCGGATTGAGCAACTACAGAAGCCTAGGGATTTGGGAGGCCTTTCTCTCCCTAATCCCTGGATTTATTATTTAGCCTCTCAGCTGCAGCACCTGGTTGGGGCGATGGCTGGGGCGGGGGGGCGGTCCGGCTCTGAAACTGATGGGGTATTTTACGGGTGCCACCGGCACTCCTGAGGGGTTGGAGGCTCAACTTTTTGCTAAATCCAATAAACTCTACCCTACCTATAGACTTCTTCAGAAGATCTGGGATAAGGCCAAACAGCTACAACTGGTTACTGTATATACTTCTTATAGTCCCATTTGGCATAATCGTTCTTACCCTTCGAGCAATTGCAACTCTGGTTTTCCTTGCCACATAGTATGAAGTATTATTACCTGCAGCTTCGGCATGCGTGCCGGGCCCAACCTTCCTTGTCCCACTCCAGCTTGTCCTCCACACCGGTATTTTTCCTTATGGAGCAATATACCTCTACTAAGGGCTTTATATCAGCTTGTTATGCAGCCTTATTGGGTTCATACTTAGACAGATATCCGTGCAAGGCGTGTGACCAATGGAGCGGAGATGTGGGGGAGGTACCCGCTGAGCAATGGGAGGAGGCCTTAGAGTCAGTCAGAATATGTTCACTCAATGTTTCCCATCAGGTATCCCAATTATATATCTTACTACGAGTACATCATACCCCGGCGAAATTACATGCTATGGGTCTCCGCCCGGACAATGTGTGCAATAGATGTGAGCGGGATGTGGGGGACCTTATACACTTACTATGGAGATGCCCGAAATTACACCGGTATTGGACCTCAGTGACCTCCACTATAAACAGAGTTCTGGGCTTGGCGATTCCTTTGGATCCCAAGCACTGCCTCTTGGGTATACTGGATCACATTATAGATGACCGCTACTTACGGGAGGCAGCGGCGCAAGCTCTGTTTCAAGCCCGACTACTCATTCTGAGACGCTGGATTGATAAGGAACCGCCTATATATAGACTCTGGCTGGAACAACTGGGCACCACTCTTCGCATGGAGAAATACATTTACTTGCATAGGGGTGCCCCGGCCAAATTCCGGAAAGTCTGGGGAGTCTGGTTGAGCTCTCCGGGGATGGCTCCCACGGATCTGATCCTAGACCATCTGTTACTTTAATCGCTGGGGGTGGGGTAGACTATTGGAGGTTAGATTGGGGGGAATTATTTTGATCTGGGTTATGGGACTGTTGCCTTGCGTTATGTTTTTGGTTCAGGCTGTTCTTTGATTCATGCTGTATACTGGCTATGTTGCTGAGATCTGTCTTCGATTCTGTGCCTTTATTTGTAGATGTGCTTTTGATCCAATCTGCTTGTTGCAATACTTGTTTCTATGTGCGATTTCTCAATAAACTTTTTTTCTTGATTTAAAAAAACATATATCTTTTCATATTTTACAGTGTTGTGTGGGAGGTTAAAAAATATATTTTAAAAATTAGTATTTTAGGGGGCGTGGTGACCGCTGAGCGAGATGGCCGCTCAGCTCCGGAGCTCCTGACCGTGCTTGCGCTTTCCATATCTACACGGGCTTGTAAACAGCACAACCTGCCACCACTTACCTCCCGGGGCAGCTGAACACCTGCTCCACGTCAGGAAGATGAGACGATGTTGCCAAGAACTGGAGCCAGTACAAAAACTGGCTCAATTCTTTCCTACCGCTCGGGCTGATCTCCACCACGATGGCGCCGGAGACCATACCACAGATTCCAACGCCGGACCTCTTGCAGTGGCCCCTGGATCACAGGGCAGCAATAAGGGCCTACATCAGCTTCAACATACTGAATGAACCACCATTCAGGGTGGGACTCACCATCCACCCTGAGCCCTGTAAAATCGAAGCCGAGGAAAGACACAGGCTCTGACCATGAAAGGGACTTGTCAATGGAGGTGAGTGCCACTCAGCACAACACACACCCCCGAGGCCTCATCCCATTTCTTCTTTTCCTACCTCTGGTTAGCCAGTCTCTGACACTTCTTTGAAGGAGATGCTGATATCACTGTGTACATCTATCCAAATGGATATCCTATCGTCAATTAACCGTTGCCAAGCAGAAATTCATGTACTGGGAGACAGAGTGGACAGAGTAGAAAATAAACTTTGTGAATTCACCGCATCATACAATACCCTAGTCGACTCCCACTTATCACATAATGAAGAGCCTGCTTTCCTAAAAAACAAGATAGCCGACCTAGAGGATTGGGCGAGACAAAATAATTTAAAAATTAGAGGCATTACCTTAAACTATCCAGAACCACCAACTATCCCAATTCGCCAAAGATCTGTTTAAAGCAGTGGCGCATAACCTCACCTCTAATGACGTTACAATAGACAGAATACATCGCGTCCTGAAACCTTCATTCCTTCCTCAAGAAATTCCTCGCAATGTCCTCCTAAGGATCCATTTCTTCTAAGTGAAGGAGAAAATTCTTGATGCATTCCATAACTCCGACCAGCTACCCCCACAAGCTACCAACATTCAAGTCATGCCCAACTTCTTGCAACACACTCTACAACTCTGCTGCAACCTAAACACCTTCACCAAGGCCTTGAGGAATGTTAATGTAACCGACAAATGAAAATATCTGGCCAATTTATGCATAACGTACCAAGGGAAGCCCTTCGCAATCAACACTTTGAAAGAAGGCATAGTCCTTCTTAAACAATGGATCATCCTCCCAGAGTTTCCACCTCCATCACCTGGGTCAGCACGCCAACCCTCCCAAACATGTTCCTCCTGACAGGCAAGTGATGTCCAGGAAATCTAAATAACCCTCACGCAATGTCTAAGCCTAACCAGTTCTGCCTTGCCCAACACGGCATAGGAGATTTCTAGCTGCATGGTGTACCTTCCACCGTACCCATTACCCCACCGTCTAGCGCAGTGGAAATTGCTCACTTGGTTCATTCCGAACCCTTCTTTTTTACAAGTTTGCGTTTTGTTACAGTCCCTCTCCCTGAGAATATACAGATCCCCCTTGCTCATGATCTTCCACGCTGCTTATAAAAGTTTACTATACACCTACTCCACATCTAAGCGGAAATGTTGTATTTGGGGAACATCACATTATACGGCTCTTCACCTGACTCCGCAAACCTCACCGTGTTATCCATGGCTGTATGACTCTACCATGCTTTCCGCTCAAAGTATACTCGTATTTACTTCTGCTACCTACAGAATCTCACAAAAGTGAGTACACCCCTCACATTTTTGTAAATATTTTATTATATCTTTTTTATTATGGTGGCCACACAAAATATTGACACTTTGGGCCCAATTTTGGCATTTTACTTAGGTGTGTACTCACTTTGGTTTGCTGCTGTTTAGACATGAATGGGTGTGTGCTGAGTTCTTTTGAGGGGGCAGCAAATTTACACTGTTATACAAGTTGTACACTCCCTACTTTACATTGTAGCAAAGTGTCATTTCTTCAGTGTTGTCACATGAAAAAATATAAAAAAAATTTACAAAATTGTAAGAGGTATACTCACTTTTGTGACATACTGTATATTGTATACTTTCTCCTCACAACACTCCCTAAAAATGCTCCACACCAGTCCGTGTTCGACACTACCTCTATAACTCCCATAGGCTGAAGTCGATACCTCCACAGCCCCACCGATTTACTGAGCCAAGATGAGACTTAAAATTATGTCACTCAATGTCCGAGTCCTCAACCACCAGGCAAAATGTCACGTCCTCTGGAAGGAAGCCCTTGGCCAGAAGGCTGAAATTGTAGCTGTACAAGAGACCCACTTCCACAGAGACACTACTCCGCATTGCTCCCACAGGTCATTTCCACACATCTTCCTTGCATCTACCCAAGCCAAGAAAAGCGGAGTTCTATTGGCAGTGAAAGACTCTGTCTCTTTTTCACTCACAAAGGAGATTTCAGACTCAGAGGGTAGTTATATCATACTTATTTGCTCCATTAATAACTCAATGTATACATTAGTTAATGTTTATGGTCCTAATTCTCACCAACTGAAGTTTTTTGCATAAATTATTCTCTAAACTGTCTAAAATACGTCAGGGCCATCTAGTCATCTGCAGGGACTTTAATTTGGTGGTGGACCACAACATGGATGTCTCCTCTAAACCTAAATTTCACTCACCATCATTTAGAAACCTCATTCACTCAGAGGAACTCCATGACGTTTGGCGCTACCAACATGCCAACAAAAGGGATTATACTTATTTTTCTCCACGCCATAACTCCTGCTCCCGCATTGTTATGTTCTTGGTAGATAAGTTCATTTTACAAAGGGTAATATCTTCCTCTATATCAGACATTACATGGTCAGACCATGCTGCCATTTCTATATCTCTGTCGGAATCCAACTCGAGCACGTTTATCCCCATATGGCAATGTAATAAATACATTATTCTGAAACCAGAGTTCCAAAAATACATAAATGAATAGCTTAAGGAGTTCTTTTCACACAACAGTCTTCCAGATACAGACCCTTTCATTCTGTGGAATGCCCACAAGGCATTTGTCAGAGGCCTTCTAATTGAACTGGGATCCAGAATGAAGAAACTTTATACTGCCAAATTGGATACTCTTGTAAACGAGATCCACACATTGGACACTCTAAATAAATCCAATCCTTTTAATGCCACGGCAGCCAAATTGTCACTTTTACATAACAACCACTGAAGACTTTTGTGTGAACAACATGATAAATACTTGAAACGCTTGAAGCTGAATTATTATGCACTCAACAACAAGGCTAGAAAATTCCTGGCAAATAGATTAAAAATTCAAAGGACCAAAGCCAGAATTCCACACATTAACCACCCACACACCAATGAAAAAAATCATGAACCCCAAACTATAGCCGATGCCTTCGCCAACTATTATTACACTTTCTATAACTTAAAGGATGATCCCGTTACCACCCAACCTACTTTTCACTTAACGCCCCTATCTCTGAGCCTGAAATTAAACAAACCATCAAATCCCTCCCATTAGGCAAATCACCAGGGCCTAACTAACAAATATCTTAAAACATTCCATGAATTGCTCACCCCAGCACTAAAAGATGTCTTTACTAAAGCTTCAGAAACAGCCTAATTTCCCTTGGAATTGTTACAAGCACATGTCATAACTCTCCCCAAACCTGGGAAACCTACCCACACTCCAGCCAATTTTCACCCGATATCACTCCTAAATACTGATGTGAAAATATTTGCTAAAATATTAGCCACCAGATTGCTAGATATAATGCCCACCCTAACAACACCTGACCATTACTTCATGTAATCTGTTACTTTGTATTAACCTGGTATGATCTGTATTTTTCTTCCTTGTTAAAACTCAATAAAAACATCAAAATTAAAATAATAAAAAAAACATTGTCTGTTTTTCTTTTACAGGCATTTAAAAATCAGGTATTTATGTGATAATTTACCAATTGCACACATGAGGTTTACTAATAAAAATAAAACAGTAATAGTTGCTAAATTATTTCATACTATACAATAAATATTGAGAAGAATGTTTTGTTTAATGGAAAACTCAGTGACTCATTTTTTTTTATCCTCCCGCAATACTGCCAGTTGTCCTTGTAGTACAACAACTGAAATAATTTCTGTTGATAAGTCATCATTTGACGGCTATAATTTTCTAGAAAAATACATAATTAAACTCAAGATATAGGTACAGAAAATGTATTAGCAAACATATTTTTAAAGTAAAAATACTAAGCACCCACACTAAGTACGGAGAGCAGGGCTAATTTGAGCCAGTCAAACCACTTACAAGGAATATAAAAGTCTTGCAAAAACAAAATGTATTTCAATACCCAGTTCCAGCAAAACACATTTATCTCACAAAAGAGGTTGACTTACATTTTCAATAAATGGAGGTTCATTCAGAATGATTTTATTCACAAACATTATAATATTCAGTTTGCTTTCCACTGGAACAAGTAAGCTTTATTCTTGGCTACAACCACATTTCTAGAGAAGTCATAAGCAAAAAAAGGCAACTGATCCTTTAAATCAGTGGTCTTCAACTCCGGTCCTTGGGGCCCACTAACAGGCCAGATTTTAAGTATTAATAAAATCAAGGGGGATATCCTGCGCTTAAATAATGAATAAAAAAGTATATGATAAATTAACATAAAAACAAGGTAGCAGCTAGAACACTGGATTCATAGTAATCCCATTCATATTGTGTGTCAAGTAGTGCAGCGCTATGAACAGCAAAAATTGGGAGTTATCCCGCGCTGAGACGCGGTGGATTTATATTTTGAAAACCTATGTCCCTCATGGCTTGAATGTTGAGTGGGACATTAACAGTTTTATTAATAACAGTTAAATGCTGCTGAGATGGGAAAAGCATAATCATGCTCTATCCCACTCAACATTCGTGTATACATATGAATCCTCCATTTTTATTTTGTTACTATGTGGTAAAATCCTTTTTAAGTTTTTATATCTCTTACTTTTGCTGACCTGCTAGAGACCATTGTTAGGTTGATATGTAGAGTGATGTACTATAAGGGAAAAGTGCTGCAATCTGCCTTTTGGCCTTATTAATATTTTTTCTCTTTTTCCATCAAGTCAAATGAATTTGTTTTTTTTGACTATATACTATTTGGCCACTAGATGGCGCTTACTGACATCGGTGATCAATATATGTATTTAATCCTGGTTTTTTTCATATGACACCATGTTTATTGTTTATTTTTTATATTATTTGTCGAAGTAAGTATTGCTGCCCTTATTTGATTAGCTTGATCGAGGATGGCTAATTAATTATTCCGTTTTGAATCCTATGTTCTCCTCGACACCATTGTTTTTATAAGTGCATTTCCGCCCTTAATGGCCAAAGGTCAGATTCGTCACTTCCGCCCTCCTCGTCCGTGATTGGACGAAGTTCCGGATGTGATTCTTGTATGGGGTATTTGTAAGGCGTGACCGCGATGTCCGGTAACCACGCCCCTGACGACGTCACTCTGACGAAACCGGTCGGGAGATTCCGGACATCGCGCTTGCCACGCCCCCAAGACGCCGGCTTTGTAATGATTATAGCGGGACTCCGCTTTTTATGTGTTATTCGCTTATGTTGATCTACTGCCATGTAAGTAGAACCTTGAATAAAGCTGTTTTTATACCGCCAAACGGGATTACGCTATGAATGCTTTTATCCTCTACATATTGCCATACATATCGGAGTCGTGTCTGGATCTTTGAGCGAGTGAGGGTTTGATGCAGTCTAGTGATACTTGGTCCGTTCACGCAGAGGAGAGAACCCAGTCCATAGGAGTTATTCCTTTATGCTCTTAGTGGCCCATCCATTAATTTGGAGGCCCACTCATTGCGGTAAGCTGCCATCTTGCCTATCCGCACGGGTGATTGTTGTATTTCCATTGCTCTTTCACATCTTGGGATCTTCACCCTCTAGTGGACTCTCCACCATCTACATATGCTGAATGGACTTTTGATTTAGTGCAATTGATTTATTTCATTATATTGCCTTGTTGTCAATTTTTAATTTATTAACTTTTTAAGCACAATTAATTTTGCTGTTCATAGCGCTGCACAGATTTTAAGTATTACCTTGGGGAGATGCAGACTAGAATACTGCAATCACTGAGCAGCAAATGAGATCACCTGTGATGTAATTTAGTTATCTTGCAAACCTAGCCTGTTAGTGGGCCCCGAGGACCAGAGTTGAGGACCACTGCTTTAAATAATTGGTGCTTGTCATCATTGGGGCCTGTTACTTTTCCCTGACAGAAAAAATACAGGAAGCAAAGGTGGATCTTGGCTTGCTTTGGCAGGATATGCAAAACACGTGTGAATGTGTACCCGAGACTGAAAACAAGATCTCTCATTAGAATAATCCCATTTAAAGCAAGGTGTCTAGCACTGAGAAAAAGGTATACTCCTGGTAAGGGAATGTCACTGATCTCGAGCAGCCTTTTTCAACCAGAGTGCCCAGGCACCCTGGGGTGCATTGAGGTTTCTTCAGGGGTGCCTTGGCAAAATGCCTAAAAATTTCCTAAAAATTGTATATAAGCCAGCCTGTGGACGAAGGCTGCCTTTTTAGTTACACTAAGTCACCGGTTTTCATAGTGCACCATTACAACCTTCGTAGCATAGCATCCTTGTTTGACCTTCCCTTGCCCCTCTCCATCAGCTTTGGGGTCACATTAGCTAAGTGATGGAGAAAAACTGAGGAAGAAGAGAAACACTGAAATATTAGTCAGTACCAGTTTGCAAAAGTTGATTTGCTTTGGAAGAATAAGTTACCTCAAACGTTGGGTTCCATAATGTTTAAAGGGTGCCTTGACTGAAAAAAAATTGAGAAACACTGATCTAGAGAACCTTATGAGAAGGAGGAACAACAAGAGCATCACCCTTTCAGAGAAATCCTAGCAACTTGGTAGAAAATATTATTAGAACTGCTAAAAACAACAGACATCATTTATGGAATTGAATTGCAAACCTATTGGAATTTTGTAATTCATGGCTTATCCACTGCAATTGCACATACTAGATGAGGGAAAAGCACTGTTTTTTTTCCACCCCTGAGTGAGCTATGGACTAGCTATGGACAGTGCACACAGCTGCTTAAGCAGCCATAAGCACCTTTCATAATTGCATATAGTTACACTACCTCTTTAGGTGAGACTCTTCAAGTCATATTAACAATTTGATATGCAATGAGGCATTGTCCACTCCTCAATTGCCTACAACAGGGATCCTCAAACTACGGCCCTCCAGCTGTTGCGGAACTACACATCCCATGAGGCATTGTAAAACTCTGACATTCACAGACATGACTGGGCATGATGGGAATTGTAGTTCCTGAACAACTGAAGGGCCGTAGTTTGAAGACCCCTGACCTACAATTTAGCAAAGCATACATGTTATTAATTGGTTAGGCCATTTACAATGTGCCGCCGATCAGTGTATTCTAACAGCGGAGGAGTCCCACTGTCACAGTACAATGGCACAACAGAGAGGATTCCTCCATCCACCTCACTTAAGTGGGTGGGGGAATTTGTTTGTTGTTTTTTTTTTTAGCTTGCTGACTGATTTAAAAGAAATGAGTCATCTATTACAAGCCTTATTCTTGGTCTACCCCAGGCAGGGGATGTTTATCTTTAACAGATATGGCATTGGGTAACAAGAAAGTGCACTGTAGCTTTCCTGTGGGTTAGCTACGCTTTGCCATATTACATCTTGCGATTGTGGTACACATTCAGAAAGTGCACCAAACCCGTAGGATATACTGTAATAGAAGTCTGTGGCTCAGTGCAGCTAACCCACAGGAAAGCAACAGGTTCACTGCCCATCACTTGCAAATCACTGTGAAAGCAGCTTAATAAGCCTTATTTATAAGTGCTAATATACTCATCAAAAGTGCACTGTATGTGAATTTTAATACACTGCCTTTTCCTCTTCCAGCTTCTGCTGGCATTGCTTTCCGGCTCCTAGAAAGGTCCCAGGCAAAGTGCACTCAATATCACTACACCTTGCACAGGAGCCTGGGCTACAGAGGAATCTGTATACAGCTCCTGCTTCCTCTGCGGCTGCCTCCCCTGCTGACGGTAGCTCCATGCACTCTGATGCTTTGGGATGGTGAGTCGGTAACCTGTTAATTACGATCTGGGCTTGCCAACCCACCATCCCAGAGCATGGGTTTGTGCTCCCCTGGTTTGAGGTTGTGGGCCACAACCGAGGGCTCTGCAGGCCACATGTTGACAACCCCTGGCCAAACAGATTGCCCTAGAGGTCTACAGTATGTACATGGAATATATACTTCCGGTCCTGTCCATTGATAAGGATGAAATGCACAAGGTGTTCCTCCCAATTCAATGTGTGATGCACTTATTTTGTTGCCTAAGCCATATAAAGACCCAACTGATTCTTTTGCTTATAAGCCAATTTTCCTTTTGAACTTGTACTACAAAATTCTAGTAAACATTATAGTTTTTAGGCTGAACACAGTTATCCACATTATACATGATGACTAAACCGCCTTTATGCCAGGAAAATAAACATCCATTGATATCCACAGAGCACAGATAATATTACAACCACGGGACCACAGTACCTTGTTACTGACAAGGTTTTTAATTACAAAGAATGGCCTTTCCTTAAAGCCTGCCTCAGACATTTTGGCTTTGTTCCCTGATTTATCAAATTGGTCACTGCAATTTATGTCCATCCTCACTCCAACATATTAGTGAATGGTATACTATCCCCTTTATTACTGCTAAATAGAGGCACCCAAAAAGGGTGCCCCTGATCCCCACTCCTCTTTGCAATAGCTATGGAATCTCTAGCAATTAGAATTTGCCAACTGGATTGGTTTAGGGAAAAGACATGTGAAGTAGAACAGACTGGGTGGGCCTACATACGAAGGTAATTCTGTACATGCAGGATACAGGACAAATGCAAAGGCTGCATTCACACCTGAGCATTTTGTAGCTTGAAGCTCAAAGCCAGGGGTGGACTGACAACTCATGGGGCCCCCGGGCAATAGGAGATCATGGGGCCCCCCAGGTTTAAAGATGGCCACCACTCGGCAGCCATCTTAACGACGCATTATTAATGTGGCAGTGCTGTGTGGAGGGGCACCAAGCTCCGTGACATACATAGTGGCAGAAGACTTAAAGCTGGCGACCCAATAAAGGGACCAGGAGCCTCTTACGGAATGTGCCACTTTAACAGCATCATGAGGAGATGGTGACCTGTGGTGTGCATAGTGTGCTGCTGCACACAGTGACTGTGACTAAATTATGCTGCATATTGGGTGTGTTTTTTTAATCCAATTAGAAATTTTAGTTCGATTTTTTAGTTGTTTTTTTTTTTAAATTTTTTTTAACTACTCTGCAACCGCTCACAGTAATACTACTGCGGCAGAGTGGTTCGTTATCGTCCAGCCACGTAGTATTAACGTGACTGGACTCCTCCCCTTCTGGGCGGCGCTTGCGCGCCGCCGGAGGCTCGCTCCCGCTGTTTTCATTCACAGCGGGAGTCGGGCCAGGGGAGGAGCAGCGGCGATCGCCGCTGCTCTTACCCGATCGTCGGGGATCGAGTCTGGAGATCCGCCCGCTGTGTGTAAACACAGCGGGCGGATCTCCATAGTGACAGGGAGTGACAGATCGGACTGTTCAGCATAGCTGGACATCCGATCTGTCCATGAATCACATAGTCACCTCCCCCCCTACACGTCAGTAAGCACCAGGCATACATTAACCCCTCCCTCTCCAATAAAATTAACCCCTTCCCTGCCAGTGTCATTTTTACAGTAACAGTGCATATATATAGCACTGATTACTGCAGTAATGTCACTGGTACCCCCAAAAGTGTCAAAAATGTCAGTCAGGGGTCCGATCTGTCCGCCGCAATGTCGCAGTCCCGCAAAAAAAATCGCAGATCGCCGCCATTACACGTTAAAAAAAAAACACCAAAAATGACAGAAATCTTTCCCTTTGTTAGTAAACGCAATAACTTTTGCGCAAACCAATCAAAATACGCTTATTGCGATTTTTTTTACCAAACATATGTAGCATAAAACAAATTGGCCAAAAACTTTTAAAAAAATTGGTTTTTACATCTTTTTTGGGGGGAATTTCATATAAAAAAATGTGAAAAATATTGTTATTTTTTCAAAATAAACGCTCTTTTTTTGTTTATAGCGCAAAAAGTAAAAATCGCACAGGTGATCAAATACCACCAAAAGAAAGCTCTGTTTGTGGGAAAAAAAGGACGTAAATTTCGTTTGGGTACGGCGTTGCACGACCGCGCAATTGTCAGTTGAAGTCGCACAGCGCCGAATCGCAAAAAGTGGCCTGGACGGAAGACAGCAAAATCCTCCGGTTGTAAAGTGGTTAATGTTTAATTCATTTAAAAATAATATTTTTTTTTTTTTACATTCTTTTCAGAATTCTGTTGGGGGGCACTTTGATGAAGTATCAGGAGTCTACATAGACCCCTAAAGTCTAATTTTTGAGACAGAGAAAGGGACTAATGACACATCCCTAGTCCCTTTCTCTGTAGCCTTAGCTTCACTGCAGATGAATAAACAGGAGACAGAGGCTTCATGAAATGAAGCATAGGAAACACAAATATCTGCAGCTGCTGGTGATGGGAGAGGAAGAAAGGGGGCACTCTGGAGGTTATAACCTACAGAATCCCCCTTACATTCTCCAGAGTTACCCCTTACATCCTCCAAACTGTCCCCTTAGTTATACTGTACTAAGGAGGTACTCTGGAGGAAATGAGGGGGCACTCTAGAAGCACTAAAGGAAACTCTGGGGGAGTTAGTACCTTCAGTGCGCCCACTTGCATTCTCCTGTAGAGTGCACCTTATGTTCTACTCCTCCAGGGTGCCCCTATTTAACCACTTGCCTACTGTGCACTTGCTGAGCCCAATTTTCAGCTTTCAGCACTGTTGCACTTTGAATGACAATTGCCGGGTCATGCAACACTGTAACCAAACATAATTTTTATCCTTTTTTGCACACAAGTAGAGCTTTATTTTGGTGGTATTTAATCACCACTGGGGTTTTAATTTCTTGCTAAATAAATGAAAAAAAGGCAGAAAACTAAAAGAACAAAACTTTTTCATAGTTTGTTATAAAATTTAGCAACTGGGTAATTTTTCTCCTTCACTATGTGCGCTGATGGGGCTACAGTGATAGGCTGCACTGATAGGCACTGAAGAGGCTGCACTGATGTGTACGGGTAGGTGGCACTGATTGCAAGCACTGGTGGGCACTGTTGGGGCTTCCCTGATGATTAACGCTCTGATTATCAGTGTAGATGTCCCTTTTACAGAAGCCGGTTTTCAGTTCTCTTCTCCCTTCTATTACTCTGTCAACATGAGGAAAGAAGAGCTGATAAATGGCTTCTGCTTACATGGTGATCAGCCACGATTGGACATGAGGTAAATGCCACTGATTGGCTCTTTTACTCAATCTGTGATAAGGCAAACAACCTTATAACCAACAAAAGCTTAACAGTTCATATAATAATCAGGGTTATAATACCAACTGGCAACAAGGCAGTAGAGATCAACTCAATGCTCCGAACTACCATCAGGGGGAGTATACTCAAACATCAGGTTATCCCAATACCCCACAGTGGAGAAGGGGACCTTACAATTACCTGGAGCCATCCTATCATTACAGGGATCAAGGCCCAGATTATAGTCACCAATGCCCAGTATATGGAAGGTATGACCATAGTCCCTCTAGACCAGGCACACACTGGTATGATCCGCCTACAGGACCAACTAGAGGCCCTGTTAGAGACCATCATTGGTAGGGTAGACTTGATACCAGACAAGACAATTATCAATATAATGTCCCAGTGGAAAACAGATTCTATCCTTTAAAAGATAATGAGGGCCCTAATAACACTCAACCCCCCCCTAACCAAAGTGTTTCCCAACGATCTAGGGAGATAATATCTGAAAATACCATATCTCAGAATTCTAACAATCAGAGTTACCCGGGTTGGGGTTTTCCCAGGGCCACAAAAGGAACCAAACGCCCCGCCGAACCTCAAGGGGAAACAGAGGAGGTAGGCGCATCAAATCTAAAAAAAGTAAAAAAACTTAGCTGGGGCAGGTGTGTTCAATTTAAGTAAGGTAGCATTATCAGAACCTGAGAGACTTATACTAGATAAAGGTCTGAAGTATGCTCCCCCTAAACGTTTGGACAAGTTCCAAACCTATATGGATATCCATAAGTTCGTAAGAAAACTAAACATCAAGAGATATATACTAAGTAACCCCATTAAAGAAAATCGCATTGTTAGCTCAGAAATTCAACATTCTGGGCTTTCTAATGCTTCTTTATTCAATCCACCAGGATCCCTAGCCCCATCATTGAAGGTATTTAGGGACGTGTTGCTCAGAGATCTGGATAAGATCAAACCACATAAAACCTCCTTGTCTGCTGACCTACAAAAGGGATTGGATTCCCTATGTGACAATAAAGATCTGGTCATTAGGCCAGCAGACAAGGGGGGTGGCATTGTTGTACTTGACCGCAGTGATTACAACCAGAAAATGCAACGCATTCTTGGGGATAATCAGACCTATATCCCTCTTTCCAAGGACCCTAAATTTTCCTATAAAAAGACTTTGGAGGGTATAGTTGAAAGAGGATTCAATCAGAATATAATAAACAAAAAAGAAAAGGCATTTTTGATTCCCAAGTGCCCTCGCACTCCGGTTATTTATTATCTACCCAAACTGCACAAGATTCTGACTTCCCCCCCGGGTCATCCCATCGTCAGTGGCATCGACTCTGTGACGTCCCGAGTGGGGAAGTACATTGACTCTTATTTGCAGCCATTGGTGCAGACCACACCATCATATATCAAAGATACGAGACACGTCATTGGCCTTTTGACTGGTGTGATCCCCACTGACCATCTCTGGATGGTCACGGCCGATGTCTCCTCGCTTTATACCGTTATTCCCCACAATGTGGGATTGAATGCGGTAAATATGTTTCTCAATAGGGATTCAGACCTGCCGGCAGTACAGATATCTTTCATTATGGAGCTATTAGAGTTCGCTACCCACCATAATTATTTTTGGTACAGTGGGCAGTTGTATCGCCAGGTCACTGGTGTGGCCATGGACGCGAAATATGCCCCTTCTCTTGCCAATTTATTCATGGCCCAGTGGGAGGAGGACGTCATCTAGGCCCATCGCAAGCCGCAGATACTGCTTTGGGCTAGGTATATAGATGACGTGCTCCTCCTCTGGGATGGTCATTATAACGACCTAATATCTTTCTTAGACCAGCTGAACTCTAATGATCGGGGTATACAATTAAATTATGAATGCAGTCAGACCACCATTAATTTTCTTGATCTCACCATAAGTATTAAGGATGGACAGTTTTCCACTTCTACATATTTCAAAGCAACCGACAGGAATCCTTATATTCCTGTCGATAGTTGCCATTATGCCCCTTGGCTGAGGGCTATACCTAAGGGTCAATACCTTCGCATTAGGCGTAACTGCAGCAATTTACAGGAATTTCAAACCCAAGCCCACATCCTCACAGAGAGGTTTCTTGATAAGGGGTATGACGAGAGATTTCTCTGTGAGACCCTAATGGAAGTTGGACAAATAGACAGGGATCAGCTATTGAATAACGTGACTAGAGTTGACCCTAGAGATTCTTCCTTTAGTTTGCCCTTTGTTACACCTTTCTCAAGCCAACATATGAGTATTAAAAATATTGTCAGTCGCCACTGGCATATCCTTGGTAATCGTGATAAACAACGAATATTGTGAGCACCGTTTAGTGAATCCCTCCACCAGACAGATAAGCCTCTCACCTTCCCATCAGACCCAAATGGGCCAGCAATCACATAACATGGATAATGGATTTCCAGGAAAGGGCCTCTCTACTGTGTAGCTCCAGGGATTCCAAGATATATATGGGGATAAGAATGGGACAAAATCTAGTGCTCTCTGTATATATATATATAAATCAGCTTTATTGAAGAGAATAAACAAACTCACATTTGCAGGGCACTCAGCCGTGCCTGCTTTGCTGACATGTAGTGTAGATAGTGCTCCGGAGAAACGATCTGCGTCGGCCACGCACGCTCCGCCCCCCCTATACGCGTTACGTCGAGCGTGATGCTCCTTTGACTAGTGTTAATATACAATTTTTTCATTTCTTTTCTTTTTAACATTGAATTTTTAATTGATTTTATATTAAGACAACATCAACTATGGCAGATTGGCATATTGGGAATACCAACTAGTAGGTTCCATACCAATATTAAGTCTGGTCTCTATCCCCTAACTATTTTAGTCATTTGGGAATATCTAATTGCCATTTAAAAGTTCATATATAAGGCGGGAAGTTTGATATTTCAAATTAATTTATCCCATGCAATAATGGCCTTTAGTTGATGCTGTCTTGCTAGTATTGATGCTGTCTTGCTAGTATTGTGTACATTGGATTATACGATAGTCTTTTGTGCCTTTATCCACTAGATGGTGCTATTACTGATCCATGTATGTGCCGATGATTATTGTTATTGTATTTGCAATTTTTTTCTGTTTTCATATTTATGTGCAAAGTTAATATGGGGTCAGCGTGGCAGTTTCTTATAGTTTCTGTCCTGTCTGGCCTGCACATACTATGCTGGTAAATTAAGCCCTGATCTCAGTGTGCGATTATTCATAGCTCCGGTTCCCTCTTCTAAGATGGCGGAGCGGTCCTCACCGACTTCCGGGTACCCAGCCCAACCTTCTCGCTTAAATAGATGGCGTCAGTATGCCGTCCGCACCTTTGAAAACGTCATCTGTGACGAAATGTCATAAGGACACGGCGTACTGACGTCATCTGATTGCGACTAGGGAGTGCGGACGAGCGGAGTCGTCCGGCAGGCGGCTATTATCTAGGCTCTCCATTTCCTGGTTTATTGTAAGTTTTATTCGCATTATTTAAATACATTTTAAAGTGGTTTTACGCTATGGGAGTCTTTCTCTCTTTATGGTGGTGAATACCCTGGTTTTCTCTGGAGTCATCCGGGCTAGATTATACTGCAGGTCAAGTGTCTCTATCCAGGACGTCTGATATATCTACAGGCTTGTTTAACAACTAAATGTGGTAAGAGGCGACCCCTACTGGTGTAGGCTGGCACTGGTTCTTAAGTGGTACACTGGATTGTTTTGGTACACTTTGGCTTGTTCATATATTTTACATGGTAAGAGGCGAATTCAGCTGGTGGAGGTTCAGCACGCAATACTTACATGATTATTTCCATTCACTTTGGCATTTATCTTATTTCTGCATGGTAAGAGGCGATTCCAGCTGGTGAAGGATACACTTTATTGTTATATGCGATAGCCCTTATTTTCATATCGGTAAGGGGTATATATCACGTGTCCTAATGGATGGGACTTTTCTTTATTCTTATAATTATTGATTTGTGAACATTCACACTGGTGGAGGTTATACACACAAATTTTTTTACGCCAATTACTGAATGATCACTATGGTGTTTCAGTCACTATAAATCGTTTGTGTTGGGTTTTACGCTATTGCGTTTTCCATTTAATTTCATGATTCAACGACCACTGAATCACGAGCATACCGGTTCTGATCTTCCATCAAGGGGACAAGATTAACTATAGAGAACCTGCACTTTATTTTACCTTATCTGGTAAGCATACATCCATAAGGAGCCTGGTCCGGAAACTGAGTTTTTACCTATTGATGGACTTTTATGGACTTTACATCTCCATTACTCATTAATAGCACGACTTGTTTTAGAACTGTTATCGGGGTGTGGTCACACTTGAAGTTGCAGCTGTACACATATTTGTTTCCATTAGCACGGTTACTATCTCCTATTTTCCATTTCTGTGATCAGCAGTATCCGGAGAACATTGCGGTCACAGAGTGTGGTGGGTGCGATCATGGGAGGACATCATATGACGGCCTCCCAGAACTGGCCACCCATGCTGTAGCCGTCATTGTGTGTTGGCAATGTGTGTGTGTGAGTTTAACCACTTGCCAACCAGCCACCATAGTTACATTGACGACATACCTGTACGCTGTTTTGTGTAGCAGTTAGTGGAGGCTTGTGCACGCGCCAATTGGCTAGAGAGGGAGCCACTCAAAGGGTCCGTCTAACACAATGGCATCTTCCTAAGTAAACATGACACATCGCTGTTATGTCAGTGATGAACACAGGGATCCTGTGTTCCTCCTATTTAGGATCACAGGTCTCATGATGGACTTGCTGGTGTTCATCCAGCAAGTCCATCCCTTTGACAGTTAGAAAGCACCCCCTAGGGACACATTTAACCCTTTGACAGCCCCTGGTGTTAACCCTTTCCCTGCCAGTGTCATTAGTACAGTAACAGTGCATATTTTTAGCACTGATTACTGTAGTAATGTCACTGGTCCCCCCAAAAGTGTCAAAAATGTCAGTTAGGTGTCTGATCTGTCCGCTGCAATGTCGCAGTCCCGCTAAAAATCGCTGATCACTGCCATTACAAGTAAAATAAATAAATAAAAGTGACATAAATCTTTCCCCTAGTGTCAGGGATACCACATGCAGGCATCCAGCAAGGGTGATCAGATCAGTTGGCTGCACCAAGGAATCAGGACCCAGATGGATAAAGATGTAAATAAGTTTATTAAGCAAAATGACACACTCCAATACCAACACCAGTGACCATAAACAAGTAAACAAAATATAAATGATAACAGTACAAAACCCCAATAGAACCTAACAAACTATATACAAAGGGATGGAGCAAACAATAGCAGGACAGGACAGGGACAGGAGACAAGGAAAGCAGGGAGCCAGGTACAGGAAGCAGGATGCAGGGAACAGGACTCAGGATCAGGATACAGGTTACAGGATACAGGTTTCAGGATACAGGTTCAGACAGGGACACGGCTAGCAGAGAAAATACTGAAGCACTGAGCCTCAGTGAAGGGCGGGCTTATATTCCCTCAGCAGTCCTCCTCAGGTGCAGCTTAATTAAAAGAACAGTCCAGCTGCTGGGAGACACCCGCTGGTGGGCCCTGGAACTGCGCCCCTCAGTTCCAGGAACAACAGTGCCACCAGCAGGTGACCCATGTAATGACACAGATCCTGACAGTTCCCCCCCTTTAAGGAGCGGCCTCCGGACGCTCCATTGTGCTTCTACCCCAAAAGTCCAAAAAGGTCTCCCCTCCATGTCTGCGGGTCTTCTAGCACTCTCTAGGCCAAAGTCCTTTAACTTGCCGGAAGGCGTGCCACCAGAGTCCAGCAATTGATCATGCGCCCCACCACCAGGGTCTGGAAGCCGTCTTGGCACCCCACAGGTCAAGTTCCTGAAGAGGCGTAACATTAGGGATACACCTGCCCTCATTGCAACACATGTCCCAACACTGGGACTGAAGGCAAGCTGGACATCAAGCAGGGGAGCGCCAGCGGCATGCAGGATATCCGGCAGTGGCACACCAGGCTGGGCAACAGACAGTGGCACATCAAACAGGGCGGCAGACCGTGGCTCAGCAGGCACTGGATCAGCAAACACTGGGTCAGCAGGCACCGGAACAGCAAGCACTGGGTCAGCGGGCACTGGAACAGCAAGCACTGGGTCAGCAGGCAAAGGATCAGCAGGCACATGATCAGCAGGCACAGGATCAGCAGGCACAGTAGTGGTCACCAGAACAGCGGGCACGGGATCAGCTGGCACCGGATCAGCGGGCTGAGTAAGAGACACCGGATCAGCAGGCACCGGAACAGCAGGCACTGGGTCAGCGGGCACTGGAACAGCAAGCACTGGGTCAGCAGACTGGGTAGTGGTCACCAGAACAGCGGGCACCAGAACAGCGGGCACTGGATCAGCAGGCTCAGTAGGAGGCACCGGATCAGCGGGCACTGGACCAGCAGGCATTAGAACAGCAGGCACTGGATCAGCAGGCTCAGTAGGAGGCACCGGATCAGTGGGCACTGGATCAGCAGGCTCAGTAGAAGGCACCAGATCAGTGGGCAATGTAACAGCAGGCACTGGATCAGCAGGCTCAGTAGGAGGCACCGGATCAGTGGGCACTGGAACAACAGGCATCAGAACAGCGGGCACTGGATCAGCAGGCTCAGTAGAAGGCACCGGATCAAAGGGCACTGGATCAGCAGGCTCAGTAGGAGGCACTGGATCAGAGGGCACCGGAATAGAAGGCACTGGATCAGCGGGCTCAGTAGGAGGCACCAGATCAGCGGGCACTGGAACAGCAGGCATCAGAACAGTGGGCACTGGATCAGCAGGCTCAGTAGGAGGCACCGGATCAGTGGGCACTGGATCAGCGGGCACTGGAACAACAGGCATCAGAACAGCGAGCACTGGATCAGCAGGCTCAGTAGGAGGCACCGGATCAGTGGGCACTGGATCAACAGGCTCATTAAGAGGCACCAGATCAGCGGGCACTGGATCAGCAGGCATCAGAACAGCAGGCACTGGATCAGCAGGCTCAGTCGGAGGCACCAGACAAGCGGGCACTGTAACAGCAGGCATCAGAACAGTGGGCACTGGATCAGCAGGCTCAGTAGGAGGCACCGGATCAGTGGGCACTGGAACAACAGGCGTCAGAACAGCGGGCACTGGATCAGCAGGCTCAGTAGAAGGTACCGGATCAGTGGGCACTGGGTCAGCAGGCTCAGTAGGAGGCACTGGATCAGCGGGCTCAGTAGGAGGCACCAGATCAGCGGGCACTGGAACAGCAGGCATCAGAACAGTGGGCACTGGATCAGCAGGCTCAGTAGGAGGGACCGGATCAGTGGGCACTGGATCAGCAGGCACTGGAACAACAGGCATCAGAACAGCGGGCACTGGATCAGCAGGCTCAGTAAGAGGCACCGGATCAGTGGGCACTGGATCAACAGGCTCAGTAAGAGGCACCAGATCAGCGGGCACTGGATCAGCAGGCATCAGAACAGCAGGCACTGGATCAGCAGGCTCAGTAGGAGGCACCAGATCAGCGGGCACTGTAACAGCAGGCATCAGAACAGTGGGCACTGGATCAGCAGGCTCAGTAGGAGGCACCAGATCAGTGGGCACTGGATCAGCGGGCACTGGAACAACAGGCATCAGAACAGCGGGCACTGGATCAGCAGGCTCAGTAGAAGGCAACGGGTCAGTGGGCACTGGATCAGCAGGCTCAGTAGGAGGCACTGGATCAGCGGGCACCAGAACAGCAGGTACTGGATTAGCGGGCTCAGTAGGAGGCACCAGATCAGTGGGCACTGGATCAGCAGGCTCAGTAGGAGGCACCGGATCAGTGGGCACTGGATCAACAGGCTCAGTAGGAGGCACCAGATCAGCGGGCACTGGATCAGCAGGCTGGGTAACAGGTATAATTGTATGTGTTGGGAAAAATCTCCTTTTCTTTTTAGGTTTAGATGCAGAAATCTTGCTAGTGGTTGCAGGGCTATGAATAGATTGTGAAGTAGATGGAAGCGAAATGGCAGTATTGGGAGATGGTGGAAAAGGAGAGACAGTTACAGAGGAGAATTTCTGAGAGGTTGCTAGAGGCAACAGGGTAGTAGAGGAAGTTTTCACAGGGTTAAATGCAGGAAAAGTGCAACTCGTTAAGCCAGGATATGAACAAGCAGTGGAAAGCAAACCATACCTAACTGCAGCTGTGGTTGCTACGGGTAACGGAGAGGATAAACTTTGAGAAAACTGGTGTCCAGAGGCAGAAGTGGATTGGTGTGAGTTAGCTGATGCTAAATTGGAAAGATCTGACCAGGTTTGCAATAAGGCCTGAACAAAACTCAATTTACAACCCCCTTGTCTGATTAGAGAATATACAGCATTCATGCAATCCAACAGGGCCTCTGGAGAATACACTGAATAATGTTCAATAAAATAGGGTTTATCATCTTCCAAGAGCCACACAAGAGATACCACCTGAGAGACACTAAAAGGAGGAGAATAATCATCACCACCCTTAGGGGTATTAGATAAAGCCAACTCTGCACAGAGCTGAATAAGTGGCTGAATCTCTTTGAACAAAACTCTGCCTTTGTCAACAAACGAGTGGGCCAGACGGATGCATTCCAACAACTGCTCGCTAGTGTAAGTTTTCAAAATTTGGCAACAATATTCCCTGTCTTCTGTTACAAGCAAAGAAAAATAAAAGACCTCCTCTGACTGCATCTTGCAACAACCAGAAAATTCCTAATTCCCAGGTGCAACCGATCTGATCGTTAGTGGCTTCAGTATTCTGTCAGGGATACCACATGCAGGCATCCAGCAAGGGTGATCAGATCAGTTGGCTGCACCAAGGAATCAGGACCCAGATGGATAAAGATGTAAATAAGTTTATTAAGCAAAATGACACACTCCAATACCAACACCAGTGACCATAAACAAGTAAACAAAATATAAATGATAACAGTACAAAACCCCAATAGAACCTAACAAACTATATACAAAGGGATGGAGCAAACAATAGCAGGACAGGACAGGGACAGGAGACAAGGAAAGCAGGGAGCCAGGTACAGGAAGCAGGATGCAGGGAACAGGACTCAGGATCAGGATACAGGTTACAGGATACAGGTTTCAGGATACAGGTTCAGACAGGGACACGGCTAGCAGAGAAAATACTGAAGCACTGAGCCTCAGTGAAGGGCGGGCTTATATTCCCTCAGCAGTCCTCCTCAGGTGCAGCTTAATTAAAAGAACAGTCCAGCTGCTGGGAGACACCCGCTGGTGGGCCCTGGAACTGCGCCCCTCAGTTCCAGGAACAACAGTGCCACCAGCAGGTGACCCATGTAATGACACAGATCCTGACACCTAGTTTGCAGACATGATAACTTTTGTGCAAACCAATCAAAATACACATAATTTTTTTTACCAAACATAGGTTTCAGAATACAAAATGGCCTAAAATGATGAAAAAAATTGATTTTTTTTTTTTTATTTTTTTTATTGGGAATGTTTTATAGCAGAAAGTCAGTTTTTTTTTTTTTTTATAGTACAAAAAAATAAAAACCACACTGGTGATCAAATACTAACAAAAGAAAGCTATATTTGTGGGAAAAAAAAGGACATTAATTTTATTTGGGTACAGTGTCGCACGACCACACAATTGTGAGTTAAAGTAGCGCAGTGCCGTATCGCAAAAAGTGGCCTGGTCATTAAGGGGCAAATCCTTTCTGGTCCTTAAGTGGTTAAGCCACATCCCACTGTCTAATCTGAGGCTGAGCCCAGCAGTTCTCAAATCAGCTGGCTCCAGACTGTGCATGCATAGTTCAGAGTAACCGAGAAGGATTTTTCTGTAGAAATTTTTTTTAGTTTAGTACACCGTCTGGAGGATCGGATCGGATGAGAACGGACAGGCGGTCCGTTCTCATCCGATCTCCCCATAGAGGGGAGCAGGGATCTGACAGCTCAGTCTCTGCACACAGAGTGGAGATGGAGCTGTCATCTGCCTGCTCAGTGGGGGATCAGTGGATCGATCCCCGCTGAGCAGAACGGACTCCGACGGGCGGTGCGCCCGTGTGAAAGGAGCCTTTCAATGCCAGCCACTTGTGAGTTGTGGTAGGTGGCTAGGCCAGCAAGGGAGCCAGATGTATTTGTACTTGCTCCCCTTTTGTTTTGCCTGCAGAAATCACAGGTGCAGCAGAGTGTGGATAGCAGGGACAGTATTTGTTATGACAGGCCAGGCTACTGCTGCGCAAGACAGGTGCTCTTATTGAACCCCCTCTCCTATTGTGGTGTTTGAGGGAGCTCAGGGGGATTTACAGAACAAGGCTATCATAGAATGCAGGGACAGAAGGTGTGCTGGCTGGAATGCTGAGAAAGAACCAGTGTAGTGACCTCTGTTATCAAACTTGAGAGGGAGGGGGGAGAGCACGGGAAGTATCAGAGAGGCATCGTGCAGTGGCCGTGAGAACAAATGAGAAAGTAGCTGGCTCGAGCTGACTTTACCTCCATTATCGATCACAGGGAGAGGAGGAGGGAACGCATGGGAAGTCTCATAGGCATCTGTGCTGCAGCTAGAAGAGACAGTGACAGGCTGAATTAGTGTGAGAGCTGTGTGTGTACTCACGGCTCTTCTAGTAATGCTGGAGGGAGCGAGAAGAGTCAGCAACGTGCAGCCCAGGAAACCTGCAGATCGGGCGGTATGTGCTGTCAGGAAGCAGAACTCTCTCAGCATGTGTCTGCTATGGATTTTTAGCAACAGTCAGGAGCGGGCCCCCTAGTGGCCACGGGCCCTCGGGCAGCTCCCGATATACCCGAATGGTCACCCTGCCTCTGATGAAGAGTAACATAAGATCAGGATGTGCCAGCACAAGAGCTGTAGCAAAACCAGCCTTGAGGGATTCAAAAGCTTTAAAAGAATCTGGGGACCAATTCTGTGGACTGCTGTCCTTCCTGGTCATATCAGTCAAGGGTTTGACCAGAGAAGAGAAATTACGAATACATTTCCAATAATATTTGGCAAAGCCAAGAAAACGTTGTAGGGGACATAGACCTACGGGTCGAGGCCAATGTAAGACTGGAGATAGTTTCACTGGGTCCTTTTGAAAATCTGGCAGTAGAAATGACATAACCCAAAAATCTAACCTGTTCACGATGGAACTCACAACTTCTCCAACTTCCAATACAGGTTGTTCTCTCTTAACCTTTGTAGCACACGGGAGATGTCTGTGTAGTGGTTCTCTAGGGATTTTTAATATATGAGAATACTATGGAGGTAAACTACCACACATTGCTGCAGCATATCTCAGAGGATATTGTTAATAAATTCCTGGAAAACTGCAGGAGCGTTGTAGAGACCAAAGGGCATTACAAGGTATTCGTAGTGTCCGGTCCAAGTATTAAATGCAGTTTTCCATTCGTCGCCTTCCTAATTGTCATAACATTGTATGCCCCTCTCAAATCAAGCTTAGTGAAGATTGTTGCTCCCTTGAGGCAGTTAAATAATTCCATAATCAATGGGACCAGATAAGCATTCTTAACTGTAATGCGATTGAAGCCATTGTAATCGATACAGGGTCTGAGTTCACCACTCTTCTTTTTAACAAAGAAAAATCCAGCAGCGGCAGGAGAAGAGGATTTTTGAAAAGTGAATCTGCAACATATTCCTCCATAGCCTTATCCTCCCAGACAGACAAAGTGTAAACCCGGACACAAGGAGGAATGGCACCAGGTTGAAGGTCAATTGCGTAATCATAAGGCTGATGTGGCGGCAAAATACCAGCCTGACCTTTGTCAAAGACATCATTGAATTCACGGTATTGATGGTATTGCTCTGGCAATGAGGAGAGTTAAGCTGTGCACATGACCTTAATCACTTTCTGAAAACATATATTAGTGCATTATGGAGACCATGATAGAATCTTGGCACTACGTCAATCAAAAGAGGTATTGTGCCTCTGTAACCAAGAACATCCAATGACAACTGGATAATGAGGTCAGGAAAAGACTTTAGATTTGATTATCTCATGGTGAAGAGCCCCTACAGTCATGGTCAGCAGAGCAGTTTTATGAGTCACATGGGCAGGCTGTAGAGGTCTCAAATCAAATGCCTCAATGGCAAGTGGGGAAATACAAAGGCCCTGTCTATGAACAAGCATGCAGTCCCAGAATTGTTAAGTGCCTGGCTATCGATGGAAAACTCAGATCAGGAAAGGTTATCCAGAACTAGAGGCTTATCCTTCAGGATAGCTGGTGATGCAAAGATGCCACCTAAGGTCTGTCCTTTACAGGACTTCAGGTGTGGGCATTTCCCGGAAGGGTAGGACAAGATTTCAATAAGTGACCTGCCTGGCCACAGTAAAGGCACAATGTCTCCCTCCTCCTAAAGGCCCTCAGAGAGACATTTGAAACCCTGCTGAATGGGCTCTACTTCACAAAAGGCATGGGAGGTGAGGGAGACATGGTTGGGAAAGCAAAGCTCGGAGTCAAACGTACAGGAGGCTTCCACAAGCGCTCCTTATAGGAAGGTCTGCCTTGGAGCCTGGTATCAATGAGAATGGCAAACAAGATCAGCTCCTTAAGATTCTTAGGTAAATCTTGAGCTGCAATCTCATCTTTACTGTTATCAGAGAGACTGTGGGAAAAAACAGCCCTGAGAACCTTATTGTTCATATTAACTTTTGCTGCCGGAGTACGGAATTCAACAGTATAGTCAGGAGCAGTTCTTGTACTCTGTTTAATGAAAATGAGGCTTTTGGAAGAGGTGGAGCGAGCGGAAATATCAAATACCGTTTTAAAAGGAGGCCACAACATCCCATATAGGGTTTGCCCAAGCCAAGGCTCTGTCATAAAGCAAAGAAATAATGAAGCCTAATTTGCCTGGGAACGCCTGGGGAGGCATCTCAAATATATATTCCAACCTGGCTGAGAAAATCTCTGCAGTGAGCTGGATCATCCTCAAAATGCTAGGGAAGCAGAGCAGAACCAGTCATACCTCTTACAGAGGTAGAATTAGAGGCGGTTGCAGCAGCAGGGATAGCTTGCAACACTGGTTGTACCGAAGCAGCTGGAGTGGGAAGATCCAGATGAGAAGTTCAAAATAGGAGCAAACTGATTCATGCAGCGATCCTGCTCATCCAACCTGGAAAAAAATATTACAGCTGGGTGGACTGCCTGCATCTTCTGAATTCATGGTCCTCGCCCAATGTCAGGAACCATGAACCAGGCAGAGACAGAAAATGCAGTTCAAATCACACCTTATTGTAATAGCAAAAAATAACAAGAGTTCAGGAATGTATTCAAAAACAAAAGCCAGGGTTTGGAAGCCAGAGCAGGTAATCAGAGGAGCCAGGATTAGGGAACCAGAAGTAAGCGTTGTCAGGAGCCAAAAATCAGGAGCAGGAATCAGGAGAGAAATCAGCCAGGCCAAGTCATACACAAGAACACAGCAGGAACACCAGATATGTTAACCATGTGAGGGCATGGAGGGAATGAGCAAAGCTGTTTAAGTAGCCAAAGGGCTGGCTAAACAAACATTACTGTAGATTAGTGTTGGGTGAATGGTTCAGCCCAAGCATGAGTTTGGGCCCAACATTGGCTGTTCGCCAATTCGAGTGCCAAACAGTGCATTAGAATCCCTAAGCCCTTGAAGCAATAAAGGCTTTGCCCAATCAGGGCACATAACATGGTCAGAGCCATGATTGGAGAAAGTAAGGATGACTGTGCCCAATCATGGCTCATAGACCCACCACCCACTATAAAATTTTTCTTCTCAGAGCAGCCATTTGCAGTGTAATATTGGAGTGGAGATAGATAGAACAGGGCTCTATATTGAAGTGCATTAGTGCACTTTTACTGCAGTATATTGAAGTGCGTGAGTGCACATTTACTGTAGTATATTGAAGTGCTTTGGTGCAACTATGCAGTGCAATTTAATGCTTTTAAAGCACATGAAATTAACATAATAAAATTGTGCATAAAATATGAGCATTTTAAAAACATAGCTGTGTATGAGCCCTTAAGCATGCTTTGTGGTATTTGCTGATTAATATTTCCATATGTTCGAATTTACAGCTCTGACTTATTATCAAATATTCTTATTTACTTTTAGAAAATAAATAGAGCACTAAATTTGAACTAAACTAATGGCACATATCTGTATTTTTTATGAAGAATATGTTTTATGTAATTAGTGCAGTCCAATAGCTAAATCATTTAGATAACCTGCAGAGCTGTTTAGAGGACATAGAAATCCTTAATCTGTTCAAAAGATATCTGACTAGTTTCGACAAACTAAACAACAATCGCAACAACCTAGGCACAAAAATGATTGCTGAGGACTCAAAGAAATGGAAGACATCGCTGAAAATGATTTCTCAACTTGCTAAGAATTATTCCCTGCATGTGATCATTTAAAAAATATTAAATAGAAACAAAAAAATGTAAAACTATTTTCCAAAATCTTAGTTTAACCACTTAAGAACCAGAAGGTTTTACCCTCTTAATGACCAGGTTATATTTTGCCATACAGCACCGTGTTACTTCAACTGACAATTGCGCGGCCGTGTGGCACTGTACCCAAAAAAAATTTATGTCCTTTTTTTCCTACAAATAGAGATTTCTTTTGGTGGTATTTGATCACCTCTGCGCTATAAACAAAAAAATAGCGGCAATTCTGAAAAAAAAAAAAACATTCCCAATAAAAAAAATTTAAAATTCTATTATATTTCATCATTTTTGACTAATATGTATTTTGCTACACATTTTTGGTAAAACAAAAATCCAGATAAGTGTATATTGATAGGGGAAAGATTTATGTAGTTTTTATTTCTTTATTTTTTTTACTAGTAATGGCGGCAATCAGCGATTTTTAGCGGGACTGTGACTGTGAGATCAGACACTTAACTGACACTTTTTTTTTAAACAATCATTTTTATTGATTTTCGCATGAGGAAAAAAGTAGTACAAACATTCAAGAGCATGAGCCATAGTAACATGAATAACAGTAACAAGTCACGTAGAGATTAACTCCGTATGGCAATGAAATGGGAGGGGGGGGGAGAGGGAGGGGGGGGAGAGGGAGGGAGCGGAGGGGGGAAACTTTGCTCAGACTAGACACAGTAAATACAAGAAATACAAGAATTGTTCAAACAAACAAGCATTCCAAAACTAATGCCCAAGATTGAACCCTAGGTTGTACAATAGCAAAATGTACTGCAAGATATACTCCAAGAACCAACTGTAATGTAAAGGGGTCTAGAATAAAGGCGGAGGGTAGAGGGACCACGAGGCCGGGCACGTCCAGAGGGGTATAGCAGCCCCCTCCCCGACATCCCAGTGGGAACATATTTGCCAGGGAAGAGGCCGAACCCCACCACGCCGCCAGGCGTCAGGGTCACTGTTGGTGATATTTCCAATAACGCCAAGATTCGGAAAAATTATTCAAGGAGATATCGTTAGTTGCAAGGGCTTTTTCCAAGCGATAATTATCATTCACTAGGGAGACCATGTCAGAGAAACCTGGAATCTCCAACGATTTCCACCTGCGTAGGATAAGCGTTCTCACTGCTAGTAAAATATGTACAACCATCTGGCGGTATATCAGCGGGTATACGTCAATGCCTAGGTTTAACAGCGCAAGCTCCTTCCTAGGAGGGCTAAGAATACCCGTGCACTCTGCTATACAACAGAAAATCTTCTTCCAATAACTTGTGAGTGAAGGACACTCCCAGAGAATATGTACCAATGTGCCCGTTCCTCCACACTCACGCCAACAGTGGGCAGGGGTAGAGGGGAACAGCTTAGAGAGCGGAAAGGGTGTATAATACCACCGGTTCGTTATCTTGAGCATTAGTTCCCAGTGGGAGGTGCAATGTGAGTACCGATAGGTGGACAACTGAGCTCTGGACCATTGGGTCGGGGTAAAGGTATTCGCCAAATCTTTCTCCCACCTAAGCATTGATATAGACTTAGGGTTGTCTGAAAGTTGGAGGAGGCATTCATAAAAAAGGGAGATGCCCTTGGTCGGACATGGGTCTGCATGATAGTACACCCAGGATGTAGTGGGAATATGGGCCGTCTTCGGAGGGTGCTTGACTAGGAAACTATGTATGCGGTAGATCGTGAAAGTCAGCGCGGGAGGGATATCAAACTCCCGAACCAAGGAGGCCGGAGAGCGCAGTGCGCCATTGATATAGAAGTGTGACAATGAAGTCAGTCCCAACGCAGTTAGACGGGTCAGTTGCAGGGAGGGAAGGTGGGCAGCTAGGATGGAAACAGGGAGCGACATGGAGTTGTGCAAGTGGCTATCCGACTGTTTCCCACCGGCGAGAGCTAGTCTGCGCCATGCCATGAGCGAAGACTGTACCGTGGGTGGCAACCGAGCCAACGACCAGGGGATCCATAAATCGCTGAGGAGGAACAGACGGAGATCTCTAGTGGAAGTGAGATGACGTTCAAGTTGGACCCATGGGAGGGAGTGGGAGATAGAGAACCAGGTCTGGATCTGAACCAATCTAGTGGACCATAGGTACAGGGCTAAGTCCGGGAGTTTAACACCGCCCAGGGATTTGGGAAGGGACAGGGTGGAGGTAGCCACACGGGCTCTCTCCCCACCCCATATGAAAGCACGCATATTACTGGATAGAGCGTCTAGTTGTTTTTTGGGAAATGGGAGGGGGAGCGCTCGAAAGAGATACAATATTTGAGGTAATATTGACATTTTGTAGGCGGCCATTCGGCCACCCCAGGAGAGTTCTGTTTTTGACATAGCTGCCATTTCTTTAGAGGTCTTCTTCAATAAGGCGTCTATGTTGATAGGGAGGAGACCTTTGGTGGTGGGGGTGATGTGTATTCCTAGGTAAGGGATGGAGACTTCGGTCCAGGGGTAAGGATAGTCTCTCTGAAGGCAGTCAGCATCTCGTTTACTAACACCCATGTTCAGTATTAAGGATTTGGACATGTTCACCTTGTGGTAGGAAACCGAGCCGAATTCAGAAAGAATTCTATGGACTGCCGGGAGGGACCGGCTCGGAACGGTAAGGGCAAGCACGACGTCATCTGCGAACAGATTCACCGTGTGGGAAACGGAACCCATCTGGAAACCCCGAACTTCGTTATCCGATCTAATGGCCTCCGCCAGGGGTTCGATCATCAAATTAAAGATCGTGGGTGAGAGGGGACAGCCCTGGCGGGTGCCATTAGTTATGGTAAAAGGGTTCGATGTTGTGCCAGCAGTAAGGACCTGGGCCGAGGGGCAGGAGTAAAGGGCAAGAATCGCAGCGAGTATGCTTCCGGAGAAGCCAAATTTTTCCAACGTAAGTCGCATAAACAACCAGTTCACCCTGTCAAACGCCTTCTCTGCGTCCAAAGTAAGGAGCAGAGAAGGCGTTTTAGACATCTCCGCCAGGTGGACAAGGTTTATGATCCGCCGTGTGGCATCCGACGTTTGCCTGCCCGGCATAAAACCCATCTGATCGTTCCGCACAAGCAGGGGGAGGAAGGGCTGAAGTCTGGACGCCAAGATTTTGGCGTAGATTTTCAGGTCGCTATTCAATAGAGAAATGGGACGGTAGTTGGCCGGGAGACTAGCATCCTTGCCGGGTTTGGGGATTGTGGTGATATAGGCGCTCAACATCTCTTTAGGAAATTCAGCTTTGCGGGCAGCCTGATTAAATACCTCAACTAGGTGGGGACCCAGGGTGTCAACATGAAGCTTGTAATATTCATTACAAAGACCATCCGGGCCCGGTGATTTCCCAGTGGGGAGTCGTTTTATGGCTTTGGAAACTTCAGTCAGGGTAAACGGGGACGATAGGGATTGGAGGTGAGCGTCAGTCAGGGACGGTAATTGTATTTTGTCTAAGAACTGTCGAATGAGAATTGGTGTCGGTTGAGCAGTGCTAGGGTCTCGGTCCAGGTTGTAGAGGGACCCATAGAAATCTGCGAATTCGTTCGCTATATCCCGGGGATGGGTCAGTCTAGAACCAGTAGAGTGTTGGGAAAGGTGGGAAATCCGCGTAGAGACTCTACGTTGCTTAATCCTTGCTGCTAAAAACTTGCCTGCCTTATTCGCATGCGCATAATATTTGAGCTTAAGCACCCTCAAATGCCGGTCATACCGTTCCATGAGGTGGGACTTCAGAGAGTCCCGCACCCGGGAAAGCTGCTAGGCTATGGCTTGTGTGGGAGAAGATTTATGTGTAGTCTCAAGGTCACGTATCTCAGTCAAGAGAGCCGTGAGTTTACGACTATAGGCCCTACGCAACCTGGCAGTCTGTTGAATGCACACACCGCGAATGACCGCCTTGTGCGCTCCCCAGAGTACCCAGGGGTCCGACACAGAGGGGGCATTGAGGTTGAAATATTCAGAAAGCTGCTCTCTGATCACCTTGCCAGCAGTTGGATCCTGGAGTACCTTAATATCACAACGCCAGACTGATGTCCGTTCCCTGGGCCCCGACTCCTCCAGGACCATTTCCACAGCCGCGTGGTCAGACCACGTGATGTTTCTGATAGCCGAGGAGGAGACTTTGCCCAGTAAAGGGAGATCAGCCCAGAACATGTCAATACGTGAGTACGAATTATGTCTTGAGGAATAAAACGAATAGTCCCTTTCTGAACCATGTTGGCAACGCCAAACATCAAATAATTTTTCCGAGGCCAAAAAGGAGCCCAAGGAAAGTTGTCGGCCTCAGGCGGGCACCGAGGTGTCGAGCCCTGGGTCGACTACTGAGTTCATGTCACCACAAACCACCAGATTACCATAGACATCACAGGAGACCTTTTTCATCAGCCTAGAAAGGAAGCGTTTTTGGTGGGTGTTGGGAGCATAGACTGCCACCAGAGTTAATGGCATTGCATTGAAGTCACCCTGAAGGATGAGGTATCTGCCATCAGGATCCTGGGTCAGCTTGTGCATCGTAAAGGCAATTGAGTCCCTCAGTGCAATCAGCACCCCTCGTTTCTTCTCAGTGGCGTTGGCAAAGAACAAAGTAGGAAAGTTCCTTTGTGAGAACTTGGGCTGGTGATGAAGCTTAAAATGGGTCTCTTGGATGCATACCACATCAGCACCACTGTTACATAACTCAGTCCACAGGGAGAACCGCTTAACTGGATGGTTCAGACCATTCACATTTAACGATAAAAACTTGATGGTCATGGTATCATCGGAGAAACAGACCAGATCATCTGGACGAGGGTCGTGGGTAATGCAAAACGTTCAATAGAAGCAAGTCCTACAGTCCGTCTGGAGCAACACAAGGGGAAGGGGAGGGAAGGCAGACAGGGTGGGGGAGCCTGACAAAAGATAAAAAAGAGTCCAGATGCAGGTAAGACCTGCAACGAAAAGAGAGGGGCCATTAGGTCAAACACACCTAGGCCAGGGACTAACGTTGAGCTGGCATCGGGGGGTGTTCGCCTCCAGGTGAGGGGTGTTTGGAACTGGACCTTTTGCGGGACACAATGTGCCAATCATCCGGGAGGGTCTGCGGCGACCGGGATCTAGAAGACCGCGACTGAGTGGCAGGCGGCTCCGGAATGATGCCCCAGCGATGTAGAAGGGCCATACCTTCTTCAAGAGAAGCAATCGTCACAGTGTTGCCTTGGTGGGTGATTGATAGTTGAGCCGGGTGCGTCCATTTGTGCATAATTTGGTGATTTCTCAGGGCTTTTGTTATGGTGGCAAGATTCCTACGCTTCTGGAGCGTATGTCTGGATAAGTCTGGCAGGATCTGCACCTGCGGAAAATCCCCAGGGAGAGCTTGAGGCTGTCTAGAGGCCAGGAGTATTCTGTCCTTTGTCTGAAAAAAATGCACACGGAGCAGAACATCCCGAGGCAGGTCTTGTGCAATGAAATGAGGCCTAGGAATCCTGTGGATCCTATCTATCTCCAATTCGGTCGCAGTTAGAGAAGGGACCAGTGCAGAGAAAAGATCAGTAGCCATTTTGCGCAAATGTTGAGGCTGGACAGATTCGGGGATTCCCCTTAGTTTCAAATTGTTCCTCCGAGACCTGTCCTCCAGGTCAGCAAGCTTGTCCATAATCCAATCAATGTCATCTGTATGGTCATTGTGAGCCGAGATGAGGGTATTGAGAGATAAAGAACATTTAGACATGGAGGCTTCGGCATTATCCATTCTCACCTCCAGCTGCTGCACATCCTGTCTTGTCCGGGTGAGGCTTTGCATTACATCCGTGTGCAGTGATGACCAGAGGGAATGGAGCATACCCTTAAGCAGTGTGGCAGAAATAGGATGATCACCCACTGGGAATGCGGCAAAAGGATCCGCAGGCAGTGTGCTCGATCCCCTAAGATCCACAGAGGGGGAGGCTGATTGATCCATCCCACAAGGCTGAGCGGGATCGGGGGGGGAGAGCCCCAGCGGGGACGCTGTTTTGCCGGGCTCCTCGAGGAGGGGGAGGGGGGAGTGGAGGCACCGGAGGAATTGCCACTATCCGGATTAGCCACTTGCCTGAACGGCTGTTCTCCGCCACCCTGGCTCCCTCCTCGGGCTGGTGCGTGCTGCGGGGGCCTGCCGGCGCCATCTTGCCGGAGTCCAGCAGAGCTGGAGATAAGAAATCCGTCCAGCTTACGAGATTGCGCGGGTCCCTTCTTATTCCTCATCACTCCCGGAGGTGTTAGGGAGATCATGAGGGCTGGTGTGCTCACCGTGGAGGCTGTAATCGGTGGATGTCCCGGGTGGCCGAGCGGAGCTGAAGAACTAAACGGCCATCTTCAGCGCCGGAAGCCACGCCCCTACTTAACTGACACTTTTGACACTTTTGGGGGGACCAATGACATTACAGTAATCAGTGCTAAAAATATGCACTGTAACTGTACTAATGACACTGGCAGGGAAGGGGTTAACACCAGGGGCGATCAAAGGGTTAAGTGTGTCCCTAGGGGATGCTTTCTAACTGTGTGGGGGGATGGACTTGCTGGATGAACACAGAGACCTGTGTTCCTAAATAGGAGGAACACAGGATCCTTGTGTTCATTACTGGCATGTTTACATCGGCAGACCACCATTCTGTCTCCATGTGGAGAGATTAGGGGTGCCCGGAGGACATCGCGTCCAGTGGACTTGCTTACTGGCTTCCCCTGTGGCCAACCGGGCGCGCCCCCACTAGCTGTCTTAGGAAGTGACGTACAGGTACATCGTTTTGTGGAATAGAGCTGACCTGCCGCAGTAGAAGTATGGCGGCTGATTGGCAAGTGGTTAATATAACCTTAGACAGAAACAAATTCAATAAAATTGCCAGCCCCAGATGATGAAAAACATATTTCTCTATTTTCTAAGGAATGCTCTAACACAGAGTAATACTTTTTTAAGCAGCGCTAGCAAAACTATATGACCATAAAATGACAATCAGATATTAAGTGAAAAATATACAATAAATATATATAAATATAATCAATGAGTCCTTTAAAAGTCATAAAATCCAAAGAAAGTGCTCAGGTGCAGATGATCTATCCAAAACAGTGCTCAAGGTGACTGATAGACCCTCTTGGTTCCCTACTCCCCACAATGAAAAATCTCAATCACTTGTAAGATCCATCAGAATGTTGCACTCAGGCTCTTGCTGGGGATAACTCGAGATCGGGATGTCCCCTATGGAACTCATCCAAAAACACCTCCGAGGACCCCAAATGGAAAGACAAAAGGAGTGGACCGCAAATAGTGTAGTATGCTAATACAAGGTTTATTGCCCCAATGCAGTAAAAGACATACTCACAAAAAGCAGTTAGTAATGGCGCAGTATATCGGAACAGATATTAGCGGGCGCCGCTGGTAGCGTGTGCTCCACTGTCAATCCAGGAAGTAAACCGGATGTGACGATGCGTTCCAGCCATACTGGAAGTGCGTCTGACGATGCGTTCCAGCCGTACCGGAAGTGCGTCATAAATTTGCACTTATCACTTTATCTAAGATTTACTTAGAGACACAGCAGCTGCATATTTTTGTTATTTTGTATTACACTTTTTGTCACACCATAAGCGCGGGTTTTAATTTGATATACACAGAGTAATACTTGCCTTAAGTCGGCCATAGATGGTTTGAACCATTTGAACCATGTATGGACCAGCTGAATATACCCAAGTTGATTGATTGAGTATAACCAGCCTGCTGAATTTTACATGAGATTATTGCTAGTGGCAAAGTAATAATCACTGTGTTCTCCGTGTGGGGATGGCTTCCCCGCTCCCCCCTTCCACCGGGGAAACACAATGACTCCACGGGAAGGATTCACCTGTCAACACTGTCTGTTGATAGGGGAATCTATGATGGGGAAAAAAAATTAATCGCTCTGTCTTACTCCACATGCAATTAGCAAGCGGAGTAATCATTGCTCATTGCAGAGATGTAGCTAGTATTTATTGAGGGGGCATGTAAGAACTACAGTATGCAGCAAGACTGCTTCTTTAACATAGAGAGCAGCAGTCCTCCTTTGCAGTATGCTGTTGGGGAACAAAGTTTTCTACTCAAGTCGCAGCTGCTTTTTAAAGAACAGAAGCTGTAAGGGGCATATTTATAGTGCAATTACCGGGGCATTTACCAAACATTCTATGCAGACAAATATTTGTAATGGATGGGTTTTAAATAAAATGCATTATTTACCCTGGAGTGAATGTTAAATTCATTGTTTTATAAATATGCCCCTGTGACTTTTATCACCTTTTGTTTTTTGCATCTAGTATGTTTTTAGCTGATTTAAATTGAAAGTTTAATTTTTCTTTATTGTTTTATAATTAAACAGTATGTTGCCATATTAAGGTGTGCATAACAAAAATGGGTTTTTGTTCTTAGATGATAAAAAAAAAAAATTCCTGGTAGAAACGTACTTTTCTCCAAAAAGCAGGTGACATTGCAGAATATTTTAGATGTGTACAATAAATATGTATTCTGGTAATGCAAATAAAAGCATAACATGTATAAAGATGATTTTTGTTTTATTTTAGGGTGCACTAACATATGCATTATATTCAGTTAATTTTCATGTAGCATGGTCAGATGCAAGAAAAGCTGTTTATTATCTTGGAGTTTAGAATATTGCCTAGGGGAATGCACTGCTTATTCAAGAGTTCATAAACACTTTTAAACCATCTGTGAGCCTCAGCTTTATGCTTTCAGAAATGACAGTCATGTCAAAAAATCTTACAAGTAAAATTGACCTTCATAGAGGAATAGATAAATATGTATTTTCCTCTTGTAGCTCAACATAAAAAAGTGACATATTTTATACTTATTTTCAAAAAAGAAAGGGAACATTTAACAAACTATTGTTAAACAATGAATTTTATCTGTAATGTTACAAATAAAAGGATTGTTGCCACAATTTTATTCATAATGTAATTGCTACATGATACATTGTTATTCATAATGCAATGGCTGTTTGCGGTGATAGTTTTTGGAGTTTTCTACATTTGTTAATAAATTATAAATGTTAATTATTACTGATAATAAACATTTATTATACAGTATATGCACATATTTACAAAATTTACATTTTCTACAGGTTTGCATCTAAGATACCCAGTTAGTTTAGATAACACAATCTAGGTAACCTGAAATCACTGGGGCAGCTAATACCAACCTATGGGACTGAAAAAGCTGTAGGCCACAGGAAGTTCACCAGAATGATGTGCGTTTTTTTTAAATATTAAAAATGAAACATTGCGTGATCATGAAAAGAAGAAATCATGAAATACTGAAATTTTGGGAACTTTCTGTTCCTGACCAATGGGCCCTAGTCAAACCATCCAGAAGTAAGAAACCATCTTCTGGAATTACTACTTAGGCGATTTGACCCTTCAGGGCACCTGGTTCACCTGTGTCTATTTTTTTATTTCAGTGCCTACTGTGCCCTTTTGGGCTGGGACTTTTTTTTACCCTATGTGTGACTTAATTTTGATGTGATAGGGTTTCTTACATATACCATTTTGTAGCATGCTGCTTTGGATGCCAGAATGGTCTATGACTCTCAATCCCCATAGCCCTTTAGTTGTGGCCTTTGACTACTACATGTTTTTGCCTATTGCCATATGGGTAGATTTTTGTTATTTTCATTTTTATTAAAGTTTTGTCAAAATATAAAAAAAACAGTACAACAATAGGAGTACACAGCAGTGGTTAAACTGCCACATATATATAAAGGTCATAATAGGTTCACACAGAAGAG
The DNA here is from genome assembly GCF_965119305.1 of Pelophylax lessonae. NCBI lineage: Eukaryota > Metazoa > Chordata > Amphibia > Anura > Ranidae > Pelophylax > Pelophylax lessonae. The sequence goes on along the minus strand of NC_138768.1, from coordinate 621,145,449 downwards.
GGTCGTTAGATAAATTACCTCTAAGGATAGCCTGAGTAGTATAAAAAAATAAATAAATAAACAACAGATAAATTGGTTAGTTACTAAAGGGCCCGAATAAGGTCGAAATAACCACCCACCACTAGTGCTATCCATAAGCAGGAAAGATAGCAGCCAAAATCACCTTGGGTAATTCAGTGTTTTCAAAGTATAAAGCATTTCAAACAAAATATCTAAAATACCATAACATAGGCTTAGCGCCATTATTGGACATGAAGCCTAAGAAAGGAAAAAAAAAACATATAAGGAAAAGGACTCTACATTTTAGAGAATACAATACAATGTAACATAAGATTAGGGGTAGCAGACCTGCTCATCAAATATAGCTAAGGAGTAACTGGGGTTTTTGAAGACGAGGTGGCAGTTAAGTCAAATGACCCAAAAAACAAAAAAAAAAAAACAAACACACAATCCCAGGGGTCCCATATTTGTTTTTCTTTTTTTAGATTTCCAGTTGCATGGAATTAAGCTCTTGGCCACTGTTAATAAATACAGTGAGTTATTTTAAATAAATAAAATTAGTTTTTTTCAGATATTTTATATATGCCTGTAAAAGGCAGTCCTAGAAGGTAGTGTAAAGGGTCTAATGGCAAGGAAACCTCTAGGACCTGTTCCAGGACATGCTGAACTGAAGCCCAGAATCTCTGGACCTGAGAACAGAACTGGAAGATGTGGGCTAATGTGCCTCTATCCCCTTCACTCCTCCAACACACCTCTGATAGAGTCAGGTCAGTTGAAGACAGTAAGACAGCGGAGGTTTTGTACCAATACATTAGGATTTTGAAAATGTTTTCCTAATGGGTAACATATCTATATGTCTTGACTGTCTTGTCATAGATTCTATGCCAGTAGGCTAAAGGTGTGGGGCAGTTAAGGGCCTCAGCAGATTTCCACATACATTATATCATCAAAAGTATTGGAACGCCTGCCTTTACATATATATGAACTTTAATGGCATCCCAGTCCTAGTCCAAAGGTTTCAATATTAAGTTGGCCCACAGTTTGCAGCTATAATAGCTTCAACTCTTCTGGGAAGGCTGTGGACAAGGTTTAGGGGTGTGTCTATGTGAGTGTTTGACCATTCTTTCAGAAGTGCATTTGTGAGATCAGGCACTGATGTTGGAGAGAAGGCCTGGCTCACAGTCTGCGTTTTATTTCAACCCAAAGGTGTTCTGTCAGGTTGAGGTCAGGACTCTGTGCCGGTCAGTCAAGTTCCTCCACCCCTAACTCACTCATCCTTGTCTTTATGGACCTTGCTTTGTGCACTGGTCCAAATCATTTGGTCGAGGGAGGATTATAGTGTGGGGTTGTTTTTCAGGGGTTGGGCTTGGCCCCTTAGTTCCAGTGAAGGGAACTCTTAAGACATTTTAGACAATTTCATGCTCCCAACATTATGGCAACAGTTTGGGGTTCCAACATAACTGCACATCAGTGCAAAAAGCAAGGTCCATAAAAACATGGATGAGTGAGTTTGGGGTGGAGGAACTTTACTGGCCTGCACAGATTCCGGACCGTAACCTGATAGAACACCTTTGGGATGAATTAGAGTGCAGACTAAGAGCCAGGCCTTCTTGTCCAACATCAGTGCCTGACTTCACAAATGTGCTTCTAGAAGAATGGTCAAACATTCCCATTGACACACTCCTGTATCTTGTAGACAGCCTTCTCAGAAGAGTTAAAGCTGTTATAGCTGCAAAGGGTGGGCCTATGTGTCCTATTGTGCCAAATAAAATTAAGGAAAGATCTTTGTAGAGATCGAAGTTGATACATAGGTACCAGGACAGGCAACCTCTCAAATAAATATAACATTTTTGGCATAATGGACATTTTCAAGACATTAATCCTGCCTAAGAAGGAGATATCGTAGGAGTCCCATTGTTTAAATAAAGTACGAATAACCCTGAATAAAGGTGGAAACCTGGTCTCGTATAGAGAGGAATAAGTAGATGTAATTTGGGTACCCAAGTACTTAATGGAATGGGAGCATCATTGATAGTGATACAGCAATTATGTTAAAGTTGAGAAAACTGAGAGGGAGATATTAAGTGTGAGATCTTCTGTCTTAGAGGTGTTGATTTTCTAACACGAAAGGGCACTAAAGGTATGAAGTGCCTTATGTAACACTGGCAGATAAATGTGGAGTTTACTAATAGTTAGCAAGATATCATCAGCAAATAGCGATAATTTAAACTCTGTCTAACCATAACCCCCTTGATATCAGTCTGTAGCCTTATCACAGTGGCTATAGGCTCTAGGCATAAAATGAATAGGAGAGGAGATAACGGGCACCCCTGTCTAGTGCCTCTGTACATTCTAAAAGAATCCCACATAGTGTAGGGAGGTTTAATTTGAGCTGTTGGTGTGGAATTAAGTGCAGTCCCTTCTGGCCTATACAGTATGTCACAGGGTCTCAAACATATAAGGCCAACCAAGCCTGTTAAATGCTTTTTGAGCATCCAGGCTTACAAGCAGGGCTAGTGTCTTAGCGGTATAGATTACATCTTCAAGTCTACTTTCTGTTTATTGTTATTGCCTGCTTGTCTGGCGAGCACAAAGCCAATTTGAGTTTTGTGTATTCATTTAGGTAATATAGCAGCTAACCGATTTGCTAAGATTTTTCAAAACATTTTATAGTATGAATTGAGGAGGGAAATTGGCCTATATTTAGCTTGCGAAAGAAGGGTTTTTACCAGTTTTGGTATTACTATTATGTATGGCTCTATGGGTAGTTTACATGGCTCCTTGGGGCACATTTTTCCTCTTTTACTTTAGTAACTGTAGTTGACTTTTTTTGCTTGATGACTTGGTTTATTCTTTCCCTCACTTCTCTCCCTGGAATAAGGTTCTAAATTGTCCATGAGCTGAAATGTATATATACCAACAACTGTGTCTCAACATTTTTTCCTTTTTTTCTCTCTAGCCCCACACTTTTTTTGTTTTCCCTCCCCCCCCCCCCCCCAATAGATCTCAGATATGCCGTGTTGACATTTGGACTCTGTCTCTTGATCAGGAGAAAAATAACTCAGAAGGTCGCTATCTGTTTTTAAAAGAGAAAATCTCCAAATGTTTTCCCTGGTGAATATCTATTTGTCCAATCACAAGCCACTGCCTCTGGTACATTCTGATTAGTTCACTGAAGGCTTTTGTATTAGGAGTTTAATCAAATTTTGTCTTTGACCTGAGTAAAGATTCTACTGCATGCAAGTCCTATATACAGTACCTTTATCTCATATCAATAGGTTTTGAAAACGTCTTCATCATTTTCAATTTGTGGACCTTTTGTGCAGAGGCTTTGGTGTTTAGAGAAACCTGAAAAGACATGTGGTGGGTTGTAGGAAGGATAGGTGAAGAGTATACAGTATTTAGAGGAAAGAGAAGAGGCAAGGATTGGGTCAGAGGAAAGAAACCCTCAGAAGAGGGAGGGGAAAGGCAGTGTCCCCAGGGGAAAGCTGGGTCCAAGGTGTTGGTGAGTTTGCACGGTGTGTGTGCATATGAAAGTAACAGTGTGGTATCAAAGTTAGGGGGTAGACAGTTTGACACCAATGGACCCCAGAGTTTCTCATACTTGGCCACTCTCTCTATAAGCATGGCTTTTATTAATTATTTATTTATTTATTTCAGGTACTTATATAGCGCTGTCAATTTACGCAGCGCTTTTACATATACATTGGACATTCACATCAGTCCCTGCCCTCAAGGAGCTTACAATCTAAGGTCCCTAACTCACATACATACACAGTAGGGCCAATTTTTTTTTTTTTTTATATAAGATCCAATTGACCTACCAGCATGTCTTTTATCTGGATCATTAGCTTGGACCGTTGTCTGTGTGAACCTATTTTGAGCTGTGAGGACACAGATAGAGGGGGTTTTCCAGGCTCTTGCAATCGTTTGTCTGAAGTGGTGACTTGTCACAGTAATTTAAATTGCCGTTGGGTTATAGTCTGAAGTTTCTTGTTTAGAAGCATCACAATAGGCTCAGGTGTAATGGGGGTATCAAAAGGTTTAGAAAGGATGTCAAATAAATATATCAGACCAAAAGACCTGTAGCACTGGGAATTCCCACAAATATAAAAGTGAGTGCCTATGCAATTAAAACCTCAAAAGCATTGGGGAGGGTATTGTGGTAGGAATTTGGAGATCCTGTAAGACCTTCTAGTTAGTTTCTAAAGCTACAATACTCTGCAAGGTGGTCTTGGTAGCTTCCTATTTGTGGGTCCAGTCTATAGAATCTAGAATGATTCCAGAGTCCCACTAACATTTATCAACATATGGGGGGGGGGATTTGGAGTCTAATGGGTTCTAGCAGCTATCTGTTGGATGTCTATAGGGCTGAAATAAGGTTTCTGCTATGGGGGGGGGGCACTTTTGCAGACATGTTCAAAGGAAGACAGTCATGGGGTTGGGAGTCTGATGGGATCAGAGGGGTTAGGACAGTGGCGGAACTACCATGGTCGCAGCAGTCGCACTTTCGACTGGGCCCTGTAGTTCTGTCACTGTGGAGGAGCCCATCGCTCTTTCAGTGCAAGGGGAGGGGGCAGTCACTACGAGAGGAGGGGGCCCAACCCCGTCCACCCGTTCTATCACTGTGAGGGGAGGGGGCGGTCACTGTGAGAGAAGGGGATCCACACCCACCCATCTTGTCACTGCAAGGGAAGGGGGCGGTCACCGCGAGAGGAGGGGGCCGCCCCTGCCTGCCCGTTCTGTCAGTGGCTCAGAGCCTGTACTGACAGTCCCTCCTACCTCACATGGATAGGAGACAGCCAATATTCTCCTCCCGCCCCTCTCCTGTGTGCACCGCAGGAAATGTGAATCCCAGCATCTGAATGATCACTTTCAGCTGCTGAGCTTCACCCTTCCCGCTGTACTCACAGGAGATGGGGTGGGAGGAGAAGGAGCAGATTGGCTGTCTTCTATCTGTGCGAGGTAGGAGGGACTGCCAGTGCAGGCTCTGAGTCTGAGCTGTATGAGAGAGACAGTCTCAGCTCAGAGTACTGCTGATGGGCAGTGATAGGCAGCATTGAGGAGCACTGATAGGTAGCATTGATTTGCACTGATAGGTGGAACTGATAGGCAGCACTGATCAGCGGTATTGATGAGCACTGATAGGTGGCATTGATGAGCACTGATAGTTGGCATTGATGAGCACTTATAGGTGGCATTGATGAGCACTGATAGGCAGCATTGATGAGCGCTGATGGGCACTGATAGGCAGCATTGATGGGCACTGATAGGTGGCACTGATAGGCAGCATTGATGAGCACTGATAGGCAGCACTTATGGGCATTTATGAGCACTGATAGGCAGCACTGATAGGTGGCATTGATGAGCACTGATAGGTGCCACTGATAGGCAGCATTGATAAGCACTGATAGGCAGCATTGATGAGTACTGATAGATGGCACTGATAGGCAGTATTGATGAGCACTGATAGGCAGCACTGATAAGTGGCATTCATGAGCACTGATAGGCAGCACTATAGGCACTGATAAGTAGCACTGATAGGCAGCACTGATAATCAGGACACTGATTATCAGAGCCCTGCTTATCAGTGTAAACAATGTACTGACAGTCTTGCTGGTTAACGGCTCTCCTTTCCTCACACAGACACAGTGTGGAAAGAAAGGAGTGCCGATAACTGACAAGTCTGTTTACATGTGATCAGCTAATCACATGGTAAAGGGCCACTGTGATTGTCCGAAGAACACAACAGTCACAGAGCATGCTGGATGCGTGCTCCAGGGGGCACGTGGGAGGCAGTATTCTGAGGGGATGTCCATGGATACCCTCCCAGAACTGGAAGCCCAGAGTTTGGATGGAAGAGGGGATGTCAGGGGGGCCCTTCATTGTTTCCTGCATCAGGGCCCTGAAGGTTCTAGTTACACCTCTGCTAAGAAAGTGACCTTAATTGCATCTTCTCCAATCCTGATCTTTCTTTACTTTTTTACACTCACTCATAAACTTATAGCAACCTCCTTGGCTCAGGAAAGGAATGTTAAGCTTCTAACCTGATGGTACAAATCTATGTTGCACAGAATACTATCTTTAATTCCAGATTTTTTTTATAAAATAAATAAGATGGGCTGTTTTTGACTAAGATATTATCATAAAGATGATTAGGTAACAGATGCAATAAACAATGTGCAATAAGCAAAATCAAACAATAGTGAATGTTCAAATAGCAAGTTGTCACTAGATAAGTGAAACTCCTGTTGCCTAGAATGGTGTATCAAGTGAATTACATACAAAATATTTTTTGTAAATAAGTAACCACGATCTGTTCACAAAAAATGACAAATAATAAATGGTGCAAAAAGTTCATAAATAGTCCAGTGCTCCACAATTCAATGTTTAGCAAAAAGATAAAGCTCCAACGTTCCCACATGCAAATACAACAAACTGTTTGTAGTGCAGATGAAATAATTCACCGCTATGCTCTATATGTAAAAATTGTCCGCTTACCATATCAAATGATCTCACCAAGAGATGATATGCGTGTGAGTGGAAGTGCCTCTGAAGAAAAGTGGTCAGCCATCTCCAGGGAATGTATGTAGGCTTATGGTGCTCCTTAACCTCCCTGGCGGTAGGATTGTTTCTGATTTTAGGTGCTGAAAGCGGTACAATTATTTTGCATGTAATTCTTGAAGACGAGCAGCCCAAACCAACTATTTACATATGATTTTTTTTTTACTGTGCTTTCTTCTTTATAACATCTCGGGTATGATAAAGTTTGAAACACAAAATCATAAATTATAATATAATAAATAACTATAAAAAAGTTAAAGTATATATATATATATATATATATATATATATATATATATATATATATACACACACACACGTGTATATCTATCTATCTATCTATCTATCTATCTATCTATCTATCTATCTATCGTACAGTAAAACTACAGGCAAGGGCACTGGGGGCAAACTAATGTCAATGTATTTTATTTAGTAATGTATTCCAATAGGATTACAATGTATCAGTGTGTTTGTGTGTTTTACTTTTCAAATTTGCCGCTGGTTCAACCCCCCTGCGACGTGACGCTTGCAGGAGACGGAAGCCAGGGCACAGAGCATCAGACAGAAGATCCAGCCGCCGTATGCTGCAGTAACACATCGCGGGATCCCGGGGACAAGGTAAGTAACCTCTTCCAGGATCCAGCGATGCTCCCTAGTGGTACTCCAAGTGTGGCTTGGGGTTACCGCTAATGGCACTGAAATTCCAACCCGAGCCACACTCGGGAATACCGCCAGGGGGGTTAATCTCATTAATCAGATCATGTTCTTATTAAAGATAATGGAAGATGCTTATAGTTCATTAATGCGTATAAAGCTTGTTTATTAAATAAAAATTGCACTTACATCAAGGATAATGAATTTAAGCAATATGGGATAAAATCTTGCATGGCCACCTGCAGTGCGGTCTGTGCTAGTTGACGTCACTTTGTTAGCTCCAATCCAACGCGTTTCCTCTCAGAAGGCATTAACTTGGATGAAGGCTGGAAAGAGTTAGTGATTCTTTTGTGAATTTGAAGTTTATTTTCTTCAAAATACCTACAGATACAGAAATTAGTGAAGGCTTGTTTTAAAGTGTTACTACTGCTTGTTAAGGACATATAACCACCATGCATAATATATAACCAAATGTGTATAACCTGGACACAGGAGCACTTGAAAGAAACTATATAGAGAAAACTCTGCTAACCAAGTTATTCAAGCAATCTGTGATAACTGTTTCAGAAAAGGTTTTCAAAAGAAAACAGGAACATTAGGCAGCACTGCAAAAAAACAACTTATTTTGCCAGTCAGCATGAAAACTGATGCTAAATATGTATTTTTTAGACAGAACACTTTAGGTGAAAATGTTTAACTCAGAAAAGGTCAGCTGAACTTTGCACATTAATAAGAGAAAACACTAGCACTTTTGACAGATATAATTTGAAAATAAAAGAGCAAAGTATAGAAGAAAATAGTACATTTTGTTGAAACAGTTAAGACATTTGTAACAGCAATTAAATCATTTGTTGCTTTCTAGTTGCAAATGTGAGCAGCTGCTTTAAAAACTTTTAATCCTTAATACAGTCCTGTGTAAAGTGAAGTGAAATAAGGGGGGAGAGAACTTTGGCCACTCATTAAAAATTAATAATATTATAATTATTATTAGTGCATTTGATTTTACAAATTCCGCTCAGTTCTCCTGCAAAGTCAAATACCTGTTGACCCTGCCAAAGAAGTCCTCCTAATGCAACTTCCTGTGATGGTGTAGTAACAATGATTCAATGCTTCTGAATTCAGAGCAACCTTGCCACTCTCCTGTGACCTGTGTTTGCTTGTACTATAGTGCAATGATAAAATGTGGCAGGGGGGTGTGAATATTAGCATTGTCACTGCGGAGCCACAACCCTGTAGCCTGTCAGCACCTTGCCACACGTTTTGCTCACTGATTTCTGGATAGATAGCACTTCTTTGTAGCTGAAACTATCCCACTGTGAGCTGAAGTGTCTGGGATGGAAGCTTGTGAGACAAAAATAAAGGAAGATTTGGCTTAGTCAATAATTAAGGCTGATGAGGAAAAGGGAAGCAGCCATTTTATTTATGAAATATTTACTTATGATTATAAAACCTGGATTTATGATTAAGCAGATATATTGGATGTATATTTTGTGATAAGTCATATTGTATAACAGCTGTTGTCTTCAAAAGCCATTTATGCCTCCTGTTGTTAGATTGCTATCTCGACCTTTGAAGACCTGTCCAGTTGTTTACTGCCCTACTGGAAGTAACAAGTATTTGTGAACAACAATTCTGCATTTCGATCAAGATGGAACTTCAAAGAAACTTTAGATAGATAGGTGCCACCCACTTCAGAATGTATAAATTGTAATACAAGTCCTTAGGAAGTTAGAGCAACGATTATTAAGCCAACAGAATATAATTGATTGACTTGCTCTCCAAACATGTCTTCCTATCTACATGTTTGTCTAAATAAATATAATTTTCAATCTGGCTTCAACAGTCAAAATGTTACTGAAACCCGTGAGTTTTGGGGTTACCCTTACAAGGCCATGGTTCACTCTAATGTACATTATAGTAAATTTAAGACAAATGAACGAACTTTGGGCTCACAAATTATCCATTATATCAATGTTCCAGCATCCCAAGAATATTATCCAACAAAATAAAGCAAAATAAAGTGGGAATCTTAGCATACCACATATTGTATAGTCATTTCTTGTATTAACAGAGGCATGGACTCCAGAGAGAGAGATATAATTTTGCCTCTGTACAAATCATTAGTAAGGCGTCATCTGGAATATGCAGTTCAGTTTTGGGCACCCGTTCTTAAAAAGGATATCGGGGAACTGGAGAAAGTGCAGAGAAGGGCAACCAAACTGATAAGAGACATGGAGGAGATCAGCTATGAGGAAATATTAGAGGAACTGAATGTATTCTCTCTTGAGAAGAGGAGATTGGAGGGGGGGGGGGGATATAAACAACATGTATAAATAAATAAGGGGTCCATATAGTGAACTTGGTGTTGAGTTATTAAATGTAAGATCATCACAAAGAACAAGGGGGCACTCTTTAAGTCTTTAAAAAAATTGATTTTTGTCTCCAAAAATGGAAATGTTTATTCACAGTAAGAGCTGTGAAAATGTGGAATAGACTCCCTCCAGAAGTGGTTCTAGACCAGCTCACTAGATTGCTTTAAAAAAAAAAGCCTAGATTCTTTCCTAGGTGTAAATAATATAACTGGGTACTAATAATTACAAGTAAAGTTGATCCAGGGAATATCCGATTGCCTCTCAGGGGATCAGGAAGGAATCTTTTCCTCTGCTGTAGCAAATTGGATCATGCTTTGCTGGGGTTTTTCGCCTTCCTCTGGATCAACTGCGAGTATAGGATTGTGTAAATGGGATTGTCTGGTTGTGTTTTCTTTACTGTTTTTTGCTTTTTTATTGGTTGAGCCAGATGGACTTGTGTCTTTTTTCAACCTAACTATGTACTATGTAACCTGTTAAGATTTTTATAAAAACAACATTTTTTTTACACACTTCTAAGAGCCAACATCATGTAAAAACACTCAATAAAAGCATTGTAAGTTGCTAGTTTTCTTTTTGTGTGGTAAGTATATTCCCCATAGGCTCACAGTTTACAGCAATTAGCATATGACCTTGTTTTTAAAAATGCATTTATTGATTTTTGTCAGAAAAGCATAAACAAAGTATGATTTCATACACAATAATCTTACTAGTATCTCACCTCTCATTGCATCAAGTAACTCTAAATACTGTATATCAGGGCAAATATGGGGAAAATTTGTCACAATTGCAATGAAGAAAAATCAATAGCAAATATAGGGCTCCACAGGACCCTGGAACCAGAAACACAAGTGTAGAGATGTATGAAACTCATCTATTCCAGAAACCTGTGGCTTTTCCTTGAGTTTGTACAGTATTTTATTGTTATCGATTAGTTCAATAGGGGGAGGGGGGGAGTGTGTGACAAAAGTGATAGTAATAAAATAGTAATTTATGGGGTTAGTAAATAGAGACTAATTTGATTCTATCTGATCTTCTCAAAAGTTGCTCAATGAGGGTTGGGATTGTAGGGTTATTATAAGTCTTGAATTGTATTCTGATTGTGTGATAAAGGGGTCGTTTTAATTCTTCCTGTAATTGAAAGAATAACATAAATTCTTAAATAGATTTTTTTATGCATTTTTATGCATCTGGAATAGACTAAAGTTTTTGTGAACAGGGGTATGACCACAAAGGGATGTAGAATGAGCTGGACTAATGTTCTCTAAAGAAATGTTTTAATATGTAACAAATATAGAGAAAGAGGTGCTTAACATAGTAGTTGTCAGGAAAGGGGTTTTGTTCATGTACTGTATACTGTATACTATGTTGGTAGGAGGATGCTATGGCTATATGCTTTGTAATGATGCAAGCATTGGCCAGCGTTGGATTGAGTTAGTCATGGATATGAATTAATTGTGTAGCTAGGTAGTAGGTATGAAAGACTGGAAAGGCTAATCCTGCCATGTACACTGGTAATTTAAATAATTCCAAAGCAATTCTAGGGTTTTGCTTCAGCCAGAGAAAACTGAAGTAGATGACATTATTTATTTATTTGTTTTTTTAAATGTGAATGGTATTTTGCGAAGGCTTCTGGTTAACAGTTTAGGTAAGAAGATCATTTTAATTGTCATAATAATGCATAGAGCACCATGTGATCATATTGTTCTGACAAGAATAAGTGCGTGAGCCAGCCATCATAACCACAAACATAGACCATGAGAAAAAAAACTTTTGTGGGAAACAGATCGAGGAAGAAAAGTACAGAATAAGAATATCCATGCTGACACCCACATCTGACAAGAAAAAACTGGATCACAGGTAAGATCTCAGGGTCTCAGAAGATGCAAATTTATTCCAGGCACACATTAAGTAGCAGTAATCTTGGGATACTTCAATATCAGTCATTAACAATGACCTTAAAATATTTAGTCGAGTTTGTTTCTGATAGGCTAGCTTCTATTATCGAGTCGCTGACCTCTTCTGACCAATTAAAAAGCAACCTTACAAACAATCAAGGATACATTAAATTATCATAATGGGATGACACATTTAAAAACTTTAAAACCATGATAAAAAGGTATTAAAAACCCTAAAAAACTTTTTAATAGGTACAATAGGGAGGAAATTTTAACCTCTAGTTACAAGATTTATAATACTTTTACGTGTGAAGGTAAAGGAAAAAAAAAAAGGATTACATTTTTTTGGGGATGTATAAACACAGTAATTTTCAGATAAGGGTATAATGTTTATCATTGGGTTCAATTACCAACACTGGGCCATCAAGAAGGCCATCCAGAAACATTGGCCTATTTTAGAACAGGACTCTGCTAGTGCTCTTAGCCGAGTACTCCCAAAGAGGCCCAAGGTCATTTTTATTATGCGAGGGAGGCTGTGCTCTTGTGTCTCTTTTTGTAATTTCTGTACAGATTCTTTGTCCACCACACAGTGGAAACAAGGAGAGCTGCAACAACCTTGCACTGAAAGTGTGCATTTTTCTTTCTAAAAGACTACCAGCCAGTCTTGGAGTGTGCATCTGGTCAGTGCATGAACTGTTGAAATATTTTCTTTATGTGTTTTGGGTCTTTAGGCATTGTGTCTGTGGTTGCAGTATAGTTAAAATCCAAGCACAGACAGAGTGATAGGAGAGTAGAATAGGTCTTTTAAAACTCATTCCTGAAGCCATTGGGACCAGGAGCTTTGTTATGGGAA